>NC_080021.1:220080582-220695939 GCF_030020395.1 Manis pentadactyla
CTCAGAGCCCACGCCAGCCAGGCGTCCTCTGCTCACCCGCTCAGAGAGGCATGCTGCCTGTAGGGGGACTTGCCCGGGCAACACACTCCCCCGGTTCTGTGCCTGTCTCTGGGATGCCACCCTCCTTGCACCTCTTGGGCCTCATGGGCAGCAGAGGAGCACCCAGCCAACCTCTGCTCTGGGCCTGACCTGCTCCCAAGTAGTGACCACTGTGGGGAACAGGGGGACAGAACCCCCAGCAGGGCAGGGCTCTGTGCAGAGTCCCACATGCATCTCTTTTAGTCTGCATCTGTGGGAGTTGGGGAGCCCACAGTGACAGGTTCTTGCATCTGAGACCACACTTGCCACCCCCATCAAGACCACATGAAGGGTGCAGGGAGTGGGGAGGCCCAGGGGCTCAGGGATGGCTTCCTGGAGGACAGGAAGGCTGAGGAGGGAGGGGTCATTTCAGCAGAGGACAGGGCGTGTAGACAGCCTAGGCCAGTGCTTAACCCAAAGCAGACAGCCTGGGGTGCAGGGCACAAGGGGCCTCTCTCCTCAGGCCTGGCCAAGCTGGCCCTGGGGAGATGCTCAGCCCCTGCCAGGGTCCCAGCCAGCCTGCTTCCAGTGCCAGACAGCTGCGTGCACGCCTGGGCCTGGGTGGCAGTGCACTCCGCAGGGAAGCGGACTCTAGATCCAGGCCTACCCCTCCCTTCTCAGAATGAGGGGAGGCCTCCAGGGAGAGCCTGAATCCATCCTTAGGGAAGAGCAGCCAGGAGTTAGTGGAGCCCCCATGCACGTCCCCAAGGGGAGGCGCACTTCTCAGCTGACCATCCCACGCAGGGCACTGAGTAGGCAGCCCCAGCCTGTTCACCCAGAGCAACACCACACAGCCAGCAAAGCCAAGTCCTGAAAAAGTGTGTAAACCTCCAGGAAATGTTCTAAGTTGATTTTAAGTGGACAAAACCAGATAGGACTTTAGAAATCACTTGGTGTGGGGGGAAACTGAGGCCCGGGGACAGTGACGGTCCTCAGTGGACCACTGGTCTGAGATCAGTGCTGGGCTGGGCTGGCTGTGGGTCATGGCACAGGGGCAAAAGGTGGACATTTCTCAGGCCCCACGGCTCTCTCTTCACAAGCAGGTCAGAAACGTTTTACAATCAACTTCAAAAGGTGATGGGGCCCTACCCTTTGTGTTCTGGAATCTTCCCGCAGCTGCTCAGGCTGCAGCCCCCACCCTCATCCCAGCCTCTGAGCCCTTGCCCCTTCCTCCGCTGCTTTAGGGGGAGGGCAACCCACAGCAAGCAGACCTGGGCCTGTGCCCCATATCCAACCTCTGCCCCCCACATTGTGAACAAACGTGAGCAGGAAAAGGGGGCAGCAGCGTCTTCAGCCCTGTTGTGCACACAGACAGCCCCCCACAGCTTTCCGGGGCCCATCTGCCTGCTCAAGACCAAGGCCTGAACCTGGCCTGACCCTGAGCCAGTCTAGTCACATCATGATCTCCCTGAAAAGTCGACAGCATCAGGCTGCCTCCCACCCCAGTCTGCGGGCACAGGGGGTGCCTGAAGCGCCTAGACCAGTCACTGCAGGAAGGGGCCAGGACCCCAGGAGCGGGTATTCAGCCCTGGCCGCACTCGGATCCTGGGAAGCTCTAAGCATGATGACCGCCCCCCAAGGAGACCAAGTCACTGCTGACCCCCCACAGGAGGGGGCTGAGATGGGTCTTGTTTGAGGGGCAGAAATGGGCCGCGTCAGAACGGCTGACTCAGCCCACCGTGACGCTGGCGCCCAGTACATTGCCTTGACAACGGCAGGAGAGGGGCGACCTGACTGAGCCCCGTGTGTCTGGGTGCAGAGCACGCCGTCCCCTTTAGGGCCTGGCAGGCCGACTGGGGAGACACCTGGGACCTGAAGGGTCCTGGAGAATGTGGCTGGTGGACAGTCATCACCAGTCTCACCAGCCCTTCCAGATTCTCCGCCAACATGGACCTGTGCACTCAGCCGCCCACGTGGGGGACCGCCTCGCACACCGTGAGCATGGCAGGAGGCCACAGTGGCTACACATGGCCACAAGCCTACCTGCTTCTTGCCGGCCCAGCCCCTACCCTCCCAGCGGGTTTCTGGAGAGGCCTTGCCCCAAATCTAGCCCCCCACCGTCTTTCTCCTTAGCTTCCCTGCTTTTGGGGCTGCGCAGGCCGCCTGGCTTGTAGAAGGAAGTCTCCAGGTCTGAGACCGGACAGCCCTGTTCTCTCCCCTCCTCAAATCCCCTGGCCTGGGAGGGTTGATAAAGAAGGACAGAAGGGGAGGCCAGAAACCTCTGGCTTCGCACCCACTTGCCAGGGCCAGGTCCATGGCCTTCCCCCATGTGGAGGGGAGGGAGGCCCAGCCGAGGCCTGCTCTTGGCCTCTTGCACAAACCCCTCCCCAGCCAGCTTTGGCTTTCTGGGGCCTCCCCTTTCCACGGGGTACCCCAGGTGGCAGGTGGCCCAGGGATTGGAAGCCAGGGAGGCCTGTTTGCCCTGTCTGTACCATGGGCTAATGAGAGCACCCAGCTCTAGGGTCAAGGCCCACGGTAGAGTTGGCACACCTGGGCAGACCCAGGTAAGACTTCCCTCCTCCAATGCTCCCCACCTTCCCTCCAAATCCCCTCCCTCCAAAGCTCCCTCCTGCCTCCCTCCAGTGCTGGTCCTTGCTTGGCAAAAGAGTGGGAACTTGCTCCCGAGCCAAGGCCTTTACTTCTGGCCCGGGGCCTGTTGGCAGAGCCTGAGGGCTCTAGCGGAGGGCACACAGCAGTGGTTCCTCAAAGAGGGGCACCAGCCTGAGGCCTTCAGTCCAGTTCAGACTGCAGGGAGATGTGCTGTGCAGAGCCCTGAGTCTGTCAGCTGGGGCGGCGTCTGGGAGGGACTTTGCACCCCTTCTTCCTTCTGCAGAAAATCTGCTGCTCCAGGCTGCCGGGCTGCTGTTATATAAACATCTCTGCTGCCTCCAGGCGCCTCCTCTCCGGGGCACTGACCCTAAGAAAAGCTACCCCAGACTGAAAAGTGCCACCAGCTTTGGGGAGGAGGCAGGCATGGGAGTCCACGGGCAGCAGACTCCTTCCAGAGCTCACAACAGCGTCAGAGCAGCAACCAGTGCCCCTGCAACACGTGTGCCCAGGAAGGTGGGCTGGGGTCAGGTGTGCAGTGTGCCCACCACCAGGAACCCCACTCGGCCCACCTTTCTGGGCCTCCCTGGACGGGGCTGCATCACTGCCAGCCTCCGGGATCCCTGCAGTCCTGCAGCTTCTCCTGCTCCAGTGCCCTGCACCTCCAGAGGTCCCTCTCAGCCTTCTGGTTTCATAGGAACTATGGCAGGCAGGCATTTTGGACGCTCAGATCTTAACCTGGCTTGGCACAGGATGCCCAAATGTGGCATCGGGGCAGAGAAATAAATTGTCCGTAAGGAACACGTGGGAGTGGCTCCAGGCTGCACAGAAGCAAGCAGCGGGGCTCCCTGACCCTCGGGTGCTTTGCGGGGCACCTTAGACTGGAGGCGGCAGGAAGAGGGGCAGGACGGTGACCGACGCGTCTAGAGGCGGCTATCCGACCGGCCAGCCTTTGGCCCCGGCTGTCCCTTGAGACACAGAGGTCCCTTGCCAGAGGCTGCCAGCGCCACCAACCCTCAGGGTCAAGGGTCGCGGCTGTCACAGCCAGGGATTTCTGGCTTCGGTCTCCAGGAAAGGTGAAGTTGCTACTTCGGGGCTCCCGGGCATGCAGCCCCTAGACCAGGGTCCAGTTGGCTGCCAAGGACGCGACTTCTGCCAGAGCCCCGGCTTCGGGGGTCCCCCAAATTTGGCCTCGGCCGCTCCTCCCCACTTTCCCGGGGCCAGCTCCCGTAGCGCAACGCCCCCCGCGGGCCCCCCTTTTCCCTTCTCCGCCCTCGCCTCCTCTGCCATTGAGATGCAAATTGTTGCCAATTGTCGCGCAGCGAGGCGGCGACCACAGGCGGATCCTTCCGCAGCCTTGGACCAAACTTTTGGCCTCTGAAACTTTCGAACGAGAAGTAGTCCCCAGGGCCGGCCCCCGGCCCCCTCCGCGCCGCCGCGTCTCCCGGCCCGGGAGGATGCGGGCTCCGGGCGCGCGCCCCGGCCGGAGGTGCTGGCCAGGCCGGCTCCGGGGCGCGAGGGGCACTTCCCGCGAGGGGCTAGGGGTGCGGAGGGATCGGCGGGGGCGGGCCCGAGGGGCGGGGCCGGGGGCCGGGGCGGGGCGCGGGCGGCCCGGCGCCTCACTCGTGCCTCGGCCGCGGGAGGGAGCGCAGGGGCGCGGGGCGCGGGGCGCGGCGCGGGCGCGAGCGCAGCGAAGGAACGAGAGGGGCGCCGAGGGATCCCGGCCCGGAGGCCTCTAGAGTCGAGCGCCGCCAGCCCGCCGGGGAGGAGAGGCCAGCCGCGGGCTGCTGCGGCCCGCGGGACCGTCCGGCGCGCGCGTGTGCGCCCGAGCTCCCCGGCCCGGCGCAGGAGCCGCCCCCAGGCGCAGCGGGCCGCCGGCGGGCAGGCATGCCGCCGCTCCTGGCGCCCCTGCTTTGCCTGTCGCTGTTGCCCGCGCTCGACGCACGAGGTAGGCGCGAGCCCGCAACTTCCCGCGCCCCGCGGAAACTTTGGCGGCGCCCCGCGCGCGCCCCGGGTGGCTGGGAGAGGAAGGCTAGGGTGGGGAGCGGGCACCGGGGGACCCGGGGCTGCGGAGGAAGGCTGGCCCTCCCCCGTGTCGCCTGCCCCGTCGGGGTGGGCTCGCTCTGCCCGCGCCTGGGCCGGGGGAAACCCGGCGTGGGGCGCTGGGGGCCGGGAGGCCCAGCCCTGGGCTCGCCCTTCGCGGAGCGCTCGGGGCTCGCCGCCGGCGCGGGCGGGCGGGCGGGCTGCCTACTACTTTTCGATTTGAATCGAGTCGGTTTTGGTTTCCTGTTGCTTTGGGGGCCATTTATCTCTTTTCATCGCCTCTGGCCGGCGCCGGGAGCGGATGTTGGGGCGCGGAGTGTGCGGTCCGGGGCGCCGCGTTCGCCTTAAGGAGCCGCGGGGTGCGGCCGGCTGCGGGGCGCGAGGCTAGCCCGGCCCCTTACCGCCTAGGACGGGGTCCCGGGGCTCCTGGCGCCCGGTCCGCCGGAGTCCCCTCCCCACGCCCGGTCGCGGCCCCCGTCCCGGCTCGGATAATGGCGGGGTGGCGGGGCTGGTGGGGGGGAGCGGGTGTGCGCAGGACTCAGCCGGGACTGGTGGGACTTCCACTTGGCGGAGTTCAAGTTCGCCAGTGTTGCGGGAGGCGGGGGGGAGGGGGCGCTGATTCCCCTCCGCGCTTCACATCGCGGGGGATCTCTGAGGAATCTAGTGCTCATTAAATACTCTCCTCCTCCAAAAGTTGGAGGGGAGAATGAGCTCCCCATTTCCAGAAGGTGGGGTTCTATCACGCAGCCCCGCCCCCTTTGGGCCTTAATTTTCACGGCCCTGGTAAGGTGTGGGGGCAGGCGCTGAATTAATACGTCCTTGGGAATGGGGTTGAATCCCATCCAAATGGGACGTCTTCACCCCCTCCCTTGGGTGCAGTGAGGGGCCGCCGCTGAAGATGCCGGCCATGGGAGTAGGTATTGGGTGTCAGAGGAGGCGGGGCTAGGCCCTGGGGTGCAGGCCCAGTGCCCCAGGAGGCGGCCCTGGCACGACAATGGGCCGCTCTGAGTCTGTGGCCGGCGCTTTGTTGGCGGGCGGGGCAGCGGGCCCTGCAGCTGTCGCATTTTCCCACGAGCGGGGAAGCTGAGCGTGGCCACCCCCCAGCACTACCCCCTCGCAGAACATGTTTGAACAGCAAGACAATCGTGGTGGCTGGGTAGGGCCCCCAGCCCAGCCAGGCTCCCCAGAGAAGACTGGTTAGGGGTGCAGAATTAGGGAGACTGACCCAGGGTCACCTCAGCTTTCCTCCAACTTCTCTTCCCCAGGTGGCATTTCAGGCCACCCCTCCCCCTTTAAGCATGATCTGTCCACCTGCCACCCAGCCAACCTGTCTCCCCCTCCCCCATTTCTGACCGCAGAACTCCGGGCAGGTTGTTGAAGCCTCTTGTAGTTAATGCAGGGGGTTTCCTGGGACCCGGTGCCCCCAGCAGCCTTGCGACTCAGCAGAGCCTGGGAGGTGATGGGTGGACCATGCCCCTTGGGGTGCCCCTTCCCAGAGCTGAGGGTCCTGGCGCTGCGGAGGCTGACCTCTCCTCTTGCCCTCCCCAGGCCTGCGATGTTCCCAGCCCAGTGAGACCTGCTTGAATGGCGGGAAGTGTGAAGTGTCCCCAAACGGCACGGAGGCCTGTGTGTGAGTACGCGCCCGCCCTGCGGGGACCTGGGGCTTTGTTGGGAGCAGAGCCCTGCCTTCTGCAGCAGGGGCCGCAGGGACAGAACACTAGGCCATTGTCTTCTGGAGATGGCCCAGGAGGCTGGGCATGGTCATGTGCTACTTTTATTGGACAAAGTCTGGCAATTACTTAATCACTAGCAATTAACTTGCGTGTGGAGCTGGTATGGAGCTGGTCTGGCCCCTGGAGTTTCCAGAGCACCTCTGTGGGCCACCTCAGGCTCCTGGGGTGCCAGGTGGGCATCTGCGGTACCCCATTTCTTCCTAAAGCCTCTGAGAAACAGCTGACCTGGCAGGAGGCTGTGGACCATTTATAAAGAGGCGCAGCACCCACCACCCTTCCACCTGGGAAGTACATCTCTTGGGCAGATGAGCACCTGGCAGGTGATGCCTCTCAGCAAGGAATTGACTGCTTCAAAGCAAACCCACCCTTCTGGGCCTCTGCCTCTCCTGGCTCATTCCTCTCTGGCCTCAGGTGAGGCTGGGGAAGAGAAGTTGGAACTCAATGGCCCCCCATATCCCCGGGTTTTGAGAATGTGAGTACCTGCCAGATGCTTGGTGTCTGCCCTGGCACCTGCAGGTCCAGGCCCCCGACCGTCGGCCTTTACCCTCTCTCAGCCTCGGGTGTCAGCTGTAAAATGGGTGTGTGTGCTGCGAGGCTGCCTGCAAATCGCCCTGATTCTGGCCAGGAATCGCTCCCTGCCTGTGTGCCGCAGAGCCTCAGGGGAAGGGTTCCTCTTCAGCGCCCTTCACCTTGAGATCATCCCTCACGGGAATAATGAGAAGGGGCTTGGTGGCTGGGGAAAGGGCCCCTCCTTGCCCTGGTAGCTGTGGAGGAAGGAGGGCTCCCCAGGTCGGCGCGCCCTCATTCCACCGCTGAGAGCCCACTCCCTTGGCAACCCCCCAGCTCAGCCTCACCGCCTGCCCCGCCAGCGGGCAAGGAGCCCCTCCTCTCCTGCCCCCTCCCCAGACTGAAGCCAATTAAGCAGGTCTGTGAGCAGTTTAATGGACAAAGCGCATTGTGTCTTTGTCTGACGCTAATGAATTCATGCTACTTTTTTTTTTTTTTTTTTTTTGCGTTTTTGGGGCCTTTTTCTCCTGCAGAAGCCTCACGGACGCTCGATGCCCTAAATCTTGTTTCCTTTCATTCAGAGGCGGACAGCTGGGATTCAGTGGAAGCGCCGCCGCTATTGTTGGGGGAGGCGGGTTACTGCCGCGATTAACTCTGCCTGGCTTCCCAGAATGCGCGCACCCCTTCCTGGTCAGTCAGCCGTGGGGGGGCAGAGCCCTCACCTCTGCAGTGGGCTTTGGGAAGGCAGGAGGGGTGCTATGCTGGAGAAAGTGGGAGCAGTCTCTTCCCAGTGCCACCAGGGAGGAGGGACAGCCTGGCCCAGGGTGCTCTGGGGTCTCCCTGGGCTGAAGCCCCAGGCCAAATAGGCAGTGCCTTGGGGGACGGGATGCTGCAGTGCCCTCCCTGGCCCCAGGGTAGGCTGTGGAGGGGCAGGACTGCCCACCTCCCAGACCTGGAGCCCTGCCAGTGCAAGCCTGGCCACTGATCAGGGCTTGGGTGCCGGCCTTGTCTCCTCAGACCTGGCATCCCCCCCTCCTTGGCACTCAGCCGAGCTCGCCCACACAGAGACCCCATTATGCCCACCCCACTGATCCACTTGGAGGATGGAGCGGAAGCGCCGTCCTCAGAGGCCCACCTCTGGACAGGACCATGTTGCAGGCAAGGGACGCGAGCAGGATTGGGGCACCAGCCAGGCCCAGCTCTGCCCTGTCCAGACTCAGAGGGCGGTTTGGGAACGCCGCAGCCGCCCCTGGGTGGGGCCCTGGGGCCCGTGCCTTCCAGCAGGTGTCCACCATTCCCGAGGCCCCAGGAAGTCTGTTAGAATGGGAGGCCTAGCTCTCCCGGCCCACTGGGGAAGCCGCCCCCTTTTCTCAAAGGTGTTGGGGTATGGGCTTCCCAAGCCCCACCAACGTGTGAACCCCACCTCCACAGCATCCAGCCGGGACCTTGGGAAGTCCTTTGAGTTTCTGTGCCAGTTTGCTGGTTCTCTGGTCAGGTCATGGGAAACAACTGCGTCACCCCGGGAGGCCCATTAGGACCTGGTGAATCATCTGTTTCCACCCCAAAGAGAAGGAGCCTTCCCCAGAAGCTGCTAGTCAGGTGGCCGCCAGCTGAGGGTAGGAGGAACTGCTCCTGCTGGTGTGCAGGCCTTCCCAGGGAGTAGCCGAGGCCTGGGCGGCCAGAGGCCATGGAGCGAAGGCTCTGCTGCGTGCCCCCGTGGGCAGGGTGCCACCCACGGACAGCTGCTGTGTGCGGCCCTGGGGGGGCTGCCGCGGAAGGCTGGTGACCCCGAGGGCAGTCCAGGGGGTGGCCTTCGCAGGCCTCTGCCCGCTCCAGCCTCCTTGTCGCCCTGTCGGTGCTGAGGGGTGATGACGAAGCTGCCTTCCTCTTGCCTCCTGACTGGCAGAAGTAGCAGGTCTGTGAGGACTTGTCTGTCGCTGTACGTGTGCCATCTTAGTCTGAAAGGTTCACAGGGGCTGCCTGGTTCTGGGCTGAGCGCTGAGGCCCCAGGGTGACTAAGACAATTCCCCACCTGCAAGAAGTCAGACTTTCACGGGGGTGTCTTCCAGGCGATTGTAGAAATGGGGTGAGCTCCCCCGCCTGAGCACACAGGAGGGAGGTCGAGGACCGCACTGTATTGGGGGCCTGGTTCTGCTGCCCACTAGTTTCATGACCTCGGGTCATTGGGTCGCCTGAACTCAGATTCCCGGTCTGTTCTGGGCTCTGCACAATTGATCTCTCCGCGGTACGTAAGGATTGCGCAAGAGTGGCGTGCATTAGGCCCTGGGCGAGAGTCTGCTTCCTGCCTTCCCCTTTTGAGCTGACAGGGCTGGTTTCAGGATCCTCAATTGCGAAGAATGTTTAGTTGGCTGATGAATTAATGCAGAAAAACCAGGCGGTGCTACCTGGCGGGCCTGGCCGGGGGAGGGGCTTATCGCCATGCTGGCTCCCGTCAGGAGTCCTCTTTGCTTCCTTTGCAAGGCACGTTTGAGCGCCTGCTGTGTGCTGGGCTCTGCTCTAGGCATTGGCAGAGCCAGGGCAGACACAGCCCCTGCCCTCAGCATGGAGGCAACCACACACGCACAGGCTGAGGCAGGTGGAGGTGCGCACCGTGGGTGGGGCAGCTGAGCCTGGTGGCGGGGCCTGCTGTGGCTGCCGGGAAGCCCGGGACCTGCGCGGGACCAGGACCCGGGGAGTGAGTGGGAGCAGAGTGGAGTCAGCGCCCGGCCCTGCCTGTTGGTCCAAAGCCTGTGCTCCTGACCACCGCCCGTCCTCCCCGCACTGGCCCCAGCTCTCCTCAGGAGGCAGCGCCCGGATTAGGACTTCCTTTTTAGAGAGGAGCTCAGAGGCTGCGCGGAAGTGAGCCGGCCGGCACCCCAGCTGTGCAGGGTCAGGGCACTATGCATCTGTTAGCCGTCTGCATGTTTCCACTGAGTCACCTGTGGGTCTTGGGCAAGGCAAGGCTGGGGGGTGGGGTGGAGTGGACTCGGGGGACAGACAGGTTAATTCCCACCCTCGCCGCTAGGCTGGGAGAGAGGAACGTCTGCTACGGGGCTTCCTCTGTGCAGCACCTCAGCTCCAGTAGAAAAACACACGGTAGAGCCCTGCACCAACTGGAGTCTCACCTCCTCACCTCCACCGTGGGGAGAGGTGCCTCCTTGAGCCAGGCCCTGCCTCTGAACTGTGGCCAACATTTTTTTTTCCATTGAAAAAATAATACTTTTTAAAAAGAGAAAGAAAGAAAACGGTGCCCTGAGCAGGAAGAGGGTGGAGCAGGGCAAACAGTTGACTGAGGAGCAACTCTTGGCAGGGGGAGGGGAGGGCAGGCTGTGTGCTGGGACCCCCAGAGGCTGGAGTGGCAGGGGAGGGGCCCGCAGGGTGACCGTGCCCCTCTCCCCAAGTGCCAGGGCACAGCCTGAAGGCCCCACAGGAGCAGGACTGCCTCCCTTCCACAGTCACCGCGCCTGTGACAGGTGGCAGAGGCTGTCACGGGCAGACAGGTCCCACTGGGCAGTGCCAGGCGGGGCCTAGGGGTGGCGCCCTCCTGGGGCGGGGAGAGCACCTTTCCGGTGTCGTGTCTCATCTATAAATAGTGAAAGGAAGTGGCTTTGCAGAGCTGATGGCGCATCTGGAGAGCTTTCCCCAATAACGCAACGATAATAACCCTGGGCACAGACAGCTGTTCTTATCCATCACAAACCCGTGGCTCACACCCCCTCCAGGTGGTGACAACTCTGCTTTTTTTTTTAATCGCTATTTTACACGTGGGAAAAACAGGCTGAGAAGTGGAGAGGCCGGGTGACCTGGTGGGGATCTGAGGCCAGCTTACATCAGCTTTCACCTTCGTGTGCAGGCCCATCCAGAACTTTCCAGAGCCTCCCCAGAGGCTTTAATGAGCGGTTGGCTTCAGGGCATCATGACTGGAT
This sequence comes from Manis pentadactyla, assembly GCF_030020395.1. Taxonomy (NCBI): domain Eukaryota; kingdom Metazoa; phylum Chordata; class Mammalia; order Pholidota; family Manidae; genus Manis; species Manis pentadactyla. Next base: position 220,091,417 of record NC_080021.1, read on the forward strand.
CAGGATGTGTTTGAAGGTCCTGAAGGTTCTGGCGGGGCTGGAGCTTAGCTGTGTCGGGCGGGTGTGTGAGCGCCACCCCGTGTCCCGCCGGAGAGGCCTGGAGGGCCTGGAGGACACAGAGCTGGACCGGCTGGGGTCGGCTGTGCCCCTCATGTACACGTCTCTTTCCTGGGCCTCAGCTTCCTCTTCTGTATGTGAAGTTGGGTCGGATGGTCCCTGGAGGTGCCTTCCAGCTGCACCCTGGCAGGACCCATCCTGGACGGGCCTGCAAATGCCGTTTGGTGGCGGTGGGCAGCAGTGGGAGGGGGGTGGAGGTGCCCGGGAGTCGGGCCCAGCCATGCTGCCCGGCAGGTTTTGCCAGTCTGGGGTCAGCTCTGGGCTGTGGTGTTCTCACTGGGACGCACCTGCTGGGGAGGGGGCTGTGGCTGCCAGGCACCATGGCGAAGGACAGGCAGGCAGGGGAGGGCACTGGGCAGCTTCTCCTAGAGACCTCACCCCACCCTGCCGTGCTCTCTGAAAGCACAAAGGAATTAACTGGATTTTCAAGGGAATGGATGTACCTATGTGGGTACTTCAGTGATAAACAACGTATCATAAATTTTGCCGTCTCAGCCACACGAAGTGTACAATTCGTGGCGTTCTGCACACTCGCAAGGAAATGCAGCCATTGCTGCCGTCCAGCTCCAGAGCTGGTTCTTCGCCCCAAACAGAACCCAGTGTCCATTAGGCAGGCACTCCACCTCCCCACGAAGCCTGATCCACTTTCTGTCTATGGCTTTACCCACGATGGACACTTCACACGCATGGAATCCTATGACACGTGTTCATGTCTGGCCTCTCGGACTGGGCGCGTGCCCGAGCTCTTCCCACATGGTGGTGCGTGAGGCTCTGCTCCTCAGCGCTGAGGCTGTCGGGGATGGGCCAAGGCGGACGCCGTACATCCTTGTCCTTGTACAGTCTTGGACACAAGTCCAGAGGAAGTGGGTGCTGGGGGCGACATACAGCCGGAAGGCTTCCAGGAAGACTTGGCACTCATTTCTGGGCTTGTGTGGCTGCCCACCTGGCAGCCAGGGAGCCTCCTTGAGTGGAGCCTTCCGTGTCCCAGGTGAATTGGTTAGGATGGCCAGGCGCACCTGTGGCCCTAGGCTGCTCAGGGCTCCATGTCCGTGCGCAGCCTCCACTGCCGCCCTGTGTAGCAGCTCTTTCCCAGGGCCCAAGGAGGAGCGGGCAGGGCTGCAGAGCCAAGCGCCCCACGCCTGGCACTGCAGGACTGCAGGCGGGACCAGGGGGAGCTCTTACTGAGCACTCAGTAGGTGCAGGGGCTGAGGGCGGGCACGGCAGACGCAGTCCCCACCTGTGCAAGAGAGCAGACGTGGTGTTTCAGAGCCAGGCTGCAGGGCGGCTGGTTCAGGGTGTGAGAGAAGGGCGGTTGCCACCATCACCACTGCATGCAAGTCTAGGTGCTATGGAGCACCCCAGCTGGGTGCACCAGGCCCGCTGCAGCCTCGGAGCACGTCCACGGAGAAGCAGACAGGCTGGTGGCTCAGCAGCGCAGCCCCAGGCAGAGGGTACGGTGAGGGCTGGGGGCAGCTGTGGGAGGTAAGACTTTGGGTGTCGGAGGGGAGCAAGGCCAGGACCCCTTGGGCACCCCCGCCACCATCTGCCTGTCCCTCGTCTTCCTCTGGGGCAGGAGAACATCTTTTCCTGGGCCCTCAGGGTCTTGGAGTTACTGGGCATGTCCCTGGCAGGGGGCACTCAGCCCTGTGCGAGAGGCTGGCCCCTGGCTCTTAGACACAGACGGCGTCCCTCCAGGTTGCCCCTGGGGCTCAGGGAGGCCCCATGTCCCCTACAGGGCGCAGAGTATACCCTCCTGGTCAGGCAGAAGGGAGTGCCTGCGTCTGGCACTTGCCCGTCCCCAGTGGTGGGTGTTGCTTTCTCTGCGTCTCTGAGACCTGTGGGATTCTGGGAACAGAAGCCCCCTCCCAGTGCTGAGAGGTCCTTTCCTGCTGTGGCTGACCTTCACCTTAGCCCATGCTCAGGGGCAGCTATCGGGACATCAGCCAGGAGCCATTCAGCATGGATTAGGTCAAGCATGGCCCTCTCCCCGCTCCCTCTCTGATGCAAGGCTGCATCTTTTCCCACCGGGTAGGTTTGTGGGCACAGCCCAAGGGGTGAGGCCCCTCCCACCAGACAACCTGCCCTTTCCTGTGGGACTTGGACTCTCGTGGACTGGGGCTGGGAGCTGGGGGCTGTCTCTGAAGGTCTGGCCTGGGGCCTCTGTCCACCTGAGTAGTGGAGGCAGACCTCTGGGGCTCACAGCATCTTGGAAGTATTGCCCAAGGGAGGTGGGGGTCTGGGGAGGCCTGGCTTCTGATGTCCACACTACAAAGTCCCCGAGACACACCTGCCAGGTCCTGGTGGGTCTCAGTCTGGGCACCCTCATGCAGCAAGTGCCGGGGCATTTCAGGACTGGGCCAGGCCCAAATGCTGGTCTGGACCTTCCACCCAGAGAGCTCACTTTCCAAGGTGGGGTCCGCCAGCCACAGGACACCTGCCTGCTTACCTGCTGCGCCGGCACAGGGCCCCTCAGGGACAGGCAGGCCCCAGACAGGAACTGCTCTCCCCAGTGGCAGGTCAGCCCTAATCCTAGGTTTGTCATTGAGATTTGCACCAAAGAAGTGGCTGCATTGTGACTCTGCTGCCCCAAGTCTGGGCTCTGGTGCACCCTGGCCTGGCTCTAGCGAGTGGACGCCGTCCCTGCCTGTCCCAGGCACATCCCTGCGCTGGGTGTCAGTCGTGTGTCTCGGAGGTGCTTGAATTGGTTGTTCCTTTCAGCTGGGTAAACGGTCCCCTTGTCACTCTGTTGACGCTATTGATTTGCTGAACAAACTTGAGCCACAGGTAATGCAAAAGGCCAGCCTCACCCAGCCCAGTCCACCACCTCCAGGAGGCAGGCACATGTGTGCCGTGGATTCAGCCGGGGGACTGGGGGCTCGAGAGGTTGCTGCGTGACAGGGATACCCCACCCCACCCCAGGAGTTCTTAGGCCTGGACAGATGGGGGGGAGGGCTCTCAGCTGGCCCCTTCTCCGGGGGCCCCTTGGGGCCTGAGACAGCAGCTTGGCCCCGGGGTTCCTGCCTTCACCCCATAGTCACGGCCCAGCCTCTGCCCAAGGGGCTGTGGCTGGGGCTCCAACTAGGCCCTCTGTGGACCCTCTGCCGGATGGGTGCACAGTTACTGAGCCCACTCAGTGGGTCAGGCCCTGGAGAGGTGCTGTGTACCCAGTTACGCATCAGACAGGCAGCTGCCAGGAGGTGGCAGCCCAGGCCTGGACCCCAGCCTGCCCGCCCACGCCATCGTGGGCCGGGGCCGGGCTGTGGGCTGGGTGCATGTGAGAGCAGGTGGGTGGCAGGAGAGCTGTGGCTAGCAACCTCTGGAAAGATCTGCCCGTGCCTGGGGACTGGGTTGCAGAGCTTGGGGACCTGCCTCCCACCATTTCCTCTCAGTTTTGGTTGCTGATGAGTGGAAACTACGTAGTTACTGGAAATGAGAGTTTTCAGGGGAGAAGCCAGAGTTTTGAGTGTGTGTGTTTTTCCCTGACAGCTTTTCAGTAAGAGAGGTGCTGAGCTGGGGCTGGGTGGTGGGAAGGGTGCTCAGGCCCCGTGAGGATGGCGGGGACAGGTGGGCCCCCTGTACTGCACACCCGTCCCCGGGGCCTCTGTCTGCCCTCCTTCCTTCCCTAAGGGCAAGGTGAGATGACTACTATCTCAGTCTTCTGGGTCAACACAAGTATTCGTCTTCCTCTTCAGCAGGGCTGATTCTGGCCCCCTGGGGTGGCCCCCCCAACTTCCCCTCCAGTGGTCAGAATGAGGGTGGCCTCTTATTGAGAGTCAGATGGTGGAGGCCAGGCAGGGCTGTGGGTTCCAGCGTCCAGGCATGGCAGGGCCCAGATGGTGGCGATGCCCTTCCCCAGCGGTCCCAGGCCCCATCCAGCACAGCACGGAGGTGCTCAGCGTATGTGCTGCACCCTGGGCTCCGGACAGCCGTGGGGGAGGCAGGAGGGTGGTGGGCGGCTCCAGGTTCCAGGAAGCCTGGCTTCCAGCCCACAGGGAGATGCTGTCCTTGCCAGTTGCCCTGCAGCGGGCTTTTCCCATCCCAGCGCACTGCTCCTGCCAGCCAGGCCAGCATGATGCGCAGGCCCTGGGCTTGGTATGCGCTCCCTTCCACCATGTAGGCTCTGTGACCTGGGGCTGCCACCTCAGCCATCTCTCTGAGCTCCTGCCTCCCCAAGTGGTGAATGTAGTAGCCCATGGGGTTCCTGATGGTCAAGGTCCCGTCCTTACTGCCCATCTATTATTTTTAAATCGGTGTCTTCTTTTAAGGTCATTGTGGATTCACAGGTGGCTATAAATAACACAGATTGGTCCGGGGACCACACTCCCATTTCCCCCAGTAGGAACGTGCCAGGTTAGTTTACTCAGCACTGGAGGCTGGTCTAAGGGCTTGCCCAGAAACTAGCTCATCCCCAGAATTGGGTGAGGTCATGCTAGGGCAGAGGGTCAGGCCCAGACCAGAAACCTCCCACTTTCACTGCAAGGAAGAACCCCCAGAGGCCCTAGTCCATGCCAGTGCCCAGGACGTCTGGGTGTCCCCAGGGTGTGACCATGCAGGCCCCTCCCTCATTGGCCCATGTAGTCCTGGGTGCAGCTGGCTAGATTCTGTCTTCTGGTGTCTGCCGTGTCCCGAGGCGCCTTGGTGGCTGTGCTGGGCCCAGGGTGAGGCTACTGGTGGATGCCCAGGTGCACAGCTGGCTTGTATGCAAGCCAGGGGGTGGGGAGGGGGCTCTGTGTGCAAGCTGGGGGGTATGGTGTGGGTGCCTGGTGGTCTGCTGGGGGTTGGGGGTGGAGCACTTGGCTGGTGAGGGCTGGGAGAGCAGGCTAGAGAGAAAACGGCTGGTGACCGCTGCAGGTGGGGGTGACCCCAAGGAATACACTGAAGCCTACATCCTGTGCTGTGGCTCCAGCAGCCCCCAGCCAGACCTGCCAGGGCCTCTGCTGCCCACAGCCAAAGCTGTGGAGGGGGGGCGGCTAGGAGCACTGGAAGAATGTGGCCTGGTCTGGCCCTCTTTGGCCTGCCCAGCAGCTGGCCCAGTGTGGGCTCTGTCCCCTCATCCCCAGTGCCAGCAGATGGGCAGGAAGGCCACTCAGGCACTGCAGGTGAGGGTGGTGACAGGTTCCAGTGCTTATGTGACCCTCCAGCTGGACAAGAGGGGTGCAGAGAAGCTGAGGCCCCACCTGTCAGCGGCGAGGCTCCTCGATTCCCAGGCCTCTCCCCAGAACCTCCTGCCCACCCCCCACCTGGCTTTGCATCCTAGCTGAGCTTTTTGGGGTATAAATGCACTGTCTGCTCTGGCCCTGCTTGGCTAGGAGGTGCTGGGGAGATCAGGTGGTCAGATGAGACCTCCATGCCCCCCTGGGTGGTGCAGCCAGGGTGCAGGAGACATACATCCTCCCTCTTCTACCCCTGCGGCCTCCACTGGCCCTTAGCTGCCTCTGGGGGCAGCCCCGCTCTGACTGCCCTTGGGTGGCCAGTGTCTGTCTGGCCACCATCCCTGCAGGAGAGGTTAATAGCTGTATTCAAACCCAGGCAGCACCGTGGGCCCCCTGTGTACCTGCAGGGCTTGTGGGGAGTCTGGGGGGATGAAGTTGGAGGGGTCCGCTTACAGGTCCCAGGAGGAATTCGGGGAGGCATGTGTGAGTGTGTTCCAGTTGTCCCCCGTGTTCTCAGCCTAGAGCCCGGGCTGCCCGTGAGCGTCCACGGTAGTCGGCAGGGGGAGAGGAGTGCATGTGGGCGGCCCCCCTACGCCCACCATAGCGTCCGCTGCTGTGAGCAGAGGTGGGAAGTTGCCAGGAACGTCTCTGGCTTTGGCTTGGATCTGCACTGCTGACTTAATTAATCGAGTTTTGGATTAAGCCCTCCCCGTGGCCTTGTGCGCCTATCGATCCCTTCATTGTGTTTGAGCATCCTGGGGGGTGCAGGCCTGGCAGTTGTGGGGTCCCTGGCCTCCCTGGCAGTGAAGGCAGTGGGCTCAGGAGGCTTGTCCACATGGGTCTTGAGGGGCCGTGTGGGGTGGCAGGCGTTGGGGAGGGTCCCAGGAGAGGACCTGGCCTGTCTCCAGCTTGGGGCTCTGTCCTTTGGAGGACCCGGGTGGGGAAGCAAGCCTTTCTCACGTGCCCGGCAGCCATGCTGCGCTCCCGAGACCCGGGGGGCCCTTTGTCCGCTGGCTGGGCTGGTCTGCCGCCGCCGCTGGGCCATCTGGGAAGCTGCTTGGCCTCCACACTGCTGTTCCGACGTCGGGCAGGCCACTTCCCACAGGGAGGGTGGGGCGGCTCTGAACCCCGGGGGACAATGAGCTGCGGGACCATTGTTTTCCCTGCGGTGGGAAAGGTGGCTTCCTGGGGGACAGGCTGGTCGCACACACAAAGGGCTTCCCCGGAGCCAGGGAAGGAAGCCGGAGCTTTTCCTGCACTTCCTCTTTCCAGCATATTTTAAACCATCCAAAGATGGGACTTGGGAGGAAGGCTCAAGAAAGCTGGAGTGCAGTGAGCAGCTGTTTGGGCCGGAAAGCCCAGGCCCTGAGGCCAGTGGGCAGGTTCCCCCTACCCAGCCCCTGCCGGGTTTCCTCCTGCACCCCTGCCACTCTGGCTGAGGAGCCCCTGGCATTTGGTCTTCGGGTGTGTTGGCATCAGACCTGGCCGGCCCCTTATCTAGGTGCCCAGCCCCCCCCCACAGCCCCTGCTGGCCCTCTCCCCCTTCCTGAGGCCCTGGGAACAGGGCTGGGTCCTCGTGGCTCTGAGCTGCCCCAGCCCAACGGTTGCGAAGGCTGCAGGGGGACCGCAGCCCAGCTAGGTGCCACCGGTCCCTGCACAGTCACTTCCTGGGGCAGGTGGGGGTGGAGAGGCAGGCCTGCGTTGCCGACCCCGCCTCCGTGCTGTGCAGACCCCGCCTCCGTGCCGTGCAGGTGGGGCCGGGACCCTGCAGCAGAGCGGTGAGCGGGCTAGGAGCTTTGCTGGCTTGTCCCCACCAGTGACTCTTGCAGCGCAGCGGTCAGCAGGGGCCCGGCCTGTCCCTCAGGGTCCGCACAGAGGCCCCTCACATCTGAAAGAACCTGGGGGCTTTTCATCTGCAGCTTCGTCCTAGGCGCCTCAGGGTGAGGACAGCAGGCCCTCAGGAGGTGCCTGGCGCTCCTTCATTTGCTGCCTGGTCCTCAGTCTCCTGGGGCCCTTGTTTCCTGAAGCCGAGCTGTGCTGCTACTCCCTGTGGAAAGGACCCCAGGACCCTGGGCAGGGCAGTGTGGGCGTCGGAAGAGGTCGTCAAACCTTTTCTCAGCCTGCCACGGGCATATCATCCCCTAGCAGCCAGTGCCTCCTGGAAAGTGGTGGCCCTTTGAGGCTTGGGGGTTCTGGACTGCCCTCTGTCCGAGAGAGGGTCCGAGGTCCCAGGAGTCACCACACCCAAGGCTCTGCCTCCGGACACTTGGGGTCTGATGCCCCTCTGTCCTGGCTTCAGGATCCCCCTGTAACAGGGGTCTGGAGCCTCCTCTGCCGACCTGCAGGAGGCCCCATCCTGCTGGGCTGGGACATGGTGATTCTGTTCTTCCCAGGCCAGTGGCCTCAGAACCTCCCCGCCAAGCTGCTGGGTGGGCCTGCCTCCCGGCAGCAGCCTCCAGTCTTGTGCCTGGTGTCAATGGATTGGTCAGAAGGCAGCAGCTATGGTGGCTCTTTGCTCAGCGCTGCAGGACAGGCTCTGGGGGAGGGCAGGCCACCCGAGGCGTCCACGCTTCCTGTCCTGCATCCCCAGTGGTCCCCAGAGACGAGCTGGTTAACACAGAGCAGGAGCCCAAGGACCCTGGACTGCCTTCCTGGGCAGAAAGCTAGTGAAAGGGAGGCAGTGTTGTGGGGAGGGGACCTCAGGGCAGGTGCCCCCGGCAGGCAGAGCCAAAGCCAGGGTGGGCCGAGCACAGGGGCGAACAGGGCGGGAGGCCCCACCTGTGGCAGGCCGGACCCCCAGGCCTTGCTCAGGCACGCAGCCTGAGGGCGGGTGTTTGCGGTGGAGGTAACCCCCCTTTACTGCTCATGAGGACCCATTCTGCCGCTGGGGGGACTCCAGACTTGGCAGGGGTGAGAAGACGGTCCGGAGCGGGCTCTGAGGTGGGAGGCCTACCTCCCTCGCTATGCCTGGAGGCCCTTCTACCCGGGACAGTGGGGCTGGGTAAGGACACGCCGCTAATTGCAGCCAGGTGGCTGCTTCCCCACAGTGCCCTGGATGCTGGCCATGCAGTGGTGTGTGCCGGGGGCAGGGACACCCAAGGCCATCCCCTACTGCTTTGGGAGGCGCGGCACCCTCGCTCCTTGGGGGGTCAGACCTCTAGCCCCGCAGACAGTGTCCTGCCAGGGTGCCGTGTGCACAAGCTCTTTGGCTGCAAGTCCTGGTCCCCAGGGGAAGCCCTGCATGTCCTGAGATTACTGGGGAGGCCTTGTGATCCCAGCTTTCCTTAAGCAGATGTCTCTCTCCTGTGCAGTAAATACCTTCCCAGGTACATGGTGGTAAATCGTGCATGAATCAAATCCTGTACTGGCTACAGTGATGTCCCTTCTGGCCAGGTGCTCACATTACTGGGTGATAACTTGGACATGCATGAAGGCTTCTGAGCACACCCTGACCTCCCACTGCACTCACAGGAAACTGAGGCCCAGGCAGGCCAGGCTTTCTGCACCGTGCTGTAGCCAGTGGCAGAGCAGGATGGCCTCTCCGTTCCTCAAGGGCAGAGCTGAGCAATTCATTCCTCACAGTCCCGCCTTCTCTTTACACGTTTGGGGCAGTTGGGGGGGATGGGCTGGCTGTCATCTGTCCCCTGGGGGTGGCAGATGGCTGCTTAGCTTAGAAAGGAAAACAGCACAATTTAGAATTAGTCCCGGGTGAAAGGTCACAGCGACATCTGCCTCTGGAGGCTTTCTGGAGTCGCATTTCTATGGAGCTGCCGGCCAGTGGGGGCTGGGGGGGATGCGGCCAGCGCACAGTGGGAATAGTGTGGTGGGAGCTGAGCAGGGCAGAGCCCCGGGCCGCAGCACAGCAACCATTTGGTGCTCCTGCGCAGGGCATCTGCCTGAAGCCGCCTCCTGGAGCTCCAGCCCCGCCTGTCACTCACCTGCGGCCACCGGAAGGGTGTGGGGTGGGAGAGGAGGTGAGGGGCGGGTGCTGGAATGACCTTCAGGACAGGAGGCTGTGGGCATCAGGGCCCAGCAGTGTGGTAGATGGGTGGTTCGCGTCCAACCTGTAGGGGGTCCATGCCTCCCATCTGGAGTTCCCCTCACTGCCCCACAACCCCCAACAGGAGGGGCATAGGACCAGCAGGAGGTGTCCAGGTCACTGAAACCCAGGCCTGGGCCTGCTCTGGGAAGTCCCTTGGTAGAGAGGCAGGTGTTGGGTGCAACTGTCCCTCCCCAAGGACAGGTGTCAGGGACAGAATGACCATGGCTGGCTTGGTCGCCAGCACTGGTGGTCCTGGCTGTGTCCGAACGTGGGCCTCCAGCCCCTCCCCACCTTCTCAGGGAAGTCCCGGTCCCATGTGCAAAGGAGGCAACAGGTGTCTGTCCCCGGAAGCTCTAGCACTTTGGCCAGGGTGAACGAGAGGTGGCACAGGCTGGAAGCTGCCCAGAGCTGGAGTGGGAGCCCAGGAATTGGGCGGTGGTGCGGGGCGGGGGGTGGCCTATGGGACTGGCCCAAAAGTGCCCTGCCCACCCTTAGGCCCAGACTCCGCCTGCCTGGCTCAGTGATTTCTTCCCTCCCCGCCAGGCCCTGCTTGCACCTTGCACCCTGGCTCCCCCACGAAGCACCTGCCTCGCTGTCCCACCTTCAGGAGCTGCCCCTCCTCGTGGTGCTGCATGTCCAGTGGCTGGGCTGCTGCTGGCAGAGGCAGCCTGGGTTGGGCGGCGTGCCGTCACGACGCTGCCTGCCAGGCCTGGGCGGGAGTCGGAAGACAATGGGCCCTCTCAGCCGCTGCGGTCCCCCATGAAGGAGCCCCCCTGGCTCCTGCCCCACCCGCCCGTGTTGGCGGCCCTCCGCGCCTGGCCGGCCGGGAGCAGCTGCCGTTTGCCGCCCAACCACAGGCGCACCTGCTCTCCAGCCACCCTTTGTCTGTGCAGCCGACGCTGCATTTATTAGGGGGAATTTTTCCTCTCTGGCTGCATCGGCCGTACCCGCCCTGTGCCAGTGGATTCTCCCACAGTTCTCTACGTCGAGATGCCCATTTAGGATGGGGGCCAGCAGGAGAGAGGGGGCTATTTCCAGGCCCACTGCCTTGTGGCTGGAGGGTTCAGGGTGTGCATTCACAAAGACTTCTGATCCATTTGGAGACACCCATGTTCTGACAAATTGGGGGTCAAGTGGGGGATTGCTCCGCTAGCAGGGGGCCCGGGTTGTCCCCCCTGGGGTCAGTGATGGAGGCCTAGCTAATGATACCCTCCCTCCTGTTGGATCTGGCAGGGTGCAGAGAGGGAGGTGTGGACAGGGTGAGCTCCCGCTGGCTTGGATGGCCAAGTACCTCTATGCAGCACCCGCCTCCTGTCCAGCCTCCTCCGTCAGCGGCTGGGAAAGAAAAGAGCCTTTTCTCCAGTGGGAGCTGTGGCCAGCTCCTGCCTGACAATGGAGGGCATTGATGGGCTGGGGGAGGTGCTGCCTCTGTCGTGCACACCCCCTCCCCCACTGCTCTGGGTCTCCAGTGCCACTCCGGTGGGGACCAGGCGGCCTGTAACTGGATCCACGCGCCACCTTCCCCAGACTCCCAGAGGGTGGCCCTGCTGGACCCCATGGTGCCAGAACAGCCAGCCGTGCCAGGGTGGGGGCAGCCCCCCCTCCCTGCTCTCCTGTCCCCAGGCAGGCTGGGTGGGAGCCGTGGCTCAGGCCTGAGTTACCTCCGCGGGGCCCCTCCCCGAGGGCGACTTGTTTTCTTTAAGCCAGTTGGTTTGGGACTTTTGGCTTCTGGCAACAGATGGTGGGCTGGGGTGGCCATTTTGCATCCTCCCACTGCGCCTTCCCCAAGCTGCAGCCAAAGATAAAAGCCTTCAGGGAAACAGATGCATCTCAGCCGAAGGGGCAGGAGGGCAGCCCGGCTGCTGAGAAACATGCAGACCCTGGCCCTCCAAACCGCCGCTGTGCCCCCTGGGGTAGGGCCTCTGCTGGGGCCCCCTGCCCATGCAGGTTTGATTTTTAGTTCCTGGGGAGGCAGGACTGGCAGGCTGGCACCTGTCGGGGTAAAGGGTCCTTCCTGAAGGCTGCCAGCGCTGAGGGAGGGCCCCGTCTTAGTGCGCTCTGGAAGGTGTGATGGCTCCGTGCTGGGGAAAGCCCCACTTCATGCAGGGCGCCCAAGGCTTTCCACCAGTGCCCGGAGTGGTCTTGGGCTGTCCTCGCAGGTGGCTGCAAGCCAGGGGCCCAGCCAGGGGCACGTTCTGCCTCAGAGGCTTCGCTGCTGGGAAGAGTAACGGCTGGCTGGTCCCAGAGCCTTCACCAAGCTTTTCCCGAGAGGGCAAGATCTCCAGGTGACCTTGGTGGACAGTTATGGCCCAGGCTCTAGGAGGGGGGCCCTGGGGCGGAGGTAGCAGGGAACCAGTGAGACCAGGACACCCCCCTCCCAGCTCACCTGTTCTTGTCGAGTGTGTTCTGGGGGAGGGCGCCCCCAGGCTGACTTCCAGAGGCCGGGGAAGGATGCGTCTCGCGCACCCTGATTTCTCCAGCTGCAGAATTGGTGCCTCTGCCCCCAGCTGAGGTTGCCTGGACATCTGCTGAGGACTTGATCCCGAAAGAGGAGGCTGGGTCTGGGTGCTAGTGACGTGGGGATGGGGTGCCAACTTGTGTCCCAGCACGACCCCCATCATGTAAGACCCACAGCAGAGTCCCTTCCACGTTAGAAAGAAAAGGGAATCCAATCCATGTGGTGTGTGCAGACTTCCCACTTTTGCTGTCATACTGGTGCTGAAAAAAGAAAAAGCCAGGATCGCTTTTATTACCCAAATGAGGCATATTCATTACAGAGGAGCCAGAGAGGGAAACAGACAAACCCAAAGGTCTTACAGAGCACAGCCCCCGCCCCTGAGAACAGCCGACTGGTCTGCGGGGCCCCTTCCCAGTGGCTGCATGGGCTCCGAAACCCAAGCCAGGTCCTGCCGAACATTCTCATCTCTAGCTTGTTCCCCAGTTAATGTGATTGTGTTTTTTATTGAGTTGAGATTCACATAATGTAAAATTCACCTGGCATTTGGCCCCGTCCTGCTGAGCAGCCGCCTCCTGGAGCGCGGTGCTCCCAGCTGTGCTCGCTGCCTGGGTGGCCCCCCCCACCCCCGCTATGGGGGGCTCTCTGCTGGCAGCTGCCTGCTGCGTGCCAGGACGGCTGGTGGAGGGTCCGGCGGGGCTGAGCTCTGGTGTGTCTGTCACAGCTGCAGCAGTGCCTTCGTGGGCCAGCGGTGCCAGGCACCCAACCCCTGCCTCAGTGCCCCCTGCAAGAACGCCGGGACGTGCCACGCAGTGGACCGCGGTGGTGCGGCGGACTATACCTGCAGCTGCCGCCTGGGCTTCTCCGGGCCCCTTTGCCTGACGCCCCAAGACAACGCCTGCCTCGCCAACCCCTGCCGCCACGGTGGCACCTGTGACCTGCTCACACTCAGCGAGTACAAGTGCCGCTGCCCCCCGGGCTGGTCAGGTGAGGGTGCACCTGGCAGCAGGGGCTGCCCTCGGGAGGGGTGGGCCGGGCCTGGCCTTCCACCGGCCCCACTGAACACAATGTGCTTCAGAGAGGCCAGGACCCCGTCTGTGGCTGGGAGGGGGTACAGGGCTTTCCCAGGCCATTGGGGTCTGTGATCAGAAGCAGCTCCCAGCTCCCACCCTAGAGACCCAGGGCCCCCATCCCTCCCTGCTTCTGTAAGACAAGGGGACACTGTCCAGCCCTATCCACACCTTCTTCCCGGGAGTGTGGCTCTGGAGGGAGACAGATTGGGTCAGATCTCAAGGTCACCTGCCCCTACCAGCTGAGTCCTGGGATGATGACTCAGCCCCTTGGAACCCCCCAGTCCCTTGTCTACAGAAGGATGTCCGCACGCATTCTGCGATGGGGTCCTGAGGCTCACAGAGACAGTGCTGTTAGGCAGGCCCCTCCATAGTGCTTGGAATCTGCCCCTGGTTCTGGGGGAGGCCCCAGCCGCAGGGAGACCCACACGACCCTCTCAATCACCCTCGCCCACCAGGGAAGACATGTCAGCAGGCAGACCCATGTGCCTCTAACCCCTGTGCCAACGGTGGCCAGTGCCTGCCCTTCGAGGCCTCGTACATCTGCGGCTGCCCACCTGGCTTCCACGGCCCCACCTGCCGGCAGGATGTCAATGAATGCATCCAGAACCCCGGGCTCTGCCGCCATGGTGGCACCTGTCACAACGAGGTCGGCTCCTACCGCTGTGCCTGCCGGGCCACCCATGCTGGCCCCCACTGCGAGCTGCCCTACGTGCCCTGCAGCCCCTCACCCTGCCAGAACGGGGGCACCTGCCGCCCCACGGGGGACACGACCCACGAGTGCGCCTGCCTTCCAGGTACCGCTCTGCTGGCCTCCGCTTGAGGAGTGACATTCAGGGTGCAGCCATGCTCCCCACCACCAGTGATGGGCCCAGAGGGATGGCCAGGGGTTTAGGAACAGGTGCCCAGTGTTGGGGTGCATGGGTCTCATGGGGGAGCATGGGACAGAGGGCTGGATGGCTGGGTGGTGTCAGGCCAGTCTGGAATGGGGACATACCTTAGGAGGAGGCTTGTGCAGAGTCCAGGTGCCACTCAGCTCCCCCACCAGCTGCCCACTTCTGCGTGGAGGCGGGGTCTGCTGTGACTGGACAGCCAGGCCCATGACCCCCAATACTCCTATGTGCCAGGGATCTGGGGTCCCTCAGCCCATAGGGCTACTTCTTGGTGAGTCTTGACTGGTGCCCTCCCTGGGTGTTCCCCCTGTCTTTGAAGCACCTGGCACCTTGTCTGTGCCCTGAACCTCTGGGGTGGCATCTCAGCCTGCTTGACGTGCTCACAAGTTCCCCTCAGCTCGAGTTCCTTGGAGGAACCTGTGTGCAAGTTGAAAAACTCACCACCGCCCTGGGAGCACCTCGCTTGTGCACGCCCGGGGCTTCCCCTGTTGCCTGGGGTTGGGGTGGGGGGACCTGCACCGTCACTTCCCCCAGGGCCGCCCTTCCCATGGGCCGCGTGCCTCTGGGGTGGGGGGATGATGGCGGGCACAGCCCTCCCCAGCAGCTGCACTGTCCTTGTTGCACAGACCAGTCTCTCTCCGTAGGTTTTGCTGGAGTAAATTTTGGTGCAACTGATCTAAAAATAATAGTAGTGACGAAGAGGTTTGAAACCCCTAGCCTGTCAGCTACACACCAGGGCGGTTAGGCAGGTGCCAGGGAGGGGGCGGTTTTCACATGGGGGTGCCATGAGGGGGTGAGGGTTGTGAGGTTTGGGTGCTGGGTTTGGGGCACAGGGCCTGGCCGGCCCAACCCTGGGTGACTGGAGGGTTGTCGCAGCCCCTCCGCCGCCCTGGTCCGCCTGGGCCCAGGCCCTGCAAAGGGGAAGTGCTCTGCCCACCTGCCGTCCTCCAAGCCCCAGGCCTTAGGACCTTGTCAACGCACCACTGCCTCTGCATGCAGACGCCAGGCGTGTGTTTCCTGCGTGTCACTGCCCCCCGCCCCCACCTGCTGGGGTGCTGCTGGCCACCCTGCTTCTCCTAGGGGGCTGAGGCCTGAGCCTCTTGCCAGGCCTGCCCTAGGCTCTGGGTGGCCAGGTGACCTCAGGCCTGAGACTTCACATCCAGCCACACGGGCCAAGAGGGGCCTGCCTCACGGGCCGTGGTGAGGGCTGGGGGAGGAGGGGTGCGGGGTCCCTGCTGGGCTGGTGGGGTGAGGACCATGGTGAGGTGAGCCCCGCCCACTGTAGAACGTGCCCCTCTGGGCTCTGGGGAGGCAGCGCCAGGCCCTGCCCAGCCACGAGGACTGGAATTGGAACCAGGCTCTGGTTTGGGATAATCCCTCCAAACCACTGCCCGGTTTGCCCTTCCCCTTCTCCTGGCCTCCCGCGTTTGCTCCATGGCAGCTGGGGGTGGGGAAAGCCTCAGAGGGCTTCGGTCTCTGAGGACCGAGGGACTCAAAGACGCCGGTGGAGGAGCATTAATTAGTAACCGGCTGCGGGTTTGGCTATCGCCAGGCACACCTCTCCTGGTTAATCGTTGAACCAGCAGGGGTTGAGCAGATTACTAGCTAACTGACGGTCCTGGAAGCCTCGTCGCAGAGGTGGGCCCTGCTGGGGGAGGAGGGGAGCCTGGGACCACCTCTCTGCACCCCCCCAGGACCACCCACGTTGGTCCTGCCTCCTCTGCTGCCCTGTTGGGAGCCCTTCCCTTGCAGCCCCTGTAAGAAGGGCAGTCCGTGGCCAGCCCCCATACAGTGCCCTCCCCATAGGCAGCACCCAGATGCAAGAGCTACTGGGAGGTTCCACGGAAGGTCTCTATGGCAGAATCCTGTGTTCCCGAGTTCTTGTTGAGCTGGCCCTTACAAGATGGTTTCTCGAGAACAAGTCGGGGGTGGGCTCTGGAGTGTGGGGCCGGGGAAGGACCCTCGGGGCCCCAAGGTGGTGGGCATCATGGGGCAGGGCCGTGACGGGCACTCCCTGTCCAGAGCAGGGAATCATGGCTCCAGCCAGGAAGACACTGGGGCCCAGCACAGTGGGGCGGGCAGGGCCTTAGCACATGCTTCTGGGCCCCACGGGGAGAGCTGACAGGGTTCCGGCCCCCCGCAGGCTTCACTGGTCAGAACTGCGAGGAAAACGTTGACGACTGTCCAGGAAACAGCTGCAGGAATGGAGGCGCCTGTGTGGACGGTGTGAACACGTACAACTGCCGCTGCCCTCCAGAGTGGACAGGCACGTGGCGAGGGCGCCACCCACTTGCTGTACTGCATGCGCAGAGGGGGCCCAGAGGGGGTCCAGGCCAGGAAGGAGGGATTGACCTGGGGCACCACCAGGGTCTGAGGTCAGCAAGACATGCCATCAAGCTGTCTGACCCCAGCAGCCAGCACAGACGTGGCATCGGGAGGTCTATGTGGGCCGTTTGCAGCCTGGCCCAGGCCCCCTGGTTTGGGCCGGGCTTGTTGGGCAGGATGCAGGGACACTGGCCGGTAGGATGCAGGGCCTGCCCTTGGCTCGCCAGCTGGTACTGACAGGCAGGCGTGGCCCCAGGGCAGCTCATGGAGGGGTCCCCGGAAGGCCCCCTTGGGGAGGCAGACCCTGCATCTCACGGGCAAGGGTCTCGGCCTGTGGCTGTGGGCACTAGAGGCTGCCGCCTGGCCCAACAGTCCCGGGTCCCCACAGGCCAGTATTGCACTGAGGACGTGGACGAGTGCCAGCTCATGCCCAATGCCTGCCAGAACGGCGGCACCTGCCACAACAGCCACGGCGGCTACAACTGCGTGTGCGTCAACGGCTGGACAGGCGAGGACTGCAGCGAGAACATCGATGACTGCGCCAGTGCTGCCTGCTTCCACGGCGCCACCTGCCATGACCGCGTGGCCTCCTTCTATTGCGAGTGCCCCCACGGCCGCACAGGTGAGTGCCTGGGCCCGGGAGTGCCAGCTCCTGCTGCCCTTGACGGGGGGCCCCGCATGGTGGCCTCTCCTGGGCCGGGCCTCGTCTGTGACCTCGCCCACAGACCATGGCTGCTCGTCCTCCCGGGAGGACCCGAGGGGCTGCTCTGCATGCGGGGGTGGGTGGTGCCCACGGCAAGGCCGGCTGCTGACGAACCTCCCGGAACTGCCCGAGGGTTCTGGGACGCTCAGCAGGGCCATGCAATGGTGCCGTGGTGTGCGGCCCTGCCGGGGGCATCAGAGGGAGGGGACCCCAGCTGTGGATGCCCTGACCACGGCTGCCTGTCCAGGTCTGCTCTGCCACCTCAACGATGCCTGTATCAGCAACCCCTGCAACGAGGGCTCCAACTGCGACACCAACCCCGTCAACGGCAAGGCCATCTGCACCTGCCCCTCTGGGTACACGGGGCCGGCCTGCAGCCAGGACGTGGACGAGTGCTCACTGGGTATGCGCACGGCGGGGGCGGTGCCTGGGAAATAGCCTCTGCCCTCCGGTTGCGGAGGGTGCGCCCCAGAGTGTCCAGAGGCGTGGTGCCCAGGCTGGCCCCTTACCTGTGTCATGCACCCCACCCAGGTGCCAACCCCTGTGAGCATGCTGGCAAGTGCCTCAACACTCTGGGCTCCTTCGAGTGCCAGTGTCTGCAGGGCTACACCGGCCCACGCTGCGAGATCGACGTCAACGAGTGCGTCTCCAGCCCGTGTCAGAATGACGCCACCTGCCTGGACCAGATCGGCGAGTTCCAGTGCATCTGCATGCCTGGTACCTGCAGCCAAGCCCCTCACCCGTTCCCACCGTGGGGAGCAGGGAAACCCCACCAAGGCAGCCCCCAGCTGCACCCTTTCCCCCTGGCCGCCAGGCCTGCAAGGCACCCCTGAGGGTGGGGCTGGCGCTGGGTGGATGGGCCAGCCCGGGGGTGCCGGGTGAGCTACGGGAGAGCGGGTGAGGGCCCCTTCAGCCCCCGCACCCCTCACCATTGCCCGCCATCAGGCTACGAGGGCGTGCACTGCGAGGTGAACACAGATGAGTGTGCCAGCAGCCCCTGCCTCCAGAACGGACGTTGCCTGGACAAAATCAACGAGTTTGTGTGCGAGTGTCCCACCGGTGAGCCCTGCACGCTCCCCCAGGAGGGGGGCCAGGAGCCCCAGCGCTGTGCTGCAGGTGGCTTATGCCCAGGCCTGTGTCCCGCAGAAGCCCCTTGCCCTCTCCCCAAGGGTGCCAGGGAGGAGCCCCCAGGGCTGGCCCGGAGACTAGAGGCTTGCCCTTGGCAGTGGTTGGGGTGTTTTTAGGATTCCTCATGGGTGCCAGTCTGGGCAGGGGATGCTGGCCCCCCCACCTCGCTGGGTGCACTCGCCCGGGGTGGGGTCTTCCCACGGCCCAGAGACCTCCTCCTTGCTACTGGGCTTCCCCCGAGATGAAGGGCACCTGGGAGCAGCCGTTCAGGCCTCAGACCCCAGGGGGCTCAGGCAGGGAGGGTGCCAGCCTGGCTCTCTGAGGGCTCATGGCTGGGAGGCCTGCCTGCCCCGCCCACCCGCCTCCTCTGGTCTGCGGTGACATCGTGGCAGGAGGGTCTGGGGAGCCCTGAAGGTCATGTGGCTCAAGACCTCGGGCCTCTCAAGATGTAAGTCGGCCTCCTGGACCCCAGATGGGGACCCCATTCATAGCACCACTGATGGTGGCCGTAGCGACCAGAGGCAGTCTGGGGAAGGGCCCTCGGAGGGGGTGAGAGGCAGGACCTGTGGGGTCTGCCAAGCCCTGGCCGGGCACCTTCTGGGAGCCCATCCCTTGCTCCCTGCCCTGGGCCGGCCGGGGCTCGGCCCTGCTCCCCTGTGTCTGACTGCCACCCCTCCACATTCAGGCTTCAGCGGGCACCTGTGCCAGTACGACGTGGACGAGTGTGCCAGCACACCCTGCAGGAACGGTGCCAAGTGCCTGGACGGGCCCAACACCTACACCTGCGTGTGCTCGGAAGGTGCGGGCCTGGCTGAGCGGAGTGGGGGGAGCAGGCGTGCAGAGTCCAGGGCGCCGAGACGGGGAGGGGGCAGAGGCCAGGGACCCTCAGCCAGAGCTCTGACCTGGGTGTGGTGGGCACCCCACGGTAAGAGACACGCCCCCAGCCCTCCCCAGTGGATGCCAGGAATGCCTGGACCGGTTGGTGTTTCTCCGAGACCGGGAGTTGTGTGCCCCGGGGGCAGCCGCCCTCAGCACCTTGGCCCCCACCCTGCAGGCTACACTGGGGCCCACTGTGAGGTGGACATCGACGAGTGCCACCCCGACCCCTGCCACTACGGGTCCTGCCGTGACGGGGTGGCCGCCTTCACCTGCCTGTGCCAGCCAGGCTACACGGGCCACCACTGCGAGACCAACATCAACGAGTGCCACAGCCAGCCCTGCCGCCACGGGGGCACCTGCCAGGACCGCGACAATGCCTACGTCTGCCTCTGTCCAAAGGGGACCACAGGTGCGCGGCCGGGGATGGGGCGGGGCAGGGCGGCGGGGCAGGGCTGACCACCACATGCCCCCCAGGACCCAGCTGTGAGACCAACCTGGATGACTGTGCCAGCAGCCCCTGCGACTCAGGCACGTGTCTGGACAAGCTCGACGGCTATGAGTGCGCGTGCGAGCCAGGCTACACGGGTGAGTGGACCTGGGGCCAGGGACCACTGGGCTGTCTCTCCCAGCCCTCATCCCAGGGCCCCAGGGGCCCAGGCTGAGCCCAGAGGTCGAGGGCCCCAGGTGGGCCAGGTCTGGGGAACGAGAGTGGGATGGCACATTGCCTGGGGCCCCGCTGGGGGCTGCCAGCTTCGGCCAACTGCAGCAGGGACCACAGAGGCCCTGGGGCTTCAGCCAGCGCCTGGACGGGCATCCCTGAGCATCCTGACCCTTGAGCCATAGCCAGAGCTCAGGTGCACGCTCTTTGCCTTGAGTGGGTTGTGGCCTCTCCAGGCCCTGGTCCCCATCAGTCAGAGAGGATAGCACAGGCCCTGCATCAGGGGCTGCTGGGAGGATGGCTCTGACCCCACACAAAGTGCCGGTCGACTTGCTGGTGGGCACTGCGCTCACTTGGCACAGCGCCACTGGAAGCCCGGCTCACCCAGTTGCACCTCAGAGGACCCTGGGGAGGGGTGATTTACCGTCTCCAGCTCAACATGGGGAGAGGGGCTGGCAGGGGCCCTGGGCATGTCTGAGCCCCGGCCCTGCCCACAGGGAGCATGTGCAACATCAACATCGATGAGTGTGCGGCCAGCCCCTGCCACAACGGGGGCACCTGCGAGGATGGTGTCAACAGCTTCACCTGCCGCTGCCCCGAGGGCTACCATGGCCCCACCTGCCTGTCCGAGGTCAACGAGTGCAACAGTAACCCCTGTGTCCACGGGGCCTGCCGGGACAGCCTCAATGGGTAGGGCACCGTGCAGCACTCCCATGGGCCCAGCGGTCCTGGCCAGCTGGGTGGGTGCTCCCCTCAAGGACGGACCCACATTCCGTGCCCTGCAGCATGCTGTCCAAGCACTGGCCCAGCTTCTGGGCTGCGCCCACCCACCCCGGGCTGCATGTCATGGGCCATATCGTGGCTCAGGGGGCAGGTCTCAGGTGTTCGCCATGACTCATCTGTGGGGTGACGGCAGCCGGTGTTGCTGTGATGGGATCGAGTAAGAGGCGTATGTATCTTGTATCTGGTCCTGACTCCTGAACCAGCTCCTGAGCCGTGAAAGCGGAAGGAGCGGCTCTCGGGCACACCTGCGCTAATGCAGCCGAGGCGACCCGGTGACTGGGGGTTGGGGGGCCGGCCACGGGGTGAGAGGCTTGGGCCTTTCCACCCCACCCCCGACCTCTGAGGGGGCAGAGGGGCTGGAGATTCACCCCCAGGCCCGGGAGTCAGTCAGTCACCGCTATGTAATGATGCCTCCATAAGAATGCCTAGGGAAGGGGTCAGAGAGCTTCCGGCCGGAAGCGCACGGGGTGCTGGAGGGTGCGCCCCAGGGCATGGGGGCTCTGCACCTCTCAGCTTGTCCCGTGCATGTGCGTCTCTTCCATTTGGCTGTTACCAAGTTTACCCTTTTATAACAAAACAAGTAATCTAGGAAGCAAACTTTTCTCTAGTTCTGTGAACCACTTTAGCAAATTGTGGAACTCGAGGTAAGGGTCTCGGGGCCCCAGTTTATAGCCGGTTGGTCGGGAGGACAGGTGACAGCCTAGGACTTGTGATTGGCATCTGATGCTGGTACAGTCTTGTGAGACCAAATCCCTCACCTGTGGTCTTATGCCCTGACTCCAGGTGGTCAAGGGCGGAAATGAGTTTGGGGATGCCCAGCTGCTTGGGGTGGGAAAAGTGCCCACGGGAGCCAGGAGTACTGGCCTCTAGAGAAAAAATGGAAGCTGCGCTCTGGTTCCTCACACCAGCATGGCTCTGTCTAGATGGGGGCGTCAGCCTGGGCAGGGACGCTTGCCCCAACTGTGCCCAGCAAGGATAGGCATCCTGTTCAAGGCCACAGAGCGAGGGAGCAGTGGAGGGCCTCTGACCACTGCCTGGATGGGGCACCGTCCCAGAGCTAGTAACCAAACTACTGCCACTGTCGGGGGCAAGGAGGGAGTGTTACCCCACTGTGAAGGACACAGGGTCAGAGCAGACAGGCAGCTCACACCCTCAGACCGCAGGACGGTGGCAGAGCCGGGAACCCCCAGCCCAGCCCCACACATCTTGGGCCACTCCAAAACCACACCGTCACCTCTGCAGGTACAAATGCGAGTGTGACCCTGGGTGGAGTGGGGCAAACTGCGGTGTCAACAACAACGAGTGTGAGTCCAACCCCTGCGTCAACGGCGGCTCCTGCAGAGACATGACCGGCGGCTACGTGTGCACCTGCCGCGAAGGCTTCAGTGGTGAGCGGGCTCTCCAGGGGTGCGGCACAGAGCTGGGCCCAACAGCCACTGGTACTGACTGCTGGGGCTGCTGGCTCGGCTCCACGCAGGGCACCCCGCCACAGCCCCCGGGGTGGCTGCACACCCATGACCGCTGTCCCTCTCTCCCTAGGCCCCAACTGCCAGACCAATATCAACGAATGCGCGTCCAACCCGTGTCTGAACCAGGGCACGTGCATCGATGGGGTGGCTGCATACAAGTGCATCTGCCCGCTGCCCTACACCGGTGAGGGCGGGGCCCGGACAGCCACTGGCACGGTGGCGGCCTTCTGGGCTGGCCTTGTCTGCGTTGCCCAGAGGTTCTGCCCCATGCTGTGAGCCTTAGGCCTGGCTGCATGCGGGTCTCATCCTGCAGGTGTTGCCAGTTTAGCACACAAAAGTACAGGATGCCTGGGAGAAAGGTTCGATATAAATACTCCCCAAATGTTTTGTCTGGCGAGCCTGCCTGAGAGGTGAGGAGGAACCCTCAGCGGCAGAGACAGGAGCCGGGCCTGGGCTGTCAGCATCCACGGTCCGCCTTCCACGCTGCCCAGGGGCCCCTGGGGCCCAGGCCGCCCTCCCCATCCGCTAGCTGGCCTGAGGGATTCCTTTGATGGCGGGCCCTCTTTGTGTAAGGGGACAAGGAGCTCTCTGTTCTCACTGAGCAGAGGCGGGAGACATTTCTCTGGGCATCCAGGCCTCTACGGTTCAGCCAGGGAACCGGGTTCCCTGTGTAGAAGAGATTTGCAAACTGTTAAAAAAATAAAAGCCCACAACCGTTAGGGCCATGGGCTACACTGGTTGGGGGCAGAGAGTGCCCCACTGGGGTCAGTTTTAGGCCCCGCGCCACTGCAGGGCCTGGAGGCCCTAAGAGGGCCCTGCTTGGCCGGGTGGGCGGGGTGGGGGCCGTGCCTGTGGTTCCCACGACATCAGGCAGCCTGCAGCCACGGCAGTGTGTTCTTTCCCCAAAGCCGGGGGCCTCGGTTTTCTCCTCCGCTGGGCCGGTAAGGAGACCAGAGGCACTGCTGTCAGAGGGGGGACGGCCCGACGGGGAGGAGCCGGCTTGTGCTGACCCGCTTCCCGGCTGCCTGCTTCCTGCCTCCCTTCACACAATTGTAGGAAACTCTGGCGAATTTCCTGCCTGCCCAGGTCACCGTGGAAACAGATAGAAAGACAGGCCCTGGAAAATCCAGCAGCGGGCCAGGGAGATAATGGACAACAAGGAAGATAACACTTCCCCGGGAATCAGCCCCATGGGCCGTAAACAGGAAAACCGCCCTGGGTCCTCGTGGAGAAAGTCGCCCTGATGTGCACACATGCCAGCCAGACCCCCTTCCTCATCCCAGGCCGTGTGGCGCATCCAGTGCTCCTGACACCAAGGACGTTGGTGGGGCAGAGGCTGCCATGACCTCTGGCGGAGGACAGGGCTTGTTGCCTACTGCCACAGCCTTCGATGGCCCATCGTGACAGGGTCTGGCTGCCCATGACCGGGCCCCTGGCCTTAGCTCCCAGGCCTCTGACTCAGTGTAGGGGCCTTTGCTACCAGGAGACAATGAAGGGGTGTGAGGCAGGTGCAGGCGTGAGGCCTTTGCCTTGGGGTGGGCCACTAGTCCTTATTCCCTAGGGCTCTTGGCTGGGGAGGCCCAGGCTGCGGCCTGTAGCCTGTGGGGAGCCTGTTTCAGAGCCAGATCCTCCTCTGGTTTGTCTAGCCCCTGATGCGGGACCTGACCCAGCCAGGAGCTCACAGGATCCTAGTGCAATGCCGTCTGCGCCACCCCACGGGGCTCCTGCTGGCCAAGCGACCTGCAGGCCATGGCCATGATGGCCTCTGTCTGCAGATGCTGCCAGGGCCCCCGGCATCTCACCCCCTGCCCCTCTCCCCTCAGGAGCCCTGTGTGAGGTGGTGCTGGCCCCGTGTGCCCCCAGTCCCTGCAGAAACGGTGGCAAGTGCAGGGAGTCTGAAGACTACGAGAGCTTTTCCTGCATCTGCCCCACAGGCTGGCAAGGTGGGGCAGCCACTCCCTGCGGCCCTGGCCTGGGCCAAGTCCCAGGAGGGGCTGGGACAGAGAGGGCGGGCGGTGTGGGGACTCATGGCAGGAGGAAGGGCTCCCCGGCTGCAGAGGCACCTGCAGGGGTCTCTAGGAGCAGGAATTGACTTTGCAGGGACCTCCCCACCCTGAATTTCCATATCTGCTTGGCCCAGAGTTGAGGGACAGCAGGTTGGAGCACCTTTCTTCCCAGGGCTTCCCCAGAGGATGGCCCTGGGTCTGAGCAGGGCAATGCCTGGAGGTGGGGGCTAACCTGATGGCGGTGTCCCTGCAGGGCAGACCTGCGAGGTGGACATCAACGAGTGTGTGACGAGCCCATGCCGCAACGGTGCCACCTGCCAGAACGCCAACGGCAGCTATCGCTGCCACTGCCAGGCCGGCTACACTGGGCGCAACTGTGAGGTGGACATCGATGACTGCCGGCCGAGTGAGTGGCCTGGACGGACACAGCTGGGGCAGGTGGCCGGCCTGTCCGCCTCTGAGATGCTCTCAGACCTGTGTTTCCCCAGGCAGGCACAGAGCAGGGAGCTTGGGGTCAGGTGGGAGAAGGGCTGCAGCAATGCTGGCCATCACGCCTGCAGAGGCCAAGTCCCAGCTGGTCCATCTGGCCTTGACCACGAGGGAACCCAGGTCAGGTGTTGGGGGCAGGCCTTGCACAGACCAAGCAGGGTGGTTCCAGAAGGCTCTGGAGCCAGACCACTAGCTTCAAGCCCTCCCAGCATCTCCCAGCCGGACTCGGCAGCCCCTTCCACAGCGCAGTGCCCAGCCCGTCCAGTGTGGTTCTTTCAGTCCTTGTCATGACTCACCAAGAAGCAAGGCTCTCAGGCCCCTGCCATAGTTCCTAGAATGGCAAGACCCAGAGTAACAGAGGGTCTTGCCTGGCATCCTGAAGCAAGAAGGGGAGATTGTGACCCCAACCTTGTCAGTCTGACTTAAGGCTGCGAGTTTTCCCTCCCTGAGGACTGGGAACATGTGGGGGCCACGGCAGCCCCCCGGAAGCCCTGCTGCTGCCAGGACCCCTCCCAATCTTGGCCCCCCAGCAGTAGGGGTGACGTCTGCGCCTCAGGCCTGCCCTCCTGTCCCCTCCCAGACCCCTGCCACAATGGTGGCTCCTGTACGGACGGCATCAACACAGCCTTCTGCGACTGCCTGCCTGGCTTCCAGGGCCCCTTCTGCGAGGAGGACATCAACGAGTGTGCCAGCAGCCCCTGCCGCCACGGGGGCAACTGCACCGACTGCGTGGACAGCTACACCTGCACCTGCCCCACGGGCTTCAGCGGGATCCACTGTGAGAACAACACACCTGACTGCACGGAAAGGTGCGTGGGCACGCATGGCCCTGCAGGCCCAGGATGAGGTGGAAGGGGCACGTGGTGTCTGGCAACCTGGCACACCAAGCCACCATCCCCCACTTGGCATTTGGTGCTGCTAGTCGAATCAGACGTCATTCATCCCATCATAATGTCCCACCTAAAAGGCCGTTGGTCGTTGACAGTGGGACTTGAAACCAGGAACCCCAGTTATTTATCCTGAAGAACTAGTGTGCCTCTTCCTGTCAGACAAGGACTTTGTGACCCCTCTTGCTCCCCTTTCTGCCTTGGCTGCCAGGAAGCTCGGCATTAGATGTCATCCCCATCCCTGGCGTAACTATCCCCCATATGAGCTGTGCAGGTTCTGGTCTCTCCCTCGTGTCTTTTTCATCTAACAGCTGTGTAGCTGTGTGTGTTCCACGATCCTCTCAGCATGAGCTATGAGGGAGGCAAGGGAGCGGTGTGATGGGGTGCGAGCGTCCAAGGTCCCTGGCCCATGGTGGGGGTCTCCCTGAGGTCAGCCAGGCTGCTCCTGGCTCTCAGGCCCCTTTGGCCACAGTCTGAGTCAAGAATCCAGCATGGAGGGTGCTGCTCAGACAGGGTCCCACACCCCACTCACCCTCCTCCCTCGCTGCCCGCCCGCCTCCAGCTCCTGCTTCAATGGTGGCACCTGTGTGGATGGCATCAACTCCTTCACCTGCCTGTGTCCACCTGGCTTCACGGGCAGCTACTGCCAGCATGATGTTAATGAGTGTGACTCACGGCCGTGTCTGCATGGTGGCACCTGTCAGGACAGCTATGGAGCCTACAGGTGCACCTGCCCACAGGGCTACACTGGCCTCAACTGCCAGGTGAGCAGGTGGGCTGCCCAGAGCCCAGCAAGAGGTGCCGCGGTGGGGCACTGGCCTGCAGCCCGTTACAGCAGTCACGCCGGCTCAGGGCGGCTGCACCGCAGGCCGGGTTACAGGGGCGAGGAGGGCTAGGCTCCAGGCGTGGGGGTGGCCTCGGGGTCATGTGGCTGCTAGGGCTCCGACCCAGGGCGCGGCCACGGGTGTACTACCACTCGAGAGGTCAGAGGTGGGGAACAGGGACCTAGCAGGGGTTTCTAGAGCAAGAACAGGAGTGGGTGATGCAGGAGAAGGTTTTACAGGAAATAGAAGTATTAAGGATTCATCTCCGTTGAACATTTTCACACGAGACGTCAGTTAGAAAACAGCCCCACAGAGCTGTTCACTTCTGGAGATCCTTCCTCAAGGGAGGCAGCTGGTGGTCCGGATCGCCACGGGCCCAGAGGCAGCAGCCGGGAGCCCGGGGACCTCAGCTTCCAGTTCTGTAGGATGGGGTCGGGCCCACTGCCGCATGAGGGTCTCTGGCAGCTGCGTGTTCCGCGCTGCCCAGCAGGATGGCCCCAGCGGGAGCAGGTGAGCAGGAACCTGAACTAGGTTGGCCCTGCCCCCAGAACCTCGTGCGGTGGTGCGACTCCTCGCCCTGTAAGAATGGTGGCAAATGCTGGCAGACCGACACCCTGTACCGCTGCGAGTGCCCCGGCGGCTGGACCGGCCTCTACTGCGACGTGCCCAGCGTTTCCTGCGAGGAGGCCGCCCGACAGCAGGGTAACCGCGCCCCCACCCCGTCCGCCGCCCAAGGCCTGAGGCCGCCGTCCATGGAAGCCCAGGTCTCACAGTCCCTCCCACCACCCCACAGGCGTCCACGTCACCCGCCTGTGCCGGCACGGAGGGCTCTGTGTGAACGCCAGCAATACACACCACTGCCGCTGCCCAGCAGGCTACGCGGGCAGTTACTGTGAGGACCCAGTAGACGAGTGCTCCCCCAGCCCCTGCCAGAACGGGGCCACCTGCACTGACTACCCTGGTGGCTACTCCTGCGAGGTGGGGACCCACCCCGGGTCAGGGTGCGTCCAGGATGAGTGTCAACGCCTGCCAGGCTCAGGGCTGGGAGACAGCACAGCAGGGAAGATCTAGCCCAAAAGATTTTTCCGGCCCATGCAGGGAAGTCCAGACTAATCAGGGAAGACTGACTGATGGGGGTGTCCTGTGGAAGGGCCTGGAGGGAAAGTACACAGAAAAGGGGGACAGTGTTTTCCCTCCCCCGGAGTGTATCTGGGCTCACCTGATGCCTCCTGAGGTCCCACCTCTGTCCCACGGCACGGGGTCTGGCCCCACCTCTGGGCAGTGGCTCAGCTTTCCAGGGCCCTTCCCAGCGTCAGCTGGGCAGACATCTCCCTCCGGCTGGCCAGGCGTGAGGCCCAGGGCTTCACTGGGAAGAGGGCGGCTCGTGCGGCCCCATCAGCTTGCAGGGTTGGGTGGCTGTGCCCCAGCTACCCGCGGAGCCACAGTCCCCGCCCCTCACCTGTTCCCGCGCAGTGCGTGGCTGGCTATCGTGGGGTGAACTGTTCCGAGGAGATCAATGAGTGCCTGTCCCATCCGTGCCAGAACGGGGGCACCTGCATCGACCTCATCAACACCTACAAGTGTTCCTGTCCCCGGGGCACACAGGGTAAGGGGTGGCCACCCCTCGGGTTGGAACCCAGGGGAAAGTGGGCAAGTCAGACACCAGGCCAGAGGCGTCCCAGGCCCAAGCAGAGCCTGCGTTATGCCTCATGGGGACAGAGGTCAGGTGTAGGGCTGGCCGGGGAGGGACCTAAGGGAGGGAGAGGGAGCCTGGCAGGCCCTTGGCACGAGCAGCAGACATGGGGCATGGCAGCATGCCATCAGCATCCGGCCCCTCCTGAGCATCTGCGCGGTCCCGTCCGCAAGGGAGCAGGGTTGGTGTGCGGCCAGCACGGGCCCTGATGGCACCGGGTCCCTGCAGGCGTGCGCTGTGAGATCGACGTGGATGACTGCGACCCTCCCATCGACCCCGTGTCCCGGGGCCCCCGGTGCTTCAACAGCGGCACCTGTGTGGACCAGCTGGGTGGCTACAGCTGTGCCTGCCCGCCTGGCTTTGTTGGGGAGCGCTGTGAGGGTGACGTGAACGAGTGCCTGTCCAACCCCTGCGACGCCCGTGGCACCCAGAGCTGTGTGCAGCGTGTCAACGACTTCCACTGCGAATGTCGCGCCGGCCACACTGGTAGGTGTGGGGGTCAGGGTAACTGGGGTGCCGGGGAGGTGGGGTATGGTGGGGGCAGGTGAGCCCCTCATGCCCATGTTCATCCCCAGGGCGCCGCTGCGAGTCGGTCATCAACGGCTGCAAAGGCAGGCCCTGCAGGAATGGGGGCACCTGTGCCGTGGCCTCCAACACTGCCCGCGGATTCATCTGCAAGTGCCCAGCGGTAGGAGCCCCCAGCCCCGCACAGCCCCGAGGCACCCTGGTCTGAAGGAGGCCCTGGGGCAGGAGCCCTGAGGGTCCCTAGCCTGGGTCTGCACCTGTGCCTGAAGGCAGAGGCTGGCTTAAGCCCCTGGGCCCCACCATCCTCGTTCCCCTCGAGATCAAGTCTCTTTGTCAATAACTTTTATTCTTAGAGCAGTTTTAGGCTTATAGACAAATTGTGCTGAGGTGCACCCCTCCCCCACGCCTGTGACTATTGGCATCTCTCCTTCTTGGGCCACATAGTTACAGCCGGCAGGCCAGCACCGATACGTCAAGTCTGTAGAAGCCTCTGGTCTGTTCCTCCCCATTCTGCTTCTGACATCCACGTGGTCACACTTACACCACTGCAGTGCCACGCGGAGTCTTGCCTGCCCAGAAACGCCCGAGCTCCACCCTCGCACCGTCTTCCTCTCCCTGAACCCTGGTGACCTGATTTTCGTACACTGGGAGAACGTTTCCTTGAACAGTTGTGCTGCTTGGGTAAAGGCTGCCAGACCTTCTCCCAGGGAGGACCCAGGCACCCTGACCCCCATGCCGCGCTCTCTCCTGGCAGGGCTTCGAGGGTGCCACGTGTGAGAACGACGCCCGTGCCTGCGGCAGCCTGCGATGCCTCAACGGTGGCACCTGCATCTCGGGTCCGCGCAGCCCCACCTGCCTGTGCCTGGGCCCTTTCACGGGCCCCGAGTGCCAGTTCCCAGCCAGCAGCCCCTGCATGGGCGCCAACCCCTGCTACAACCAGGGCAGCTGCGAGCCCACACCCGAGAGCCCCTTCTACCGCTGCCTGTGCCCCGCCAGGTTCAACGGGCTGCTCTGCCACATCCTGGACTACAGCTTTGGGGGCGGCGTGGGCCTGGACATCCCCCCGCCGCAGATCGAGGAGGCCTGCGGGCTCCCCGAGTGCCGTGCGGAGGCGGGTGACAAGGTGTGCAGCCCCCGGTGCAACAACCACGCATGCGGCTGGGATGGTGGCGACTGCTCGCTCGACTTCAACGACCCCTGGCAGAACTGCACGCAGTCGCTGCAGTGCTGGAAGTACTTCAGCAACGGGCGCTGCGACAGCCAGTGCAGCTCGGCCGGCTGCCTCTTCGATGGCTTCGACTGCCAGCGCACGGAAGGCCAGTGCAAGTAAGCCTGTGGCGGGAGCCGCCCCTGGGCAGGGCGGGCGGGGGTGGCCCGGTGCCGGCGGGAGCCTGACTGTGGCCTGTGCCCGCAGCCCCCTGTACGACCAGTACTGCAGGGACCACTTCCGCGACGGGCACTGCGACCAGGGCTGCAACAGCGCCGAGTGCGAGTGGGACGGGCTGGACTGTGCGGAGCACGTGCCCGAGCGGCTGGCGGCTGGCACGCTTGTGCTGGTGGTGCTGACTCCGCCCGAGCAGCTGCGCAACCACTCCCTCCTCTTCCTGCGCGAGCTCAGCCGCCTGCTGCACACCAACGTGGTGTTCAAGCGCGACGCCCACGGCCGGCACATGATCTTCCCCTACTACGGCCGCGAGGAGGAGCTGCGCAAGCACCCCGTCCGGCGCTCCGTGGACGGCTGGGCCGCGCCCGGTGCCCTGCTCGGCCAGGTGAAGGCTGCACTGCTCCCGGGCCTCAGAGGCGGGCGCCGGCGCAGGGAGCTGGACCCCATGGACATCCGTGGGTGAGTGAGCTCCAGCACATCCCCCAGCCCTCAGGGCTGCCCTGGAGGAGGCGGTGCCCTTCCACTTGGTGGTAAAAGAGATGCCCCCCGCAGACGGAGCGCTGAGGCAGCCCTGCCCCAGGAGCCCCTTCTAGGAGAGGCTTCTGGGTGAGGAGAGAGAGGAATGCTCCTTCACCCAAGGGAACACGGACAGCAGGGCGGGAGGCAGCTTGAGGGGTGTCCGTGATGAGCATCTACCGTGTGCCCAGCTGACGCTGGTGTGGGACTTGGTGGGCTGGGTGGGCACCGTCTGTCCCGTGCTGTTCCTGTCCAGACCCCGCGGTGCCCCAGGCTGCTTCCTTGGGGGGTGGGCACGCTTCTCTCCCCCACCATTGGGATGGTGCCGTGGGCGCCGAACTGGTCCTTGGACGCAGCTCGCTGGGCCCAGGACCTGGGGATGAAGCCCGTGGCTCAAGCCCCTGACCCAGGCGCACCCCCAGGTCCATCGTCTACCTGGAGATCGACAACCGGCAGTGCATCCAGTCGTCCTCACAGTGCTTCCAGAGCACCACAGATGTGGCCGCCTTCCTGGGAGCGCTGGCCTCTCTGGGCAGCCTCAACATCCCCTACAAGATCGAGGCTGTGCAGAGTGAGTGGCCCGGCGGCCTGGGGAATGGATTGCGTACATGTAGGAGAGTCCGTTTGGGAGGGGCGATGTCTCCGTTTCCCCCCAAAATGCTCCTCTTCTGTGTACCATTCGCCACCCACGGGTGTGTGGCTTGCCATTTGGAGTTCAGGAAGCGCTATTCTGGAATTTTCTGCCTGGCACGCCCTCCACACCAGTAGTGACAGCTGTGGGAGAATCTCGCACCAGGGGACGGGCACAGGCATCAGAAAAGTGGGAGCCTTTCTCCCCACCCTTCCCCTGATTTTTCTTTGTTAGGTATTATTTCAAAATCATTACAGGTTTTTAAAAAAGAGAGGGGAGGGGGGAGGAATTGATCGGTGTCATGTGAAGTGTTGAAGTTTGTATCTTGAAAATCCCCCTAAATCCTTCGTCTTAACAGCTCAATGCGAGCGCAGTGATTTGAAGTTGGTTAATCCTTAAAGAAGAAAAAGGCAAAAGCCGTCTCCAGATAGTTGGCTGGTGCAGGAGAGAATTTAGCGATAGTTTGCAATTCTGATTTAATCGCGTAGAAAATGACCTTATTTTGGGGGGCGGGATGGAGGAGAGCGGGTGAGGAGGCGCCCGGCCGCGGAGCCAGTCCGCTGCCCCCCGGCTGCCGGCCTGCCGCATAGCCGCTCCCTGATGTGGGCCCCCGCGCCCACAGGTGAGACGGTGGAGCCCCCGCCAGCCCCGCAGCTGCACTTCATGTACGTGGCCGTGGTCGCCTCCGTGCTGCTCTTCTTCGTGGGCTGCGGCGTGTTGCTCTCCCGCAAGCGCCGGCGGCAGCATGGCCAACTCTGGTTCCCCGAGGGCTTCAAGGTGTCAGAGGCCAGCAAGAAGAAACGGCGGGAGCCCCTGGGCGAGGATTCCGTTGGTCTCAAGTCAGTGGATGCCGCCGCTGCGCCAGGGGTGGGGGAGGCGGGGCCTGCCGACCCACGGCCGCGGCTCACCTGCCCAGCTGGCCCGGGGCCTCAGACGGGTGCCCCAGCCATGGCCTTCGGGGGTGCCACGCTCAGTCCTGCCTCCCCGACCCCCCAGGCCCCTGAAGAACGCCTCGGATGGAGCCCTCATGGACGACAGCCAGAACGAGTGGGGCGACGAGGGCCTGGACGCCAAGAAGTTCCGGGTGAGTCAGGGCCTTGGGGTGTCCTTGGGCCAACCCCTGCCCAGCCCCAGGCCCAGCAGGACATGGCTCTTTGCTCACCTTCCTTAGTTTGAGGAGCCAGTGGTTCTACCTGACCTGGATGACCAGACGGACCACCGGCAGTGGACCCAGCAGCACCTGGACGCCGCCGACCTGCGTGTGCCTGCCACGGCCCCCACGCCACCCCAGGGCGAGGCTGACACCGACTGCATGGACGTGAACGTCCGCGGGCCGGGTAAGCGCAAGGCCGCCCCCCCCCCCCCCACAGCCTCCCGGGGACTCCGGCCAGGGCCACCTCCACAGCCTGCCTCCCTGCCCAGAGCCCCCAGGTTGGTGTTCTGGAAGCCTCGCACTGGAGCCTGGTGCTCTCAGACCTGGAGCGGGTGGGCGTCGGTGAGCCCTCCACCTGTTAGCCGGCTCCCTCCGCAGTGACTCCAGGCTCCCTCGCCCTATAAACTAACTTCTCCCAGAATGCTGCTTTTGAGACATTGGAAGTGCCAATTTGCCAACATACATACGCCTCTCATGCTGCCTGTCCTGGGTGGGTTGTGGGTAAAGACCTTGAGCAGGTCAGGAAGCAGAGCTGAAGGTGTTTCATTGCCCACCAGCCCATTGGGAATTCGACTCAGCTCTGTTCCTTGGGAGGCTCAGGCCGATCTTGGTGGTCCCAGGCAGCGTGGCCCTGTGTGCACAGGCCGGGCCACATATCCACACAGCTGCCCACCAACCCAGGACCATCGTCACACTGCCTAGAGCCAGCGGTGCGGGCCCAACCTCCTGACCGGCCCCGCCACTGTCCTGCCTCCCTCCAGACGGCTTCACACCCCTCATGATCGCCTCCTGCAGCGGAGGGGGCCTGGAGACGGGCAACAGCGAGGAGGAGGAGGACGCGCCGGCCGTCATCTCGGACTTCATCTACCAGGGCGCCAGCCTGCACAACCAGACAGACCGCACCGGCGAGACCGCCCTGCACCTGGCTGCCCGCTACTCACGCTCTGATGCCGCCAAACGCCTGCTGGAGGCCAGCGCCGACGCCAACATCCAGGACAACATGGGGCGCACCCCGCTGCATGCGGCCGTCTCTGCCGACGCACAGGGCGTCTTCCAGGTGGGCGGCCGCTCCCGTGCATGTACCCTGGCTGGCCCCCAGTGCACCATTCTCCTGGTCTGGGCTGGCAGCTGGGCTCGTGTGGGCCCAGAGTGGTGATGCTGCAGAGCCTAAGCAGGTAGCTGGCATCTCAGCCTGAACCTCAGCACTCAGGTCCACGCGTACTGTCCTTAGGGAAGCCAGGCTGGAAGCGGTGCAGCTGGAGGCCAGAGGGCCCTGCCACCCCTGCAGGTCCTCCTGCCCCACCTGAGGTGGGCTCCCAGCCCTGGCCAGGGTCCTCGCCTGTGGCAGCGAGAAGGGTTTAAAGGCTGCTGCTTGCCGCCTGCCAATCTGGGGCTTTGACCCTACTGGAGACCCTGGGACAAGGGTGGTCTTAGGGGTTGGGTGCCTAGGTCCTGGGGAATGTTCCCGGCAGAGGCTCCTTTTTCAAACTGCCAACAGCCCCCCTGCTGCAGTTCCCCGGCCCCTGGGCCGCCCTGCCAATGTTTGGATGGGCAGGTAGGTGGGGCGCAAATTGGGGGTTACCACAAAAGTTTTCACACATTGTCCTGTGGAAATAAGATGAGGCTGGCAGGGAAGGACGATGTACACAAGCCCCCAGGGGTGGGCCCCGGCTGAGTCGGCCGCTACAGCCTTTCTGACACACAGTCCTAGACTCCCGTGGGTTCTCTGCAGGAGAGCAGCCAGTCCTGCACGCTGCACACGCCTAGCTTTTCTCCCCCGTCAGCAGTGACCATCCCTGCTGTGACCCAGGACACGGCATCTGAAGGGCTGCTTGCAATTCCGTGTGTCTGGGTGGATGCAGCTCAGCTCAGCAGTTCTGAGTGGGGCTCCAGCTCCAGGCACAGGGGTTAAGGTGCTGGCTCTGCCCCCTGTAGCTGGGAGGGACTTGACCCTCTGTGTAATGGGGTGGTGTAGCTGCCAGGCCCAGTGGGAGGATTAGGTAAAGCTGCAGATGGTCGCTGAGGGGCTGGTCTGTGTGGACCATGCATCCCGTGCTCTGGCCCTCAGCCCCTCCCTTGGGGGCCGGTTCCATCCTCCCTACACCCCTACTCTGTGGCCATCCAGTCTTGCTGGGGCCGTTCGGACCCTAGGAAGGGCTTCATCACACAGGGATTGGTTCCCAGGTATTCGTGGTGGGCCAGGTGGTGGAGTGCATTTGCCAAGCCCGAGACCTCCCCTGTTGCCTAGATTCTGATCCGGAACCGAGCCACGGACCTGGATGCCCGCATGCATGACGGCACGACGCCGCTGATCCTGGCTGCCCGTCTGGCCGTGGAGGGCATGCTGGAAGACCTCATCAACTCACACGCCGACGTCAATGCCGTGGATGACCTGGGTAAGTCGGTTGCTGCCCAGCGCGTACGGAATAGGCGTGTTGCACGGATCTGCCCCAAACCACTCTCCACTTCCCTCTCACAGGCAAGTCCGCCCTGCACTGGGCTGCTGCCGTGAATAATGTGGAGGCCGCCGTCGTGCTGCTAAAGAACGGGGCCAACAAAGACATGCAGAACAACAAGGTGGGGGCCATGTGTGTGGCAGGTCACTTCGCCCAGAGCCACTCCTTTCTGACCGTGGGACCCCTGGGCCTGGGATTGATTAGTCCCAGTGAGAGCTCCCGGGCACGTAGACGCCTTCTGTCCTTGGCTGTCCCTGGGCAGGGCAGGGTGACCCAGATAGTACAGGCTGAGCCCAAATACTGGTGGGTGTGGAGGGTGTGGTGCACTGTGAGACCCCCTGATGCGCTTGTGAGCACTGCCTTCCTGCATGTGGGACCTGCCCCCAGCCTCTGGCTCCCCGTTGCCAGTCTGTTCCCTGGGGCTAAGGAAGCCCTCTCTTCCCTCCCTGACCCAGTCCAACCCAGCTTCCTGAACCTGATTGGGCTCCTTTGGGTACTTTCCATGGTGTGCAGGTACCCCTACCACCATGGCTGCCAAGCTCCACCCCACACTCTGTGGACCCTTGGTTGCCCAGTTCAAGGAGGCCCCCCTTCCTTCTGGGTAAGGGGATGCAGCAGGCTTTGGGCACCAAGGGGTGCGCTGGACCCAGGTGTCCAAGTCCCCTGCAGGACTGCGGCCTGAGCCTCCTCCTGCTGGGGAGCTTGGGCCTGAGATGCGGGGACCGGCCTGAGGGCTCGGGACTGAGGGTGTGTTGGGCAGGCGCCACAGCCCTCACCCCCAACATGGCATGTCTGTGGGGTACGTTCCCTGTGTGCTGGGAGAGCAAAGACCCAGGGTCGCTCTTGACCTGCTGGGCGGGGTCTCTCACCTGGGGATGCACTTGAGGGACCCCAGGCCCCTGAAGGTGCCGTGTCATCCCTGCATGTGTGGTCTGGGAGGGAGGGAAATAGGCTACAGTTGGTGAGATTTCCAGCAGGGTCTGTGACCCCCGCAAAGGCTGATTCCGGACCCCACAGAGCACGTCTAGTTCGGTCTCAGGAGATGCATTTAAGGCTTTCTTTTTTCCATTTTCCAAATTTCTTTTTGCATTTTTATTGAAATATAGTTGGTATGCAACCTTATAACGGCTCCAGGTATATACAACAGGGTGGTCCAATAGCTGTGTGCATTACTAGACGCTGACCACAATAAGAGGGGTTGCCGGCTGTCACCATGCACAGATCGGTGTTTGGGGCTGTGCTCCCTGTGTCGTGCTTCCATCCTGTGACTAGTCTGTTGTAACTGGGAGTCTGTATCTCTACCCACTTCACCTAATTTGCCCACCCCCTTAAGGCTGCTTTTTAATACTCCCATCAGGTCAGGTACCAGGGAAAGCTGAGGTAGGGCCCTAGTGAGTGTACCTCCTTTCAGTGGGGAGGTGGGCGTCAACCACTGGTCCCTCTGGTGACAGGGCAGGTGAGGGAGGTCTCCTCACCTGCCCTGCACCCATTTCCCCAGGAGGAGACGCCCCTGTTCCTGGCTGCCCGGGAGGGCAGCTACGAGACCGCCAAGGTGCTTCTGGACCACTTCGCTAACCGGGACATCACAGACCACATGGACCGCCTGCCTCGTGACATCGCACAGGAGCGCATGCACCACGACATCGTGCGGCTGCTGGACGAGTACAGCCTGGTGCGCAGCCCCCAGCTGCACAGTGCCACCCTAGGGGGTGCACCCACCCTGTCGCCCCCACTCTGCTCCCCCAACGGCTACCTGAGCAACCTCAAGCCGGCCGTGCAGGGCAAGAAGGCCCGCAAGCCCAGCACCAAGGGCCTGGCCTGTGGCAGCAAAGAGGCCAAGGACCTCAAGGCGCGGAGGAAGAAGGCCCAGGACGGCAAGGGCTGCCTGCTGGACACCGCGAGCGTGCTGTCACCCGTGGACTCCCTCGAGTCGCCGCATGGCTACCTATCAGATGTGGCCTCACCACCTCTCCTGCCCTCCCCATTCCAGCAGTCCCCGGCTGTGCCCCTCAACCACCTGCCCGGCATGCCTGACGCCCACTTGGGTGTCAGCCACCTGAGTGTAGCAGCCAAGCCCGAGATGGCAGCACTGGGTGGGGGCAGCCGGCTGGCCTTCGAGGTGGGGCCACCGCGCCTCTCCCACCTGCCCGTGGCCTCGAGTACCAGCACAGTCCTGGGTGCCAGCTCTGGGGCCATGAATTTCACCGTGGGTGGGGCCACAGGCTTGAACGGCCAGTGTGAGTGGCTCTCCCGGCTGCAGAATGGTCTGGTACCAAATCAGTACAACCCACTGCGAGGGAGCGTGGCACCGGGCACCCTGGGCTCGCAGGCCCCCACCCTCCAGCATGGCCTGATGGGCCCGCTGCACAGCGGTCTCTCCGCCACTGCCCTGTCCCAGATGATGAGCTATCAGGCCTTGCCCAGTGCACGGCTAGCCACCCAGCCTCACCTGGTGCAGACGCAGCAGGTGCAGGTGCCCCAGCAAAGCCTGCAGCCGCCAAACATCCAGCCCCAGCACAGCCTGCAGACGCAGCCACCCCAGCCGCACCTCGGCGTGAGCTCAGCTGCCAGCGGCCACCTGGGCCGAAGCTTCCTGGGCGGCGAGCCGAGCCAGGCAGATGTGCAGCCCCTGGGCCCCAGTGGCCTGGCAGCGCACACCATCCTGCCACAGGACAACCAGGTCCTGCCCACGTCCCTGCCAACCTCGCTGGCCCCGCCCATGACCACTGCCCAGTTCCTGACGCCGCCCTCGCAGCACAGCTATTCCTCGCCCGTGGACAACACCCCCAGCCACCAGCTGCAGGTGCCCGAGCACCCCTTCCTCACCCCGTCCCCTGAGTCCCCCGACCAGTGGTCCAGCTCCTCACCGCGCTCCAACATCTCTGACTGGTCCGAGGGCATCTCCAGCCCGCCCACCAGCATGCAGTCCCAGACCAGCCACATTCCGGAGGCCTTCAAGTAAATGCGGCCGCCGGCGGGACCCGTGCCTCCTCTCCCAAGCCCTGCAGGCGTTGGCGTGTGCTCCGCCGATGCCAGGACCCACCAAAGGAGCTTTTTTTAAGAAACATGTTTTTATACAAAATAGGACAAGGATTTTAATTTTTTTTTTTAGTATTTATTTATGTACTTTTATTTTACACAGAAACACTGCCTTTTTATTTATATGTACTGTTTTCTATGGCGCCAGGTAGAAACTTTTATCTGTTCCAAGAAAAACTAGTTCTCAGTCATGATTTTCCAATTTAGGATAAAGACACATATTTTTAAAATATAAACAAAGATTCATGATTTATAAATGCCAATTATTTATTGATTTCTTTTTTTCAAAATCGAAAAAGAAATGTTGGAGAAGGGAGGTTTGAACCCACATTACCCAGGAAGCTCCCAGGGCGCCCAGGCCCGCTGCCATCTCCCCGGATGCACCCCTGCCCGTGCGCCCAATCCCGGAGCCCTCCTCCCAGCATGGCCCACATTTTATGAGATGTGTCTGGAGACAGTGAAAGCCTTCACACCTGGCCTATGGATTAATTCGCATCTGAAATAGGAAAGTAAAATGGGAAACGATGTGGTTTATGGTGGTTTTTGTTAATGATTATTTTTGAAAAATGTGCTCCCAGGGTTTACTGAGAGCACGTTTCATGGTACCAGTCATGAATCTTTGTTTCAGGTTCAGTATTATGTAGTTGTCTGTTGGTCTTGCGAGTTCTTGTTCCTTCTGGAAGCTCCCCTGTCCCACCCGTGCCCCTACTTCCCTTCTTGATACTTAAGCATCACACAGAATGAGAAGCCAGGTGTGGCCATGTGGTGCCCACCGGAGAAATCTCACCCTTTCCTGGGGAAGGATACTGCCAGGGCCACCCAGCTGGAGTTCCCCGCATCCACCTTGAGCAGCATCTTCCAGGTTCAGTGGAAGATGGACTGGCCCCATGTGACCCGGGCTTAGCTCATGGGACCTGACTGCTGACAGGTCCCATTTTTATAGGAGACCTGTTTTTGTCAGAGCAGCTGACAGTGAGGTTTTGGGACAACACAGCTGTGTCGGGTCTCAGTGCGTGGAGACCACTCATCACCCCAGGGCCAGGGGTGGCTTGGTGGCACGCAGCCGAGGCAGTACCCTCAGGGCATTGGGAGCCTGCTCTGGGCAACCCCTCCTGACTTAGGGGGTTGTGGGTCTGGGGAGCAGATTCTGGCAATATCAAGTATACGCCTGTGGCAAACTAAATGTCTGTAAATACATTTTTAAAGGTGGATTTTGTTTAAAAAATCTGAGTGAACAAGTCTGTCGGGTCACGCTGACGAGGGACGGCAGACACGGCCCCACAGCCTGGGCCCCGCGGCCTGACCCGCAGCCGCAGAAGCGTAGCTCCTGAGAGCGACCCAGGAAAGGTTTGGCCTCCCGTGGGCTTGGGCAGGCGTCCGCCGCCAGGCAGCTTCTCCGGCTCTGCCTGGCGATGTGCTGTGCCACCCCTGGTCGGTGTGACCAGACACGTCCTAGGGTGTTGATTTTACTATGTTTTGTAAAATAGAGTGTAGTTTACAGAAAAAGGAAACTCTTTTTAAAAGTTATCTACATGCAAGACTATAGGTGATGAAAATGATGTATTTTTTTTTCATCTTTTTTTGTTATTTGATTTGCAATAAAAATGATGCTGATGGTCATCCAGATCTTGCTAAAGTCGGCTGTGGGATGGGCTCACTGGGGCGGGGGGCAGGCTGCCTTGTTCTGGGGCACCCAGGGGTCCTTTCTGATGGGAAGTGATGGAGAGACCACCCAGGCCTGGCCTGTGGCATGCTGGGGCCCACTGCCTCCCCCAAAGTTCCCCAAGCATCTCCACCTCTGCCCAGACCCCATCTGGGGAGGCGGGATGCAGCAGTGAGCAGGGCGCATGCAGCCCCACTGTGGGGATGTGCACATCCTGGGGGACTCGGCTGCCAGGACACTAGGTGCCAGGCTGTCCCATTCGTCTGGGTCACAGAGGGGCAGGGTGCATTACCCAGCCCACAGATGGCAGCAGGAAGGCTACAGTGAGGAACCCAGACCCTGGCAGAAGGGCAAAAGGAGCCACAGAAGTGTGAGCAGAGGTGGCAGTGAACGTGGGAAGTCCTGTGAGCCCAAGAGGGTGCTGCTGAGCAGGGCATCCTGAGCAGGACCAGACCTCTGGGGCCCTGCCAGGTGCCCATGTGGGCCCTTCCTCCTTTCTCTCCTGTCCACTTGGCCCCACCCCTCTACCTGACCCTCACCTCCACCCCTCTCCCCACAGAGACCCATCTCTCCCCACATCCCTCTACCCTGGCCCAATCCCCGGACCGGTAGATTCAAACCATATTAACAAAGGCAGTGTAGTGCCCCCCTTCCACTACAAAGTGCCCCTGCCCCCAAGCCTGGCCTCTCCAAGCACAAGAGTACACCGGAGATGTCCTGACTGAGTCCAGGTACTTCATTCCTGCCTGGCATGGCACTGGGCACCATGGCATGTGGCCAAGAGGTTCCAGGACGTGGGATACAAGGGGCCCAAATTTCATCTTCAGAGGGAGTGGACACAGATTGAATTCTGCCCAAAGAACTCTCAGCACCCCAAAATTCCACTCCTAGGTGTACACCGACATGAAGTGAAAACTGACTCAATTAAATCCATGTACACACATGTTCACAGCAACACGATTCACAGCAACCAAGAGGTGGGAACAGTCCAGATGCCCGTCAGCTGAGGAGTGGATGGACAAAATGTGGTAGATTATACTGTGGGGGTTGCTTTTATTTGTGAACTTGGCTGGGTCGGTTGGCCGACAGGAGAGTGTTTCTGGGTGAGAGTCACATTTGGCTGATGGGCAGAGCAAAGCAGGTGCCCTCCACCCCGACCCCCGCTGGTGTGGGTGGTCCTCATCCAGTCAGCTGAAGACCTGGATAGAACAAAAAGGCTGAGCGACAGGGAAGTCCTGCCTGACACTTGACCTGGAACGTGAGTCTTTTCCTGCCCCTGGCCCTGCCCAAAACAGCTCTTCTCGGGGGCTGAGCCCACCAGCTTTCACACTAAAACTTACACCATCGGCTCCCCGGGGTCTCAGCTTGCTGACAGCAGACCTTGGAATTTCTCAGCCCCCAGAGTCATGTGAACCGATTCCTTACACGGTCCACCCCTGCTCTCCGGAAGCAGGGCGCTCCTGTGAAACCTTTCACAAGCCGGCATAAAGCGAAGACGTCATTCCTGTTTAGTGAAAGCGAAAACCCTCTGCATTTCTTTCGGTTAGCAAAAACAGGCACTAATGCAGGTCTCCTGCACGAGCAGTGACGTAGGGGGGATGTTTGGACAGCAGGGGAAACCTGTCACCTCTCTGTATCTATAAATACATCTTACTGGCTCTGTGTCTCTGGAGCCCCTGACTAATTCCCATGTAGGGGCATATTATTCAGCTTTAAAAAGTACAAAGCCCTGACACCTACTACGATGTGGCTGAACCTCAGAAACAGTGCTGAGTGAAAGACAGCAGACACCAAAGGCCACTTAGGGGGTGGCTCCATGTCTGTGAAAGGTCCAGAGAGCAGCTTGGTTCCCAGGTCTGGGGGGGTGCAGCTCAGAAGTGACAGCTAATGGATCTGGGGTATTACTGTGGGTGATGAGATGTTTTGGAGCCTCATAGAAGCCCTGGTTCCACATCATGATTGTACTAAATGTGACTGAATTGTGCACTAAAATAGTTTTAGTTTTATGTTCTGTGAATTGTACCTCAATAGATTTTTTTTTTTTAAAGAAAGAACTAACAATGTTTGAACTTCCAAAGAGTTTATTGTGGGTGTGGGATTCCCACAGATGCGGCAGGATGGGCCTCGGGGGGCCCGTGGGTCTTAAGAAGAACCTCTCTGCTCCCCAAAGTCTTTGGAGTCCCTGGCAGCCCAGAGGAGGCCCTCAGTGGAGGCCCCTGACTGAGCCTCCGCCATCCTGGGTTTCAACTGGGGTGTCGGGAACCCAGGCCCTGCCCAGCTCCTAGGCGAGGGCCGAGGGAAAAGTCAGGTGGTCCCAGCAGGTCCCACACCTGCTGAGATTCCCTGGACCCCAGAGGCACCCACCACAGGCTCAAAGGAGACCTGAGCCCCACCCGTTTTTCTCACTGGGGCCCAGCCCCCCCAAGACCCACTGCCCTGGCCCCAAGCCAGCCACTCCCTCCCACTCATTTTCATTCCCTCCAGACACCCTAAGTCAAGTGAGCCTCTTCCACGAGCCCTGCCCTCAGCTGACCCCCGCCCAGCCACCAC
This sequence comes from Manis pentadactyla, assembly GCF_030020395.1. NCBI lineage: Eukaryota > Metazoa > Chordata > Mammalia > Pholidota > Manidae > Manis > Manis pentadactyla. The sequence goes on from NC_080021.1 coordinate 220,132,908, forward strand.
GGGCCTCCCAGGGAGGGCACAGCCAAGACACCCCTGACTTGGGGGTCTGTGATGGGCTGAAATGTGCACCCTGAAATTCACATGTGGAAGTCCTAGCCCCCAGGACCTCAGAAGGTGGCTGTGTTGGAGGTAAGGTCTTAAAGAAGTGATGAAGGTAAAATGGGGTCACTGGGGGGGAGGGGGTCCTCATCCCATCTGCCTGCTCTTCTTATGAGAAGAGGAGATCAAGGCTCAGACACACGCACAGGGGCGGCCATGAGAGGGCACAGGGCTTTCTACACAGCCAGGCAGCAGCCGCAGGAGGACCAGCCCTGGGGCACCTGGATCGTGGACCTAACACCTCCAGACAGGGAGAGGACACATCTCTGCCATTGAGGCCCCATCCGTGGCAACCCCACGGCAGCCCCAGCAGACTGATCCAGGCCCCAGGTCACACCTCTCGGTTACCAAATGCCGCATCTGCCCTGGGGCCCGAGCACCTGCCCTGGGGCCTGATCCCTCCTCGACACCAACCGTCACAAAGCTGACATCAAGCTGGCCCTCCCTGCCAAGCCCCCTCCTCACGCTGCCCCTGTGCTAGGTGGGCCCTTCCCCAATTCCTCGAGGGCGGTTTAGAGCTGCACCTTCCATCAGAAACATAGCGCAAGCCACATATACGAGTTTAAATACTTCAGTAGCTATATTAAAAAGGTAGAAAGAAACAGGAGAAGTTTATTTCAGCAACACTTCTTAGTTACAATATATATATCCAAAATATTGCCAGCACAACATGTAATCAACATAAATAGATAATAAAATATTTTACATTCTTTCTCTCTTTTTTTGTACCATGTCTTTGAAATCCAGTGGGTATTTTTAGGTTCCCACTATGCTTCAATTCGGGCCAGCCACAGTTCAGGTGCTGGGTGGCCGCCTGTGGCTCGTGTTTACATTGGCCAGTGCCGATGTAGGCAATCCAGGCTGCCTGTCAACACCGCAGGAGAACCCGAGGCATGTCACCGGTCTGGTGTCTTGCTCCGCATTGTTCCAGAGTGAGCCCCAAGTGTGGCTCTGCACCCCTCTGGCCAGAGCCAAGGTGCCAACACAAGCCCGGAGGCACGGCATCAGCCCCCCACAGGCTAAGCAAATCGCCAGCACCATCTGCTCTGCTAGGGCATGCAGAGCGCTGTGGGACTTGGCACTATGCAGCGAGCCACTGCTCCTCCCCCGAAAAAAAGTCCTGCTTCAAAGGACGGTCAGTGGCATGAGACTGTTCAGCGGTGCGGCTGATCTTCGCTCTGCTGCGGCTCCGTCTCACATCACGGACCGATTACAAATCACTGGTGAGACTGCCCAGTCCAGAAACAACAGCCGGGAGCCCTGCTGGAGGGGACAGCACTGTCAGCACAAAAGACAGGGAGCTTCATTCAGTCACTTCCTGGGGTGAGCGCCCCACATAACACCAAAGGATTATTCTTAAGAGAATTTCAACCAGAACCCCTAAGCAGTGTGGTCCAGCCTGATACCAGGGCAAATGGAGACCAGAAGCAAGCATCACAGAGAGTGTTTGGTTTGGGGGGCCCAGGGTCAGAGGGCCCTTCACTGCAGGGTTTCTGAAGCCTTTGAAATGATGACAAATACTGTGGCCTCCAAGGGGAGGCGTGTGTGTATTTGCTGCATGACTCCCCTTATTTCGGAGGAGGGGTGTCAGTGCTCACAGGCTGGAGAGGCTGCTCTGAGGGCTTCGTCTTAAAGGTCACCAAGGGGGTTGCGCTGGTCTGCCCTGCAGGCTTCCCCACGTGTGTCCTCTCATGCTCCCACTCTCCCTGCGGCAGCGCTGGGCCATCGGCAGGGGACTTGGCGTCTCTGGTGTTCTCAGGGGTAAAGCAGAAACCACTCCAAGCGGGCTCCCGGGCTTGTGGTGTAGACCTGTGAGGCTGCTAACAAAGCCCCGTGCTCTGTCAGGACTCAGAAATGGCCCTGCCGCTGTTGTCACTGTGGCTTCTGGGACTGCGTTCTCGGCTGCCCTGTCACACCTGTGCGGCCCCACCCAGGCAGCAGCCCCATTCAGAGGACGCTGTTACCACCCCTGCTCAGGATGGAGCAGCCCAGGCTTAAAGAGGTGACAGACTTCGGTACCGAAGCATAGTTCATGCCTAATCCAACCAACGCCACGCACAAAGGGCCTCCGAGTTAGATTCCCTGGACCACACAGCGCATGATGCATTACTGGTTGTATTATGAATCTATATATATTTTTTCTATATAGAGTTGACTCTTGAATGGCACAGGTTTGAACTTCATGGGCTCACTTATAGTGGATTTTTAAAAATAAAGGAAAAATTCTTGGAGATTTGTGACAATCTGAAAAAAACGTTTTCTATTCTCTAGCTTTTTTACTGTAAGAATACAGTATATTAATACATGTAACAGACAAACCATGTTAATCAGCTGTTCATGCTTTAGTAAGGCTTCCAGTCAACAGTAGGCTATTAGGAGTTAAGTTTTGGGGAAATCAAAAGTTATTCCCAGATTTTCAACTGCATGGCAGGGGGTGGTGCTTGGGGGATTTGGGGGAGACAGCACCCTAAGCCCCGTGCTGTTTAAGGGTCAGCCATACATATTTGATGATATTGCATTGCGTTTTGTGGTGAAAGCATTCCCTGGCTCAAGGTAAACATTTACACTACACTATAGCTGTTGTCACCGTGTTTGGGCATTTTTTCATTTTAAAATATGAGCCTTAGAAAAGTATATAACCTTAGGTAATTTACTTATTCTCTACCAACCATTTCCTTACCTGTAAAATGACAGAAAGAAAAGAACACTGCCCTGGCCACTGGCCGCGCCTGGCCGAGGACCTCACCAGCGGGCTGCCGGGGCCCCTAGCCGGCCAAATACAGAGCTGCGAGCAAAAGCGGCTGGTCCGAAAGCAGCGCCGACCGGACCCCAGAGCCATGAGGACTAAACCCCCTCCCCGGAGCACAGAGCTTGAAAAATATACGCCGTCTGTTGTTCCGCTAAGCTCAACCCAGGGAGGATTTAGGCAGCGCCTGCTGTGGTCAGCGGACCCCACCGGGAGTCCAGAGGCGACTAGAGAGGAGCGGCCCGCAGGGCCACGGCTTGCTCGGCGCCGCTGGTGGACTCGAGGCAGCTCTCTGCCTCCCCCTGCTGGCAGTGCCCCCGCCCACTGTCCCCGTTGGCAGGCACTGGTCTCCCCGGAGACGCCCACTAGGCCAGGTGAGGGAGGCTCCGGGGTTTTCATCCGCACCTCACCCGGGGCTCGTGGCTACCCCCTGCTACAGGGTTACCATCCTGTTTTACAGAGGAGGGCGCTGAGGCTCAGAGGTAGGCGGCTTCTCCATGCCCACTCATCTGGGCCGGGGCCGGGCAACTCCCTGGTCCGTGTTCACGTAACTGTCTGAGGGGTCACTGCCCCCATGAGACCTGGGAGGGCCTGTAGAGGCTGTGTTGACCAGCCCTGTCACTTTTCAGGCAGCAAAACTGATGCTCGGGGAGGGAGGGCCAGGGTCCCTTGGGCTGTCCCTTTGCCGGGGGTCTGCTGCAGCCAGCCTGACACTTGGCAACCTGCAGGTGTTGGAGTTCTTCCAGGTGCAGCCCTGGGCCTCTCGTCTTCCCAGTTCGCAGCTGTCCCCCAGCCCAGGCCTCCAAGTCCATGCCTGGAACAACAGTCAGTGCCAGTGCTCAGGACTCTCCCTCCCGTTTGTTTCCTTGGCTGCACAAGAGCCGGGTCCTGCCCGTGGGGGTCACCTAGGGTTCGCCTCTCCCCACCGATCTGCCCAGCAGCTTCCACACCCCCCTAGGGGACCTGAGCCCACCTCCTGGCCTCTTGGCTCTTGCTAGCACCTTCCCAGAGAGCCTGGGGGAGGTAAAGGGAAGGGATGTCATCGCTGGCTGAGGAGCCCCTGGAAGCCTCCCTTGCTTTCGGAAATCAAGCGCCAATCCCCTCGCAGCCCTGAAGAGCTCCACGCAACGCACACCCGCGAGCCCCACACCATCTCCTGCTTTCCAGCTTTCTGCCCCCTGCCACTACAGAAGCTTCTGTTTGCTTCAGTCACACATGCTCCTCTTCCACTGTCCCTGCCTCTACCGTGCCCCATCAGGTGGGACCCAGCCCTCGCCAGGTGCCCTTCTGGTGCCCATGCCTGACGGGGCACACCTGCAGCTGTCTGGTGTTCATGCTGCCCCTGGGGTAGAGGCTGGGCCTGTCTGTCCCACGGTCACAGGGCCAGCTCTCAGCAGCGCCCGGCACACAGCAGCGGCTCAGCGAACGTCTGCGTATAATCTTGAGAAGGAGGTCTCCCAGGTGTTTCCAGGGCCTCTCAGCAACAAAGGGGCCTCTGTGCCGTTTCCTGTGACCCTGACCTGTGCTGGCACGGAGTTGTCACCTGCCTAGGGCTTTCGGCTTTGTCCCTGTCGTTTACATATCACCTTGTATGCTTAGTATTTGGTTCAATGACTTCAGAGAAAAATTCTCTGAGACCTGCCAGGTGCCTGGCATGTTTCTAGACACTGGAGACAAGAGACAGTGTCCTACTCATGCTCATGGTGACACTGATGGTGGTGACATTCATCAAGCCTGACCAGGTCAGGGGTTGGCCTGGATGTAGATTTCTTCTTGCCAGGCCCCCCCGCCCCCCCCAGGTCCTGAACAGCTCTGACAGTGCTGGCTTCACACCCAGTCTGCAGCCTCATGGAGGAGCCACTCTTGGCCTGGCCACATGCTGCCAGCCAACCTGGAGGCCCCCATGCCACACAGGCCCAAGGCACAGATGCCACAAAACAAGCTAACACACAGCTGTCTTGGCCTCTGGACCCGCTTTTTTGCCGAAGGAACTGACTCCCGCCTCTCGTTCCCTTCGATCCCCCTCAGTCCTTATCGCCTCCTCTGGAAGCCCTCCCTGCCAGCTCTTCCACCTCTGAGTCCCTAGCCCTCCTCTCGCGTGGACCAACCGGCCCCGTCTCACAGAGGCTGCCCTTCTTCTCCCCAGCCTAGTGCCGGAGACTGAGGGTCTGCATCAGGGGCTGAGCAGAGCACCTGGTGTGGGGCAGGCTGGCCCTACGAATGTCCACAAGCCACACCACACGTAAGCCACCCGGCCTTTGCCTTCATGGAGACTGTGGCCGCCTCCCCCAGGGCTCCTTCTAGGACTGCCTGCTGCCTGTGGTTAGCTCCCCAGCCCGAGAGGCTACAGGTCCCCCAGCTGGGGCTGACTAGCGGGGCCCCTGACCCCCTGCACGAAGTGCTCACTGTCTAGTCCAGCATTGTCCGATGGAAACATGCCAGCCATATGTGCAACTCTAAACTTCCCAGTTGCTACATTAACAAAGGGCAACATATGAAATAGATTTTAATAATGTATTTTATTCAAATAATATATCCAAAATATTACCCTTTCAACACATAATAAAGTTATTAATGAAATAGTTTACATTCTTGGCACTCTGGCATGTACTCGAGACTTTGCGTCCACCTGGGTTTGCAGAGTCCCCTGTAAGGTGCTCAGCGGCAGCCTCCTTGCATGACGCAGGCTAATGGTGAGGTCGACTTTGGCGATATCGAAAACACACTATGACAATATGTAACAAAGTGTTGTAATGATGACAAGGACAGCCGAGTTCTCTGGCATAGCCTCTGCCCATTGTCCTGGCAAGGGCACAGCCCTGTGTCCTAAGTATTCTGGGTAATGTGACTACAGCTCTGGTCGTGGAGCTTTACATGAGAAACTAACAACTTTGCCCCCAGGAAAGAGTGGCTGATTCTAGTCCACCCAGGGGGACTTCAGGGAGGTGGTGACATGTATCCAGCCTCCAAGTATGAGCCAGGGGAGGGATCAGGAGAAGGGAGAAAGGAGTAGACATTGCAAAGGGAAGGAAGCTTCCTCAAGAATAACTATGGTGCCCCAGCAGCACCCTTCCTGGGCACAGGCCCCTGCATGTTCTGCAGCCAGAGTCACCCTACATCCCAGCCATAGTCCCTGTTCATGGCTGTTGTCCAAGCACATGTATCAACAGCACTCTCTTTCAGTCCCCAAACTGTCCAGGTGCTCACCCTGCTAGAACCCCAGGTTAGGCCTGCTGCTCAGGGAGGTTAAGGAAGCTGACAAAGGGCATATAACACCTAGGTAACAGGCTGGGCCTTAAAGAGGAGGGTCTGTGACTCAGAGCCCTGGCCTCCAGGGCCTGAGGCTTGATGGCTCGGCTGTGGGCCAGGAATCCTCTCCTCCACACCAGGCTACTTATAGCTGGGAGCCAGAGACGGTCTGTGCTTGAAGGCTTAGCAGGAGCGAGGAGGGAAAAAGAAAGTCCCAAGGTCCTTTCAGGTTCACCGTGCTGATCACAGCTTTTTTGTCACCCTGTAGAAGTCAAATACAATGCTGCCTCTTTAACATTCCAGCCCGGGGTCTGGAGTTCTTGCATTTGCCCAGGCTGTGTTGGCTTCTGCAGCTTGTGGTATCTTCAGGATAGAGCCCGCTAAGGCTGACCACAGGCTCCTCAGAACACCAGGGAGGCAGGTCTGGGCTAGCCCTTAGGCCCTCGGAACTTAACATGAGAGGGAAGAGGCGAAAGCCCTGAGCCTGGGAGAGTTGGTGCTTTTGCCTCTGCGCTCCCTTCATTCTGGGGAGCTGACGATGCCATTGCTCTCCGTGAGTAGTTTGCTGGGACAAAGTGGCTGCAGAGCACGGTGACCACCCGGTACAAATGGATCAAGGGTGGTGGGGCCAGGGTTGAATTCTACCACGTGTTCTGTGTTGAAACAGGCTGGGAACTCGATTTCTGCAAGGCAAATGTTAGCTTAGCAGAGTAGCCACGTCAGATGGGCTGAAACTCCCCACACCCACCTGGGGCTCTGACAGCGTGGCTGCTCCCTCGCCAGCGTCATAGCAAACAAATATCCAAATCACACTCTTTCCTTCTTCCAGGGCCACTGGGCCCCACCGGGACCAGGGTGTCCTCCCACCCCAGGTAGGCCTTTAGCTGCTACAGCAGCGGCAGCAGGTGATGCAATCAGATGGGCACTTGCCACCCTTTGTGCTGGCTGCAAGGAGCTGAGGCAAGTGGGGCAGGCTGCTGCTCTTCCCCGTTCTTGCCAGGCAGGTGTGCAGGTGAGTGGGCCGGGCCTGGCTGGCTGCTTCCTTACCTCCTGAACCTCCCTTTTCTCATTGGGAAATGATACAAGTGGCAGCACCGTCTCTTCCCAAACACCCTTGTGGGAGTGCTTCGATTGTCCCTGCCGGGGGGCGCACTAATAAGGCAGCCACGGAGAGCGGTAGGAGGCTGAGGCTGGGCAGGCCAGTTAGTCACTCGGGACCGCAGAACCTCGGGTCGCGCTCATTGAACACAAAGATCCACTAACAATGGTCGGGAATATGGAATAGAAGCCTGGGCCCCAGTTCACGCGGCTCCGCGGTTCAGGGGACAGGACTGGGCTCAGAGGGAGCCGCTGCTCACGGGGAGAAGTCGGGGGCCTGACGGAGGTTGGGGCACACAAGAGACCGGGGGCTGCGCGCCCAGCGCCCGGAGGACGGAAAGGACCGGACCGAGGGTGTGCGCGGAGAAGTGCCGGGGCGCGGCGGAGGTGACTGCTGAGCCGGGGCAGAGCGGGGGCCGGGGAAGGGCGGCCGAGGGTCGGACAGGACGACCCCGAAGCGGGCAGTGGACACTGACCGGTACTGTCAGACTCTCCCAGGTACTACACCCCCGAGAATCGGCGGGGACTGGAACGAACTTCCGCGGCACATCCGGGATACAGAGCTGCGATCATCCGTAACCAGGCAACCGGCGGGCCGCCGCGAGGTGCGCAAGCGCAGTCCGCCGCGGCGGCCCGCGCTTGCGCGGTCGCCTTCCGCCGGTCTCTCAGCCTTCGAGCGCATCCCACGACAGAATGGGAGGAACGCGCCTGCGCCGGGGCACCGCTCGGGCTCTCGGCCCAGCCGAATAGCCGTTCTCGGGGGGTGCGTCTGCCGGTACCGGCCGCTCGAAACCGGTTCCTCACTTGGTTCTGACTGAAGAATCTCGACTCTTGTCACGTCCTAAGACGAGGAAAGACAGAAAGAGCCAGGACGACGTCCTGGGGCGGCCCCCGCTCGCGGGGCCGGCAGGTGGGCGAGGGGGCGGGGCGAGAGGCGGGACCAGGGCCGGGCGGCGAGGGACCGGGCGCCGGCGCGGCGCGGCGGGGGCGGAGCCGCGCCCGGCAGCGGCCGGGGCGGGGCTGGGGGGCGCGGCGCGCGCTGACGTCGCGACCGGACACGTCGGCGGCGGCGGCGGTACCGGAGCCGGATGTGGTAAGATGGCTGCTGCGGCTGCCGTTCCTGAGCTCGTCGCCGCCGGCGGCCCGGCTTCCGCCCGCGGCTCCTGAGGGGCCGGCGCCCACGGTCGCGGAGGGGCCGCGCGCCGGTGAGGACCGGGGGCGGGCGGGGGGCGGCGGCCGGACCAGGCCCGGCCGAGCCCGGAGCGGACGGCGGGTCTCCGGGGCGCCGCCGGGCGGGCAGGACTGCGGGGCCGGGCGGGCCGGGGACGCGGCCGGCCCGTGGACCCCGCCGCGGCGGCCGGGTCCTTGGCAGGTGTGGGCCCGGCGGTGCTGACGCTCGCCCTGGCCTTGGTGGCCTTCGTGTAGGGTTGTTGGAATGGCTGGAAGATAGGCCGAACCTGCAACTTTTTAAAGAGTACAGACACAAAATATCCGTGGAGCGTGTCCTTCGCTTCCAAGGTTCTGAAGTTTTGCCCTCGTTGGGTGTGATTTCTACCGAGCCGTGCTGGTGATGAGACAGGTTTACGTTTGGACCGAGGAGCAGCATCGTTGTCTGTTGGTAATTTCTTGGCAAGGTGGTAAAGATGTTGCACGGAGGTCGGGCCTTGCGTTTAGGGTAGCCGGTGAACCAGCCTGCCCTTTTTGGGATGGAAGTGTTACAGTAGAGCGTCTGGACACACCACAGCCATTTAAAATCAGTTTCTGCTGCTTCATCTAAAAACACTTTGAATGGCTTGGAGATTGGCCAGAGTTGCTTATTAAGATTTGGATTTAAACACATATATGATGCAGGTGTTAACCAGGAAGGTATATCCTCCTCACTTATGGCAAGAGGCAAACTAAGTGACAGACAGCTGTTCCCAGAGTGATACTTTTGCAGTTCTCAGCTTGACCAGCCACCTTGCAGTTTCCCCCCACCTTTCTGAGGGTCCTCAGCGCTCTTATCTTACACAGATAAGGCCAGAGGCAAACTCGTGCTGTTTTCTCGTTCCTTGTGACTCATTCACCCTTAACAGCAGTTGCTGCACGAAGTCTCAGAATTGAACTGGAAGTTTCCTTTAGGGTAGTGTAAATTGTAATAGGATTCCTTCCTCTGTAAACATCTTTCCTGCATGTCCGCGTGTCCTTCTGGATCTTCTATCATTTTTAGCAGCGTTTATAGATTCCCCCTTCTTTTTCTTTAACATCTAAATGAATTTGGCTCTGTACTTAGAAAAGTTGGAGTTGGCGTCTTTGTGTCAGGTGCCCCGTAATCTGACAGGGATGTCACTGTAGCCATTGCTGAGAGGGAGATTATAGGCAGAGGGAACTCGCTGGTAGGTGCTTCTGTCGGTTCACACACAGCTCGAGGCAGCGGCTCTGGGAGCAGAGAAGTGTGCTTTAAGCCTATAGCTTCAGTAGCCGGGAACTTCTACTGAAGACAGGTTGTGCTCAAGTATGTCATACAGATACAAGGCACTTTGGTTGAAGGACTAGGTTTATAAGTAATGTGCCTCCAAGAAGGGCAGCTGGTCTCTCAGTCTGCCTTTTTAAAAGTTCAATGACCTGAGGGCACAGAATGTCTTTGTAGACAGAATAAATGTCCCTGTGCTCAGTTGGTAAATGATAGGCAGTTGCATGGTTTTTGCATGGTTTTTCTGCTTGTGAATAGAGAAAAAATATCAAAAGAGTAATGTTCATGTCACAAGATTGTCCCAAATGAAACTGGGCTTTTGCTAAATTAGAAAGTATTGATTGTGGCAGGGGATGCTACTCTGTAGGGAAGTGACAGTGTTTGCTTATAAAATGGTGTTTAGTCCAGCAGTTGAGAAAATAATAGTTTTTGCAAATAAAACATTTACATATAGATCTGTGAAATTTAGATATTCAGATAACATTTCCCTATTTAACAGTGGTAGGAATTAGGGAGGTCCCAGATTCACTGTGCGTAAATTTCCTAAGATTAAATCTGGTGGGGCCTTCTAAACTGTTGTGTTGATTCCCTTGTTTAATTGATGAGGAAACTGGGTCGCAGAAGGATGAGTGGTGCCCTGGAGCCACTCAGCTGGGCACCCAGTCTTGCTCTCACATGACACCTGATGAATAAGTCCTCTAGGCCTGTGCTCTGTGGTTTTTTGTTTGTGTTTAAGCAGCTTAGAATAGTTGAGGGTCTCCTGCAGAAGCCTTACAAGGAGGAAGTTGTGTCCTGGAAGGTGTCCGCGCACCTATTTCACAGGTAAGAGGAAGAGCCCTGCTGTCCCACCCCTAGTCCCCGTAAAGCTGAACCATAAACATTCTTTAAGATGACAGCTTAGAAACAAAGTCTGTGATGCTGTTCCTGATACAGTCCATTAAATTTGAGTGAGCTTCAAAGTGCTTGTCAGTCGGAGAGGGTTACCTGTTGGCCGAAGAGTAGGTGCAGGCAGAAGTAGCAAATTAAGAAATCACAGGACTGGTTTTCAGGTAGGGATAGAGACTTAGGTTTGCCCATAACTTTGTCTCAAAAGTACATCCTAAGTGCTTTCTTTGATCTGGTTACCGGGTTTTCAAGGACAGAGACATTGTACATCTGCAACAATGTGTGGATTGAGCTTCAGAGTCCTACCACCATTTCTCCCTTTGTGTTTATTTTTCTCTGTGATTGGCTAAACTTCCTGTTTGTTTGGGAGGGCAGTGCTAGGGAAAAGGGCGGACACACAAGAAGGGATTTTGTAAAGGGATATACTTGAATTTTCATCTTAACAGTACAGATTAACTGTTCGAGGTTATACTCAATGTATTTTATTTAAAAACAAAAAACACTGTGAGGAGGATTTTTGTGCCTTTGTTTTCTATAAAAGGTTCATTGGCACTGTGCCTATTACTGAAAATTTTTGCGTCAAGTCAGTTGGTCAGTTTCGAAGCTGCTTTAAGTGTACTTGGGATCTTCCTCCGAGGCATAGTTGTTACGGCTCCGGCCGTCAGAGGCAACTTGTTCTGCTGGTGGTATCCAGGCTGCCACATAAAAAACTGAGACCCCTTCCATGGGGGATAAAGGGCATTCTAGAGGAAGATACTTCAGGTATTTATTCTTCAACTTGTATTACTCTGTGCTTTGTAATACTCTCTCATTAAAGAACATGGAGGAGCAAATTTCAAGCTTTTGTTTTCCTTTCAAGATTTAAAATTAATCTGTATGAAAAGAATGATACGCCGTCTGAGTAGAGGAGTTGGCTCTTTCTGGATCTGGTGACTGCTGGCGGGAATACGTTGAGGTGCACACCTGGTAGTACCTCAGCCTGGCAGTTAGCTCCGCCTCTTCCCCCGTCCCCCGGCTTGGCGGGGCCATCACAGAGGCAGCCGGCCTTCCGTGTGGGCGCCGAGCAGAGCTGTGGGACCGAGTCCCAGAGAAGGACAGTGACTCTGCTGAAGTCACTGCACGAACTCAGGGCACAGCCCGCTTCTCTGCTCCCTCTGGCACTCCTGGAGGGTGGGGGTGATGTGTCCCTTGGGATTTAAATGACCAAAACTATGTTGTCTTTTTCTTTTTTTCTTAGTTTTTCTGATTGCAGCCAGGAACTTGATTGTATGGGGTTTATTGGTAATTCATTCTTTTTCTCTTTCAGTCACAATTAAGGAGAACCTGTATCCTGCTTCTTTCTGTGAGCAACATCTAATCCTGCGAGGGAGCAACCATGCAGCCGCCGCCCCAGGCAGTCCCGTCAGGCATGGTTGCACCACCTCCAGCCAGGAATCCTCAGGGCACGTTCTGGTCTCGCAGTCCATATAGGAGACAGGCGAACAATAACGCTCCCGTGGCTCCGATAACTTGCCCGTTGCAGCCAGTAACGGATCCGTTTGCTTTTAGCAGACAGGCGCTTCAAAATACTTCACTGGGCAGTTCATCCAAAATCAGCCTGCCCCTTTTGCAAGGCCCAGCTGCACAAGCGCCTCTTCAGTACTCTGGTCTGCCTGTGCCTCCCGCAGATGCCAGGGACAGCTTGCAAGGACCCCAGGAGCCTCTGCTGGGGTCTCTGTTGCAGCCCAGAACAGAGGCCAGTCTGCTTACTGGCATGTTGAACCCTTTAGCATCACCAGGGCCTGAGTCGAACAGGAGTGCTGAGGTCACTCCCAGCTCAGAGCCCGAAGTTCAGACTCCACTATACCCTCCTCGGTACATTCCAGGAGCGGGTCCTGGGAACGTGCCTGGGCCTGACAGAGCCCTGAGCAGGCAGAACCCACACAACACCGCTGTGGCCCCCTCAGCATCCTCTCTTTTCTCTCAGCCTCGTCATCAAGTGCCAGGGCAGTGGGGACCTGGGCAGGGAGGCTCACAGCCCCCAGGCCAGCAGTATCGGCCCCGCTCCGAAGGACCTGTTCCAACCATGGCTCCCCACACCTCCAGCGCTTCCCGCTTCCCTGCCCCGTCCAGCCCACACCAGGGTCCTGGCCACGAGCACCACACCGCGCTGGTGTCTTTAACAGCACCCTGGGCCAGTGAAGGGAGAGATGAGGCGGCCTACCTGCAAAGTGGAAGCCATTCAGCAAATGACTTTGATCCTGAGAATGTATTCAGGCGGAATTCCAGAGCTGGGAGTACTCGGGCAAGCCAGGAATTCAGGGCGCATCCAGGAGTGAATAAAGACCAGTTGCCAGACCCTGCTCTTGTTAACCCCCTCTCTCAGGGAAATAGCCCAGAAAGCCATTTGCACTACTCCCCGGGGACAGGGGCAAGCCGGGCCCTGCCAGATGTGGACTCTGGCGCTCTTTCCATGTTTTTCCAAGGGGGAGAGACAGAAAATGAGGAGAATCTCTCCTCTGAAAAACCAGGCTTTGCAGGTCAGTCTGACTTTGACGGTTTCTCCCCAAGCCCTGGACTTGGTCGTCCTCCTGCACACATGGGAGCAGGTGGCGTTTATCAGGCATTCCTCAAAGGTTCCAACGCTGAGACCGTGAAACAGGGAGACCTGCAACCTTATTTTTCTCCATCTGCAGGTGTCCAGCCTGATAAACCAACCAGTAAAAATGCCGCTGTGGGTGTGGGGTGGGGCACAGCGAGTGTGGGGACTCACGACGCTCGCGGTCCCCAATGTGAGAATGTTGAGAACCTAGAATTCATACAGAATCAAGAAATTCTGCCAAGTGAGCCCCTAAGTTTGGGTCCTTCCTCCCCGAGTGATCCGCTGAGATGTGGGCCCCTCCCTGGGCTGGCTGCCCCTAGGCTCAGTGTTGCCAGCCATGCAGGAAGCGAGGGCCCAAATCTCGAGGCCCTGGATGTGACGCTGCACCCTGTGCGACCTGATAGCATGTCATCATGTCACAGCAGCAAGAGCCACAGGAGTGTCCCAGGCACAGCCAGACCGCAAGACCTGGTGGGCACCTTCATTCAGCAAGAAGTCGGAAAGCCTGAGGACGAGGCCACAGGCAGCTTTTTTAAGCAGATTGATTCCTCTCCCGTGGGAGGCGAAGGTGAGACCACCACAAGCCAGAGTCACCACAGCAGCCTGTCCCAGCCCTCAACCCCAAGCCCCCCAAAACCTGCGGGAATATTTCAGACAAGCGCAAATAGTTCTTTTGAACCTGTGAAATCCCACTTGGTTGGAGTGAAACCAGTCGACGCAGACTGTGCCAATGTGGTGGGGGAGGTGAGGGGGGCCTCTGCCCAGCAGAGGCACAGACCGGTCGCCGCACTGCCCGATTCCTCTCCTGGCAACCTGGAGCAGCCGCCGGATGACATGGAGACCCTCTTTGCTCCCCAGCTCTTTCCTCTGCCTCTTACCACACCTGCAGAGGTTGCTCTGGGGCTTCCACACGCCGGTGGGCCTCTGTTGGAGACTGTGCTGCCCACCCCTGAGAAAAGGCCCTTGACCAGGGCTCAGGGAGCCATGAAGTGTGAGAGTCCAGCAACGACTCTGTGGGCACAGAACGAGCTGCCAGATTTTGGAGGCAATGTCCTCTTGGCCCCAGCCGCTCCCGCACTGCACGTGCCCGCACAGCCACAGCCGAACGAAGTGATTCAGCCTCCAGACGAGAGCGGGTCTGTGCCACAGCCACAGCCGGCAGGCTCTGGCCCACCTCTGCGGAACGTGGATGGCATCAGCACTTCTGAGAACCTTGAGAACCCCCCCAAAACAGGAGAAGAGGAGGCTCTCCCATCACAGGCAAGTTCTGGTTACGCCAGTCTGTTATCCTCGCCACCCACAGAATCTTTGCAAGATCAACCAATCTTGATTGCCCAGCCTGATTACAGCTGTAACTTGGCTCAGCCCGTTAATTTTCCTGTGTCCTTATCGAGCCCTAATGAGAAGAACCAGTCCTGGAGAGATGCTTTGGTGGGGGATAAATCCATGCTAAGCAGCCGGGCTGATGAGGGTGATTCTGGAGAAAATGCTCCTTTGTCTGGGAGTCCAGCCGGCTTGCTGATCTGCTCGCCTCTGCCAAACAATGTCGCCCAAAGTAATTTTCCCCAAGTTTCTGGTACTTCTGAACCAGTGTCTAATCAGCCTTCTAATTTGCTGGTTCAGCCGCCACCTCACCCAGCTCCAAAGAACTTAGTTCCAGAAAGTCAGAAGATTCATAATGCTGAGAACATGCTTCCTGAGGTGGTTAGCACTGCTGGTTGCACCGGTGTGATGCTAGTGCTGCCTGCAAACAATACCTCGGTACCCGAAAGTAATAAGGCCCATCTCTCCAGTGAGTGGGAAGAAAGTCCAGGAGCCTCAGACTTGACATTAAGTAGGACTCTGGAAAATCCTGTGGTAATACATAGCCCGGCCCACTCTGATGGCCCACCTTGTCAGCAAACCGTCACCAATCATCCCAAACAACCGGGCCCTGGGGCGCATAACCCAGACCATTTCTACCAGCAGGTGACAAAAGATGCGCAGGACCAGTGTGGCCTGGATAGAGCCCCACAGGAGCCCAAAGCGGTGTTTTCAGAACCTTCAGACCCAGGAAGTCCAGCACAGGGACAGCCCCCACACCCAGTCCAGCCACCTGCAAGTCCAGCTCCAGGGGACACAGGTCAGCAGCCACTGCCTCGGCCGCCTCGGTCGTCCAGCGCATCAGTTGTGTCCACCAGCTCGAGCCAGGCAGCTGTGCGGTCGGACCAGCAGTGGCTGCCACCACCACCTCCAGACTTGGCGTCCTACTACTACTACAGACCCCCGTATGACGGCTACCTGTCCCAGTACCCTACACTGTACCCACTGGATCCTGGCACGGCTCCCCTCTATTACCAGGTAGGGTTGAGCTGTTGGCCTGTGGAACCCTCTGGCCGGTGGTTTCTTTCTCTGGGGTTGTGCTCCTTGGCAGGGTTTTGCTGGGCAGTTCAGAAGTGACCCATGAACGCCAGTTCACACACCACCTCATGGGGGCAGTGCTCCTAGTCTCAGGGCCTGTTCTGCGAAGCACGGCCTGCCTCTTGGACCTTCACGCTGTGTGGTCACTCGTTGAATTGCATAGATTTCCTGCCTAATGTTTGTGGAGCCCAGCATCCACCAGGTGCTGTGACAAAGCCCTTTGTGTCCTGTCATACCCACCGGCTCTGCAGAGCCAGAGTTTTGAGTCATGACCCCGGGGATGCTGGGACAGCCTCTGCAGCCTTCTGTGCAGTCTGACATAAAACACTACCGAAGAGGCAGCAGGAAAGCTGGTCCTGTAAGTCCCGCCTTCAGCGGAGGGCCCGCTCTCCGCACAGGAAGCTTGTTCTTGCCTCCTCTCATGTGATGGAAGCCCATGGACATTGTTTACATTAAGTTCTGTTTAATCCTGCATTAGTTTGAAAAGGCATGGTCCAAGTGCATGTGTGGGTTACCAACTTCCCTTCCCCTTTAGTCCTGGCTCAGCGTCCCCCAGGGTCGGCTGAGGTAGAAGGTTGTGGACTCACCACGTTTGAAACCTACTAACTACAGCAGGTGGCCCAGCGGGAGGGCAGTGCACAGAAGACCTTGTGGGCAGAGGGGCGCAGGGCGGCTGTGCCCCACTTGTGGGTTTTGACCATCTTGGTGTATGTGTGAACACATCTAAGTACTGAGGCCGGCAAAGTCTCTATCCTCAAAGGGGCTCCACAGACTTGTGTTTCCATGGGAGGGAATTAAGATCTGCTGAGAGCCCAGGGGTGGCTGGCAGGGCATGAGGGGGCCGTGTCCCTGCTGTGGGTCCTTTGAACAAGCAGCCACTTCTGCATCCCAGCAATTCCAGCCAGGAGCCCAGTGTCACTTCTTTGGAAGCCCACTCCCTTCTGCCTTTCTGGGTCACTGTGGTCTCCAGGAGTGGGCAGAGCAAACCCATTTTACGTGATTTCTTATTCTCTGCCAGGGGATGACAGAGAGTCAGGCTCTTAGACACGAAGGACAGGTTCCAGCCATTCCTGGGGTACCTCACCTGTGTCAGGTCCTCACGTGGCCACTGCTTAGGGACAGAGCTGTGATGATGTGTCAGTTTGTAACAGGCTGGAAGCCTTGTGGAGATAAAGCAGGACCCTCTTTTTGGGGTGTTGTAGCTTTAGGGCCCATTCCAATGGAGCCCTGGCTCTTTCACTTCCCTGACCTGGTATCTGGAGCAGGACGGAAGCTTGTGTGGGAGACCTCGGGGCCGAAGCTTGACAGAGCCCTTGGGGCTTGCCTGCTGACATGCTGACCAGCTCCTGAGCAGGGCTGGGCGGGCCACTTTAGAAAGGGTTTTGTTTTCTCGGTTTTCTGCTGTTCTACTTCAAGGAAAAGCCTCATCCAGCACTCCTCCTGGAGGGCTGTCACCTACACTGTTTAGAGCTGGCACCAGCTGCTTGGTAGATTGGCTCTTCATTGGTATCTAATGTTGCACAAACCCTTCTTCCAACAGGACATGTACAGCCTGTATGAACCCAGATATAGGCCCTATGACAGTGCTGCGTCCACCTATGCTGACAACCACCGCTACCCTGAGCCCGAGCGGCCCAGCTCCCGGGCAAGCCACTGCTCGGACCGGCCAACTGCCAGGTGATTGATATTTGAGTTGCTGGCTATGGTAGTAACTTACTGGTTTGAAAAAGACTGTTTTTGTGAAGAGTTACATAAATCTGCTTAATACGTGTTTACATTTTATCAGCAGGGGCAGATTGCAGGATGCATTTTTTAAGATGAACGAATTAAGTACACTACCACACAATGACAACTATGTTGTCTGCTAGCATTTGGTTGGGCCAGACCCCACGTGAGACCACCAGGAAGCCACCACTGCCCTCATGCTTGGTTCCTCCCCAGACCAGGCCGTTGTCCCACTGCAGAGGCACACGTGGCTCTGGTGGTTGGCTGACCGAATATTCAGGGACCTTAGGCCTTAGCAGCTTCTCCCCACTGCGGGTCACAGGACTGCGCTCTTGGGCCGGAGCGCAGAGCGGCCTGTCAGCCTGAAAGTGTGCACTATCCCCAGCACCACCTACCATGCTGGCAGACCCCGATGTCTCTGTCCTGAGTGTCTCCCTTTTGCAATTCCAGGTGAGGGATTTTGAAAGAGCCCTGGCACACACCTCGAGCTGAGTAAGAATTTAAGGAAGTCCGAGTCCCGCACTTGGGTGTCACCGGGGCCGGAAAGGAGTGACGGTGTGGGGCCCTGAGCGTGTCTGGCCCCACCTGCCCTTCCTAGCCTTTGCCTGCGGCCTCTCCTCAGGCTGGAGGGGTGGCTGGTCTCACAGGCCCAGGGTTTGCTACATGGTATGTGGCAGCTTAAACCCAGGAGGGAGAAGGTCTGGGCAGCTCCCTGCACTGGCTCTTCACGTCTTTGATAGCTTGTCTGAGGGCGCGGCTCTGCCTCTGGGAGCCCATGCCTGCTCAGCTGGCCTCTCTTGCTCCAGAGGACACACTGACCTGCCTGTAGCCCAGCGTGCTAGGCGCCTTCTGTGAGCAAGCTTCTGGGGCCTTAGCTCCTGCGTATCGCCCTGTCCCCTGAGGAAGTGGGGCTTGAAATCAGAATAAGCATTCTGATTCAGTGAGAGCGATGGGCAGCTGCTTCTTAGAGCCTGAGAGATGGAAATAGAAGAGGGCGGAGCCACGCATCTTGCCATTCTGGTTTTCCCTCCACTTGCCCACCCGCAGGTATACATAGCAATTAATTTCAAGAGGCTGGAGATGGCTTCATGCTTG
Organism: Manis pentadactyla; assembly: GCF_030020395.1. Lineage (NCBI taxonomy): Eukaryota > Metazoa > Chordata > Mammalia > Pholidota > Manidae > Manis > Manis pentadactyla. Next base: position 220,151,238 of record NC_080021.1, read on the forward strand.
AGAAGACACCTGACCAGTGGCCACATTGGGTTACACGGGAGTGGTCCTGTCACCCTGCTCACAGTGTTTGGGTCTTCTCAGCGTCCTTACACCTGTTTGTGATAGCGCAGCCTCTGCTTTCTCCTGACTCTCTGGGGGTGCGTGGCATGTGCACACCTCCTGCTCTGGGAGAGTGCATGGCGCATGCGCCCCCACGTGGGTGTTTAGCATTCATCTGTCTTTCTTGTGCCCAGTGTGACCTGGTCCCTGTAGGAGTTGCTCCAGGTGCGAACATACCTGTCGTTTGTGAACCTACTTCCGCTGGTAGACAAGTGGGGTTGGGGTTGGGCAGCAAGGGGGCAGTGTTTCCCAGCTCTGCAGCCCCTCTCGTCATTTTCCTGGAGCCCCCAGTGGCATTTGCAGGCGTTCCCCTCTGTGGGTGGGCGTGGCCTGGAGTGCTCTCCCAGGGCGCCCAGAGCCAGGTGGGTGTTCCTGAGGCTGAGCTGGTGGAGGTGCCCTTGTTACAGGCTGGCCTCGAGGGACTGCACTGGCCCAGCCCTCAGGCTGGCTGAGAGAGGTGTCCCTGTAGGGGCATGAGAGAAACCACAGTTTAAAGAGCAAACATCCTCTAAAACTTGCTCATAGAAAGGAAAAAGGCTCTTAAGCCCTTCCAAGAGTCTCACTGCCCCAAATGTCTGGTGCCTGGTCTTCCTGCCAAGTTCCAGTGAGATTCAGAGCCAAAGGTTGGTCTGTGACACTGGCCTTGACCAGGCTCATTTCACATCCTGTGCCAGGCAGCTCCAAGGGACACATGGGACCAAGCCAGCGGTAGCCCAGTGCCTGGTGTACTTCATCCTCCCAGAGGCCAGGGCGCAGTCTGTGTACAGGGCATCACAGTAGGCTGGCTCGGTGCTTTTGGCTACCATTAAGCACAATATCAAAACCTTGAGAATCTGCTTGGCATTGGCATTTATGGACTACAGCACTGAGAACCCAGAAAAGGCTCCATTCCTTTTTTTTTTTTTTTGTTATCATTAATCTACAATTACATGAAGAACATTATGTTTACTAGGGTCCCCCTTCACCAAGTCCCCCCCCACACACCCCATTACAGTCACTGTCCATCAGCGTAGTAAGATGCTGCAGAATCCCTACTCGTCTTTTCTGTGTTGCACAGCCCTCCCACGCTCCCCCCATTACACATGCTAATTGTAAGGCCCCCTTTCTTCTTCCCCACCCCTATCCCTCCCTTCCCACCCATCCTCCCAGGTCCCTTTCCCTTTGGTAACTGTTAGTCCATTCTTGGGTTCTGTGATTCTGCTGCTGTTTTGTTCCTTCAGTTTTTCTTTGTTCTCATGCTCCACAGATGAGTGAAATCATTTGGTACTTGTCTTTCTCTGCCTGGCTTATTTCACTGAGCATAATACCCTGTAGGGCTCCATTCTTTTATGCTGAACGCCACTTTAGTTCTTTAAGGGATGGATTTTAATAAGCTGTATGGTAGAGAATCCCATAATCTCATCATTGCTACTCTTTTGGATCTCCTGATAAGAGTTTTTCACAACCAAAGCATTTTGATGAATGCCTGCTGCTATGGTTATAGTTTGTACTGGCTGATAGCTTGTCACGTTTCAAAAAATAGGCAATTGTGTTCTACAGCACTGTGTGTTTTTCAGGCACGGTTACCCTGAAGGTCACTATAACACCAGGGGTGGATGGAGCAGTCAGAGTGACCACTATGCTAGCTGGTACTCCAGCCAGTATGATTACGGAGGTACGTCTGGGTGCTGAGACAGCTGGCGGCTAGCAGATGTGGGTCTGGGTGCCAGTGTAGGCTGGAGCACCGCTCTGGGGATTTCTCAGGAAAGCTTCCCTTCCATTAGTCCCTGTATGTTTTATCCAAGAGCCAAGGTAGTTGAAAATAATCTGCATCTGGAAGTAATTATATTGCTATTTTTCATTAAGAAATTACATCTTCACTGTAGCATTATTGTGTCTTTATCGTGTTAGCAGCATTCTTTGATTTTCTAGCAAAGCATAATTATCAGTGATTCTAGGGCAGTCTGTCCACATGTGACTGTGTTGTTGATTAAGGTAGAAAAACTGAGAATCCAGCTCCTCATCGCACTGGCCATGCCTGACGTGCTCCCGGGCTGCCTGCGGCTGGCATAGGGTGCTCTCACCACCACTGCCGGTGCGGCCCTGCCGGTTTCAAGGCTGTCCTGTCAGGCAGCATGACGTCTGGGCAGCCTGGCCCTGCAGGTCGCTTCTGTCCGGCTGTGTCCTGTGTGTTCAGGGCAGTGGAGGGTCCTGGCCTGCAGCCCTTGGTAGCCTGCTTGGCCGCCTCTCCTCCTTTTATATCTGCACTGCACATGGTTGCCAAAAATGGTACATCCTGTTTGTTTGTAACATGAATGTGCTTTTTTAAAGTAATCTTTTAGTTTTGAGAGTATTTCTTAAAGCTTTCTAAACCACATTAGAGAGAAGGGATCTGTAAAGTTTGTACTCATATAGAGTTAACTCATCAAAAGTAGTAGCTGTGAACAAAGAATTCAGCAGAGATGTTTTTCAGTCCTTTTTTCCTTTCTGATCATGTACATGGAGAGGAGAAACAGCCCGTGGCTGTTAGGTGTCACACATACAGGCAGGACACAGTGGGTATTCCAGTACCTCACAGTTGACGTGCCCCAGAGTTCGGCTGATTCCCGAGAGGAAGGTTTGGGTCCTCTAAGAGCCTCGAAGTGCTCTTCAGTCCTGGGGTGGCGTGGTTTGTCCAGCGAAAGTCAGAGTAGATCTCATTCTGATTGTTTTATTAACCCCTCACTTCCAGATTCAGGCCACTGGGATCGGTACCACTATGGTTCTCGATTCAGGGATCCCCACACCCATGACCGGAGGTACTGGTATGATGCTGAATACGATCCATACAGGAAGGAGAACTATGCTTACGGTGACAGGTTGGTAAATACGCCCTGGTGAGGAGGGTTGGTCCTAAGCTAGAGCTGCCCTCGGGTTTCTGCCCTTGTGTCTGTAATCTACCCAAGAGTGACGCTTGTGTTTGGGTTCCTGGTGAGCAGCTGACATTGAGGGCACTGTCGGAAAGTGGAGGGTGTGCGCACCCTCCTGTGCTCTCTGCTTTGGGCTGCTGAGAGAGAGCCAGCCTCAGGACGGGCACCCTGGGCCAGCGTACTCTGCTGCCCTGTCTGCGAGGTGTGCCACGCCGGGAGGAACCTGCAGCCTGCTTCTCTAGGTCTTGAGGCGCAGGGTTTGACCTTGGGTTCGGCATGCGTTGGCTCTGTGTGAGGGGGCCTCTGACCAGTGTCCTTCAGATCAATGCTCAGGCTGCCAGAGGGTGGCAGGCAGGGTGGCCTCAGAGGGGCTTGGCTGGTGAGCAGTGCTGACCGCAGCACCCGCTGCCCTCCCGTGCTGTGTGCTCTGCCTCTGCCCCGCTGCGCCCGCCAGGCTCGAGAAATACGAGGACCGCTGGAGGTACGACCCTCGCTTCGCTGGGAGCTTTGACGACGACCCCGAGCCCCACAGGGACCCTTCTGGGGAGGAGGCGGACGGGGGCAGTGTGCGCAGCGGGGCCAGCGTGCAGAGCCGCCGCAGCAGCTTCGGCGCCCACTCTCAGCAGGTGGGTGCGTTCTCTGCCGCCTTGTTCTGGCAGGGGGCCTGAAGTCCGACCTGTGTTTCTGGTGGACTCATGCACACCCCCAACCCCTGTTTGCTGTGTGTTTCCTAAGAGCCAGGTTTACAGAAATCACCACGTGACTGCCGGTTCGTACGAGGCCCCTCCTCCACCAGGCTCCTTCCATGGCGAGTATGCCTACAGTGCCTACAGTGATTTCAGCAGGGCCCGGGCCTTCCCGGAGTACGACTACCCTGTGGAGGCCAGCTGGCCCACCGTGGAGCAAGGTGCGTGTGATCGAGGCCCTGCACACTCCCAGGTGCCATGGGGTGCCAGGCCATGCCATGGGGCGGCTTGGCTTCACTAGCCTGTGATGGGGCAGTGAGGTGTGACTGGTGGGGATTGGTGATGGCCCAGCCCAGCTGTCCCTGCAGAGTAAGGACCCCTGTTCATAGCATGCCCGTCCTAAGTGACAGCTTGTCCCAGTGGGCTGCCAGCATCCCTCAGGCTGTAGTTTGGCTCAGGAGCCTGAGGGCTGCCCTGCCTGGCTATCGTGTCCATTTTAGGGCGACTCTGAGTATAGGCTATGGCCACGTTCTTGGGCAGAGTGTTGTCATGTTCCTAAGGGCTGACCACACAGATAAGCAGTTTTTGGAGAAAACTTTCCAATTCCCCTTGAAAGACTCATTCATAGACAAGTGGTGCATTCTCGATTCCCTTCTGATGTGTCTACTCAAATGCTATTTCTTAGAAAACTTTGAAATATATATGTAAAGTTCTAAAATATAACAATGGACCTTCTTAATGTGTTATTTAAGTCAAAAATCTTGCTTCTTGACCTGTGGTGTCTTCCTCCTTGTTCTCGGGGATGATCTGTGATGCCCAGTCTGCACTGGGCCTGTATAGAAAAGCTGGGGTGCAGAGCCACCAGGAGAGGTGTAGATGCTGTCTTCCAGTGAAAAATGCACCCTGGGGGTGTTTCCAAGGAGTTTTTCTCTTCAGAAGAGAGTGGTCCTTGTTCTTAATTATTTAAATATTTTTCTGACATACTCTTAGATTCTCCTTTTTAGTAGGATGTTTAACAGTTAGTAACTTCCAATTGAAGGTCTACTTATTGTGATAGATCTAATTTATTGTTTCAGCTATACAGGCATCTCAGAAATCTCAGCTATTGATGTAGTTCAGAAGCAGTAAAATTGACAAGCTGATGGTTTCTTCTTTGCTGTTAATTGTAGTTCCATCAAGACCAACTTCTCCTGAGAAATTCTCCGTGCCTCATATCTGTGCCAGGTTTGGTCCTGGCGGTCAGCTCATTAAAGTGATTCCAAATCTGCCTTCGGAAGGACAGCCTGCATTGGTTGAAATTCACAGCATGGAGGTAATTCCACAGCATGGGTGGAAATTCTGCATTGCAGTGCAGGCCGCTCCTGTACCCTCCGAGGACTTTACAGTCTTTATCTCCAACTTGTGTTGGAGCTTCCATTTGACTGAAGGTTCCCGGGAACCTTTTTCTCCCAGAAGTCAGTTAGACTTGGCTCTATTGCATATTCATTTTCTGTCTTTAGCCCCTTTTCTGATTCTGGGGGGAGGACCCTATTTGTGTTCATTTTGCTGGTGATTTTTCAGTAGTGACCGAGGTCCTTCTGATCTTGGGGCAAGTTGGGGCTGCTGCTGGAGGCTGACATGGCACCTGTAACATGACCCCCAGTGGTGCTCTTCTGTCACATGTTTTGGGGTCACATGTATTGGGACCCTGCTTCAAAGTTTGGGGTGATAAATGGATCTCACTGCTTAAAATAAGGTCTGAGGATCATTGCTTGGCCCCAACATGTCCATGCTTCGTGAGGGAGGGCCTCTCCCCCTTCACAAAGGGTGGCTGTCCCCAAGGACAGCACCTGTGATGTGTCTGCCCATGCAGCCAGCAGACAGGGTTGGCGCGTGCCTGTCCCCACGAGCGGCTCTCTCTGTGCCCACCCCTGCCCCTCAGACCCTGCTGCAGCACGTACCGGAGCTGGAGGAGCTGCGCTCGTTCCCAGGCCCTCTTGGCAAGTATGTACCTGGCGGAAGGGCCCTTGCCGTGCGAGTCGGCGGTCACTGTGCCTGGCATTGCAAGTGCGGGGGCTGCTGTTCACTGCATGTGTGTTCTGTTTCAGGGATGACACCCATAAAGTGGATGTTATCAGTTTTGCACAGAAGAAAGCTACAAAATGTTTGCAGAATGAAAACTTAATTGACAAAGAGTCTGCAAGTCTTCTTTGGAATTTTATTGTCTTGTTGTGCAGACAGAATGGGGTACGTTTCTCACTGGCCATTAGTCCCGGGAATCCTTCGGGAAGTGGGAGAAAGGCAGAGCTTGTGGCTTGGGGAGACGGGAGGTTTGGGCCCACTCCTGGGTCGTCAGGGAGTCTAGCCTGCCTGCCTCAGCTCAGTTGTCAGAGCTGCAGTTTGTGCCTGTGGCTCGCTAATGTGCCATCTGAGGAGACCTGTTCAGGGTCCTTGCCTGACCGGGAGTGGGACGTTTTGTCCATAGTGAAGCCTTCTATTCTGCTCCCTGCCCCTGCTGGCCCTTGCAGACCGTGGTGGGAACCGATATTGCAGAACTCTTGTTACGAGACCACAGAACAGTGTGGCTTCCTGGGAAGTCACCCAATGAGGCCAACCTGATTGATTTCACTAACGAGGCTGTGGAGCAAGTGGAGGAGGAGGAGTCCGGCGAGGCCCAGCTCTCTTTTCTCACTGACAGCCCGGCAACCACCACCAGCACTCTGGAGAAAGAAACCGAGAGGTTCAGAGAGCTGCTGCTTTATGGCCGTAAGAAGGTGAGCAGCCCCAGAGCCTGTGGGATGCCAGGTGGGTCCCAGTATCTGCTGTGGGCGGCTCAGGCCAGGGTGCAACCATGGGAGGAGGACAGAACCCTGCCCTCGGGAGCCTCAGCATCTTGACTATAATGTGGCACTATGGGTTTTGTTGTTCTGTGAAGTGTCCTGCACCTCGTATGTCATTTCTGTGAAGATGCTAACAGTGGTTTTCTTGTAAATATTGCTGCATGAAAGACTTGCAGGTTTGGTTTTCAGTCGTTCAGCAGTCAAGGGCATTTACTGAGCTTTGCCCCTGCTGTGTCGTGTTAAGTCCCGGGGTAGACACGTGCACGAGATGGAGTCACCCACTCTCGCATGGCTAGGTACAAGGCCTCAGTCTCTTAAATGAGGTGGGAGCATGTGCCCCTTGTGAACTGGTCAGATGCCTGGGGCAGGGAGGCGGTGTTGGCAGGATTGCAGGAGGAGGAGAGAGCGCCGGAACCTTGCCCAGGAGCCACTCTGGTGGTGCAGACAGAGGAGCCCCAGGCTGAGAGAGTGCACTGGGGCCGTGCCACGGGCTGCTGGCTCAGGTGGCAGGGGTCCAAGAGGCCCTGTTCTTGGTACTGCTCTGTCACAATAAGCTGAGCTCACATTTGGTAAATAGTGATTTCAACAGGGATGTTTCACTGCTCATGGAAATGGGCTGGACTATTTGGTTTGACGAATGTTGGCCTCCCAGTCTGGGGTTTGCTGCAGGGTGCCCCACGTTACTGCGGATGAGGTGGCTTCATTCAGAAGGACTCTGTCCACCCCTTGGGAAGGTACTTGCAGGGGCCTGGTGCCATTCTGGAATGGGGCTGTCAGTGTTCCTGTGGCATTCCTCGCAGTGGCGAGGACAGTCTGCAAACACCAGTGCTGTGTGTGATTCATGGGTTCTCTTTACGCTGCATGAGGACACACAGTCCTGCAGCCCCCGTACTGTGCAGCTGGGGAAGAATGAGAAGCTGGCCGCCTGCTCTGAACAGGGAGCACTGGGGAGGCCTTCGCTGCCCAAGCTGGTCAGCTGGGGCCAAGCCCTCCTTCTCCGTGTGCTTCCTTGTGGACCTCATCACTCTGACGGTTGGTGACCGCTGGGATGCTTTGCAGGATGCACTGGAGTCAGCGATGAGAAGCGGCTTATGGGGTCACGCCCTGTTACTCGCAAGCAAGACGGACAGCCGGACACATGCCAGGGTCATGACCAGGTAAAGAATCTTGCTGTGTAGATGGGACATTGCTGGCTAGTGCTGCCACAGTACTGCGTCACTGGGCAGCTCAGCTGAGGCCCGTTCTCATCCTAAGAGCTGCTGTGCTGCCAGACATGGAATTGCTTTGGCCTCTTCTTTGGGTTGTATTGCTGAGGGATAAAGAAAATTTACTGCATGATTTTTAGTTTTGTGAAATCTTGGTGAATTTCCTAGTCTTTGTCTCATAGAGCTTTTTTGTAATACTGAGGTGGGGGCACCTGGCCTAGGTTTAAGCATCAGTCCAGTTACTCAAGAGGCTGAGAGGAGATTGGGCTAACGTTTTGCGTTCTGTTTTCTAAACCAGGCCGAGTCACGTCTCTCTCTGTCTACCTAGGTTTGCCAACAGTCTTCCAATCAACGACCCTTTGCAGACCGTCTACCAGCTGATGTCAGGGCGGATGCCTGCTGCGTGCACGGTCAGTGTGGCGATGTGCCCACTCCAGGTCCCCCCGTGGCCCACTCACCAGGGAGCTTGCTGCAGGGCGAGATCCATTTCAGGCTCTCAGGCCTGGCCCGTCCTGCCCTCACTTCCCCTCTGTGCTCATGGGGCTTTGCCGTTGCAAATGAGAAGGACTCTTCCCAGGATAAGGGTTTGTTCTGTTTTGCTGCTACCTGGCTTTAGTGTTGTGGGGACGAGAAGTGGGGAGACTGGAGGCCACACCTCGCTATGGTTCTGTCCAACCTGAACAGCAACATGGATGTGGAGTCCAGGGCGATGGTCACGATGGGCGACACCCTAGGTAGGTCAGGGTGTCACTTGTCCGGCCCGTCTCCGTGTCCCCCGTCAGCTGTGGTTATTTCAGGAGAACTCTCAGTAACCGCGGCCGGCCTGCTTCGTGTCGCTTCAGCTTCGAGGGGCCTCCTGGATGCCGCGCACTTCTGCTACCTCATGGCCCAGGTTGGATTTGGGGTTTATACAAAGAAAACCACAAAACTTGTCTTAATCGGATCAAACCACAGGTGAGGAATTGAATAAACATAACAGCAGCTGTTGTCTGTTAGAGAGGACACGCCCCCTCCTCTAGCGGAGCCCAAGGCTGTGGCCTTGTCTGTATAGGTGGTGTGACGCGCTTCTGGATAACTTACTCAAGGATTAAAATAACTCGTTTCCTCAACAGTTTGCCATTTTTAAAGTTTGCAACCAATGAAGCTATTCAGAGGACAGAAGCCTATGAATACGCCCAGTCCCTTGGGGCACAGACGTGTTCCTTACCCAGTTTCCAGGTAAGAGGGAGCCACGCTGGCCCCTGGTTCTTCTGACTTGAGGTGGCCAGTGCTGGCACGGCTCCAGTCATTTGGGGTTCTTCTTATGCAAAAAGCAATGAAGTGTTTTGGGGGTTCTTGGGGAGACATTTGATCTGTAATGCTTGAGAGCTAAACCTTGCTGAATTGAGGATTTTGTGTTTGATTCTTTACATTTTAGATATTAATAATGTTGAGTATTTGCTTTCAAGTTCCTTTCTGCCAGCTATCTTTAGTATCATGGGGCGTTGCCTGAGCCAGAATTTTGTGTGTGTTGGTGTGTAAAACATGAGTGTGACGAAGCACTAGGAACAGAGGGTCCCAGTACCATTTACAGCTGTGTGAGAAGCGGCTGTCCCAGAGTGCTTGCTGAGCCATGGCCCTCCATGGTCTGGGCTCTGGTGGCTCTATTAAGGGCATTGAAGAGGAAAAGTGAGTTTGTCAGCAGCTTAGCTATTTACTTTAATCTTAAATATCTCGGGGAATGGGGCTAGTACCATTGAGGGAGGGTGTGGTGGACACAGGTGAAACACGCAGAGTCCAGAACTCCCATTGGGTAGGGCAGCTGCAGGGTGATGGGGGCCACAGGGTGGCACAGCTTTGCTTGTTTGTTTTAGGTGTTCAGATTCATCTACTCCTGCCGCCTGGCTGAGATGGGGCTTGCCACCCAGGCCTTCCATTACTGTGAAGTCATTGCCAAAAGCATCCTGGTACAGCCACACACACACTCCCCTGTGCTGATCAGCCAGCTGGTCCAGGTAACAGCCGCCTAAAGGGCTTTCACATGGCACTTGACTTGGGCGGAGAAAGCATGGCCTAGCAGGACTGCTGGACTGGAAACTGAGCTGACCATTCGGACTTCGTGAGGTTATTAAATAACAAGAAGCGCGCTCAGGACTAGTAGGGGCTTGAACGAATCACAGTACTGGATGCCTTGGGCAGACGCTGGGTGCCGTGCCACTTAGCACTGCCATCTGGCATGTCACTTGTGCCAAGGCCAAGACGCAGTGCCGGCTTCAGAGTAGGAAGGCCCATCTCTGGGAAGCTCATGTAGTCCTGCATTAACAGCAAAGCTTCTGGCGGCCAGCAGCCTGGGTTTGGGTCCTGGCTGCACCACTGCAAGCCTCTGTCTCTTGCTCTGTAAGGTGGGAGGTATGACTACCCTCCAACAGCTTTGTGAGGCATATCTAAGGCAGGCGTGGCAGTGCCCAGCATGCTGACACCCAGCACCAAAGCGGCCGCTCAGTATATTTTCCTCCCTTTGGGAGCTTCATTTTTGAAACGGCTCATGTCATACGTAGCAAAGTCTCTCACTATATACAAAAAGAATGGATGGTGAATCCTCGTCCTTGTTCCCCGGCTTCAGCACTCAGCACAAGGCCAGACTGGTCACATGTGCACCTACCCGCTGTCCCCCCTTCCGCACGCCCCTGCCGCCCTCCAGAGCATGCATTTCCAGGTCACTTCAGCGTGTGGATGAGTCAGATGTGTGTAGTCAGATGGTGGCAGTGGTCACGCTCAGTTCCAGGTGGGGCTGGGTACTACCGACCTTACAGACAGACTGGAGGCTTGCTGTGGTGAATTCCCACATGGTAGGCAGGCCCTGTCATCTCTCATCACTCACGTCATGCGTGAATGGGGAAGGGCATGGCACGTAAGCCTTGAGAAAAACCTAAGTAGCTCCTTGAAAACATGCATCTGACTTAACGTTGAAGACACACTTGTCCCAGGTTCCAGTAGGTTCAAAGACACTGTTTGCTTGCCCTCCCCAGTAGGAATAGGGGGGCCTTATTTTCCTGTGTGTTTCTAGATCGCTTCCCAGTTGCGACTCTTTGACCCTCAGCTGAAAGAGAAGCCGGAAGAGGAGTCCTTCGTGGAGCCCCGCTGGCTGGCTCGGCTGCGGCACGTGGAGGAGCAGGTTAAGGTGCGGCTTTGCTCCCAAGTTGCCGGGCTGGACAGAGACGTTCTGACAAGGTGGCTCCTGCCCCTGCTGCCTTCACACTGTAGGCATTTGGTGTAAACAGTGTAGTTTTAGAAATGCGTGTGTTTGTCAGGACGTCCTGATTCTCGGGGAAGGAAAGGCTGTCCAGCAGAGATGAGTGAGTGGGCCAGTGGGGACAGTGCTCAGCACACTCGCCCAGTCTGGCTGGCAGAAACACCTGCTGCGTTTCCCCCATAGGAGGGCACCCTGGAGTGGAGTCAGGATGGAGCCTTGCCCCGGCACTGCCCCAGCACACCAAGCTCTGAGGCAGGCCAGTGTGAAGGCCGGGGGCTTCCTCCGCCAGCTGGCCTGGGCCCTGACAATCTGCTGCTGGAGCCGCCTGTTCCCAGCGCTGAGCGCTTCAGCCAGGGCGTGCGGCTGCTGCCCTCAGGTGAGCCCCGCACACGGGAGCAGCAGCGGCCCGTGCACCAGCCTCCCAGGACAGCTGCTTCCGACCGTGGAAAGGGCTTGTTCTGCTGCCAGCCGACTCGGGCACGTCTTGTGCCCCACTCAGCCTCCTCTGTCCTCTGTGCCTCCTCCTCTGGCGAGCCTGTCAGCTCTCACGGCGTTAGACGTCCGTACGAGTGGGTGTGTGGCCCGAGGCCCAGAGGTGGAGCAGAGGGCTCAGCACAGAGAGCTCTGAGCAGCGGCTGTCTGCCAGCGCATGTTGGGTCGTATGCAGGTTGGAGCCCACACCCACATCACATCTAGGGACTGCCTCACCCTTGACCCTGAAAGTGTGTGTTCGGCTTCTCCCCAAGCCAGTGATGCCCTGGCATCTTGAGCATTTTCTGCTCTTGTGATTGGTTCTCCAATCCCCAGATGGAGGAAGTGTGGCCATGCGGTGTAGCAAGTGATCAGTTGTTGTGAGCCACCCGTCTGCTGCCTCAGGTGAGTGGAGTCAGCCTCAGAGGCTTAGATGTTTCTCTTCTCCGTTGTCTCCACACAGCTCCGCCGTCACTCCCTGACACCCAACTGGCCAGCCCCACTAGGGTGCCGACGTTCCCAGGGCCACTGCCACCCGCGGGCCCTGTCGAGTTGGGGCCTGGCTGTGCACCCACGGGGTCTGTACCTGGCTTTCCAGCACCCTCTGGGCCCGGTCCAGCAGCTGTTTACCCAGGGCCTGGCCTGCCACCTGGGGCACCCTCTGTCCAGGAATGTGAATACCTGCATCAGGGAGCCAGGAGCCAGGAACCAGGTGGGTCTGCCGAGGCGTGTCCTGGAGCAGAGTTGAATTGCGTTTGGTATTGGAGGTGTTTACTGGAGAGACTTCAGTCACTTGAAGCAAGTTACCTTACTAATCATATTCCAAAGATTCTAGGAGTTCTAGGCTTGGTGGCCTACTTAAGTATCAGTGCTAGTTCCTTTGCTGACTCGGCTTCTGATTGGGATGCGAAGTGCAGTGGGTGTCCACGGCACAGCAGGCTGGTCTTGAGGTGTGTGCAGCCTCCACCCTGGGGAATTGCACAGGGGCGGCCCCCAGCCTCGCCCACAAATCAGACTAGGTGGCTCCTATTCCTGACCTCTGCCTGTCTGTCTCCTTGGAAAGCAAAATATAGACCTGCCTTTAAAAAAGAGACTGTTTCCACATATTCAGGGGCATCTGTAGCCTTGGGCTCTGCAAACAGCAGAGGGGAGGGGAGGAGCCGGCACCGCACAGTGGCTGCCCCCGCCAGCACAGCAGCGCCCGGGCCATGGCTGCTCTTTCTCTGTTACAGGGCTGATGTCCCAGGAGGCACCCGGGAGAAAGCTGCTTTCGGAGCGGAAGGAAGAGGGTTTTGGTGGAAAATCTGCTAATCTGGTACTCAGCCACTTTTTATTTTTTTAAGCTATTTGTTTTCCATAAGATTCTTTGAGTAAGTATTCAAACTCCTTGTTCTTCAGTTTTAAGTAGGAGATGATTGTGAAAATTGTGAAATTATCTTTTAAATTGTTCCTTAGAACTTCTAAAATAGTTTGGATCCTTAAAATGTGAAGAGTTGTTGAAAAACACTAACAGGGAAAAGGAAGTATAAAAATGATCACATTAATGAGAAGAAATACCCATTTATAATGAACTTAACTTTTGAATTTAATCTCTCTAAAATACAGAACTTCCCCAATTCTGTAACTCTTTCTCTACAGTAGAATCCCTAAAATATTCACTGGTTTTCTTGAAATCAAGGATCATTTTATCAGATGTGTTGGTATAAATTCCAACCAGGAGGGACAAATGCTCTTACACAGAACAAGTTCTGGAACCTTCTGGACAGACACCAACTCTTTATGGGCATCCCGTCAGTCCATCAGTAGGCGATTGCTGTTGTTTAAACTTTCATTGTGTGTCCTGCCATTAAAATATTCTGTCCCCAGAAAAGTGAAGAGTTTATATCCCCAGGGGTAAATGTTTTTAACAAATCATTCTGTCTTTAAAATTCCCACCCCCAGCTCTGACCAATCTAATCCTCAGCGTATATACGCATTCCATCTCTCCCAGCCTACAATGCCCGCTGAACTTGCTCCTTGGTAAAGCTGCTCACTTGGGACAGGCTGGCTCGCATCCCGTCAGGCAGGGACCAGGGCTGCTCTGGTAGCCCCCTCCTTGCTGATCGCTGGCCTCTCAGTGGGGGCGATGGTCTAAGGGCTCCTGGGGCAGTATCCCAGGTGAGCCTGCCCCTATGTTGCCTTGGGACAGGGCTCCTCAAGGATGTCACAGGACTCTGAGGCCCCTCCAGGCTGGGAGTGTGCCAGCTTGCGTGCCCTGCAGCCGCCTCAGTCCCTGCCGTCCACTCCTGAAGTGAAGAGACCCGTACAAGCAGCCAAAAAGGAGACCAAGGAGCCTAAGAAGGTGAGGCATAGCCTACCGCCAGCCGCCGGGGGCCTGGGGCAGGGCTCTGAGCTCCCATGAGCAACTTTTCCTCATACACTGGAGGGAAGGAAAAGGCATATGGTGGCTCTTTCATTAAGTCACACGTTTTTTGAAGCAGGATACGCATACAGTAAAGCATGTGAAGCCACCACAGCCTGATGAATGTGTGTCTGCTCACGTGTAACCACCCAGGTCACGTGAGGATGTTCCAGCCCCCAGAGGGTCCTGACTATCCCTCTCCTCACGCCCATCTGCCCTCCAAGGATGACCTTACTTGTGTTGCTATTGGTTCATTTTGCTGCCCTTGAACTCCCTATAAAGGAGGCTTTCTGTCACTGCGTAGTGACGTCTGTTATGTGCAGGTGCTATGGTTTTATTTATCCTCCCATTAATGGGCTTTCGGGTTATAAACAACACATCTGAGCTTGCTTGTCTGTGTCCTTCGGTGGCAGACATACCTGTTTCTCCTAGGTGTGTGCCTGGGCCACGGGCAGCTGTCTGTCTAGCTTGAATGTCCTGCCACTCTTTCTAGGCAGCTACACCAGGTGACCTGGCAGCAGAGTTAAGAGGCCAGGCTTCCACAGCCCCGCCTGCAGCACAGGCTGTGACCCCATGCACTCTGCACGTCGGTCCTTTGCAGCCGTTCTGCTGGGACTGGCCATGCCTCCTTGTGGCACGTCAGCATTTCCCTGATGTGTGACTGGCTGAGGCCTCATCACGTGCCCACTCCATCTCTCTGTCCTGGGCGGTGCTGGTTCAGGTCTTCCCCCATTTTTAATCGGCTTGTCAGTGGTGTGCAGGAATGCTTCTTACGTTTTGAGGCACGTGAGTTGTGAGTATCTTCTCCCAGTCTGGGGTTGCCCTTTTACTTTCAGTGGTGTCTTATGAAGGACATTGTTCTTAATTTTAATAGGGTGCAGGTCACCAGACATTTTCTTTAGTAGCTAGGGCTTTAAGTAAGCACAAATTTAATCCAAAGGGTGTAGAAATTGTGAGAGAAGACATGGCGTTCGAGTCGAGTAGTGAGCGTACAGGCTGCGGAGCCCTTCCACGACAGGGCCGGCTCTGCCGCAGGACCGGAGGCTCGGCTGGGGGCTGCTGCTCAGCTGCTCTGTTTCAGTGACGTGAAGGGCCATCCATGAAAGCAGCGCCAGTTTCCCGAAGGCCTGGGTTCTCCTGACACGGGACCCCAGGCGGCCCCAGCCTGCCTGCCACCCCTCAGGTGGGAGAGCAGCAGAGGCTGTCACTTGGCAGCATTTAGATGTGAAAAGCTCCAAAGGTATTTATTGTTCTGATTTTTTTTTAATTGTGGTAAGATATATATAATATAAAATCTACCTTTGAACCATTTTTAAGTGCGTGGTTCTGTGGCACCAGATACCTTCGCATGTGTGCGGCCATCTGTGTCCATCTCCCGCAGCCTTGACTGCCCCTCTCAGGCACTTACCCTTCGCCCAGCCTGGGCCTCTCCCGCACCTCATCTCCCCCCCGTCCCCCGGCCCCTTCACTCCAGGGCGTCCTGCAGGGTGTGTCCCCTGTGGTGGGCGTACTTCACTCAGCATCATGTCCTCAAGGTTCTGATGGTTTTTATATTTAGAGTAGTGAATCCTGGTTCTCTCGTTGGCTTCCTGGGAAAAAAAGGACAGAAGCTTATTTGCCAGACGACAAGAACAAATCGGTGAGTATTGTAAGCGTTGTGCCTGGGGACCGAGCGGTGTTCCCGTGAGCTGCCTCTCAGCCACGCAGTCACTCGCACAGTGCGCCCTGCTGCCCGAGCACCGTGGGCCCTGGTCCCAGTCCTGTCCTGCCTGCCTGCTGACCTTTTCCTTTCTTTTTCCCAATCCTGGCAGATCGTCTGGGATGAAAAGAAGAACCGATGGGTGGACGTCAGTGAGCCGGAGGAGGAGGTAAACTGGAACTTTGGGGTCTGCTGTATCTGGGAGGAAAGCCAGCCCCTGTGGAGGCGCCAGCCTGTGGCCCCCCCAGAGGTGGGGTCCTGACGCCAGTTTTCTCTCTGCAGAAGAAGGCGCCGCCGCCCCCCCCACCATCGCTCCCCAAGGCTCCACAGGCTGAGCTCCCGGGTCCTGGAGGGCCCCCCAGAGCCTCTGTGAACATGTTCTCTAGAAAAGCAGGTAACGAAGTCAAACCAGAAAGGAGACTTGGGTGATTCATTTGTTCCACAGATGTTAGACTTGGGTGACGGTAGCATTCTGTCAGGGTAGTTTGCCCCACCGCGGAAGGGGTGCTGGTTTTATGAGCCCTGGGGGGCACCGGGTATGAGCCCTGACCCAGAGCAGAGGCCAGGCCGGCACTGTGTGGGGGCGCCAGACCCTGGAGGGATCGGAGGGCCCCTGCTCCCTTTTCTGACATGAGGGCGTGGGGCCCTAAGGAAGCTGGGTTGTTGGCTGTGCCCCCCTGAACGTGTTTCCTCTGCCCACGGAGCTGGAACCAGGGCGCGCTACGTGGATGTCTTAAATCCCGGGGGCCCCCAGCGGAATGAACCGGCTCTCGCCCCTGCGGATTTCTTTGCTCCTCTTGCCCCACTCCCGATTCCTCACCTGTTCGGACCAAACTCAGGTAGGCAGTATGGGGTACACTGGCACTTCTGTGTTAGCCCCTGACCTCCTGACCCTTGACCCCTTTGCTGAGATCCTCTGGCTTTACTCTGCCTTGTGCGGTGCAGAGCCCACATTCCCAGCACCCAGAGGTGTTCTGGACAGAATGGCAGCCCCTTGCTCTGTCTCATACACAGATGGAGAAGAGGCATCGTCTGCAGAGGGGACCAGCCAGGAAGGGCAGGCACCCACCAGGGGTTCGACCAATCCAGAGCCTGCCTCAGAACCCAAGGTGGGTGGGGGCGGCAGCACAGCCAGTGGGCATAGTGAGAATCTGCCTCCTGCCCCGGCCTGAGCAAGTCAGCCCTGACCTTGAGTCAGTGTCCATCCTGTGCACAGAGCTTCCTGCCTCTGTGGGAGACCTCCTCCCTCTTGAACATCCTCCAGAGAGCTGCAGACTAGAGCCACATGCACGCTATGTAAAGCAGTAAAGACTTTTGTTAATGTCTAAAAACTTAACATGTGAAATGTAACCTTTCAGAGTATGGTTTCTAAAGCTGGATAGGCCTGGACTTCAACCCTGGTCCCCTGTTAATTAGCTGTTTAGTCTGCGGGTGTCACTTAGCTACTCTAAGCCTGTTTCCTGCTCTGTGAAATGGTAAACAGTAGCATCAGACCCCAAGGCCATCGAGGGACACACAGTAGGTGTTCAGTGCCCATGAGCTGTTGGTGTCAGAACCGGGGTGTGTGCGGCTGTGGCTCCCAGGCACAGGCAGGTTTGCTCCTGCCGCTTCCCGGAGGGTGGGCTTCATGGGGGGCAGGGCCGGCCATGCAGGGGGAAGGCGCTGGTTCCCTGGGGTCTGGTAGGCGCTGCATTTCTTGTTTTTCTTGGCAGGTGCTAAGTTCTGCAGTGCCGTTTCCTGGCTCTGAGCTCCCACCCTCCCGTGTGGACGGTCCCCAGGCAGGAGAGGTAAGGGGTGGGCAGACAGAGCATCTGCCCAGAATCTATGCCCAGGAAGTACATTATTGTCCACATGGCTTCTCCCTTTAGAAAGGAGTGCTAATGAGCAGGAAAAGGCAGGTCAGAGATTCTTTAGGACTTGAGAAGTGGTGGTCTGCCCTGGTCTGCACGGCGTGCAGGGTATGTCACGTCCCCTCAGCATGGCAGCCACGCTCCTGACCGCCTAGTGTCGTGAGCCCCGCCACCTCCGGCCAAGGGCTGGGCAGAACCATCCCCCACTCCCCAACTAGTGGTGGTTTCTTAATAAAAACTGTACATTAAAATAGGAATTTTAAGATAACCCTGGCTTTTTCCCATTGGAATTGTACTGTGATGGCATCATAAAGCTCTTTGGAGTTAAGCCGACAGCTTGGAGCAGTGACGTGCATGTTGATCTTTATTTGTCTGTATTTTGTGTGTGTTCTTGCTGTTTTGTAGCTTTCGCGCTGTAGCTCAATGAGCTCATTGTCACGGGAAGTAAGCCAGCACTTTAATCAGGTACCTGAGGCTGGCCATTCTCACTGAACGTAGGCTTGGGTCGGGCCGCCTGTTTGTCTGTGAGAGTGCCGTCTGGTTGGCCCCATGCGCTGTCACTCACACGCCTGCCGTCTCACCCGGCCGCCACACGACTGAGGATGCAGGCTTCCTTTCTTCAAGTGCCTGCAAAGGGTGGTAGTCGATAGCAGGGTACAGGGACAGTTGACCCCAAAAGTTGGCAGTGAACGAATGACATGCGGAACATGCTCCTTCTGAATCGTTGTTCCCAGTGGCTAGCCCTGGGCACAGCTGTGTGTGAGTATTTCAGGAGCCCACCCCGGCCAGGCTGCTTCACTTGGAAGGAAGAGTTCCTGTCCTCTGACTGAGTGGGGGGGCTGTGCAGGCCAGGCAGAGTATAGCGGCGCTGTCCTGTGGCCGGTCTGGGTGGGAAGTACGGGAGTGCTTCCCCTGGATTTGTACCCAGGAACTAAGCTTTGCCCATTGGCTCACAGAAAGGCTTCAGAGGACTTTTTTGTGTATTAAACACTGGATTTTGTAGTTGGATACTTGAGGTCTGAAGTGATCAAAAATACCTACTAACGTGTGAACTCCCATTGATGTGGCATATTGGCACTGTGTGCTCTGTTTCTGCATGTTCTGCTTTCTGAAGCATTTTCCTCTGCATGCTGCTTTTATTTTTATCATTTATCTATGAACCACTTAGTAATTAAATCCAGTGTTGGAAAAGTACCTTTGCTCGTTTCTGTGGTGTATGTAGAAGTATTACGGATCCTTCCTCAGAAATAGTACATGTTTGCTGCCGTTACTGTGGTGTTGAGATGTGCTCTCTGGTTCCCAGGCTCCCAGCGACCACCCCGCTGCAGGCGGCCCCCCTGGGCCAGTGCCCTTCTACAACCCTGCTCAGTTTGCACAGGTAGGTTTCTTGGCTGGCCCCGTGGGAGGCGGGAAGCGGGAGAAGGCCTTCCCCATGCCTGTGTACCCCCCGGGTCTGTTGCCGCCCTTGGCTGTGCCAGCCCTGCGGTTTCCTGCCCGCCTGCCCTGGCCTGGGTCCGAGCTCCCTCCGCAAGCCTGCCTGGGCTGCCCTTCACCTGCGGCCCGTGTCCCGGTCGGGGACTGTTCTCCAGCACTTCCTTCCTTTCTCCCCCTCCGCCTTCTCTCCTCCCCTTTCCGTGCTCTTCCCTGTAGAGCACAGACTGGCTGTGCCCATTTAGGGGCAACTAAGTGCGAGAAGAGGTTTATGGAGGGATGTCTCGGCATTCAGAATGTAAAATTCCACCTCACCCGTGGCTTGTGCTGATGCAGACACTGCCTCCTCCTCACTTGGGGGCTGTGCCTTCCCCCAGCACCCTTCCCTCATTCCCCACCTGCCCTGCTCTGGGGTGTCTGCACTCCCATTGTCTCTTCAGTAGCAGGCCAGGCCACCATCCTAAGCAGCTGTCTGGCCTCCCTTCCCACAACCTAACAAAACTGCCCGTACCTTTAAAAGGAACGCCAAGGTGGGTACTGGCCAGGCGCGCCCACTCCTTGGGAGGGCACGCGAGGTCAGAGCCGCACACGTCCTTTCAGGCCTCTGCAGCTGCAGCCAATTCACAGAGGGGGCCCCTGGCCCTGAGCTAGAGCAGGCCCTGCTTCGGACTAGTGCTGGGAACGCAGACTGGTCACCTGTGGCCTCTCCTCTGTCCCCGGCTGGACACAGCAGTCCTTCGGAGTGGTTACCCGTGGCCCTCCTCTCCTTACCATCTGTCTTCAGGATGGACCGCCAGGATTGATTCCACAGCGCCTTTAACATGCTGAATGAGGAGTGAATCTCTGACTTAGAATCTTTTACCTAGAAGAATGATTAAAGATAAAACATTCTTAGTCATTTAAGATAATTACACTAGGTGAGGCCGAAAGCGTCTTTGCTGCACGAGCATCTTTTGCTCTTTAGTAACTGGGGTGTCTTGCAAAACCTAACTGTGAATTACTGCCACGTAAATGCCACGGTTCTTGTAACTGGAAGAGAGTGAGCCTCTGACTCGGGACAGAAGCCCCGTGCCGACCTGAGCCCTGCCTCACCACCTGCGCCCCTAAGGAGTGAAGGGGACGCCCCGCCCCTCATCCGAGTCCACGGAACCGCGGTGTCCACTCAGCAATAATTGGTTAGGTGTTGAGAGAGGCCCAGGGTGCCGCAGTGTATTTCTGTCCTGAGGCAAAGACTTTTCCAGCTTCACCTAATTCTCTTGTGGCCTGACTGGGATCACGAGGGGTTTCATGCAACCAAAGGGGACTGGCTTTGCCCATCCTTGGGGGCAGCTGTGTTATGGGAAGAGCCACCACAGGACTTGTGTTCAAAATGTGACTGATCCAGATTAAATCCGCCACTGTTAGAACTGGGACTCGTGAGCTTGATTTAGGTTTTTTAGTGTGTGAGTAGCCCGGGTGGACTCACTGTCACTTGGGGTCGGCGTGCTCTATAAAGTGGTCGGCACCATACTTTCCAGCCAGTGGTTTTTGTCACGTGATCCGCTTGACTCGCCATCTCTCACCTGGTTGATGCCACGTAAGGGGTTGGTAACACCTTGAAAAAAGTGGCCTAAAATAACCTCTTGACAGTTGCTCTGGAATCTGCTGTTTCTGCCCTTGAACTTTTTCCCCACTAGGATCTTCAGTAGCTAATAAGTTACTATCAGCCATATGATACTGCAAAGGAAGACCTCCTCTCGCTGGACTCAAAGCTTTATGGCATCATCGACTGTTAAAATTCTTCAGTTCTTGTTAAGTCTAAAGAGCCTGAAAAAAAAGTGGTTTCAATATTTATAGAGATTAGGGAATAATTTCTGTAGGTTCTGCTGGGGGAACATAGTTTGCTTGGCATTTTAAATCTAAGTGTAGAAATTGTGTAAATGTGGAATTAGCACAGGTCCCTCCCAGTCTTCTGGTTCACTTGATCATCTAGGAAAGATCCACAGAATGTTTTCCAAAATGTTTCACAGACTTGTGTGGCTGGACCCACTTGTGTTTGCCACCCCGACAAAGGCCAGGCCTTGGCGGGGCTGCCTCGTGTCCGTCCGTCAGCACTGGGTGTGACTTAGGGCCTGAGACCCTCCTGGCGCCCGCGGCTTCCTCCGGTCCCGCCCCGCCACTGTCTGCTGACTGCCAGGACTTTTCGATTCAAGAAGCTTCCGTTGAGGCGGGAGCTGCTATTTTTCCTAAATGCAAATTGTTAAATAAAGTATTTTGCTTGCAAGCACCTTCCCCTGTTGTTCATTGGAAGCCGTGAACCTCCCACAGCAAGGCCACGGGGTAGGGAGCCTGGACGAGCCCTGGGTTCTGCTCAGCTGCGGAGGCCTCGGCCCGCTCGGCTTGGGTTCCTGGCCCTTTCTGGGCCCTCGGGGAGGGTGGTGGGTGGGTTTGCAGTGGAAACCCATGCCCACAGGAGTAAATACAGGGGCGCCTGTTCCCTGGCGAGCGGATGTAGGGCTCCAGCTCCAACCAGGGCCCGGGGGAGGCAAGGCTGTGAGGGGGCGCGGGCGAGGACAGCGCCCGACGGGCCGGGCTGGCGGGCGGGCGGCCGCGCCGGGGGAGGGGCACCGGCCTGCACCTCGGGCCCCGCGGGGGCGGCGGGACCTCCGGCCACCAGGGGTCGCTGCGGGCGCCGGCTCCGCGCCGTCTCGACCTCAGAGCCGGGAGCTGCTGAGGCCGCTCGCCGGGCCCCGGCTGGGCGGAAAGGTGGGGCGCGGGCTGGGGTCGGCGCGGGGAGGCCGCGGGGGGGGGGCGGCGCGGGGGGGCCTCGAGCGGGGGTCTCGCCCCCGACCCCGCCAGCGGTCCGCGGCGGTCGTTGCCTGGGAGTCAGCCGCGGGCGGAGCCGCCGGTCCTGAGTCGGGGGCCTTGGGCAGCGGCCGCAGACCTGCTCACGGTCGCCCCGGGCGGGTCCGCTGCTCGAGCGATGGCGGCCGGCGGGCAGGTGAGCCCAGGGCGGCCACCTGCCCTGGAAGAGGTGCAAGCGGGACCCCTCGCCGGCCTTCCCTGTAGGCCCGGGAGTTTTTACTTGGTCATGCTGCCAGGAGCCCCCCCGCCCCCATGGCAATGGTCACTTCCACCCACCTCCTAGAAGGAAGCAGCAGGCCAGACATCTAAATGCTTGTTCTTGCTGGACTCTGCTGACCTGTCCACTCTCACCCTGCAGCACAGCTGTCCTTCGGGAATATTACGTCGGCATCAGGGCCATGATCATAGAAGGCTAATACCAGGGTTTCCCTTTAGGTGCCTGTGGGGGACTCCATGACTACAGGGCCTCCAGCCATGCTGCAGCTGGCCCTCCCCCTCCTCCACCGCCCTGGGCCTGAAGGGCAAGCTGTGGCTGGTTTTCTCCTCTGTGCCTCGCAGCGCAGGACATCTGATCCCTCATCCCTGATACTGGGTATCACCCGCAGCCCTGGAAGGAGTCCGCTCCTGGGTTGGCTAGGCTGCCATTGCCCTTGAGGGCTGGTCCCTGGACTATGCCGTCCAAGCTGGCATGCCCGGGACACTCAGAAGCAGCTCCCCAGCAGCCTGCCTCCAGTGGGCACCCACAGCCTGAAGACAGAATGCTCAAGGGGCAGCTTCCAAATACAGACAAAGAGCTCACCTCCCGCCCCGGGTCCCCACCCACTGACAGCTGTCAGGGCCCCGGGAAGGGCCCAGTGCTCCCTCTGACCATTCCAGCAAAAATCAGCAATGAGGACTCACAGGCTAAAGCAAAACCCTTCACGCCAAAGCCACCGACAAGGCCCAGGCTGGAGCGAGCACTGTCCCTGGATGACAAGGGCTGGAGGAGGCGGCGTTTCAGGGCCGGCCACGAGGACCTCGCTGCCCGGAATGGGGCCAGCTCCTCCAGGGGCTCCCTGCAGGATGAGGTCCCGGGCACCCCTGCCCACAGTTGCTCCCCACCCTGCCTGAGCACCTCCTTGCAAGAAATCCCCATGTCCCGCAGGGCTCCAGGCAGTGGGGGTGGGAGCCCCTCCTTGTGGGGTGCCAGTATCTCCGGGAGGATCAGCACCTCCCTGGACCTCCTGCACCAGGACAGAGTCTCGGCTGGGAGCATCCCCAGGCTGGCCAGTGTTCCTCCCTCACACCTGCTGCCCGCCATGGACCAGAACATTGCCTCCGACTCTCTGCGGACAGCAAATAAGGTGGACTCAGATCACGCCGACTACAGGCTCCACCTGCAGACCAGACTGTTCCGGGCCCACAGCAGCCTGGGCCCTGGCCGGCCCCCAAGCGTCCTGGCCTGTGATGACTGTTCCCTTCGTTCGACCAAATCCTCCTTCAGCCTCCTGGCACCAATCCGCGCCAAGGACGTCCGGAGCAGGTAGGGCCTCCCCAGACTGGTGAGCATTACCTGTGGCCTTTACCATGGGGAAAAAGCAGTCTCCCCAAAAACCACATGAAGGTATCCTGGAATAAATGCATAAGGTGCAGCAACGTGGAACCCCTTCCCCAGCTCCTGCCCGGAGGGCCACCCTTCCAGAACTCTGCCACAGCACCATTCAGGTGTGCACACCTGTGAGACAGCTGGGCACTTAGACCACCTTCTACCTACTGCAACTCTCTTGCTCTTTCTCGTTTCCCTAGACAGGCTTCTCTGTCCATGTGTCCGAGTCTGCCCCCGCTGTCTGTCCTACTGGGTCCCGAAATGCGTTACTGAGCAACACTGCTACGCAAGCACTCTGCTGAAGGTGTGCATTTAGGCAGGCCCTGCTGGCCAGCCATGAACGCGAGCTGCGCGTGCTGGGTCTTTTCCAGCACAGAGAGCTAGGCGTGCGTTTCTGCACTGAGACACGGGGGCAGAGCGAGCAGGGCCTGATTTGCTGAACTTTGCATCCAGGAGTGGCCCGTGACCCCCCTGACTTCCTGGGACTCAGGCTGCTAAGCACCCTACCGCTGAGCAGCCTCCTGCTCGGTTCCCACAACCCACAGACACTGAGGACACCTGGTTTCCAGGCTTCATGGGGCTTTAATAATTAACCCATATTGACATTTTTATAGCTTGAAAAGAACCTGGATACCTCCCCTAATGTCTCTCCTGCTGCTCACAACCCCTAAACCCACACCTCTGGCTCCTCTCTCCTGAGGCTAGAGCTCTGAGTTCACCAGACTGGGGTCCCAGAGACTTCCGAGCCTGGCCTGCCCAAACCTGGGGCCTCGGTCTCGGGCTAGTGCCCCTTGGCCCACCTGCTGCTGTCTGTCCGTGCTGCCCTGGCCACAGATGGTCTCAGGGCCCCCACTCCCCCTCCCCAACTCCTGCTGTGTCAGCCAGGAACTCGGCCCCCTACCAGGGCTGGGCGGCTTGCTGGAAGCACACGTCAGGCCATGGCCCTGACTTGGGGGCCCCATGCCATGCACTGCCCATGAGGCACCTGCAGTCCTGTGGGGAAGCCCCTGGGGTTCCCACTCCTCTTGCCTGGCTCTTCTCACCACCATACCTGCTTCCCATCCTGCCGATTCAGCCAGAGGCAGCAGCTGTGTGACTGGTCACCGTGGTGGTTTCCTGGCTGCCATAACAAGTGACCATGGACTGGGGGCCTTACAACTAGAACTTTATTCTCTCCCAGTCCTGAGGCCCAAGTCCTAAATCCAGGAGTGGGCAGGGCTGCCCTCCCCTAGGGGCTCTAGGGAAGGGCCCTTCTGCCTCCCCAGCTCCAGGCATCCCGTGGCTTGTGGCAGCTTCCCTGTAGCCTCTGCACCGTCCTCACATGGTCTCCATATGTGTCCTCTCCTCTCCTTAGAAGGACACTAGTCACTGGATATAGGGCCCACCCTAAATCCGGGATGATCTCGTTTTGAGGTCCATAACTAATCCCATCTGCAAAGACCCTGTAGCCAAATAAGGTCCTGTTGGCCGGTCTGTGGGCTCCACAGGTGGGCGAAGGCAGTGCTTACCTGCCGTGCCTGTGCTGAGCCTGGCAGTGACCGTGAAGGCCAGGCAGGTGGTCCTGCTCCAGCCCTGGGCCCTAGAGTGAGGCCTCTGCCCCCCTGCCCCCTCGCCCCCTCCATCAACATGGGGGTGGTTTATAGGACAAATCCGGCTTTTTAAACGTAATTCACCTCAGGTTTCTTGTAAGCAGCAAGATGGAGATCTCCTCGATCTTTCGCGGTTTAGTCGTACTAATTGGTGCAGACACGCCTACTGTGTAAGGTGAGGATCTCAAAGCTCAGCCTGGGAGTCTCGATTTGTTGTTTTCAGACCTGTGGCACAAAGCAGGTTGATGGGCATTCATCACCCATTCTGCTGGCTCAGGATGCCCCGTTTCCACACCTTGGTGTGCTCTAGAACAGGAGTCAGCACCCTTTTTCTGTAAAGAGCTGGATAGTAAATATTTCCATTTTGTGGGCCTCATAGTCTCTGCCACACCTATTCAGCTTCACCACTGTACAGAAAGGTAGCCATGGACTACGCACTCCGACAGACATAGCAGCATGTCAGTCATTCTTGATGAAGGGGCCTCCAAATTTGCATTTTATGTGGTTTTTCCCCCAGGCATTTAAAAGTGTAAAAAGGATTCTTAGCTCTTGGGCTAACGGCAGACAGGCTGCGCCCAGCCAGGGCCGGGGTCTGTGGCAGGAAGAGCCGGGCGGTGGGAGGGCACTGGGCCTGCGCCTGACAAGCAGCCTCCTTGCTGGGAGCCTGCGGGCATGGCCTCAGGCCCCGGACCTCAAAAAGGAGAGGGAGGATACGTTGACGATGTGGCCGCTTCCTGTTTACACTGCGGACAGGCCCGGTTGGGAGAGCACGTCCCCTCGGGCAGGGGGCGGTGGCTGCACCCTGTGACTGAGGGCTCCCCAAGTTCCCGGGGTCCCCAAGAGCGTCCAGGCAGCAGAACCAGGGTCAGCCTATGGGGTTCTCAACACAGGGAGACGTAATACGGTCCGCATCCTTCAAAGCCTGACAAGCATTTAATAATTTCTCATGCGAGGTCGCGAGAACTTAGTTTAGGTTTCAGTCCAACAACCATTGGCTTGAGAGCCTTGTGCCTAATCTGACCTCCTTTTTTTGCAAAGTGGTTTCTGTTTGCAAGTCTGAGGTGTAAGCTTTTCTTGGCAAGTTGGAATTGAAAGAGTAAGTCAGAGGCTTGAAAAATACTGAAGGTTTCTGTTTACTGTGTTACATCGTCTGCCCACGGTCCTGTCCGCAAGCCCGCTAAGCCCGCTATCCAATGACAGCCCTCCAGTAAAGCCAGTACAAGCCCACAGTGACAGGGAGCCAGCAACGGGGCCTCCTGGGTGTGCTGGACGGGTGCTGGCCGGTCACAGCTGCAAGTGCCCCAGGCCAGCAGCAGCGTCGGTCAGCTGCCCAGATGGTTAGCTCCAGGGACAAGCCCTTGGCCCTGGGTGCCGGGCCCCCAAGCATCACAGAACAGCCTCGGCGTCCATGGCTCACCCTCAGCAGCCCGGAGGACCAGGACGGGCCCGCGTGTCAGAAAACGGACCTTGGGAGAAACGGAGCTAGAAAGGAGGCCCTGAAAGAGCAGGGTTTGCAGTTCTGTGTGACAAATGGGTTCGCGCACAGCCCTTGGCCGGCAGTGAGATGAGGAGCCTTGTCAGGGACTGCAGGCCAGCGCCCTCTGAGACGGGCAGCCCATCGTGGTGTCCCTGGAGGGGGGGCAGGACGCATGGAGCTTGCTGGGCACACCTGCCCAGAGACGGGAGCGAGATCTAGTCAGTCTCTGGCTGTGACGAGCATCAAGACAACAGAGTCCACACAGGGAGACCCAGAGGACAGATGGGCAGGGTCCCAGCTGACGGCAGCCTGGAAGCCGAGGCCTTCGTCAGCCAAAGAGAACCACACAGGCCCAGCCATGGTCGGGGCCCCCGTTCAAGCAGGAGATTGACTTGGGACTAGTTGGAAGAGGATTCTGGAAGGAGGGCTCCCAGAAGAGGGGAGGGGTGCACAGAGCGCAAGCGGGAAGAGAGGGAGGCTGCGAGGCGGCCGTGCTGCCCGAGGAGACCACTGGAAATCAGAAGGGGGGCACCCAGTGTTAACAAGATGTCTCATGTGGAAATCAAGAACCTCAGATTCCAGGGCGCCTAAATAAAGTTTTACTGGCACGGCCACGCCCTGCGTTTCCCTCCAGCTATGGCTGCCTTCAGCAGAGGTAGGTAGTGGGGGCAGACTGATGGCCAGCAAAGCCTGGAGCACTGTCTGCCTTCTTATGAAAGGGTTTGTAGCGACCCCCTGGGCCGGGCAAGGGCCAGGACCAGGGCTGGACTGAAACTGCCGGGGGCTGCGAAGGTGGACAGTCCTGCATTCGTGACCTCCCAGTGCTAGGCCGCAAGGTGCGGCCTAGAACCCCTCCCCAGAGGACACGGTCCTGTCCACCTCTGCCCACAGTCTGGCCGGGAGCCCACCTTGGCCTGGGGCCCAGCATGTCCCCGTCAGCCCTTCTTCTCAGGAGCCAACTGAGAAAGTCGATAGTGTGCTGGTGTTGAGAGAACTGTGGACCCGGCTGGTTTTCCGACTTGGGAACGGACCCCAGCCCCGGGAGGGAGGCTCCCAGACTCCCGTGCCCACACCGGCCCAGCCCCGTCCATGTGCCCTCTCTCGGCAGGAGCTATCTGGAGGGGAGCCTCCTGGCCAGCGGAGCCCTGATGGGGGCAGAGGAGCTGGCGCGCTACTTTCCCGACCGGAACATGGCCCTCTTCGTGGCCACCTGGAACATGCAGGGCCAGAAGGTAAGTGGGCATCCCGCATCCTGGGGATGAGCTGCGGGTCCTGCCGGAGCTTCCCCAGGCCTCCGAGCGCGTGCGGTCTGCCCCTGCCAGCCACCCTGCAGGAGGCCCTCGCCAGGTGCTGCTTCTCTGCAGGAGCTCCCCGCAAACCTGGACGAGCTCCTGCTGCCCGCTGAGGCTGACTATGCCCAGGACCTGTACGTCGTCGGGGTCCAGGAGGGCTGCTCCGACAGGTAGGGCGCACCCTGGCCCCACATGGGTCTCCCCAAGCCCATGGGCCCCTCCAGGGTCCACGTGAACAGCTGTGCTGAGGCTGGCCTTCCCGGCCAAAGTGTTGTGGCCGGAAACTCCTGTGTGGGGTGAGTCTGGGCTGAACACTAGAGTCACTTTGTTCTCAAGCAGTGACTTACAAAGTTTAAAACAAATGAGATTCACCTTGTAAGTTAATAGCTGATCTACAAGCACAGGAGGCGGCAAAGAGCAACTCGGCCACTGGGTCCCCTCCAGGCTCTGAGCCTGACCCCTGAATGGCATTGCTGACGACGCTCCCTGGGGCCCCTGCTCACCTGACAGTGTGCCCTGCAGCGTTTTTTCACCTTTACCTGGTGAGGGGAGTGGGCCCCAGGCAGTGTACAGGTGTTCCCAGTCCTCACACTGCAGCAGTGGGCCTGGCCAGAGCAGAGGTGCCCCGGAGACCTGCTGTGCTCCCCAGGGGTCCTGACCTCCAGGGGAGGTGGCCTACAGCTGCCCAGGTGGACAGCGGCTCTCACTCAAGTCTCAGCAGGGGTCAGGGAGCCAGCCCCACATTCCTGGAGCCCTTTGGAAGTAGCAGGTGGCTGTCCCTGGGGATGTACAAGCCCCAGCAGGCCCAGCCGTCCTGAGAGACCAAAAGGCACACGGCAGGGCCCCCTCCTCCCAGTGGCTCCTTGAGGGGGCTTCCAGGCCATGGGTCCCCTTCCCAGGTGGCCTTGCGTCTTCCCCGCAGGCGGGAGTGGGAGGTGCGCCTGCAGGAGGCCCTGGGCCCACACTACGTCATGCTGCACTCGGCGGCCCACGGGGCGCTGCACATGTCTGTGCTCATCCGCAGGGACCTCATCTGGTTCTGCTCAGGTAGCCACGAGCCCGGGGCGGGGACACCTGCACGCGGGAGTGGGTGGGGCATGGCCGGTCAGCTGTCCACTCCCCCTCCCACAGAGGTGGAGAGCTCCACGGTGACCACGCGCATCGTGTCCCAAATCAAAACCAAGGGGGCCCTGGGCGTCAGCTTTACCTTCTTCGGCACCTCCTTCCTCTTCATCACGTCTCACTTCACCTGTGAGTCACCTGCACCAAGTCCCAGGCCTTGTTAAGGACACCCGTCCTCTCCTGGGGAGGCGCTGGCTTAGGAGGTAGATGTGGTGGGTCCCTTGGCTTGGCCTCTGGGACCCCAAGCCCCTGAGGACACAGTCACCGAGCAGATGGCTGTGATCAGAGCTGGCTGGGGCCGGGCCTACCTGGGACTGACCACCCAGCACCCAGCCCTGTGTGCAGAGGCCTGTCTACTATCCTGCAGCTGGGGACGGGAAGGTCAGTGAGAGGCTGGTGGACTACACCAGAACCATCCAGGGCCTCGCCCTGCCCAGGAGCGTGCCGGACACCAGCCCCTACCGCTCCAGCTCAGGTGAGCCTCTGGTCTAAGGGGGTGGCAGGCGCTCTCCCCTGCCCAAAGACATGGCTACTTCAGCTTTATTCTCTGGAGTTAGTGGAGATCAGCTGTTCAGAGCTTTTGAGAATCAGGGTTAAAAATGTCTGGGAAGTCACCAGCCAGTTGAAATAAAGCACTCTGAAAGGCCAGGCACCTGGCTGTGCATGTGGTGACTGTGTTAACCCATTTGGTGGCTGGGCAGACGGATATCCACGAGGCCTAAAGGCTCCCTGTGGAGCGGCGGGCAGCCCGGGTGGGTCCCGCCTCCTGGCTGTGGCAAGCTGCCGATGACAGAGGCCGAGGCGTGGGGAGCGTCTCAGCTGCTGGGAGTGCAAGGGTGACTGTTGCAGCCGAGACCATTCGTGTGGTCTCTGGATTGGCTGTCTCTGTTTAAAATCAAAAAGAAAACCATGAACTCGAATGTCAACCCCCCAGGCTCCCCTGCCTGAGCCCCCGGGAGAGCTGCCGAGGACTGCTTGCGGTGGGGACACGACCCATCCCTGTCCCTGAGGCGTGGCCTGCTCCAGGAGGGCTGGGCTGATGCACTTTCCGTTTTGTGCCCCAGGGGATGTCACCACGCGGTTCGATGGAGTGTTCTGGTTTGGGGACTTCAACTTCCGCCTGAGTGGTGGGCGCGGGGCCGTGGAGGCCATCCTGAGGCAGGCCCCGGGAGACACAGCTCCTGCTCTGCTGCAGCACGACCAGCTTACCCGGGAGATGAAGAAAGGTAAGGCCCAGAGGACAGGCAGGCCCTCCAGGAGGACATGCAGACGCCCCACCCTGGGAGGAGGTGCGTCTCACAACAGCAGGCGTGAAGCTGGTCTGCACCTGTCCCAGGGTCTGTCTTCAAGGGCTTCCAGGAGCCGGACATCCACTTTCCTCCATCGTACAAGTTTGACATCGGGAAGGACTCCTACGACTCCACCTCCAAGCAGAGGACCCCCTCCTACACGGTGAGCTGCCCCCGGCACCCCGACCGCCCGCTTTCCCAGTGTGACCGGGCTCTGTGGGGCAAGGTGGACACGCTCGTTTCAGAGCCCCGGGCTGAGGACTGAGTCAGGTGTGCGAATGGCTGAGCCAGCCTATGGCCCAGCATGCCCAGCGGAAGCCGCGCTGTGACCTCGGCCCTGGGCCGGTGACTGCAGGCTGAGTCTTGGGGTGGGCGCGGGACCTCCTCCAAGGGCCCCTCCAGCGTGAGGGGCGCTGGCCCTGGGCTCTCGGGGCCGGACTGTTAGCCCCTGAGCATGTGCTGTTGCCGGAAGCGCTGCGCAAAGGGCCGTGGGCCACACCAGACCCCGGGCTCACAGGCGTCTGTGGCTCTGGGCAGGCCACCCACGGCAGTGCAGGACTCGGTCTGCAGGGCTGGGAGGGTGAGGAGAGACCTGCAGCTCAGCAGCCCCACTGGGGCCCCGATGCCGACGACAAAGCAGGCTCGGGGGAGGGGCTCTGGGCCCTGCCTGCGGGGACTGTGGCCCTCCAGCCTCCGCCGTCTTTTCCTAAAGGACCGCATCATGTACAGAAGCCGCCACAAGGATGACATCTGCCCGGTCAAGTACTCCTCCTGTCCTGTGATCAAGACATCTGACCACCGCCCCGTGTACGGCCTGTTCCGGGTGAAAGTGAGGCCCGGGAGAGACAAGTTAGTCCCGCTCGCAGCTGTTTGCTCTCGGGGCTCCGGGTGGGGGCGGCTCCGGGCTGGGGCAGGACTCTAGCCCACTCCTTTGGACCCGTGCATGCCATTGCCTCACTGCGTCCTGACACCCCCAGAGAGGAGCAGGGTTCCAGCAGCCCCACACGGGGACCACTGGCATTGGCTGGGCAGAAGTGGCTCTCACACGAGGGCGTCACTGGAGGGTGGGGTCCTCGCCTGCGCCCTGCGCCCGTGAAGCTGGCTGGCCGCCCACCCCAAGCACCAGGAAGGCCTCCTGGGTTGCCCTGGAGCCGACGGCTGGGCCTCACTTCCTGAACCCTCTCTTTTCCACAGCATTCCACTGGCTGCCGGCAAGTTTGACCGAGAACTGTACTTAATAGGCATTAAAAGGCGGATTTCCAAAGAGATTCAGAGACAGCAAGCACTGAAGGGCCAGCACTCCAGTGCTATTTGTGCCATTTCTTGAAGTTTGCCAGAGGATTCGTCGCCTGCAACATGGGAGGCTATCTGACCGGAGCTCCCTGGAGAAGGCGGAAGAGGCGTGGTGGGACCTCACCCGCTCTGGGACTCCAGTGAGCCTCCGCCACCAGAGCCCAAGGGACTGTGACACTGGCCAGAGTGGCCGGGGTCCTGTGTCTTATTTACAGCCGATCCGAAGACACACCTCGGAGCCCTTCTCTCCAGCGGACGGAGCAGGGCCACAGTCCTCGGTCCCTTTGCATGTTCCATCCGGGCCCGCCATTCCACGTGAGCCGGGCCCGGCCTCTGCGGCCCCCTCCCCTCCCCTTGCTGCGCCTCTCGGCAGCACAGCGCCCCCAACCTGGACCAAGAGTCGCCCTTCCTCATCTGAGCACAGGGGCACTGTACCTGGGAAGCTGCTCGGGGTTGGGGGGCCTCAGGCCCCAGCTGCGCTGGGCGGGTCAGAGGCTGAGGCCTCTGAGGTCGGGGCTGTTCCCGGGGGCCTGGGCTCCAGCATGGAATCCCCTCCCTCTCTTTTGCTGGTTTTGGTGACTGGAGACTATTGTAGTCACCCCAGCCAAGGTGACATGAGCAGTGCACTCCAGGGTGAAGCTGTTGGGAGCTTGGCATCTCTCCACCCTGCCAGCCTAGGCTGGCACCAGCACATTCTGATTTGTTTCTTCTTAAAGGGTTTAGAGTCAGTTATCACTGTCTTATCCAGTCTCACAAAAACAAAATACGCCTTGAATGCGGGAAAACCGAGGGGCATTCAATGTAGTCTTTTAAATTATTTTTCCCTATTTGTATTTTTAAATAAATGTGCATGTTGAGTCTTGAACTCTTCCAGGCCAGATTGAGCCCTAGAGAGCGGCAGTGTGTGCACACGCCCAGTTCCTAAAGCACCCTGCGCGGGGTCAGGCCCAAAGGTCCCAACAACCGGTCCCCGCTCACCTCTGCTGCACGGGCTGCTCTGCCCCCGCGTGAGCTGGGAAGGGGTTTTTAGGGAGGAGGGAATACTTTAGACTCACTGACTCAAGACGAAAGGAACAGTTAATTCCAACAAATAGCATATAAACTATTAGCATCAGCTTCCAAAATATGAACATAAATTTCAAAGCAATACCCAAACCTAACTCAAATGGGAGAGATCCCACTGAGGATATGGCCAGTCCATCTAATTCCAAGAAACTTTTCAGATGATGTGCAGGCATACAATTTTGCTCAAATGAATGTGTTTCAGTCAGTTAACTGAAAGTTTGTTGAAAGATTTTTGTGGCAATAGAGCTTGCAAATGAGCAGGATTTTGTGAATTCTTTGTAGGCATTTTCTCTGGCCCAAACTACAGGGAGGGCCTAATGTGACACAGGTGTGTGAGTTTGGTGGGCAATGAAGCTTCACGTTTCGGGTGGGGAGTTTGATTAAGATCGTGGGTCCAAAGTTAAGCCATTCGTTTCATTCCAGCCATTGGGCCCAGACACTGAATTTTACTTGGAAAGTTGGGTTAAAACTCATAATGCAGATGAAACTGGCTAGTCTCTGAGACAACTGTGGAATGTACCCATGTGTGGTGGTTAAGCACCCAAACCTACTTGGCTTGTGGTCCCTCTGCGGCCTGTCCTGGCTAGAAGGGCACAGTTCTAAGGGGCGGGTAGTGAGGCTGGGGGACAGGCTGGGGAAGCCCTGGAGCCACTGCAGTTTCCTAAGGGGCCCTGGGGGGCAGAAGTGCCCAGGGACCTGTAGGGGGCAGGGAGGCAGCCAGCAGAGAGAAGACGTGTCCGTAGTGCCGGCTTCCAAAACAGACACCTGTGAGGGTGGTGGCAGCTTCTGGAATGTTTGTAAAGCGGCCAGGTCATTCCAAGCTCAGCTCCAGCTCTGCAGCTGCTTTGAGGTCCTCCCTGGCTTATTTCCTTATGAACTGGGTTCCCGTCTTAATGTACATTTACCGCAAGGCTAAGCCTGACCTATCTGCTGCCAGATTCTTCCTTCCCAGTGTGAATGATGTAGAGAAAATCTGTACCAACTGGAAACCCACGCTGTTGGACCCCCTGCCAGCCGACTCAGGCCCGTCTCCCTGGGGCTCCAGCCCTGGCCCACCGGACCAGAGGGCTGTGGAGAGCAGTGCTGTGCCCCCGGTGCACGCTGTAAAGGTATCGAAATACGACAAGCCCTGGCAAAGTAAGTGGATTAAGTAACAGAAGTAACTTTAAAATGTTTATTTAGGCTTCCTTAAAACATCCCGCCCTTTCCCATCTGCACTGTGGAGGCTGGGCCACCCAGCACAGCGCTCCCAACTGCACTGCGATGCGGCAGCCACTCCCTGAGGCTGTCCCACCCTGCACTCCGGGCCCTATCGGTGTTTAAGTTTGAGAACCATGAAGCCAACTATCTTCTACCCCGAGTCACTGCCCTTGGCTCTCTTGAGCTGTCCACACACCTGTGGACCCTAGAGCACCTCCATCTGCCTGCCTCTTAGCTGTTCACAGGCTCTGCTGCAGCCATCAACCTTCAATTAGATGAAACCCCCACTTCCAAGCTCCCCTAAGGCTGCTGCTCAGACCAGCCCGAACTAACCCTTCAAGGTGAAGGACAGCACCAAGGAAAGAAACATGTCCCACCTCCTAGTGGAGTGGTGGCACCCCAGTCGGGCGTGGCCATGCTCCTCTATGCGGGCTGTGCACTTCGAGAGGTCACAGGCGCCCCGGCCTCTGATGGGGCGGTTTGGTGCTTCCCTTCTTGAGGACAGCAAGTCTCAGGACACTGGCGGGACACCCGCTGCTGAGACTCCTGGGAGGCCAGATGCAAGCCTGGTTATGGCAGCAAAGCTTGCTGCCCTTGGTGCCTCAAACCTTGTGTCCCGCTGCAGAGGCGAAGGTGGACTTTTATCGGCACATTCAATTCTGGAGGATCGGAAAAGAGCTGTGCTCGGGTGGCCTGACCCTGTCCACGGTTAAGGGAAGGCTCCCACAGTTTGCACTAAATTCGCATCCAAAGACGTGTATAAAATGTTCTGCTCTCTGTAGCCCTTGTTCTGTGTGGGATCTTGGGGGGCCTCTACCGGAAGAGCCGGTACATCCGGGGGAGGCGCCCGTCTTTGCTCAACAGCGCGGCCTGGATGTGCTCGTAAGTCGGCAGGTCAGTCAGATCGCCCAGGGCAGCCACCGCAGGCTTTCTGCGCAGCATTTTGGAAGCAACTCTTTTGATGTCTTCTGGCCTCACATTACCTAGAGATCAAAAGGACATCGGGGGAACACCTGACGCCTGCTCTGGTTCCATTCCTCTGCACGGCCCAGCTGTGGTCACAAGATGGATTGGGGAGGGGCTTTAGGGGTGGTCACCAATCTGCCACTGTCCCCACCACCTTCGGGGGAGGGGTGCTGAGAACCCCAGAGGGTCAGGAAGCGGCCACGTGGGGACTGCAGTGTGAATCAGGGTGAAATGACAGTGTTTTTCTTAGTAAACAGGTTAAAGTCAATGGCTTCAGATTATTTTAAAATGCATAAAAACATGCCCACCCTAAGAGGCACTGGGGTATTTAAAGAAGAAAAAGCTCCTCATCTCATGAGTTACCTACAAGATGTGTCTGCAGGGAAGGAAAAAAAAAAAAGTAAAAACAAAAGTCCTCAGGGCATCCAGGCCAGAAAAGGGAGGCAAGACAAGGGGCTGAGGGGCTGCACAGGGAACCTAGGAACCACGCCGACCAGCAGGTTCACCCTGCTACCGAGGAAGAGGACTTGGGAGATAAGGTACTGTCGTACTCAGGGACTAAGGGGGTCCCCCACGGGGGACAGGGCCCCACGTGAGGGTCAGAGTGCTGTGCCCAGCAGGACTGAAGCTGAGAACCATCCCATGGGGACCCACAGTGCAACAGTGCTGGTCTGACCCTTCTGAGGTCTCAGACCCTCTGCGAATCTGAAGAAGCTAAGCTAAACCTGGGCTGCGCCGGGTGCTTTCCGTCCCCTCCCAGACCCTGCTGTGAAACCTGGAGTGGTGGCACACGGCCTAGTTGTGAGGGGGCAGAAAGCGGGGGCAGCTGGGGTGCAGAACCTGTGAGGAAGGCAGGCTTGTGGGTGTGGGAGCCACGCCCACCCAGGGCCCAACACCCCTCCTAGGAGGGACAGAAAGTCCCACCTGAGCCTGCCCGAGGCCATCGTCAGCCTGCCTGTGAGCACGATACTCACGGATGAGCGCGCACAGCTCGTGGGGCAGCTTTCTGGAGCGGGTGGCCAGCACCTGCCTCCCTACGTCCTCGAAAATCACGGGCCTGGACTCCAGGTTCATCATGAGCATGGACATCAGCTGCGTCTTGGCTCGCTCCAACTCCACCTGCGGGGGCACCCGGCGGCACCAGGTCACACACGCAGCACAGCCAGCACAGGGGCTGCCCGAAGTGTGTCCTGGCGAGAGGCCTTCCACTCATCCGCGGCAAAACAAGCAAACAGAAGCTCAAGCCATGGCCTAATCCTGCCATGCTTCCTCTTCCTCCTCTGCCTTTCCTGGGCAGGCCCCCTGCCACACTGGAAGTAAGGATGAAACATGCTTCCCTTGAGTTTTTTCTTATGTTTAAGGTTTGTCATACAGCATGAGAGGTATAAACCGCCAAACACCCAAAATCCAGGACCCCAAAGCTGGCCACACAAGGGAAGTGGCAGTCACAAGGGGAGGAAATTCAGCACAGATTCCAGGGCTCCAGCAGACCCCGGTGCAGGGCCTGGGCAGCTGTGTCCACCACGCTGCCTGGGGAACTCAGGGAACCAGCTCAACCAACCAACTCTATCTTGAGCCTCTCTGACCAAGTATGAAATTTAAAACTTTGTGGCTCCAGCAAATTACGTTCAAGTTCAGCCTGTATTTGCAGGCACAGAAAGGGAGCCGGGCAAGGACAGCCATGCCAGTGAACCTGGGAGCTACCAGACTTTGAGGAACAGACACTGGAAATACCCCAGCTGTTGAGATTCTGCATCATTTCTTAAGCATAATAATTCCTAATTTAAGACATATTATTTTTACTTTTGTAAAAAGTAAGGATCAGGCAGATCCTTACAGCTCATCTCAAACTGGCTTCACATTAGCACTGAAACACTAACATCCAGGTCTTTAAACATGTCTTTATGTTTTAAATAATGTCTCTCTTTTTAATTAAAAAGGGAGTGTGTGATTCCAGCAGGAAACATGGAACGTGCAGAACAGTAAGATGCAGCACACGGCCAGCCCTGAGAGACCGTCCATCCACAATCCACAATCCACGCAGAACCTCACTGTTACTTCCTATGTGTACAAAATCTTACTTTTGCCAGTTCTGGTCCAGAAAGTAACAAGGTTTCTAAACACATGAGGTACCAAAAATTAGCAAAAGAAGAGGAAACAGAAGCTGAGGTTAAGATATAAAACAGAGTCGGGAAAAAGCTAGAAAGATGCCGAGTCACAGCAGCATCTCCGAGGCCCGCTCGCTCTCCATCCTGCTGCCCTGATTCACACTGTTCTGCAGGGTGGCTGAGAAGAACATACAGACTTTTCTGTGGTATTTCTTCCAGTAAAGCTGAAAAAGGACACGGGGGGCTCACAGGACTGGCTGGTCAGTGGACGTGAGCCGACCAGAGTGCTGGGAGAGGGAGTGGGGCTCCCCACAGGAGCAGCTTAGCTGTAGGCCAGGGTTACCCCTGGGCTGCTGAGATACTGGGGCTGGAGACACAGGGAGTAGGCCCCCTGCCAACCCCCAACGCCATGTTCTTCACCTGTCCAATGCTGGGGGAGATGTGGAAATGGCACCATGCTGTGCCCCCCACTTACCCCATCCACGGTTCCAGCCATTAAAATGAATTCCTTTGTGATGATTTCTACCATTTCTCGAACCTATGAGAGACAGCATGCAGATGAACAGTATGAACTGAACCCAACAGCCTTTTTTACCCAGTCTGCACGAGCAGCTTCACACCGAGACACGAACTGTGAAGGGTGTGGAGGCTGGCTTGACCCCGGCCCTCACCTGTCTTGGGTCAGCACTGGCGTGGATACACAGGAGGCCTGTGTCCTCGTAGCTATGGTGGTAGGAGGTCGCATTGTACATCCAGTGGTGCCTGGGGAACATGGAGAAAGGGACACTCGCTAGGTGGTATCAAACCCAGAAGTGCCCACAGCTGGGCCTAGCGACCCCGGGGACAGCAGGCGGAAGGCCTACCTGTTGAGCACGTTGAGGTATAGCCTGGTAAACATGCCCTTGCCGGGCCCACCGGCCGAGAAGGAGCCCCCACCTCCCATCATCATGTTCAGCACGGCAAAGGGGATGAAGTCTTCCTCCTGCAGGAGACGGGAGGGCAGAGCTCAGCAGAGGTGACTCCTGACTTCAGGACGGGCTGTGGGGCCCAGCCGGGGCTTACCAAGAAAGAACAGCTCTCCAGTCCTATCATGATGTGTGTGAGCTCGGGGAACGGTGCTGGGCCCAGGCTGACGTTGGACATGTCTTTTTCTAGCTGTAACCAAGAAGAACAAATGAGTGTGCCTGTGCAAAAAAACAACTTGGCTTGCACACTGCTCGGGTCAGATGATCTTAAAAATGATTCTGCAGGAATCAGTGCAAACGCTGGTCCCTCCCTCTGGGACAAGAACTATCCTTGGCCTTCTGCTTGAGCCAAACTCAGCTCTGAGAAGCACTTTATTCCAGAAAGGAGACAGGCATCACTCTGAGACCAGAACCTGTATTCAGGCAAGGCCTGTCTGTTCTAATGCCTTCAGAAAAGTACAAAAACACCAAGTGCAGAAGTTGGAAAGGCCCTTGTAACTCAGGGTGTGGGATCTTTACCTTGACGGCGCCCCCAGTGTACTGTGCCACGGATCTATCAATGTCTGCAACCCCCTCGCTTCCCCAGGCCGGCCGGGCTCCCAGGAGGTGCCTTCTGGCACATTCCACCAGGTGTGCGTGCTCCACGCCCACCCCGGCCAGGACCATGCGATCAGGGGTGTAGTAGTTCCTCAGATAGGAGTGGAGCACCTCCCGGTCGATCTTTGCGACATTTTCTGCGGGGCAGAAGCGGTGAAGGCCAACCGTGTTCTCCCTGTAAGCAGCCTGAGAAAGGGCACAAGGGAAGCGCAGCTGACAAGGTGGACACAACCAGGGCCCTCACTTGAGGGGCAGCCCACCAGCTGCTTTTTTTAGCTACGGTTTGGCAGCAGCAGTTTCTTGTGTTCATAGCAATAGTAAAACCTACCTCCCCAAAGTGAAAACTCATAAAACTGTGAAATAAAACTCATTCTAGAGATGGAGTGGGAAGGATCCTGTTACTGTAAGAATTGGAAAATCAAGGACTTGTATAAATAGCAGCTCCAGAAGTTAAGAATGTTCCATCGACACCCATAATATGCAGGGATGACATCAGGCAGCAAGCACCCGCTCGACTGCGGGGCTCAGGAGGGCCACCAGGGGGAGGTGGGGCGCTGGTGGGGCCCGTTTTACCTCGTGAACCATCTCCGTGAGAAGCGGCTCTGGGTCCGGCCGCATACCGAGGTCCTCCAGCTCAAACCGAACAGCCATTCGCGCCATCTCAAGCTCCTCATCTGCGAGGAACCCAACACGGGACTCAGACCGCACAGGCCAGGGTAGAGGCCGCGCCGGGCACGAGCTGCCAAGCTGGGCTGAGTGTCGGTGGTCGCTGGATGTGGGCAAAGTCTCCTCTGCCTTCACCAAGGGCAGACCCAGGGGCAGTTGTGGAAGAAGGGGGAGCATGCGCCTTGTGGGCAGGGACCTGTAGGCATCAGGCCGCTCATCTGGCTGTCACGAAGCAACCACCTGGACCTGCTCTGAGCCTTGGCTTACTCCCCAGAGAGGCACGCAGGGCCCTGACCTGTCTGTCCGAAGTGCTGCTGTGAGGGTACGAGGACACTGGATGTGGAGGTGCTCAGAACACAAAGCCACGCCCAGCACCAGGTGCTGTTTCACCAGCTCACTGGGACGAGTGCAGTCTTAGAAAGTGAAGGCCAGGCTGCTGCGAGAGGACCATTAGGCTGCCTGGAGCAGTCAGCACGGCCCTCTCTCCTGGCCCCCTGCTGGCACAGAGCTCAAGAGTCCCGCGTCTGCAAGGCCAAGGACGGGAGCGTAGACTGGCACAAGGACATTTTTAGTGGTGTGCCAGTCAGGGCGTTCAAAGACAGTCTGCGATGCCTTTCTGAAACCAAAGAACCAATTTCTCTAGAAATGCCAAAGGACAGAGAATACAGTGCTCTCTCCAGGGGCGGGCCTCCACACACCTCCAGTCCAGCCCAGACCCCTCGGGCAGCCCAGACATACCTGTCAGCCTGGGGTGCAGGACCACGTCAGCCAGCAAGCTGACCACTGTGTCCAGGCCTTTAGAGTCAGCAGACACAGCATACATGGTGGTGTCTCTGGAAAGACACAATGCCAGGCACTAAGGTCACAGCAGACACAGGCCAGCAGGGATGTTTTCATCGATCTGCATTAAGGATCGGCACAGGCTTGGTGCTTTTGCCTTTCCCATCTTAGAGTGACTCCCGGGGGGCCAAACCTGACCCTGGCTGAGTGCTGGAGTGAAAGGCGCTATCCAGCCGAGATGGGCAGAGCCAGGCCTGGGTCCCTACCAGCACAGGTCCCTCCACCGTGGGCCACTTCATACCTGCGCTTTCTGCGTGTCTGCTACATGGACTGACTGCAGGGTATGGAAGCATGTTTGGCTTCATTGGCTGGGGGGACCAACAGGCCGGAGCACTAGCCCCAGCAGAGGCACTGCAAGCAGATATGCCCAGTGAGTCAGCCAGGCTGGCACAAGCACACCAACCAGAGCCTGAGGTGGGGCAGGAGACTGAGGAACCGACACAATGCCACACGGACTCCACCAAGCCTGAAAGGGGACATGGCCACCAGTGTCTCTGCAGAAGGGTGGCTCTCGGCGAGGCCACAGCACTGCATGGGGAGGGCAGGACAGCAGCCTGAGGGGAAGAGAGGGCTGTGGGGGTCAGGATACTGCCTGCCTGCCCCGAGGAGGAGCTGCCTGGGAAGACGAGATCTGAGGCAAGAACAGAAAGTCTCACACACTAGGCCCTGAGTGCGGACTCTGCACACAGGCAGCTGGAAGCCTCCAATTTCCAATGAACCTTTTTTGAAAATGTGAAAAAGCTGCCTCCATGTTAACTCTAACTCCTGGCAGCTGCCAATCTCTTACTGTATTTTTCCAGCATCCAGATGTAAATAATCAACCCCTGAAAGAAGTGTGATCTCTGTACACCCATCTCACACTGCTCTGAGCAGAGCATTCTGAGGGGCTCCATGTGGGGCATCCACCACCTATCCTTGTCCACAGCGCCCCTACCCAGTATGCACCCCAGCTGCATCTGGGACCTCACACTCTCCCCAGTCAGGACTGCTCCCTGGCCTGTGCCGCGCCGCCCACCTCACCCCTTGCTCTGTCCGGCAAACTCCTTCTAGGACCAGCCCCAGCATCACCTGCTATCACTTCTTTCCTGACCCCAGACCTGGCCAGCTGCTTGCCCCCCATGCTCCCACCACCCCTAGCTCCTGGTTCTTGGGTCCATCACCTGCGGTGCAGCACTCGGCCTGATCTGTGAGCATCTTGGGGCAGGGCCTGCTTTGCATCCCCAGTGCCCAGCCAGCAGCCTCCTGGGGACTTCGTGGCCCTTGAAGCGTGCTCCTCTGTGTAAGTGTCATCACCTGTGGGCTTTGCCCATCCAATTCTCCACCCAACTCCACCCAGGCCGGCGCTGGCTCACCATAACCTCGAGAGCCTCTTTGGTGGGAGGGGCTCAGTGGGACTCTGACCAAGGATGAGAAAGTTCCACGTGATTGCAAAACAAGCTCTTAAAGTGAAAACTGGAGTACCTTGACGTCTGGCAGTCACAGATACCCCCATGCTTTTCCAAGGTAAGCAGAATCTCATCCTTGCTGTCAAATCGATCAGTAGACTAGTAAAAAGCAAAGAAAAAAATGAATCAAGATAAGCAATTCCTAAAATACAGTTAAGAAGAAAACTTACTTTTTCTTTCAAAGAACACATGAAATTCAAATTATTTTTTGACTTAACAGATCACTCGTTAACATTAACTTGGCAACTTAACCATTCATCAAAATAACCATTCTAAAAATGAGAAACTTGATTCTTCCCAAATATAGTCTTAAAAATCACAAATTGGACACTGACCGAAAATGCCAATTTTTCCAGAAAGTGAGCAATTCCACTAAGATATTTTGCTTCATATCTTGATCCTGAATTAATAAGAACTGGCAATAAAAAAAATGGACAGGTTAAGTCAAATGTTCAAAAGTGAAGTTTAATCGAGAAACCTTTCAAAATCACAAATGACTAAGTAGCAAAATTCAATTACATGAGGGTGATGGACATGCTTGTTATCTTGATCACGAGAATAGTCACACAGCTATAAGTGTTCGCCAACAGTTACGGATGTGCCTTTTTATCCGTGGTGGTAAACTTTTAGAATGAAAGGTAGAAAAAGGAAAAAAACCACCCCCAAAATGGCCATGGTTCATAGTTTTCAGACCTCATACCATGCTCCCCCTCACGAATACAATTCACAGAGGGTGTCCTCATTACGACAGCCCACCGAAGCTTGTGGTGGTAAAACAAACGGGCCACCCAAAGCCGCACCAACAGTACTTACTTCCCACCGTACAAAACTGCCCAAACTTATTTTGGGATGCCACGCGAAGCCCATTGTCCAGTGTGGTGACTTTGGTTTCAAACTTTTCCTGTCCATCAACTGCAGCGAAGACGGGCTTTGGTACTCCAGGTAAGGGAGAAGAGAGCGGGATGTCGGGGCAGGCACCGCCGCTGCTGAACGGTCTGTGCGCGGGGGCTCCGGGGCTGAAAGGGGGGCGGCTGGCGGTTACGCAAGACCCAGGCACCGGGCTCGTGGTGGCCGCCCAGGCGCCGTCGGGCACATTCCGTCTGCCTTGCAGCCAACACCTCCCTTTCTGGAGGACTTTTTTCTACACTCCTCAAGAGACAATGCAGAGCATGATCAAGAGCCCCATTGCCGGGTACAAATTCTGGCTCTACCCAGGGACTCCCTGCCATCTCTGTGCGACAGCGACGACGGCGCCTCGCTCCGAGGGAGGCGGTGGGGGCTGAATCAGGCAGTGGGTCCCCACAGCCCTTGGCCGGGCCTGGAAGGCCCCGCCCGCCCGGCTCACCGCCCCCACGGCGTCTGTCCCCTGTCCGGCCTGCCGCGCGCCCACCGGCACTGTGCCCCTGGCGTGGCGCTTCCCACTCATCTCTCGGCTCAAGTACCACGTCCTCGGACGGCAGCTACCCCTCGTCGTTTTACCTGTACTTTCTCCTGTTACTTTCTGTCACTGAACGCTGCTTACTTACTTAAGGGCATTTAAGGGGCTGCTGACTGTGCTACTGTCTGTGGCCACTGCGCGGGGACAGCAACGGGAGCGGCCGAGGCCAGCTGCGCCTGCACGAGGGGGCCGGCCGCCTGCGCGGGAGGGCGGCGGGGGCTGGAGACGCCGGGTACCGCAGAGACGCGGCCCAGCCGTCCGGGGCCCGGCCCTGGCGCGGGCGGAACCGCGGCTCTGCGGGCCTGAGGGCGCCGAGGCCCCGCAGGCGCGGCCGCACGAGGGGGCGCGCGGCAGGAGGGGCCGCGGCTAACGCGTCACGCGGCCCGGGACGGGGCCCGCTGGCCGGGAGAGCGGGGGAGAGGCTCGGCGGCCGGGGAATGAGCGGCGGACGGGGGCCGAGGCCCGGGACGCCCGGAGGGGAGGCGCCCCCGTCGCTCCGGGGTCGAGGCCGGGGCCCCGCGGTCCGAGCCCGACCGCGCGACGCCGCGTCTGGGAGCGGGGAAGCCACGGGCAGAACGTCCGTTGGGACGCGAACCGCCCCGGGCCCCGGCCGCCGCTCGGCTCGCTCTCGGCTCACCTCGGACGCGAGCGGCGCCAGGAGCCCGAGCCTCGCAATAGCCGCGTCGCCGCCAGCAACATAGCCGCCATCTCGTGTCTCCGCCCGCCGCTTCTGTCGTCACTTCCGCTTCCTTCCGCGACGCCCTGCCCACTTGGCACGGGCCCGCGGCATTGCGGCTCGAGCTTCCGGTGCGCAGAGCGGAAGCCGCGGCCCTAGGCTCGAAACGGCGGGTGGGCGGCGGGTGCGGGCAGTTCGGCCCGCGGCCTGGGCAGAGCCGGGGGCCATGGAGCCGCCGCTGTCGGGCTAGGGAGGGCTGGCGCTGCCGGGTCCGCGGCGATGGCGGGCTACGCGCGTCGTCCGGGTTTCCCTCCGCTGTCGCGAGCCCAGAGCCTCACCATTCCTGATGGTGAGTGACGGGGGCCGGGCCGGGGAGCTGGGTCGTGGGGCTGGGGGCCGGGGCCGTCCAGCAGAGCGGCCGCGCCCCACCCCGGGCCCCCCTCGCCCCCGTGAGGTCCCGCCGAGGCGGCCACGCAGAGCGCGCGGTGAAGTCGCTCTTGTTATTACAGCTCCAGCGTTCTATGAGCGCCTGTCCTGTCTCCCCCAGCTAGACTGTGAGCGCCCCCCTGGCAGGGATCTGGACTCCCACTTCTTCGGCATTCGGCCGACGTTTATGTGCTATGTACCCAGTCCAGTGCTAGCTTCCGTTGGAGGCACAGGTGAGAGACAAGCCGCAGGGACCCATGCACCCGCACTACCGTAGGTCCCTGGCTGTAGCAGTAACTCGCCCCTTCACCCAGCAGTGAGCACTGAGAGCCACTGCCTGCCAGGCACCAGGAATACAAGGTGCAGAGTGGTTCCACCCGCTAGGACCTCACAGTCTAGTTTTGGGGAGACCCCTGCCCCAGACAATTCAGTATGGGGTGGCAAGGTGCCACAATGGAAGTATACCCAGTGGGAACATAGGAAGCCACCTCCCTTCCAGGTGGTGGTGGGGATGGAAAGGAAGTCTTCGTCCAGTAGGTCGTGATGGAAGCCATCTAGCAGCTGGCAGTGACCACTGTCAGTTACTCCTCCCTGAGCAGCTACACTGCCAGCTGTCCAGGGTGCGCAGCAAGCATTTAAGCATCAAGGGTTTGAGGGGCTATTGGCAACTCACAAAGGCACTCAGGAGGTATCACAAGGCATAGGGGGATATACACAGCCCTTGAACATCAAAACCCACTGAGTGCTTTTTCAGAATCACAGATGGCAGGGCCCTTGGAATTCAAACCATCTCCAGGGGCAGGAGCCTGGAGCTTCGGTTTTTAAAAAGTTCTCCAGAATATGAGAACCACTGTAATAGGGACCTCTTGTCAAAAAAAAAAAAGTGGTCATAATGGCTTCCCAGGAGATCATGATGGGGTGATGGTGTCTCTGTAGATTTTGGCTTCGGAAAAGGGTTAGGTGCTAAGCAAGGCCCATCAGGAGCCCAGGAGATGCATTTTGGAGGTGGAGTAGTTCTGCAATCCTTTCTTTTTC
Source organism: Manis pentadactyla (assembly GCF_030020395.1). Taxonomy (NCBI): domain Eukaryota; kingdom Metazoa; phylum Chordata; class Mammalia; order Pholidota; family Manidae; genus Manis; species Manis pentadactyla. Next base: position 220,195,937 of record NC_080021.1, read on the forward strand.
TCTCTGACTTGCAGTGCCAGGCACGTGTCCAATTGCAAGTTGTCGGTTTGACAGCCTGTAACTAGCACACCTGGAGCAAACTGGGCACAGGAGCCCCTGATGTACGAGGAGCATGGGCCCAGGGACACGGGGAGGTGGGGGCCGCAGCTGGGAGGTCTGAGGAGACCGTGAGTGCCAGGATTACGTGAGTCAACCACGAACAGTTGGCACATGGGCTTAGGTAACTGGTGACCGAAAGGGCCAGTTGGTACTGGGAGAGCAGGAAGGAAGGGGAGAGAGAAGGGAGAGGTGGGTGGTTGGGTAGGGAAAAGGAGAGGCTGAGCAGTGATCCCCAGTATGGCTGTTCCTTTGGGCCTCTGACAGCCCCTGGTGGAGGCTGTGCCACAGGCTAGCTAACAGTCCACATGGGAGGGGAAGCACATCGTGGTCTAAAGATTCCCACGTTGTCTCCATGGGCAGCAAGGTATGGGAACCAGGGTTGGGATTGGGAGGGAGAACTCAGGACGCAGAAGGAGAGCTGCTGTTGGCCAGCTTTCTCATTTCCTAGTGTCACTGAGCTCTGGTGGAACGACGGGTGGCATTCTAGATTTTAGATGTGGTCATGTTCTGGCAAGAGAAATGATCTCTTAGTGACCTTCAGGAGACTGCACCTGTTGACGTCCATTATTATTTCAGATGATAAGCTTGAAGACCTTGAAGAGGCAAATCCCTTCTCCTTTAAAGAGTTTCTAAAAACTAAGAACCTCAGCCTGTCGAAAGAGGACACAACCAAGCGTAGAATCTACCCAAAGGTAAATCTGAGGAGTTGTGTACAGTGACCTCAGACAGAAAAGACCTCCAGAGCACCTCTCTCAGGTTGCTCGCGCCTTTGGAGGAGACAGTGCCGGAGTCACGGGGCGGGGCAAGGCAGCGCCAAGACAAGTGGGGAGGTCGTGTGGGTTAGGGAGCTTTCCTGATAAATGAGATTGGGCCTTCCTTTTTGTCCGGGTGGTGAGTATCCAGAAAGAGAGGCCTGCAGTGGCTTCTGGGCCTGAGCCCTGCCTCCCACCATTCCTTTAGGAAGCCACGAGGCACTTGCTGGGGCTGGACCACAGCTCCCCAACCTCCCAAACCACGACATATGATCTGGATTATCAGCAGCCGTTTTTTGAAGATCTAACAGGAGCTGGTGACCTCCTGGATGCGGACGATGAGGATGAGGACAATGGGTGGAATGGGACCTATCTTCCATCCACTGTGGAGCAGACCCACTCCTCAAGGGCCACTGCCAGCACGTCGCCCTGTGGCACATATGTCTCCTTTTTTTCTGACCCATCAGAGCTGGTGGGTCCTGATGCTCTGCACCCGTGGACACTGAGTGACTCCGACTCTCGTGTCTCTCCGGTGGGGAGCCCCAGTGCAGACTTCACAGCCCACGGAGAGACGCTGGGGGACAGGCACCTTCGGACACTGCAGATAAGTTACGAAGCAGTAAGTGAGGGGCTGTGTGGCGGCATCTGAGAGGCTCAGAGGAGACTGGTGGCCTGGGGCTTTGGCTGCAGGTTGGGGTGCAGCAGCCCACTAGTCTCCCCTTGTGCTGCCCAGTCACCTCTGTCAGTGTAGCTGCCTCTGAAGGGCTGTGGAGTGTGGCCCTTCTGGGGCGTGAACTGGAACAGAGTTGAGGCCCTCAAAGGGCTGTCCTCTCAGAAAAGGGTACGCTCTGGCCATCAGCTCAGGACATGTTGCCAAGTGCTCTGAGTAGAGGAGATTTTTGAGGCCTTCAGGAGACTTCGCACCTGTGAAAAGTGAAACAGGAGTCTGTGATCATAGGCCCTTAAAAAGTAGACATTTTTATTCTTGGTTTTTCTCTGTAAGCAGAGTAGGTTGACTCTAGAATATTCCTGTTTATGAAGAAGTTCCAGAGCCAAATTGCAGAGGACAGACCCCTTTTGAGTGAGACATACTGAGTTTCTAATAAGGATTTTCTTTCTCTACAGCTGAAAGATGAAAATTCTAAGCTAAGAAGAAAGCTGACTGAGGTTCAGAGCTTCTCTGAAACTCAAACAGAAATGTATGTAAGCTTTTAGTTAGGATCACAATTCAAAACATCTTCAACACGGCCAATTTTTAAAAGATAATGAAGTGATTGAGTTGAGCTGGGTTTTATTGTATGTAAATCCTCAGCATTGAACATAGTTCTTGTGTTCTGTGTAAAAGCTTATTTTAAACATTAGACCAAAACCAACTGCGGCTGACGAGCTGACCCCCGAGGGCGCCCTCGCTGAGGTCATCCCAGAACAATGGGCTCTTAGGGTTCTCAGCAAATCAACCCAATTAAAACACCTTTTAGAAGCTGCCTTAGTGTTGCTCACCTGAGTCATGAAGGGCTCTGTGTTTCTCTTTAATGAGGGTGAGGACGCTGGAGCGGAAACTAGAAGCAAAGATGATAAAGGAGGAGAGCGACTACCGTGACCTGGAGTCCGTGGTTCAGCAGGTGGAGCAGAATCTGGAGCTGATGACGGTACGGGGAGAGATTGCCGCTCTCCCCAGGGAGGGGGCTGTGGCCTGCAGAGGTGCAGGTTCTGTGAGAAAGGGTCCCTCGCCCCGGGCTGCCTGGTCGGGAGGCTAGCTGGAAGGGGGTGAGGGCGGAGGGGCTGCGAAGGGGTGGATGGGTCCTGCACCCGTATTGCATGTCAGTGACGCCCTTTGTTTTCTGGGGAGGGTTAACAGAAACGGGCTGTAAAGGCTGAAAATCACATCATGAAGCTGAAACAGGAAAAAGGCTTGCTCCAGGTAATTACAGGTCTCAGACATTTTTATGTGTGTGCAAATTCAGGGAGTTTCCAGAAAAGACTGGAAACATCAGCTGGGGCTTTCCCTGCCCAACAGATGGAATACCTAAAACCAGAACCACGCCTGCTGCCCTCTGGGGCCTTAAGGAGGGAAACAGTTCTGTCCGGTTTCTTCCGCCTGATGAGAGCCACAGGCACTCACTGTATTACTGGGTGGCTTGTGCACGTGGGCAGGCTTCTCACTTCTGTAGATGGGTGCTGAGGATAGGCTGAAGTCCAGGACGCTGTCAGGCCCACCTGTGTCTCTTGGGAGCACCCCACACACACACACATGCTTGGAAAGAGCTCCTGTTGCTGTGGGGCCAGGCCCCCACCCCTCAGCTGCCATGTTTGGGTTTGCACCCCTGTTCAGCAGGGAAGGTTCTTGCACTCACTCACTACTCTCCACCAGGCGCAGGTGTCTAACTTCAGGCGGGAGAATGAAGCCCTGCGGTCTGGCCAGGGCGCCAGCCTGACTATGGTGAAGCAGAACACCGATGTGGCCTTGCAGAACCTCCGTGTTGTCATGAACAACGCACATTCCTCAATAAAGTGAGTGCCCGGGGGCTGGGGTCAGCGCTGGCAGGTGGCCCGTAGCCTGGAAGGACTGCGCTTAGCACTGGTATTCAGATTGCTGGGGCCTTCGGGCTTCAGGAGGGGCAGTGCACTGGACAGTCTGTTAATGCCAAGGTCGCAGGATGTGTACTCGGACAGCAGGCTCTTGAATGGTAATAGCCATACTTACCTGAGCATTAATGTCAGACAGGCGGGAAGCTCTGCTCCTTTGCTTACAAAACACCAAAGTTCTAAATGAAAAGGAGTATTTCCTCTAGTTGTAGAAAACAAATTCATAGACGACCACAGTGCAGCGCTTGGCATGGTGAGGACGCTGGAGCATCAGCTGCTGCCCTCATGGGTAAGCACCATCGCCTGCCTGCTGCAGCTGAGCTCTGCAGGGACAGCAGTGCCCAGTCCAGCAGGAGCATGGTGGGCATAACTAAGCCCATTCCACTTAGGTTGAGTGCTTCAGAGTAAATCTAAGATTTTAAAAACCTGCACTTTTCTCTCAAGCCTCTTGGCTTTGATGCTTGTTCTCGCTGTTGAACAGTTGTAGCAGCATTTAACATCCATGTTTCCTTTTAGGCAGCTGGTTTCTGGAGCTGAAACATTGAATCTTGTTGCTGAAATCCTTAAATCCATAGACAGAATTTCTGAAATTAAAGACGAGGAGGAGGAGGAGACAACGGCAGAGTCTTGAGAACCACTGAGATGCTTCCAGTTCACAGCTGTTTGCATCCTGAAGTCAATACTTACTGGATTTGATTGTGTCTTTAAAATGCAGTCTTCACCTGTAGTAAAAATATTTTATCACAAGGTACTAATTTCATGACCTAAAACAGTATTAGTTGTCAACAGCAATGAGGAGCAGCTCCTGTACCTGTGAGCTGCACCTGTAGTTTCTATGCAGCCCTTCTGGGTGAACTCCCCACTCTTTTATGGTTTCTAATCGGTTGGGAGACATTTTTATAAAAGCCAGTGATATGTTAACGGTTACTAAACATGAAAACAGTAGTTCCGTAGTGTTTCCATCGTCATTCCAGAACATTAACTGTAGGATAAGTTCAATTGATTGCCCTTGATTTTGTGAGCAAAGACAAACACTAAATGAGCCATAAACCAAACGATCGCCTTGGACAGGGACTTGTGCCTTTTCGCCACCACTCTGCCCCCTCTGGCTCTCTGTCCGCGCGTGTGGCCTTCACAGGGGTGGCTCCTGCGGCTGGTGGCCCGAGTGTGGACGCCTGTGTGGTGGGGACTGCTGTCCTCCAACGGACCAAGGTCAGCACAGGCATTCCACGGTGCAAAGCCATGTAAATGCACCTTTTGTGGGTTTTTAGACTTAAAAAACTGCTTTTGGCTGGAGGGTTTTCATACATTTCAAGTGGCATTTTGTACAGTGACGTGTAGAAGTCAGGAATATAGAGTATGTGCAGAGCCTTTTGGAGTTAGTTTGAGGTCTCCGGGTGCCTTTACAACTGCTCTCTGATGTAGGGAAGGCGTAACACACACTGTATGCCTCTGGCTGTTTGCCTGTAGACATTTTTTAAATTTCCTTTTCCCCTCCTGTTCAGATTGACAGTTTATTTAATAAAGTCTAGAAGTCATGCACTGTCCCTCATTTTCTGAACTTAGTTCTTTATGCTTGAGAATCACGCTGCTGTTGCCCTTATCCTGATGGGTGACTCGTACTGTTAAATTAAGCATTGGTCTCCTGGCCCGTGAGACCAAAGGTGGACTCAGACTACCGCCTCGGGACCGCAGGCCTGAGTGTGGGTGGGGGATGCGTGGGGCAGATAGCCTGGTGTCCCCTCCGGCCACCTGCTCGTGGGCCTGGCTGGGCTGGAAGGTGGCCCCCAGCCCTGACCCGATCTTCCCCTGCTGTGGCTGCTGCAGCCACGGAGGACCGGGCTGCGGAGGGCACGGGGGATTCAGTGCCCCACACCTAAGGATGTGAAAGCAGGCCCCGCGGAGACATTGGTTGACCTCCACCTCGGCCTCTGGGCTTGGCGCCCCGTGGGGGCAGGCCGGGTGTGGGAGGAGCTCGTTGGCATGGGAGGAGCCGCGCCGCACGGCTCCTTCGTTCCAGGCGTCACTTGCCGCCTCCGCACCTGCTCGTGCGGCAGCGGTGGCCGCTGGAGGCCACGTCTCGAGGGGAGCCCTCTGGAACCGCGCTGCCCGGGCCGGGCTCGTGCCGGCCACAGGGCGGCCCCGCGCTCCGACTGCCAGAGCCTGGCCGCAGTGCTGGGGGCGGCCGCGCGGGGGCAGCAACAGCGCTGCCGCCCGAGGGCCCCGTCCCGGCGTGCTCTGCGCCGCTGCCGCGGAGGCGGGACTTCCGGCCCCCGGCTCCCGAGGCGCCGTCCGCCGGGAGCGCGGAGCGCGGCGGCCCTGCGCCGGTGAGGGCGGTGGGAGTGTCCCGGCGGCGGCGGGAGGCCCTCGGGCGGGTGCGGGCAGCGGGCGGCGCCCGGCCTCTGCCAGAGCAAACCTCAGGGAGGCGTCCGCGCCGCCCGCTGCCCGCCGGAGGAGACGGTCGGGCGGGCTTCCGGCCGAGTCCGCGGGTGCCCCTTCGGAATCTACCGCGCCGTCGCCTTGTCCTCAGACCTCGTCCTTTGCCAGTTGTCCGCTCCCGTTCGGCTTCCCAGACCGGTGCTCCCGAAAGAGGGTTTTGTCCGCAGCGAGTGTTTGTTCGGTTCAGCGTGAGACACTGTCACGTGCCAGGTGCTGGAGATGCAGCGGGACCGCAAGGGGCCTGCCTTCCCACGCCGGTGGGGCCCGCCCGCCGCCCAGTGCTTCAGTGTGTCTGGCTCTGTGCCGGGAGAGTCGGCGGTGCGGCGGGGCCGCGGTCCCGGGCTCCCCCGCCGGGCCTCAGCCCAGGGCCTGCTGTGGTCAGGCTTCTGCCGTCTCTCGGGGCTGTGGGTCCGTCAGAGAAGGGGACTCCTGCACACCCTTGGTTTCTAACGTCTTGTGTTGTGTTTTGTAGGCAGGCTGAAATCATGGATATAGACGCTGAAAGAGAAAAAATAACAAAGGAGATCAAGGAGTTAGAAAGAATTTTGGATCCCAGCTCCTCAAGTATCCACGTGGAGGTCTCAGAATCAAGCCTCGATTCAGATTCTGGCGCAGGTAAGTTCCCACATGTGGTTATTACGGCTGTGTCTGCCTCGGGCTCCTGTCAGCCACGTTATGCTGGGGTACAGCTGAGACCAAGCCTGTCTTCAAACCCGGCCTCTGCTTGACCGCACCGGACAGTTTGTGATCATCTCTCCTCCATCAGCCCCTTGACCTGCTGACTGTGCATGAGTGCCCTGCCCTAGAGTGGCGTCTGCATCAGCCTGTTTGGGGATGGGAGGGGAGCTGTCTTCAGAATCGGGAAGTTCTAGAGTTCAGCGTGTCATCTGCCACCATGCCTGAATAGTCACCACAGCTGAGAGCCCCAGGGCTCTTCCCTGGGCTCATCCCTCCAGTCCCTCTCTGAGGCCCCTGCTGCCAAGGCACAACGGTCTGCCCACCCCACACACTTCCCTTGGTGCTCCTGTGGCCCCTGACTGGAGGCCTGCCTGCAGGGGCCAAGCTGTCCAGGGCCCCCCAGGCCCACCCACCTCTCCCAAGGCCCAGGTGCAGTACTGAGGCCCAGCTTCTCAGTTTCCTGCCACACCAGGGCCTCTCTCACTTGTCATCAGGACATCTATGTCTGTCCCCTCTGTCCCACTAGTTCCGGCTGCCCCAGGACAGATTCAGCTCCTGTGGGGCCTCCCTTCATTGCCCCTGCGTGCCAGGGCACTTCACATCAGGCCTGCATCTGCTCCTGGCTGGCCCTGTCCTTGGTCCAGTACCTACCCTGTGGTGCTCAGCTGCAGGGCACTGTCTGGGAGGGAAAGTCCATGACACCTAAGTGTCATCCTGCGGTCAGTCATCTGCTCCAAGCCCACTGGCCTCATCCCCTCTCTCCTCTCTGGCTGCCCAGGAAATAGGCCATGTACTGCCTGGTCATTCTCCTGGGCATCTGTGGCATCACACCTCTAGCCCTGGTTTCCACTGCCAGCTATCAACACGGTCTGCTTGTGTTCCCACAGATTTGCTGTGTGATGACGAATCAGACGATGCTGGTCCCCCAGTCTCGGTAACTACTAGCTTGGGCCGGCTATGCCCACTGAGGCCAGCCCACCATCCTTCCAGTGGGCCTGGGAGTGGGTGTGCCTTGAACTCATTTTGGCTTCTCTGTGTTATAAAAGTAATGCACATTTGTTTAGATGAAGTGTCACAAAGCGTCGATAGTGAAAATTGAAACTGTCCCTAGAGGTGACTGCTATTAACAGTTTGGTATCTGTGCCTCCTTACTTGTCTGAGCTCCTCCCCACATGCACCTGTCTTGACACAGCGCCACATGCAGAAGGCTCCGTGAAGGCTGCCAGCCCTGCCCCTTGTCACTCGCCACCCCGGGCCTTGGCCTCCCGGTCTGCCGCGGGCCGTTGCAGCACAAGTCAGCTGGCGGGCGTGTGGTACTGGGACAGTGCCTGGCCAGCAGCCACTCAGTTGCACCAGTCACCGTGAACTACTCTTAGTTTATTTTGGGATTCCATGTTGTTTTGGGAAATGTTTACAGTTTGCCTTTTGTTTTCCCCACCAACTCAGCAGCTGCACGGTTGCTTCCTGGCTTAGCATCGGGGCGGCCCCTGCTACGGGTTTACCATAGGCCATGGTGTGGTTGACTCTGCCTTCGGGGGATGTTTGGCCCATCCCCAGTTTTCAGTTTTGTTGGCACTGCAGTAGCCTCCCTCAGGCGTGCTCTTCTCTGCCACCTGCCAGTGGCGAGCCCATTATAAAATTCTGAATTGGCAGAGCTGTTTACTGGAGAAAGTGGAAACCACTCATCTTCTCACACTTCCCACCCAAAATGCATTCCTGGGTCGGGGGCCACGCACACGCTCTGCACGGTTGTGCCTCGGTCTCGCGCTGATCCAGTAGCTGGGACACAGGGCCATGAGGAAGGGGGAGCATACGTGGCCCCAGTGCCCACCCACAGCTTCCCACTTAATAACCAGGAAGAGGACAGGTGGAGTGAGGCCAGCAATGACGACAATTCCAAGGAGAAGGCCCTCCCCGAAGACCCAGAGACCTGCCTGCAGCTGAACATGGTCTACCAGGAGGTCATCCAAGAGAAGCTGGCTGAGGTCATCCTGCTCCTGGCCCAGAACCGGGAGCAGCAGGTAGGATGGGGTCTGGCCCCGGGAACCCCTGGGCCAGGCCTCCGAGAGCCAGGGCTTTAGGTCAGGTTTGGTGCTCAGCTGCCCGGGTTCCCTTCTCCACAAGAACTGCTGCCTGACCCACAGCTGGAATCCTTGTGTCCGCCACAGGAGGAAATCATGTGGGGCCTGGCAGGGTCCAAAGGCCCCAAGTTGAAGGACGGCAAGAGCCTGCTCCCGAATCTGTACATAGGGCACTTCATGAAGCCCTACTTCAAGGACAGGGTCACTGGAGTGGTGAGTGGCCGGGGCCCTGCCCTCAGCACAGGGAGGGCCAGGCTCCTGGTAGGGCGCTCCTGTCCCTACTGCTGGGGTGGCCCAAATGCCTTAGGGTTCTTCAGAATAATGTTCTCCCGCCTTATTGAAACTTCCCGCTGAGTCCGGGGGTGGACGTCAAGGCCTCTCCCATGGGATGGGGCAAGCTGACCTCTGCTCCGGGGACAGGTCCCCAGGGCGGGCCTTTCCTTAGGAGGTGCCACGGCAGGTGGCAGGGCAGGACTGTCAGTTCCTGGCAGCACGGGTCCTGATGGGGCTGATGGTGGCCCTGCCTGCCGCGTCAGCCTTTGTGAGATTGCTGAGTCACCCTCTGCCAGTTGGATCGCTCCCCAGAGCCACTCACCAAGCATCCAGAGCCAGCCTCGTGTGGCTGGCTGCTTGGGGAGGCTGAGGAGAAGGGGCCCCAGGCCCTAGCAGGAACTCTAGAGGGACACTGAGCCCCTTCGGGCAAGCACTTCTGAGCCCTGTCCACGTCACAACGCTGCTTTCTCTGTCAGGGGCCTCCTGCCAATGAAGACACTCGGGAGAAGGCCGCCCAGGGCATCAAGGCCTTCGAGGAGCTCCTGGTGACCAAGTGTAAGAGCCCAGACCGGCCTCGGTGCCTGAGCCCAGCAGGTGGTGCCAGTGGTGCCCGTGCCGCCCCAGGCGGGGGCCTTGCTTCTCGGGCAGTTCTTCCTGCAGTTCTGTGGGCGCCTTTGGGCCTTGGCTGCTGGGACTGGCCGCCCCAAGTCCCTGCTTTCCCTGTGACGGGTGGGTTCTTACAAGGCTGCTGTCACGAGGGGCAGCCTGGGGCCACACCCCCGAATTCACTCTGCAGTGCCCCGCAAGTCCCTGAACGCACAGCTCGAGGAGGCCACAGACCGACTCGGGCTCGCCAGACTGGGGGCCCCGTGCTGCGTCCAGCGTCCAGGGCACTGGCACAGCCGCTCCCTCACCGCAGGCTAGACAGATCGTTTCCTGTCCACTCCCTAGTGTGGATGTCAGAGCTAACGGGGGCACGGGCCGTTGGCCCCATGTGTGACCCAGGAGGGCGCCCTTGTGAGCTGCCACTGATGCTGTTAATTCCTCATCAGGGAAGAGCTGGGAGAAGGCCCTGCTCAGAAAGGCAGTGGTGAGCGACCGCCTGCAGCGTTTGCTTCAGCCCAAGTTACTGAAGTGAGTCTAAAGCCAAGGGGTGAGGTCGCCTCTCTGTGAGGGAGAAGGTCCGGGCTGCTGGGTTGTGATGGGCAGAGGCTCCGGGTCACCACGGCCCCTTCTCTGCCAGGGCCCTCTGTTTGAAGCAGGAGAGCTAGTGTTCCCTGAACTTCCTCCTAGGGAGGCAGCCAAGCATCCAGGTCCGCGTGTGAGAGCTGGGCCGGGCTGCGGGACCCCCTAGTGGTGTGTCTCCGTCAGTGTCTTGAGTCTGGACCTTGGTTTCCCTCTGTGACGGTGGGGCCTGCTTTACAGTGGGGTGGTGGCTCTTCGCAGCACCTGTGGCCGAGGCAGGAGGTCCCGAGGACTGCCCACTGCCTCACGCGACGGTCAGGGTTTGCTGGGGGGATGGTCGGGTTCCTCAGGCTGTGTGTGCTCCCCCCTGGCCTGCTCCGGAAGCAGTTACTTACTGCAGTGGCCGCCGCAGGCTGAAACCACCTGCAGCCTTGTTGCGGTGCACAAGCGTCCGGATGTCCGCAGAGCACCTCCCTGCGTCCTGGGCACAGGGTTGGGAGCTGAGACACCGAGCTTTAAGATGCCGGGGCAGCTGGTAGTTGCTACCACCTATGTCAGCCTGCACATGGGTGCACTAGCCCGTGATGTGACCAGGGACACCTGGGGAGGGCACTCTGCTGCTTCCTCTGGGCCGGGAAGCCAAGGCAGCAGGAGGGATGGTCCTCGTTGGGGAGAGGCCGGTCGCAGTTCAGACCCAACTGAGCACATGCTCCCTGCTGCCACAGTGTGCGGAGCGCCAGCCCTGCAGGGGGCACCCCTGGATCTGTGGGCAGTTGGAGCCAACCAGAGATCCCGCTGGGCACAGGTCACGTGGCCACCTTGTGCCTCTGCTCTGCCTCGTAGGCTCGAGTACTTGGGGCAGAAACAGAGCAGGGTCACAAGCGAGGCGGAGAGGCAGGCCCTGGAGAAGCAGACACAGGAGGCGGAGAAGGAGGTCCAGGATATCAAGTGAGCGAGGCTGTGGGGAGTGGGCGGTCTGGGGAGAGCCAAGGGGAGCCGGAGTGACTGGGTCCTTCGTCCTATCCAGCCAGCTCTCGGAGGAGGCCCTCCTGGGGAACAGGCTGGACAGTCACGACTGGGAGAAGATTTCCAATGTGAACGTACGTCGGGGCAGGGCTGAGCCTGAACGGCCCTCCCCACTGTCCTGGCCGGGGTGTGGGTGGGGACGGGCCAGGTCAGCTTCAGGCTCTGAGGCCACATCCTGGCCACCAGACCCGCCGTGACCCCCTCCTGTCAGGCACCTGTCCAGCAGTGCAGAGTGGCCTCCTGGAGCCCTCCACCCTTGCACCCCCTGCCCCTGCAAGGTGCCTCTTCTGGAATAGAAGGTTGTGAACACTTTGGGCTTTGCGTCTGGCACCAGACCCACGTCTTTGGCTGTGCAAGTCCTGGCAGCCTGGACAGAGACCCCACTTACGCCTCCCCGAGTGCCCAGCTGCTGCCTGTCAGAGAGCGGCAGCCCCCACAGGCTGGTTCTCTGCCTGCAGTTTGAAGGGGGGCGCAGTGCAGAGGAGATCCGGAAGTTTTGGCAGAACTGTGAGCACCCGAGCATCAACAAGCGGGAGTGGGGCGCCCAGGAGGTGGACCAGCTCAAGGCCATCGCAGCTGGGCACGGCCACCTGGGGTGGCAGGAGATCGCTGAGGAGCTGGGGGTAAGGGCCTGGGGGCCTCTGGGACCCCAGGGCAGTGTCGGTTCCGCAGCTGGGATCTGGGCCAGGTGCGGGGTCTCCATGGGCTGTGTGTCACACCATTGCCAGGGCCTGTCCTTTGGAGCCATTGGCTTTCTTCCTCTTGCCACTTGCCAAGGGTGAGACCCCTCTACACATGCCTGGGCTGAGAGCTCCTCAGAACCCCTTGCTGTGAGCCTGCCGCCTGCCTTGCACATAAGTCCCCCAAGCCTTTGCCCATGACCTGCCTCTGGGTTTTACCTGAGCCCCTTCCCATCTTGTCCCCAACTGTCCCCTCCCCACTGAGCTTAAAAGGAGCCTCTTCATGGCATTTGAGAGGAACCCTTCTCCTGGGCTTCGTTCTCATTCTGCAAGCCGGCAGCTGAGGTCTTTTATCTGTCGGTGATAAATGGAAGGCTCAGGCCTGCCTTTCCGGGAGCCGGCGGTCGTGTGATCTCCTTTACGTAGATTTCTAGAATCCCTGTCATCTCAGTTCTTATCGTCTCTTTGGATTTTAGGTGTTATAATTTTCTAATAGGTTTCTTGGAGTCCTTTCTTTTCATTCTTTAGGGTGAATTTTCATGGCTCATGACTTGAGAACACAGTCTGTAAAATGGCTGTTTTTAATTTTCCGTGTTTATGGCCACATGTGGCAGCGGTAAACCAGACTTACCAAAGCCGTGGGAACCAGTGTCTCCCGGCTCGGGCTGGGGTTTCGCACACACCTATTAAACAGTTTGTGGTGGGGCTGAAGTTTGCTTTCTGATGCTGTTCACTCCTGAAGGAGTGGCGTTGGTAGCTGATGAAAGTACAGTCATCTTCTTACACAGCTAATAGTTTTGCTTTACATACGTAGCTGCCACGTAATTTGGTAGATATTAGCTTTATGCTTCTGTATACTTGGCAAACTGTGCTTTTTAAAAAGACTTCTTTACTTCGTATTCCCTTGATTTTTTTTAAAGGTGTTCTTAGAGCAGTTTTTGGTTCACAGCAAAATTGAGAGAAAGGTACAGAAATTCACCACAGACCCTTTTCCACACACTTGTGTAGCCTTCCCCCTTATCAGCATCACTCACAGGAGTGGTATGGATTTTTTACCAAGGGTGGATCTGCCCTGACACGTGATCACCCAGAGCCCATAACTTATCTCAGGGTCACTCTCTGTGGTGTACATTCTGTGCGTTCAAACAGAAGTACAACAGGTCCACGGTGGTACCCCACGGTTCTGTGCCCACCTGGGCCACCCCACCCCAGCCCTGGCAGCCGCTGTCCCTTGTATTGTGGCTCTGCGGAAGGTTCACCTTCCCCACGCTGTCATTCTAGGACTTGTGCTATCTGGACCTTCTCCCACGGGCTGCTTTCATTCAGCGACATGCCTTTAAGGCCCCGCCATGCTCTTGGTTGGCTTGGTGCCTCATGCTTGCCCCTGAGTAATATTCCGTTGTCTGGGTATACCGTTTACCTCCCGTCACCTACTGAAGGACATCTGGGCTGGTGCTCAGTTCTGGCAGTGATGAGTAAAGCTGCCCTGAACATCTGAGTGCAGGTTTTATGGAGACAGTTTTCAGCTCCTTTGGGTGAGTACCAGGGAATGCAGTCGTTGGCTCACGTGGTGAGAGTATGTTTAGTTTTGTAAGAATCCACAAACTGCGCCCCCCTGCGCTGCAGCGTCCACGTTCCCACCAGCGGGGCTGAGAGTTCTGCTGCTGCTCGTGCTGGTCAGCACCGGCGGGGTCGGGGGTCTGGGTGTTGGCCGTTCTGAGAAGTGTGGTGGTCCCGCATTTGAATTTGCATCTCCCTGATGAAGTCTGATGTGTGGAGCTTCTCGTATCTCCGCTGCTGTCAGTTCTTCTTTGGTCTGTTTCTTTTTTTAAATGATTATTTTTTAATGAAGGGTAGTTGACGCACAGTATTACATTACATTAGTTTCAAGTGTACAACACAGTGATAAAACATTTATATACATAATTCTAGGTTCCAGCTATCGCCCTACCAAGCTGTTACAATATCTTGACTATATTCCTTATGTTATACATTACATCCTGGTTACTTATTTATTTTACCATTGGAAGTCTGTCCTTTTTTTTTTTTGTGAGGGCATCTCTCATATTTCTTGATCAAATGGTTGTTAATGACAATAAAATTCTATATAGGGGAGTCAATGCTCAATGCACAATCATTAATCCACCCCAAGCCTAATTTTCGTCAGTCTCCAATCTTCTGAGGCATAACAAACAAGTTCTTACTTGTAGAACAAATTCTTACATAATGAATAAGTTACATAGTGAACAGTACAAGGGCAGCCATCACAGAAACTTTCGGTTTTGCTCATGCATTATGAACTACAAACAGTTCAAATATGAATACTCATTTGGTTTTTATACTTGATTTATATGTGGATACCACATTTCTCTCTTTATTATTATTATTTTTAATAAAATGCTGAAGTGGTAGGTAGATACAAGATAAAGGTAGAAAACATAGTTTAGTGTTGTAAGAGAGCAAATGTAGATGATCAGGTGTGTGCCTGTAGACTATGTGTTAATCCAAGCTAGACAAGGGCAATAAAACATCCACAGATGCAGAAGATTTCTCTCAAAACGGGGGGTGAAGTTCTAAGCCTCACCTCTGTTGATCCCCAATTTCTCACCTGATGGCCCCCGTGCGACTGTGCCTGTCTTAGGTTGTTCCTCCCTTGAGGAATCTTACCCGTCTCTGGCTAACCAGTCATCTTCCAGGGCCATACAGGGAAATGTGAAGTTGGTAAGTGAGAGGGAAGCCTTATTGTTTGAAAAGGTTAGCTTTTTACTTCTTTGCATATTTATGCCCTGTGGCTTCTATGCCCAGCATTTGTCTTGAGGTATCTTTACCACTTGGAGGAGTTATGATACTCGGTAAATTTGATATGAGGCACGCTTTGGTCTGTTTCTTAATCAGATTGTTTGCTCACTTATTGTTGCATTTTAAGAGTTCTTTGTATGTTTTGGACAGCAGTCCTTTATCTGATGTGTATTTCACAAATGCTTCCTCCCAGTTTGTGGCTTGTCTTCTAACTCCCGTGATGTTGTCTTCACCGAGCAGTTTTCAATTTCAATGAAGTGCAGTTTTTGGATCCTTTTAGGAGTCATGCTTTTGGTGTCATGTTTTGTCACCTTACCCAAACTTCTCAGCTCAGCAGACCACACACGTTCTCTCCCACCTGAGAGCTGCTCTAGGGAGAAGCGGGCTCAGCTCTTGGAAACCTCTTTCCTGGAAGGAGATGAGTGAGAGACAGATTGGGGCAAAAGCGACTGTGTAGATGCAGCTAGAGACAGTACTTTGGAGCACCCCCAATGAGAGCATCTCCTGAGATGTGGGTGTCACACCTAGCGCACCCTGTACCCCCATACGTGCACCTCTTAGCCGCCCCCCGGTAGAAGCTTCTGGGACACCAAATTAGAGCTGAGCAGCCAAGCCACAAGCAGGGAGGCAGGCCGCCTGTGAGGAGGGGCGCACCGAGAGGGCGGTCTCCCCCCGGGGCCTGAGTCTGCGGTGCGGTTCTGGGGTTGTGCGGCTGAAGCACCTCTTGGGAGGCTTCCTTTCTGTAGGTGACTGAGCTGGTGGCTCGTGCTCCTCATTTGTGGTTCCCCAGCTTCCAATCACAGGGATGCTCCCACTGTACCGCCAGGGCCCAGGGGGAGTAAATAGACCCTTGGTTCGTAGAAGTACCTTACCCACCTGGCGCTCATGGCCCAGCTGTGTGCGGGGGAGCGCCTGGTGATGCCCCCTTTGCTTTGCTCCGTCCTGGGAAGACTGGCCGCAGCGCCTTCCAGTGCCTGCAGAAGTTCCAGCAGCACAACAAGGCCCTGAAGCGTACAGTGTGGACAGAGGAGGAGGACCGCATGCTCGCCCAGCTTGTCCAGGAGATGCGTGTAGGCAGCCACATCCCCTACCGGAGAAGTGAGTCTGCCCGCCACAAGGCACTCACCCCGGTCACAGGCCACTGGGCTGCTGGGAGCGCCCTGGGACCCTAGGCCTGAGGCCTGCATGTGCAGGCAGGGACCTGTGGACGTGGTTCACTGGTGAGAGGCTGGAGGGGAAACGGGGGTCATACTGGCTCAGCTCTCAGTGGTAAGGGGGCTGCTTTCCGGGTGAGCAGGAGGTGCAGCACCCACACGGCCCTCTGTCCCCAGTTGTCTACTACATGGAAGGAAGAGATTCCATGCAACTTATCTATCGGTGGACCAAGAGCTTGGATCCCAGCCTGAAAAAGGGGTTTTGGGCCCCAGAAGAAGATGCGGTAGGTTTTGGGGGTCCCAGGAGAGCTGTCTTCTGGGATGTTAATCTGCACGCCTTGAGTGGCCACTGGGCCCACAACGTCCCCTTAGACGGGCTGACTTGAGGGTTGGGAGGTCGTGACCACTCACAGAGGTCTTGTCGTGTGCTTGCCCCCCTCCTGCAGAAGTTGCTCCAAGCGGTCGCCAAATATGGGGAGCAGGATTGGTTTAAAATCCGGGAAGAGGTGCCAGGTAGGAGCGATGCCCAGTGCCGAGACCGGTGAGTCGGACAGTGCTGGGTGGGGGGGCCTTACTGGGTGGGCTGGGAGACTGCAGCCCGGGGCGTTCTGCGGGCAGAGGAGGGGCTGAGGCTGTGGGGTCAGGGTGTGCTGGGGAGGCTGTTTTCTTTTCAAAGCAGACTTTACACAGGCTCAGCCTAAAGCAGCGCCTGGGCTGGCAGCCTTCTTGAGCCCTGTCTCAGTTCCTCTCCCAGACTGCTGATGGGCAAGGGCCCTGGCAGGCAGCTTCAGCTCTCTCCTTTTCTTGGTGTGTTCTTTTTTAACAGCTTTATTAATAAGATGTAATTCATGTATGTACAATTTGTTAAAGTATACAGTTCTATGGTTTTAGTGTATCCATTAGTGTATTAGTGTATGCAGCCTTCAACACAGGCAATTTTAGAATATTTCAATCACCCCATAAAGAAACCCTGTTCCCCTTTGAACAAATAAAAGAGAGCTTAATTAAAAATGGGCAAAGAACTTGAATAGACATTTCTCCAAAGAAGACATACAAAAGGCGGCCACACAGCACTATTAGTCATGACAGAAATGGAGTCAAAACCACGCCATACCACTCCACATGCATTAGATCGGGTGTTGTTTTTACAAAGGGGGAAATGATGAGCATTGGCAAGGATGTGGAGAAATAGGAGCCCTGGTTCCCTGCTTGTGGGAACATGAAATGGTGCAGCCGCTGCGGGAGATGGTCTGGCAGTTCCTCAAAAGGTCAGACAAAATTGCTGCATCACCTCGCAATTCCACTCACACCCAAAAGAATCCAAAGCAGAGATTGAAAAAGATACTTGCACACCTCTGTTCATAGCAGCGCTGTTCACAAAAGCCAAAAGGTGGAAAGAGTCTGGGTGTATGTTGGTGGGTGAATGGTTAAACAGGAAGCAGTTCAAAATTGGATGGACAGTGGAATAGTATTCAGCCTTAAAAATGAGTGAAATTCCAATACTACAACATGGGTGAACCTAGCAAACATGAACACTTATGTACAGGTTTTCATGTGGACGTGTGTTCATGTCTCTCAGACACGTACCTCGGAGCGGAATTGTTAGTCACGTGGCAACTCTGTGTTTAACCTTCGGAGGAACTGCGAGGCTGTTGTCCAAGGTGGTTGCACCACTTTACATCCCTGCCAGCAGTGTGGGGGGTCCCCGTTGCCCACATCCTTGCCATTACTTATCAACTCTTTGATTATCATTATCCTAGTGGGTGTGACATGGGATCTCGTGGTTTTGGTTTGTGTTTCCCTGATGACTGACGATGTTGAGCATCTTTTCATGTGTTGATTGGCATTTGCATATCTACTCTGGAGATGTGTCACTTCTTGTCTTTGGCCCACTTTAAAAATTGAGTCACTTGTCTTTGTATTGTTGACTGTCAGAGCTCTTTATCTACTGCAGATACAAGCCCCTTGCCAGGCACGTGATTTGCGAGGATGCTGTCCCAGGCAGGGGGCTGTCTCTCCACGTCCTTGGCGGGGACCCTTGGAGCACGGGAGTCTGCCCTGATGAAGCCCAGGGTTCCTGCTTTTCTTTTGTCACCAGTGTTTCTCGTGTCTGATCTCAGAAGCTGTCGCAGAGCTGAGACAGCAGTAGGGGCCATCTTCATGTCTGAAGTGTGCCTTTGTTTTCTTGTCACTTTCAGATACCTCAGAAGGTTACATTTCAGCTTAAAAAAGGGACGATGGAACTCAAAAGAAGAGGAAAAGTTAATTGAATTAATAGAGAAATATGGTGTTGGTGAGTTCTTGATGTGATTGCTCTTCACAGTTTCTAGCTGGAGCTCAGTCAGGCCCTGGGAGGCTCTCCATCGGCTCCAACCCCAGGCTGCTACCCTCCTCAGCAACTCTCCCTCCACTCCCCTTTCTCATAGCCTTGTAGTGATGGCAACTTTTACAAACCAGTTCACACTCATTAGAGATGATTTAGAAGCAATGGTGTGCAAAGAAAGATATTTGAGTAGAGATCTCATCCAGGGGCCAGTCAGCGGCATGCACGTGCCAGCACTGTGCAGGCTGCTTTCCTGGAGAAGGCAGCTTTTAAAATTGAGTCAAGTTAATGGAGTTGCACCAGCCTTTTTTTACTTTACGGCATAGTGTTCGGTCTGTTAGGAATGTATTTCTGTGTCTGCATGTTCGGTGTTCCACCGTTTTTTTCATTAGCCACATTCTGTGTCCCTGAATAATGGTATATGGGTCATTCACACCTGTCGAGGGACATTTAGATTGTTTTTCATTTTTTGCTACATGGCTAGAATGAACTAGGGGCTGCATAGTGAAACCTTTGCTTGTATTCGTAAGAAAAAAGTCCCTGATACGGTGCTGCCAAGCTGAAGGGGACACGGCCCTGTGGCTCCTCACGCAGCCTGTCTGCCCTGTGAAGGCGGCTCCCTGGTGTCCTTCCCATCAGCGCTATTGGAAAGAAAATACTAAGTAATTTGAAATGTACGCAAGGGCCATTTTTACTCTCTGTGAAGGTGGAAGATTTTTCCCTCTTGGTCAAGCATTGCTAAGCTTCACTGAAGCTTCACACTGCGCTTTTCCGAGAGGCTGATGATCCGTTGAGACTCAGACGCCCAGCTTCCCCTTGAGCTGCTCGGATGTGCGCGCAGCCTGAGGGTGAGCGCGGCCCCGGAAACCCAACTCCGAGAGGATGCAGTCGGGTCTTCTGGGAGAGGCCCGCTCCGCACTGAGACAAACGCGGGTCATCACACCACCCGCGTGAAGCAGCTTCGTGTCATTCTGTCTTTGTAGGTCACTGGGCAAAAATAGCTTCTGAACTACCCCATCGGACAGGCTCCCAGTGTCTAAGCAAATGGAAGGTCATGGCCAGGGTGAGGCTTTACCGGAAGTCAGAAGGCCCAGCACCTGTGGGGTTGGTTAGGGTCATTACCAAGCAGGATGAGGGAGGGAGGTGCAGGCACTGGGGAGAGAAGGCTGTCATCTGGTATCTGGCCTGGGGTGCGTTCGGGAGGGCAAGCTCCAGGGATGGCATGTTCCTGGCGTGGCCTCCAAGCCCCCTCCGCCCCCTGGAGCCTTGCCTGCCTGCGGCCCTCCTCACAGGCCCTGAGGTAGAGAGGCCTCCAATGAGCCTTCTCCCCACAGAAGCGGCGGCGCCGGTGGCGGGGGCGGCGGCGCCCGCGCAACCTGCGATGGAGCTCCAGCAGCGAGGACAGCAGCAGCCCCGAGAGCAGTACGGACTCGGAGCCGGAGCCTGAGGAAGCCCCGCAGGCCATGGAGGGCAGCCCCATGCTCCCGTCAGCAGGGTGCCCTGTGCCGGACATGGACCTGTGGGTTCCTGCCAGGCAGGGCACCTGTGAGCCGCGGGGACGAGGGGCAGGGGCCTGGCCGGAGCACCCCACTGCCTCCTCTGGTTCTCCCGAGGACACCAACGTGGCCCACAGTGGCAATGGGGAAGCTTGCCCCGTGGCCTCAGCTGCTGCCGAGGAGGCGGGCTGGGCGCAGGGCCCCTCCAAAGCCCAGAGCACTGGCCTGATGGGCAGCGGCCACCTGCGTGTGGAAGACACTCGCCTCCCCAGCTCAGAGGGGCCAGCAGACGAGGTAGGCAGCAGGCCCCCTTGTGCCCTAGGCTGGGGGCAGGCAGAGCATGCTCCCGCCTGCTGGCCACCGAGGCTGGCCCTCAGGGATGGTGGGCCGGCCTGATCTCATGCAGCTGGGTTTCTTGGTGTGGGGGAGCAGACACCCTGTCCTCACTTGCTAGAAAGTTTCCTTCAGGCTTTCAAAAGAGTCATGCTCAGACTGCTAGCCTTCTGCAGTGAGGCCGGCATCCTCCATTTCTCCCGGCTTGTTGACTGTTAAAGCCACATACGTGGGAGAGCTGCTGAGGGGCCCTTGGGCTGGGAGCCATTTCTGACATGGTTTACCCTGAGCCAGGGGAGGAAGAAGGGGAGACCCCACTGTTTGCCTGCTTGGGTCTGGCTTGGCTCATGCCATGCATGCCTGTCCTGGGCAGGGCTAGAGGTGGGCACAGGCTTGGTCCTGGCTGTGTCTGAGTGGCATCCCTAACTGACCAGGCTGGTCTGTCCTGGGAGACGTAGAGGGCCCAGACAGCTGTGCAGAGCGCACCCACCGCCCCGGGCCGTGTGGCCCTAGAGCCCATCAGAGGTCGCTGCCCATCAGATTTGTCTTGCTATCTGGTGCCATCAACTCAGGGAGCTTGCTGGCAGGAGCGGGGACCCTCTGTTAGTCTGGAATGTGGCCGAGCCAGGCAGGCATCCCAGAGCCAGGCCTTCAGGACCCGCCACCCTCCTCTGGCTTCAGAGCATTTGCCACCAGCCCGGGGTGCAGATGCCGTATGCCCTGGGATCTGGGCCTGGACCTCTGCGTGTGGCCTGGGCAACAGGCCCTGTGCCAGGGGTCCCCACCCACCCAGCCCCACGCCGTCTTTTTGTCAGGGTGGGAAGTGTCTGCTGAAGGTGCCCCTGGAGACCGTGCCGCAGGTGCTCAGGACCAGCCCAGCTGCCTGTAGCTGGATGCTGGTAAGGGCCTGCCTGTGACCAGATGCAGCCCCTGGGCTTTGCACATATGTGTATACGCTGCTGTGACCAGACCAACCCCAGGACCCACTCCCCCAGTACACGATGTGGGAAGGACTGCGAGTGGCGGGGCGTGGGCAGCCCCAGAGCCTTGTCTGGCAGCAGGCCCAGGTGCCTTTCTCCCAACAGAAAGAGAAGCCGAGGCAACGGTGCCTGCTCAGCCCGCCCCTGGGTGCCGGCTCCAGTGGCCACGGTGTGGCCAGGCCCCATGTGCAGCAGCCATGGC
Source organism: Manis pentadactyla (assembly GCF_030020395.1). Lineage (NCBI taxonomy): Eukaryota > Metazoa > Chordata > Mammalia > Pholidota > Manidae > Manis > Manis pentadactyla. The sequence continues at coordinate 220,217,023 of NC_080021.1, forward strand.
ACAGGACCATCAGGCGTGGGCAGCAGCGCCAGGGACACACCTTGCAGAGGAGGCTCCTCCAGCGCCGGCTTCTGATGGCCGTGAGCCCGTGGGTGGGTGATGACGTGCTGCCCTGCACTTCCCTGAGGCCAGCTGTGGTGCACACCCGAGGTACCTCCCTGGGGCCCCAGGAGCCTCCTTTGGGGCCCAGGGGCAGGAGGAGGTCCTATAGGCACATGATGGGGGGCCTGGGGGTGGTCTACAGACACATGGAGGTTACCTGCCAGGGCTGGGTTTAGGCGGGGAGCCAGAGGGCACCGTCAGCCCCATCTGCCAGCTTGTCTTCCTAGGAGGGCATCACTTGGAGAGGTCTTGGGACTTGGCCTCCCCCTCCTGCTTAGCACTGGAGGCTCCTTAGGGAGGTGACCCAACATTTGGGCCTCAGCAGGAGCTGCTGCCCAGGCCTGGATCTCTGTTTGTGTTCCCTGAGGGTGGGGACTCCCTGGGCCTGGGAGCTCCTGTGCCCAGAGGTGTTGGGACCAGTCAGGCCCTCTGCCCCCTGGGCCCTGGCCCTTCCAGCAGTGGCTGGATTTGGGGTGCTTTGGGGGCTCTCAGGGCTGCGACAAGAGGGTTCTGAGGAGCTGGGGCCACGTTGCATATGTGCCCATGTCCCTTCAGCCGATGGCCTCCGGCAGCAGCTGCAGGACGCCCACCTAGCCAGCACCCCAGTGTTTGCCCTCTTTATTCAGGTGAGCACAGGGTCTCCTCTTGGGCTTTGTTTTTCTGGAAATTTTGAAGTTTGCAGTGAATTCACTTTCTTAAAAGTCCAGCTTTCCAGAGTCGTGGACCCTCAGAAAGGGCTGTTCAGTGCCCCTGCCTTCCTACCACCAGCAACCAAACCCTGTCCTGGGAAGGCAGGGGCCTGGGGTGCACATGGCAGCTGAGGGGGACAAGAAGCCTGGCTCATGGGGAGCAGATGTCCCCAGGCCTCTTGAGTCTTGGCAGGGGAGGCAGCCCAAGGACCCAAGTCCAGGCTGCAGCATCCGTGAGATGGTCCCAGCCTCGCGGGGCTGCCCCCGCTCCAGCCAGAGCCCCTAGGGCTGTGCATCTGCCCCGCGAGAGCAGCGGTGGCCAGGGCTGGCCTCCTGTCAGGCGTGTGTCATGCGTGTCCCTCAGCTGTTCCAGATCGACACTGCAGGCTGCATGGAGGTTGTCAGAGAGAGGAAGGCACAGTCCCCCACCAGGCTCCAGGCTGGTACTGGGGACCCGCCTCCGCGGCCCCTGCAGGTGAGGGAATGGGTGCCAGGCTAGGCTGTATGGCAGTTGTCTAGCTAGCCAGGGAGTGAGGCGACACCAGCTTGGTCCAGAGGCAGAAGGAGTCCCGTGACCTGTGGAGGCTGGGGCCAGCCCTGCAGAGCAGGGCCGGGTTTCAGCCCTCAGGCCCGCCTAGCAGCTCAGTGCCCTTCCTACAAGGCCACACTGCTCCTGCACGGGCCAGGGAGCCACTGGGCACTTGCTGCTCGGGGCATTGGCCAGGGTGGGCAGCCCTGCCCTCCATGTCTGTTGGGGTAAGAGGGTCCCCCACACCGAGTCCATTCACCACTGGATAAAATGGCAAAGAACGGTGGCTGGTCTAAGGACCATGCCGGCCCCAGAGCCCCTATGGCCTCCTGCTGAACAGCCGGGCCTCTGCCTCTCCCCGTAAACCCCGCACAGCCCTGACCCGCTGCGGCGAGCTTTCCCGAGGGTGCCTCTGGGTCGCGCTGCTTCAGGAGGGAGGCGGCCCTGGCACCTGGGGCCCTGACCTCCCCTCAGGTCACAGTCAGGTGGTGGTCTTGGCGGGGTGGGGACGTGGATGTCAGCCTGGCCGGGACTTCCCAGGGGTGCTCATTCTCCTCTTCTCTCTTTTTCAGGCACCCTCAAGTGCCCGCAGCTCCCCAGGTACTGACTGTGCGTCTGTCTCTCCCTTTATCGTAGCTATTTCTGCCTAGTGGGAAATGGCCAAAGCCGGCACAGGCATTTTCAGACTCCCAGCAGCACGGCCATGGACCCTCCAGCGGGTGACAGGTTGGCTGCTATGAGCTGGAGGGGCAGCTCCTCGGGCTGGGCTCCTACCCACCCGGTGCGGCAGGTCTGCCCCCAGGCCCTAGGGCTCTCCTACCAACCGCCACCCAGCTGCCCACACCAGCAGCATCAGGCCAGGATCGGTTCTGAGGGGCTGTGTGCGGGGCAGGGCGGTGGCATCCAGCAGTCATTCTGAACACATTCGAGTCCAGGCTGAAGTGTGGCCAGGCATGGCTGAGCATTCTCTCTGTGCTTGCCTTGGCCATGGTGCCAGGTACCCAGTTGTGCCTGCTGCCCTGGCCTTGGCAGGAGGCTGGGGAGGGCTGGGCACCAGCAGCCAGACTGGTGAACCCTGCTTGGCCCAGGGCCGAGCTCCGGCTTCCACAGCCCGAGCAGGCCACCTCCAGCCCCCCACCGACAGTCACAGGGCAAGGCCTGTGTTGGCCGGTCGCCCAGAGCTCATCAGGGCATGTGCTCTGTCCTGCCTGCAGCCTGCCTCTCCCAAGACGGGCCGAGCCGAGGAGCTGCAGAGGGGAGCACCCTCCTCCAGGGGCGCAGGGCGGTGCCCGACCGCCGTGCTGCTTCTGCCCCGCAGGCAACCCTGCCAGCCTCTTGCGGCCCCCGGCCCAAGCCCAAGACTGTGTCCGAGCTGCTCCGGGAAAAACGGCTGCGGGAGGCACGGGCCCGGAAGGCCACCCAAGGCCCTGTGGTTCTCCCGCCCCAGCTGCTGGTCTCCCAGCCTGTGATCCTCCAGCCCGCCCCAACAGTGGCCTCACAGGACCCCCCAGCCACAGGTCCGGCGGCCTCAAGTTCCCTCCTTGGGTCTGTGGCCCCTGCAGCTGCCCTTGCAAGTGCCTCAGGCTCCTGGGCCTCAGCTGAGGACAAGCCAGCCTTGGACCTTGCTCTGGCCTGCCCAGAGGCTGCCCCCACTGCTTCCAGGGCCCGAGCCCCGAGCCCCAGCCAGGTCCCTGTGAGCTGCCCTCTGAGCAGTCCCGGACAGTCTCAGGCCCCTGCCACATCATGGAAGCGGGGCCTACCCGAGGCGCCACCCCTGCTCCTTGCTGCTCCCAGCCCCGCCCAGCTGCCCATCCAGCCCCGCAGCCTGACGCCCACGCTGGGCACGCACTGCGGTGGGCCTCCCGTGGTGGCCAGTGCCCCTCTGCCAGTCACCTGGGTGCTTACAGCCCCGGGGCTGCTTCCTGCGCCTCTGCCGGCTGTCATGGGCCTTTCTAAGCCAGCAGGGATCCCTGGTCCCAAAGGGGTGTTTGTGACTCTGCCAACCTTCCTGACTGAGATGCAGGCAGCCCAGAGCCCTGGGCAGCCCCCAGCCAACTTGGACACAGAATCAGGCCCTCCCTCCATGCCAAACCTGACCTTTCCAACACCTCCCCCACATCAGAGCGCTGCTGAAGTGGGTGGTGACATGGCCTGTGTCCCCAGGGAACTCCCCTCTCCTGAAGAGGCCCAGGTTCCCAGGCCATCTTCCCCTGCCACGCTCCTGGCTGACCATTCTGAAGCTGAGCCCCCTTGGTCCAGCCAACTGCCTCTGCAAGGTGGCTCTGTTCTGGGGAGCGTCCCAGGGGGAACGTCAGGGTGCCCCTCACAGGCAGGGGAGTCCAGGGAGTCTCTGGGCCCGGAGAGGCCGCCCCCACCCCAGCCTGGGCCTGGAAAGGGTGCCCTGGACCTGGCCCTCCTCTCCCTGGAGAGCGAGGCAGCCGTGCGGGAATGGCTGAGGGGGCAGCAAGGAGTGTGCATGCCCCGGCTGGGGAGCAGGCTGCCCTACCAGCCTCCTACCCTGTGCAGCCTGCGGGCGCTGTCTGGCCTCCTGCTCCACAAGAAAGCCTTGGAACACAGAGCTGCCTCCCTAATTCCTGACGGGGCGACCGGAGCCCTGCAGGCCTCGCTGGCACCGGTGTGGAGAGCGCTCCAGGACAGCCCGGCCTACCTGCTGCTGAAGGCGCGGTTCCTGGCAGCCTTCACACTGCCCGCACTCCTGGCCACCCTGCCCCCGCACGGCGTCCCCACCACCCTGTCAGCGGCCAGGCAGGCTGGCCCTGGGAGCGACGACAGTGACCAGGAGGAGCCGGAGCGGGCTGACAGTGACAGGCAGCCGGGCCGCCAGGCCACCACCCCCGTTCAGGTAGGGGGCCTTCTGAGCCCCATGGCCCTCACCCACTGTGGGTGCCCAGCCCACCTAGTGTGGCAGGGTGGCATTCAAGGGTGGGGGCAGGGGAAGCCATGGCCAGGGCAGCTGGTTTCTGAGCAGGAAGAAGCCGGCTATAAGCCCGCTCCACCGCGTGGAGGTCCTTCCCACGTGCAGAGAAAGCGACCTCACTGACCCGGAGCTCCTCGGCCCCTTCGGGGGGCGTTCCCCTGGCCACACGGCCTCATCTGACAGGGATGCCGCTCTGCTCTGCCGCCTGCACATGTGTGCCTGCGGTGGGCCCTCCGCTCAGCACGGGGCCCTGTGTTCACCCTTCCCAGGGTCGGCTCACCCCCGCTCACATCCTGAGGGTTCTAAGTGGAACCGTTTTCTTTATCTCCTGATGTGAGCATGTGCAAGAAGGTACCCGTGTGTCCTGTGGCTATGTGGGCCCAGTGGGGCCTCCCCCTGTTGCCTGGGGCTGAGGGAGAGCTGGGCCACCTTGGGCTTTTTGTGCCAAGTTAAGAAAGTCAAGGCCCCTCGCAGGGGGAATCCAGAGTGTGTGGTGGCCCTCCCAGGGAACCCCCCTAAGTGGTCCCTCCCTGTACTCCCTGGGGCAGCAAGAGCCAAGGGTCATGGCCGGGGGCTGTGCCCCCCCACCCCACAGGCTCACTCCTGGGCTGTTGGGACATTTGGCCCCCTTCCCAGGGCCATTGCTTGGGGGCCCTCCAGGCTGTCTTCTGGGCCCCAGATACCAAGGGGAAGAGCTCCCTATCCCCCGTGGTGGGGCGGGCCCTGAGAGAGCTGGGGCCCCCGCGTAAGGAAGGGGTCAGCAGAGGCAGGGCCCACACGAGGCCCCGGGAAGGCTGGTGCCCTGTTCCTGCCTGTTACACGGCAGTGTCACCCCGCCAGCCTGGGGCGCCTCCCCCTGCTGGGGCCGCGGCTCCCCTGAGAGCTGCTCTATCTCAGCAAGGAGGAGTCTGAGGGGGCTACCTGTCCCCAGTGTCAGGCCTCTGCCATTCCCAGCCCGCCGGGCTGGAGGCTCACCCTTGTCCTCCTCGGCCTGCGTTTTTGTTTCAGGGAGCCCTGGACCCTGGCGAGGGCTCTGGCCCCTGCCTGGACACTCCTGATGACGTCGATGTTCTCAGAACCCGGCACTCATGGCACACGCGGAAGCGGAGGCGGCTGCTGTGAGCAGCAGGGTGAGTGGGCCAGGCGGGTGCCCCTGGGTCCCGGAACGGACAGGCCTTCCTCTCGCCTCTGCGTTGGGCACGTGGGGGCCGGGCCTCCGTTGCCTGGGAGCGAGCTGCTTTCCAAATGCAGTCCGGCGCCCCAGAGGCTGGCCACTGTTGGCCCTGCCCACGGGGTTCATGTGGGGTGTAGTGGAGAAGGGGCAGGCGCACACGTACCCCTGGGGGCAGGCCCAAGGTCGCAGAGGCCCCCTTGGGGGAAGAGCTGACTAATCCGCCCTCCCCAGGTCTCCTGGCCCCTCTGGTACTTCCCACTGCCCCTCTGTCCAGCACACTCATCTGCCTGCACTTGGGTGCCTCCATTCATGCCTCTGCTCCGGGGGCAGCCGCTCAGCCGCCCTCCCACAGCAGCCTCCTGAGGCAGCAGCACTGTCCTGGTGTCCGTCCGTCCTGACGGCACCTGCCCTGACATCTGGCACGTGACTTGTCTGCTGGCCTCCTTGTGACATGAGCGTGGGAGGGCAGGCGTGTGGCTTTGCTGCAGGGCCCAGTGCCCAGGCTGCAGGCACCCTGTAGGCCCTCAGCACCAGTTGGTCCATAGGACTCCCAAGGTGGAAGGGTGTCCTGGTTAGCAAGTCCCAGAGGCACGAGCCTTCTCTGGGTTGTGCAGGCAGTGCCGGGAGAGGTCCAGGTCCTGGAGTGGGTACCACGGGGGCTGTGTGAGTGGTCCCATTTGCAACCCACCCCCAGAGGCCAGGGCCTGCACTCCATGTGGGCCCTCCCTGAGAAGGCCTGGCACCACGCTGGGGGACTGGCCGGGTCGGGGTGCCCCCAAGAGGTGTGCTTGTGTTCCAGGACCACCCAGATGTGGGCTCCACCACTGCTGCTTGTGCTGGCAGGAGGCGGGACTCGGCCCACCTGCCCAGGAGCCCACCACCGAGAGCCCCCCAGAGAAGCAGCGGGCGGCTGGGGGAAGACTTGTCAGCAGTGGCCGCACCGTCATAGGGCCTTGTCTTGTCCCCAGGTCTTTTCGGGACATTGAAGGAATAAATAAAGTAAATGTGTTTTTAATGAAAAAGCAAGCCCCAGGCTCTTGTGGTCTTGCCCTGAAGCTGGGCTGTTTTGGGCCTCCCCTGGGTAGGTGGGGAGCCAGCCAGCTGGGCCCTGGGTCCTCAGCACTCCTATACACTGGGCCTCCCTGCGGAGGGGAGGGAGGGGAAGGAGAGGGGAAGCTGAGGTCTGCCCTTTGCACAAGAAGCTCCTGTGGCTTTGGCCCTGGGGCTGAGGAGAAGGCAGGGCGCCCTCCCCCACCCCAGGGGTGAGGGCGAGCCCACTTCCTCCGCCTCTGGACTCTGCAGGCAGAGCTGGCGGCCCCTGCAAGCAGCCGCAGCAGCCCCGGCCCAGGACCGCCTGCCTCCCAAGTGTCAGGTGCGTCGTAAGGACACTGGGCCTCGGGCCTGGTTTACAGCCTTCCTGGCACGGGGGTCTCCTGGGTGCTTCCCTTTGCTCTTGTTTTACTTGCTACGCGATGCTGACTGTGTATGGAAACATGGCAGGCGTGCTGGGTGTGCGTCCTGGCCCCACCCGAGCTGCAGCCACGGCGCCGCCTGCCCACTTCGCCCCACAGACGCCACAGGTCGCACAGCCTCAGGCTGCCTCTCTTCTGGTGTGCCCAGCACTCCTTTAACAGATTTCTGGTTTTCCTCGTGGCCTCTTCTGACCTATGGGTTACTGAGAGGTTGTTACTTAAATTCTGAGCATTTAGGAATCTTCCAGATACCTTTGTTCCTGGTTTAGCTTCATTCGGACGCGGTCAGAGAAGAGGATTAATTCTTAAGATGTGCACCAGGGGGCAGACACCTTTATCAGCTGCATTTTACAAAGTGAGGAAGGCGTCTGGCTGGTAATGGCCTGGTACTGGTGCCTGCTCCTGCGGCTGGGCCCACCCTCCTGCCCCACCTGGGCCCACACCCCCGGCAGCACAGCTGCCCCAGGGGCCAGGGGACTGCCAGCACCCAGGGACACGATGTCGGGTCTCAGAGGCCCGCAGGCCGCAGGAGGGCCGGGCTGCCGCCACGAGGAGGACTGAAGTTCTGGCTGAGTAGCCAAGCACTAGGGCCAGGAGGCAGAGAAAGGCCCCGGGGCTAGGGATCGAGATCCGACAGGAAGGGAGATGGTCAGGCCAGGGCTCAGAGCCAGTCAGCCTGGCAGAGCCCAGAGTACCGGTCTTCCCTTAATTGTAGCCTCAGCCCAGCAGGTGGCAACACGGTTCACCCAGTACAGCTGCACCAATGAGGCAGTGGTCTGAGAGTTCCCTGAGCCCCGGGGTGTGGAGGCCCAGGAGGCCGCGCCCCCTTCCCAGGGCCCGAGCGTCACTGTGCGCTTCATAGCCCTTCTGGAACTGGCTTGTGAGGCCACAGTATCCTTAGAGCCCTGGGAGCCTTCTGTCACTGTCCCATGTGTCCTGGTGGAGAGGGATTACAGAATGGGGGTGCCCCAGGGAGGGATGAGGGCGTGCTGGTGGGGGCATGAGGCAAGCACGGTTGAGGCCCGTGGTCTCCCCAGCCCCACGCGCTCTTTGGACACCACACTGCCGTCTATGTGAGCAAAGCGTGAGCTGGCCTGGCTGTGTATGCTGGCACCCAGCTGGGAGCTGTGTCAGGGTAGGTGCCCCCGATCCCATCACACCCTACAGGCCTGGCCCCGAGGCTGCGCTGCTGGTCCCCAACCAGGCTGCCGAAGTACAGGAGCTGGAACGGCACAGAGCAAGGTCCCTCTGCTATGGAAACCTCCAGAGGCCTGCGTCTGGGCCCAAGAAGACTGGACGGTGGATCAGCCTCGTGCGGCCCCTGGGAGGGCCTTTGCTCACACTTTGACTGTGCCAAGTGCCAGGGCCAGGCCTCCAAGGGGACCCCAGGACCACGGCCCCACAGGCAGGCTGGCTCCTAGCAGCTTTCCTCAGAGCGGGGACTTCCACTTCCCTCTGCCCCGCCTCCCGGGCTGCAGACTGGGCGGGGGACCAGAGGGCAGCTGCCAGGGACTGGTCCCTGCCGGAGGACCCGCTGCCTCGGGGCTTAACCGGAACCATCAGGAAGCACACAGGCTCTCCTCTGCCCCACCCTCCCTAGGCGGCCAGGGCAGCACCTCCTGTTGCTCAGGGTTGGAGTGGCCCAGGCTGATGGGTGTCCAGCTGTGCAGGGGCCCCTCGAGGACCTGAGGTAGGCTGGTGTGGGGCCCTTTCAAGAGGTGGCAGGGGAGGTGGGTGGCTCTCTGCTCAAGGCTTTCCAGGGCGGCGAGATCCTAGGGCCAATACCCAGAAGGTCACCGAGGGGCCTCAATTCCTCTGCCCTGTCCCCCTTCACAGCCACCTGGCATATTGCAGCTGAATTAGGAGCAGGACATCAGGTCTGGGGCCTGTGAATTTTAGGCTAGCAAGGCAGAAATGGGTGAATGTTACCAAGGGCCATCCTGAGTTGTTTTTATTCAGTGTTTTGTCTGTCACTGGACTGGATGGGATGACTGAGGGCAGGAGGAAGTTGGAGAGACTCCAAAAGACCAGGCCTCCGCCACCCATATCTCTAGGATAGCTGACCTAACTCCTGGGGCTGGAAACGCAGTTCTCAGGTGACTGAAGTCTCTCTCTGAGTGGCTGGGTCAGTTCTCCATCCTTGCGACAAGGAGGTGCAACCCCATGACTGCCCTCACTTGGCCTGGCCCTGGAGCGGTTTCCCACCCGCTGGTAGAAGGGAGCAGCAGAGGGAAGTTCCAGCATAGATGCGTCCCTGTTGGTGCCAGTGTGGACAGTCCCCAAGAACAGGCTTTATCTGGGAGATGGGAGAGGAGCCCAGACATGAGCCCAGGACCTGAGAACCTGGAAAAGGTGTGAAGCAGCATCTCAGGCCAGCGTGGCTGACAGCCAGCCTGTTCCAGTGCACTGGGCCCTCGCTCTCCTGTGTGCAGCCTAGCCACCCTTCCTGGGCAGCACGGTGATGCAGAGCCCGACTCGGAGCGGGCCAGCCTGGGCAGCTGCCGAGGACTGTTGCATCACCAGCCGGCCTCTGGAATGAGAGCCGGAGCGGGACTGGGCGAGTCAGCTGAGTCAGGGCATGAGGAAGTCCCCCACGGCACGGCCTGGAGTTGCGTGGCTGCCAGCCACAGCCTGGGCACTGGCTGATGGGGGCTGGAGCCTCCCTCCCCACCTCTGCAAGGGCCACTGTGCCAGTGGGCAGCACCTGGCACAAACAGCTCCTCCCACGCCATCACCTCCATGGGTAGGAGGGGGCCGTCCCTGCCAGCTCCATGACAGTTTAGGAATGTCAGCGGGGGCAGAGGTCAGAGGGTCCTGGTGCAGGGGCGAATGTTCTCTTAGACACCACCTGTCCCCGGACCGTCTCCACAGCTTCCCCCAAGCTTCTCCAGGTGCCTTGGGGAGAGAAGCCCAGGGAGGCCAGAAGGGCACGGGCCAGGGAAGGCTGACGGTTGAGCTGGCGGGAGCACAGGGCCACTGTGCTACTCGGTCACCGGGATGGGAATGATCACTCGGTCACAGGGGACTGCACACCTCCAGAACACCCCTGGGCTGATCCCTGGCCGGGCACTGCAGCGGCAGGCCTGGGTCCTGGCTTCAGCTGGCTGCCCACGAGAGGGCCCCCGGCCCCTGCACAGCGCCATGTCTGACTATGAGAATGAGGAGGAGTGCTGGAGTGCCCTGGAGGGCTTCCGGGTGAAGCTCACCTCCATCGTGGACCCTGCCCGCATCACACCCTACCTGAGGCAGTGCAAGGTCCTGGGCCCCGACGACGAGGAGCAAGTGCTCAGCGACCCCACCCTGGTCACCCGCAGGCGGAAAGCGGGTCAGTGCCCCCTGGCCCCGGCCCCGGCCAGACGCGGCGTCCCCAGCAGGGCCGGTGCCTCCGCCCCAGCCCTAGAGTGCACCGGCCCCAGCACCCCGTCCCGCCATCCTGTCTGCCTGGGTGGTGGCACTTCCACACACAGCTGGGGCCCTGGAGGAGCCAGGCGAGGGTGGGCGCACCTGGACCCTGGCCAGGACAGCACTTGCAGCAGCTGCCGCGGCCCAGCCACTCGGCCCGTAGCACTGCTGGGGACCGACAGCCCTGCCCAGCCAGGTCTCGCTGGGCCGCAGGTGTGCTCCTGGACATCCTGCAGCGGACGGGCCACAAGGGCTACGTGGCCTTCCTCGAGAGCCTGGAGCTGTACTACCCGTACCTCTACAAGAAGGTCACGGGCAAGGAGCCCGCCCGTGTCTTCTCCATGATCATTGGTGAGGCTGGGGCCCTGGGCATCGGGGGCATGATCGGTGTGGCGTGGTAGGCAGACCCCTCCCTATCTGTCTCCAGATGGATAAATTTGGGGGCATAAATTGTCAGCCTGGGGGCGGGCCTGGTCTTTGCTCCCATCCTGCTCTCTCCTAGCACTCATGGGGAGAGTTAGAGAAAGGGGAGACCTGTCCTCCAGAGGGGTAGCAGGTGGGGTACCGAGGCCGACTGGTGGGTTGCAGCCCCTCCTGCTCAGAAAGACTCCCGGCCCCGCTGAAGCGCCGGCTCTAGCATTTCTTCCTCTCATCTCTCAATCACAATCCTAACAAAATTAGACCCACGGGGATGGGTGCCTGGCTCTCTGACTGTCCCTCCACCCATCTTGGGGGTGGGCCCTGGCCGGCAGCCTGGGAGATGAGTCAGAATCTCAGTGCATTTCCTCAGCGGGAGCATCAGGACTTGGGGTGGACGTCCACCCCGGGAGTGAAGGCCAGAGGGGTGATGGAGTGGGGCGGCCATGGGCCCCAGGAGGGCGGCTGACCCACCGGGTGTGCAGACGCGTCTGGGGAGTCAGGCCTCATGCAGCTGCTGATGAGCGAGGTGACCAAGCTGCAGAAGAAGGTGCAGGACCAGACGGTGCTGCTGAGCTCCAAGGACGATCTCATCAAGGAGCTGCGTGTCAAGGACAGCCTGCTGCGCAAGCACCAGGAGCGCGTGCAGCGGCTCAAGGAGCAGTGGGAGGCCGGCAGCCACGAGCTCAAGCGCTGCAAAGACGAGAACTACGACCTGGCCCTGCGCCTGGCCCGCCAGAGCGAGGAGAAGGGCGCCGCACTCATGCGGAACCGCGACCTGCAGCTGGAGGTGCCTGGCCTGCCGCCTGGAGCCCAAGGGTGGCCCCGCGGGGAGGTCCGTGGCTGACAGGCGTCCCTCAGGTGGACCGGCTGAGGCATAGCCTCATGAAGGCGGAGGAGGACTGCACGGTGGAGCGCAGGCACACGCTGAGGCTGCGGCACGCCATGGAGCAGCGGCCCAGCCAGGAGCTGCTGTGGGAGCTGCAGCAGGAGAAGGCCCTGCTTCAGGCCCGCGTGCGGGAGCTGGAGGCCTCCACACAGGTAGGACAGCGGGCTGAAGGGGCGGGAGCTGCCAGGCCAGCTGCTGCCCGGCCACCCTCCGGCCTTTGCCACCCACAGGACGGCAAGCAGGATGAGGGCAGCCACTACATCCAGGTGCTGGACGAGGACTGGCAGCAGGCGCTGCGGGACAACCAGGAACGGGCCAGTACCATCTTCTCCCTGCGCAAGGAGCTGCGGCGAGGCGAGGCCCAGCGCATCCGGGTACTGGGCCCGAACCAGGTTGGGTGGGCCCGGCCGGCCAGGGGACAGAATGGGGGTGGCGGGCACGTGGCCGACTGCGGTCTCCCGTAGTGCATGGAGGAGAAGGAGATGTTGGAGCTGCAGTGCCTGGCCCTCCGGAAGGACTCCAAGATGTACAAGGACCGCATTGAGGCCATCCTGCAGCAGATGGAGGAGGTCGCCATCGAGCGGGACCAGGTAGGCTCCTGCCTCGCTGGCAACTGCCCTTCGGGGGCCAGCGTCAAAGTGGTTTTTAAACGACAAAGACAGCTGAGAGCACCTAAGACAGGATGGTGATGAAGTTAGTGTCCCCCCCAACACCCCACCGTTTTTATTATACAAAATGGAAGCTTTCTGTATTGTTTTACAAATAGTTTTAACTTACAAACTGTGGGCCTGTCTTGGCTGCGTTCCTGGAGAGAGGCCAAACACGGACCTGGGGCTGCACCCACCTGATCCCAGCCTCTGACCTATGAACTGGGGCTTCCGTGAGGTTCTGGAGGTTAACTGACAGTCTCAGGAGTCTGGAGAAGTAGATACCTTTTAACGCAGTGATTCCCAAGAGATATTGCATGGCAACTGCAGTAATTCAGAGACAGCTGTACGTGGGTGTGGATCTCAGGGCCACGGGCACCAGCAGGAATGTGCAGAGGTAAGGACAGCTTTAGGTGGGGAAAGGGAGGCTGCTGGCTGGTGCTGCTGGAGCGGGGCCCTCACTGAAGGCAGCTGGGGAGCGGGGTGTTCAGGGGCGGAAAGCAGGCCCTGGGCCTGCGGAAGCCCCACGAGGCTGGGCAGCCGAGGTGGCTGGGTGGGGTTTTCCCTGGTTGTTCTCAGTTGGAAGCAGGACAGGAGAGAGGGCAGTTCTCTGTCGTTAGGGAAGTCCCGGCTGTCCAGGGGCCGATGAGTACAGGGATGTGCTTTACCTCCCTGGACTGCTGCTGGCATCCTTTAAGTCTGACCTCTCGCTGCTGGGCCATTCTGAAGATAAGGGGCTGCCCTGGCCAGTGGCTGCAGGTCATGGGCCAGACTTCTGTCATTGCATGTGGCCTGGCCATTGTGCGTTTGTGTATTCTGTGGCCCCTGGGAGGGTCGGGCATGACAGTTGTGGTGCACACCTCTTAGGAGCATTACAGGCTGTTAACCATGTTCTTGAGATCAAGCCACACAAGCTTGTAAGACTTGCATGTGGAGGTGGAAATATGATTGTCCACACAGAATGCAGGACTCGGGGTAACACGGGCCAACAGGGGTTGCTCTGAGGGTTGAGTATGGGGAGTTGTGTCCTCTCAGAGTCTCTGACACTGGTAGGAGGCTGTTTATTCTCCTTGGTTCTTGTCCCCGCTGCAACAAAGAATTGAAAGGCAGAGACACAGTAGCAAAGCAGAATGCGTAAGTTTTATTTGAACACACTCCCAGGGAGTAGCAGGCCAGAGTCAAGGTAGACAAAGGCAAGAAAGGGAAGCTCACTGAACTCCAGCTCGGCGTTGGGCAGATACCTTGTCAACTTCTGGAGCCAGGGTCACCTGGCGTCCGGTGTCCTCTCGGATCTGCACAGCATGGGAACCAAGCCTCTATCACCCCAGGATTTTGGAGAGCCGCAGAGCACTGGGTGGAGTGAGATTATGTTTTGAGAACTTTCCAAAGGCAAAGAAGAGACTTTCAGGCAGGCTGCTAAGGAGCCCAGGGGAAGGGAACCTGCAGGCCCCAGGTCAGAGCTCTGAGCAGCCCTTCTACTTACCTGGAGTAGAAGAGAGAGTGCCACGTGAAGAAAGGGGACTGTGGGCAACCTCAGAGAGGAGGCATGCTTAAGGGTTTAGAGTTTGGGGTTTTATAGGGCCTTTTGGGTAAGAGTCAGCATAAGGCATGATGTATACAGGTGACTCATAATTCCTTTGAAGTTTTGTTTTAAGAATAGGGTTGTTTAGGTGACTGTGTTGACCTGGTTCTTGGCATTCTCTATCCACATAGGTTCATTTACACTTGCAGCTCTGTCTCCTGCCCCGGTTACAAAGTCACTAATTAAGGGGCTGGAAGAAGAGGAAGAACAGCATACAGATTAAGTTAAAGAATAAACTGGGCCTTTTTCACAGGCTAAGTATATTTTACAGTGGCATGATCTACCTGGTGCAAGGCAGACATGGGCTGCGCTTGGATACTTTTCTCTATCTGGGGAATATCCCAGACTTTCCAAGTCACTCCTGGCCTTTGGAACTTCAACTAATTAACTCTGCGAGCCCTTTCTGGCTCTCTGGTTTTAGCTGGTTAATTCTTTTGAGCCCTTTTCAGCGGACTCCACTGGCCGTATTCTCCCTCCACCTGCTCACTTCTGTCTTTCTGCCCAACACGTCCACACTTTTCATCACGGGCCTTTGTTACAATCCCCCAAATGCGTCCACGGAGAAGAGAAGAAGGGTGGCCCAGCCCTGCTGGCTCCTGGGAGAGTGCTGGGAGTGTCGCCAGAGGCCGGGTGAGCTCCTGCGGGGTCCCCCCACAAGTCTCCGGGCGCCCGCCCTGTGATTCCCCGCAGGCCACGGCGGCGAGGGAGGAGCTGCACGCGCAGCAGGCACGCAGCCTTCAGGAGAAGGACCGGCTACGCAGGCGCGTGCGGGAGCTGGACGAGAAGGCCGACGAGCTGCACCTGCAGCTCTTCCAGCGCGAGGGCCAGCTGCTGGCCGTGAAGGGCAGGCTCAGGCGGCGGCTGGAGATGCGCGTCCCGGTGGGCCTCCTGGGGGTCGGGGGGCGTCCGTCCAGCAGCTGTAGCTGTGGGCCTGCCCTTGAGGCGTGGGGGGCCCCGGTGCAGGCCCAGCTCAGCCACTGACCCATTGGCGGCCTGGTGGGCCACTGTGGGCCTAGTGAAAGGAAGGGGGGGTCTTGGGCGGGAGCCAGGACCAGCCTTGGCCTGGAGAAGGCCTTCCCGGGGGGCAGGGGCTGGCCTGGGGCCCCTCCCCGTGCCCCGCCTGACTCCATGCCTTGGGGTGGCTTTGTTCCCACTCATCTGCTCACTGACCCCTCCTCTGTGACCACAGAGCTCTGACCTGGAGGACAGCTCACCCAGGAATTCTCAGGAGGTGAGTGTGGCCCCTGGGGGGCTCCTGGGCTGCAGCCTCTGCCAGACCACAGCCCCACACATCCCTCGGAGGTACCAGGCACCGGGCTGCTCCCTATTCCTCAGATGCTCAGCTGGGCAGAGGGAAGGGCAGCTGGCACTCACCGAGGCCTCTGTGTGCTCTGGGCAAGAAAGGCCTGGGTGGCGGCCAGCTTGTGGCCCTCGTGGCGGGTCCCTCCTGCCAGGCCTGGCTGGGCAGTACAGGTTCCTGAGGTGCTGTGCAGTGGGGAGAGGGGTCCAGCCCAAGCGGGCACTGGTCTAAGTGGCTGCCCACTCTCTCTGGAAGCTCTCACCCCCGCAGGACCTAGAGGAGGATTCCCAGCTCTCGGACAAAGGTGAGGAGGGGGCATCCTGCCCCGAAGGACTCAGGCTGAAGCTTCCTCCTCACCCTAAGCTGGTGCCAACCCTGACCCCTGACACACACAGCCCCACTCTACAAATGCGGACACTGAGGTTGGGGATAAGTGACTCCCCAGTTCCCCAGTGAGCAAACGGAGCCCCTGGGAACCTTTGCCAAAATTTTCAGGGTTCACAGCCCAGCTCCCACAGAGAACACACCCCCATCAGAGGCACCCTGGGACCCAGGAGTGCAGCGCCTCCTCCTGGGCAGGGAGCTGGGAGGCAGGTCGGGATGCTCAGATGTGCCTCAACAGGGAGGGGGTGGCTAGGTGCTGGAGACGGGACTGGCAGCTGGGAGATGGCCCACAGCAGGCAGCCAGAGGTTGGGGGGCCCACTCTGAAGGTGGGTGTCAGGAGACCTGGGAAGGAGCCCTGTTCTGGGCATGGAGTGGGTGGGGGAGGCAGGGCCACCACAGAGGTGGCGTGAGAAGCCAGACTTCCTCGGCATCAGGCCTGACCCCAGCTTCCAAGGGATGGGGGTGGGGGCAAAAGAGGAATTGGGGCAGCAAATGCAGAAGTGAGGGTCAGGCCATCTGCTGCTCCCAGACACAAACTTGAGGTGCTGAGTTCCTGGGTGGGGTCAGGTAGGACCCAGCAGGCTGCAAGTAGGATGGGGAGGCTGCCACCTTAGTCAGGTCTGGGAGCTCCTGCCCACGGGGGGACTGTGCCTCTCAGGAGCTGGAGCAAGCTTCAGGGTCAGAGCAGAGGAGGGGAAGGTGCCAGCCCCAGGGAGACTGGGCACCCAGGCTTAGGGGAGCCGGCCAGGCACAGCACCTTCTGTCCTAGGGTTGGTCCCGAGCCCTGGGCCCAACCAGCCACGGCAGATTCGGAGGGGCCAGCAGCCTGGAATGTTCTGGTCCCAGCTGCTGCAGTGTGCACCTAGGAGGAGATGGGCTATCTACTTCGGGGGAGCAGCTTGGCGGGAGTCGGGGGTGGGGGGCACTGCAGCCTCTCTGCCTTCCTCCAGCGGGTGAGGAATGGGCAGTGGCAGCTCTGAGCCTTAGTCAGGGGTGAGGAGGTAGAGTCCAGCCATGCCCAGTGTGGCCCCAGCAGGTGACAGGATGGGCAGATACAACTCTCCTTCCCAGGAGGCCTGGCCAATGGGGACAGCCTGGAGCAACCCTTTGCAGCTCTTCAAACAGAGCAGCTTTCACTAACCTCCAGGGTAAGCCTGCCCAGGGTCCCTGCAGCCCTGGAGGGTCCCTGATATGGGCCTCAGTGTGACTGATCCCAGGGGGCGTGATCCTTCGACATGGATGCCTGGGGGGTGTTCACAAGGGTCTCTGCCCATGGGATTCTGGCGTGCAGGGTTTGGCCCATGAGGCTGACCACTGCCCTTCTTGCACAAAGCACAGGGGAGGGGAGGGCACGACAGCTCTGCTGGAGGCCTGGCAGCCATGGGAAGCCTGTTTCTGTCCCCACGTTAACCTCAGTGGGAACTGGGCCTCGCTCTCTCCCCTGCACAGTTGGGCTGACAGTAAAGTAGTAGAAGGGACACTGGTCTGGAGCCCTGCCCAGGCTGGCCACATGTCCTGGGCCTGTCTTGTCATCTGAAAGGCTGGACACACACCCTGCTCCCCTCCCTGGGCCCACACAGGACTCAGCTTGCAGTCCCAGGGGCAGGGCCGGGGCCTACCAGGGCGCTGGCCAGAGCCTGAGCATTGCCCCTCTCCAGGAGGCAGGTGGGAGCAACAGGGAGGCCCTGGACAGAGAGCAGAGGGAGCGGCGGCGCCTCAAGGAGAGCTTTGAGAACTACCGCAGGTGGGCCCTGCTGGGGACCCCAGGCAGGCTCCCCTGCCTGCGCAGGGGACGTGGGGGGCCGCAGTGCCTTGGGATAGCTGCACTCACCTGCCAGTGCTTCCGGGTTTTCCCCAGGAAGCGGGCGCTCAGGAAGGTACTGCACAGCTCCAGGCAGGGAGAGGTGGACTGGGAGAACACCACCGGCAGCGACAACACCGACACCGAGGGCTCCTAGCAGCCCCTTAGTCCACTGCGTGTGCCGCCGCCGCCGCCGCCGCCGCCGCCGTGGAGGACCTGCAGACCCAGTGGGGCCGCGTCCCGGGCGCTGGCTGCGCTAGGCCGCCGCCTTCTTGGCGCATCCTTTCCACGCAGGTGCAACAATCCGCGACTTCTACTGAGGTGTTCTTTGTATCTCTGTCTGCAGCAGTATTAGGGATGCAGCTTGGTAAATAAACGGCTGTGGTCCAGGCCTGCCGCACCTGATGACCTCGCTCCTACATGCACCTTCCAGCCCCACCGGCCCACCTTCCAACCCGCATACAATTCGCAATACCGCGCTCACCTTCTAACTCCCAAGTACACCTTCCAACCGCGTGCTTACCTGTCGACCCCGTACCTCGTCCAGCTACCCGCGCGCACTTCCGGCCAGCGCGCACCGCCCGCCGTCAGGGGGCAGCAGAGCCCGGGCCTACAGCCCGCGGACGGAAGCCGAAGAGGGCCGCTTAAGCCGCGTGCCCGCCTGCAGGAAGCTGCGGCGCGGCCTCCGCCTCGGGGGGCGGGGCGGCCAAGGCGGTAGGCGGGATGCTGCAGGTGGCCCTGGGCCGCGTGCCGTCTCTGCTGATCCGCGCGCGACCCTGTGGGCCGGGCCTGAGGCGGCTGTGGGGACGCGGAGCTCGTCCAGAGGCCGAGGGGAGAGGGCGGGCCTGGAGCTGGCGGCGCTGGAGCTCCGCGCCGGCGCCCGTGGCGGCGCACTACCGGCTCGTCTACACCTGCAAGGTGGGCACGCCGTGGGGCCGGGGCCGGGCTGCACCTGGCCTGGACAGCGCCGCGGGCAGAAGCGGCCCAGGTGCAGGGCGACACGCGTGGAGAAGCTGCCCGGGGGCGCGGCCTTCCGGGGAAGGGGCGGGGCTTTACCCGCCGTGGGTGGGGTCACCCTATCCCAAGGGGCGGGGCCGCGCTCGCCGTGGGTGGAGTCACCCTATCCCAAGGGGCGGGGGTCTCCTGGGATCTTCCGAGGAAGGACAGGCCGGAGCGGCCCTTTCCTGGGTTTTCACTTCCAGGTCTGTGGGACCCGGTCGGCCAAGAGCATCTCCAAGCTAGCCTATCACCAGGGCGTGGTCGTCGTGAGCTGCCCTGGCTGCCAGAACCACCACATCATCGCCGACAACCTGGGCTGGTTCTCAGACCTGGATGGGAAGAGGTGAGGCTGCCTGAACAGGGTTGGGGGACACAGGCTTGTCTCCCAGGGCTGGCCTGGTAGGTCCTGGGCAGGTACCCCACCAGTAACCTGGGGCACCCTCCCCCAGTGAGGTTTACAGAGCCCACCTCCTAAGCCTTATCAAAACAAGGAGGAGCAGTTAATTTTGAAATTAAATTTCAGAAAAGCCACAAACAACTCTTTAGTTTACCCACATATGGGGCATGTTTTATTTGCTATGCTTCCACCCTGGACCAGCCCCCTTGGGTCCCACTTGACTGCTGGCTGGGCAGGGAGCCCCCGGTGTGTTCAGGGCCCTGGGCCTCCCCTCAGGTGAGGGGTCAGATGGGGCTGACTCTTAAAGTGATGGCCTACTTTCTTTTTGTGGTTCCCTCTCACCCTACAAAGATTTCTCGAGGTCCTGCTCTGAGACAGGGATCCTAGCTGGTCACTTTGTGGTCCTCTGCTGACACTGGCTAGTTGACCACCCCAGCTCTGGGGTTGCATGTGAGGTGTGTGGAAGGGGCTCTGGGCCTGCAGGGTCAGCCTCACCTTTCTTGGGGAGAGCAGTGGAGTGGGGGGGCTGGTCAGGAGCCCCAGGCCAGGTGGCCCTGGGCAGTTGAATTTCACATGTGAGCAAGTGTTCCCTGAGAATGGGACAGCAATGGCAGCTGCCTCTGGGCCGTGGAGAAGGTTCCGATGCCACACCAGAGTGGGGTCCCATGCTCCTGTCTTGGGCCTGGCCTGGGGTGCCTGCAGGGCCTGAGGTGCAGGACAGGCTTGTGGCCCAGAGTGTCATGGTGCCTCTCTCTCAGGAATATTGAAGAAATCCTGGCGGCCAAAGGGGAGCAGGTGTGCCGAGTTGTTGGTGAGGGGTCCCTAGAGCTGGTTTTAAAGGCTGCAGGGGCCCCCAAATCCAGCGCTGCTCCGGAGGAGGGTGAGGACCAGGATGCCAGCCACCCCAGCAAGATGGAGCCTAGCTGAGGCCGCCTGCTGCCTTGGAGAAGGGTGCTTTAGCGGGGCTCTCTGGGCTTGCCTGTTTCATATCAATAAACAGACGTCCCTTGTAGATGGAGAGGCCTGAAGCTGTCCTGTTGTCCCCTGGTTCTGGAATCTGGGTGAGCCCAGGGGGCCCCTGCCCTCACCCACTGCAGGCCTGTGCAAGTGGGGTGGGGCTAGGCATGCAGTCTGAGCTCCTTGTGGCTTGGCTGGGTGGCCTCAGGCAGGTCACTTTGCCCCTCTGAGCATCTGCCTTCCCATCTGCAGATGAAGATATTCATGGTGCCACTGTGTTTGCCGGATGGCCAGGAAGAGAGGACTTAGGATGGGGCAGGAGGGCTCAGTCCCTGAATGTTGGGGCCCCAATCTTGCTGGGTTTGCGGGAGCAGCCTGGAAGGGATGGCCAGTTAGCCACTGTTCTTTCTGAGGGTTGGGTCAGCGCCCCTCTGTGGGCCCCGCCTCTGGCCAGACCCATGGAGGCCCTACAGGGCAAACTGTGTCACCTGCCATCAGTCCCCTGGATGCCCCTTGGACAGCCCTGGCCCACCAGAGCCAACCTCAGCCCCACCCCTCGTGCTGGCCAAGTGGCAGGGCAGGCTGCTCGCCGTGGCTGCAGCTGGGCAGGATGGCTGTGGTGCTGAGGGGCTGGGAGCTGGGAGGCCGGTGGGCTTTCTGCCGTGTGGTCCCCTACCTCCGCCCCCTGGGGTGTGCAGTTTGTCTCCCAGTCTTGTTTGACTGCCTTCTCAGGATGATCCTGTGTGTACAAAAGTGTGTTTATTCGAGAAGTGCTCTGGGCTGTGTGACCTTCAGCATTAATCACCAGCCACAGCCTTGAAGGATCCTGGCAGGATCCAAGCCCCTGATCACCGCCCCGCATCAGCGTCTGGCACTTCGGCATTGTTCTCCCGGCTTGGCAGTCTGTGCTCTGACTCGATTACCCCTTATCCTTCCCTTGGCAAGCAACCCTCTATTACGCCTACCCAAAGCCTCATGTGCTATTTGCAGAAACAATCTGGGCTCAGACAGCCCCTGGGCCTGCTCCTCCCCGAGGTGCAGAGGAAGGCGGGGCTGGGCCTTGGCCTGGCTGCCTCTCTGCCCCCAGAGAGTTGGGACCAAAGTCTGGGGAGGCCCAGGGAGTCTTCTGGGCCTGAGTGCAGAGTGGGACCTCGTGGCCAATCCCTCGCTCCACAATGGCAAGACTGAAGCCTGGGGTTTGGCTGTGTATTGCCCATGTCTTCCATTTATACTGATGCTTGGGTATCTGGGCCCGGCTGAGCCCAGGACACTGCCCCTCCCAGGTTAGCTCCTAGAGAGTAAGAGGCTTGCCCGTGAGTGCGCACTGTGGCCAGGTACCGACAAGCAGGCCACTCCTGCCCCCGGTGCCCGTGAGGTCACTCACTCTGGCGCATCCTAGGCCTGCAGGCCCTGCCTCGCCCTCGCTTCCCGAGGGAGCCCTCCCCACAGTGAAGGCCATCGCCCTGCTCCACGCCCCGCTGCCTCCCTCCAACCAGGTGCTTCCCTGTGTGGCCCTGTGGCACGGTGCGCCCCCTTCTCTTAGGATCTGCGGGTGTCCCTGCACTTTGCAGTGGTGGCATTTCCTGTCCTGTTGGCCTTACCACACCTGAATAACCGTAAAACCAACATTTTAAAGCAGTGCGGCCATCTCCCAGGCCTCTGTCCTCTCCAGTCCCTTTCAAGGCGCCTCCTGGCACCTTCTCTGGGTTCTGGCTCTCCCCTGCCTCCCGACTACCTTCCCTCCCCCAGCCCCAGTCCAGGACTTTTCTGAAGGGTCGAATTACAGAGCCAAATGTCAGGGCTGACCCAGGATGGCTACTCCCTGAGCATGGTCTTCTGCAGACATGAGGAGCATCTGCGGGAAGAGGGCCTGAAGACAGGTAGTGAAAGCTCGATCATATGACATCAAACAACTTTCTTCCTGCAGGACTTCTCAGAGCTCTTAGCCCCTCATTCTAAGGTGCCCCTTGGTCCCCACCGGGTCCTGGGCAGGTGGGCCACAGCTCTGCAAGCTGGCAGGGAGTCGGGATGGAGAGGCAATGCTTGCCTGGCGTGTGCATGAGTCCAGCCAGGATGAAGACAGTGCCTCCCCAGTACTGTCCTCATGCTGCTGGGTGGGTGCTGGCAGCCACTGGCGAGGTTCCTTGGTGAATGGAGCCCTGCCCAGGCCCACCCTGCTCATCCACCTGCCGAGCTGGTACTGGAGTGGCTGTGCTGGGCTGATGTCACCTGGCCGACAGGTTGTCTGGGGTCCTTTCTGGGAGGTTTCTGCTGGTCATCACTGGTGCCACGAGAATCTTCACACCTGTGCCCACTCTAAGACCCCATTCTCTTGCCAGGCCCCGGCCACCAGCCAAGCCGCTAGCCCCTGTCTGTGCACCCTGACTTAGCCATCTCTGGCCAGAGCAGGTGCCTGGGCTGCTGCCGTGGCCTTGCCCGTGGGAGGGTCCCACCTGCCGTCCTGCAGGGCCTCCCTGAGAGTGGCGGGTTGCGGTGATCCCTGCTCCTCAGCACGGTGGTCCTCGGGTCCGTGGCTGCGGCCTGAGGCACAGATGCTGTTCAGTACAAGACTTGGGCCCTGCTCCCAGCCCTTGAACGTGGCGCTCCATCCTGCACGATGCTTCTAGGCCGCCGCCTGTGCCGTGGTCCAGGCCAGCCCAGCCCATGCGAGGCCAGAGTGCCCTCGACTTTATAGTGGCCTCCTCCACATGGTAAGGGTCCTGAGGACAAAAGCAGCTTGGAATATGGGGGGTCGCTCCCCCAGGGTTCTGCCTTGCCGCTCCCAGCGCCATCAGGAGCACTCAGCAGTACTTTTGGCTGTTCCCAGGGTTGGTCTGCACTCCCCCAACACGTCAGGGGTGCAAGTCTCCCATTCAGCCCTCGCCTGCTGTCAGCCTCCCTTCAGCCTGTCTAGGGGCCCCTGCCCCCATTCTGGGGTCACCTGTTGCCCTCTGAATGCCAGGGGAGCCTGGGCGGTGTCTCTCTTAAGTGAGTCCCTGATCAGACTTAAGGCTGGGGGCTCAGTCAGCCTGGCTTGAGGCCTGGGGGCTGAGGGGCTCCCAGGGTCTGCAGCCCAGACGTGAGGACCTGGAGACACAGGCGGGCGCTGGTGTCCTTCTGCCCTGGTCACAGCAGCCTGTGCGTGGGGAGGGGGTGGGGAAGGCCAGGGGTGTGTGCGGCCTTAATGGCGTGTGCCCAACCGCCCGAACCACTCATCCCCTAGAAGTGAGCCCCGCCAGGAGACGAGCCCCAGGCTCCCAGCTCCTTCCGTGTGTGCCAGCCAGACCTCCGTCCCCCTGGATTGGCCTCTGGGGATGGGGTCTTCCGGGTGGGGGCGGTAGCAGCTGTGGGGCTGCCTGGGTAGGGAGGCCACGGGGTCACCTGAGGTCTGCTCAGGAGGGCGGCCTGTAGTGCATCGGGTCCGGCAGCCAGTGGGCCACAGCACCAGGGCACTTACTGCTCTGCTGCCAGCAAGGGAGCACAGGGCTCTTTGGGTGACGGCACTGGCCTTGGGGGACACAGGCTCCAAGACCTCCAAGGCACTGGCCTTTGGGGGACACAAGCACCCCTCCTGGCTCTGCATCCCCAGGGGGCCACTTAACCTCTCTGAGCCTCAGCCACTCACTGATAAACACAACAGGGACCTCCATTCCCTGGAGGCGTCCAGGGACTGAGCTGACATTGGGGTGGGCTCAGAACAGGAGCAGCCTGGGTGGGTGGGCACTGCTGCTGGGCCCCAGCCCCTTGCACAGTGCAGGCCGGCTTATGGTAAGGAGAGGGGCCCCCCTGGGACCCAGGGCCCCAGAGGACCAACCCCACCCCTGCCTGGCACTAATCCCAACATGAACACATTCAGTTCACTTGGCAGCCTTTATTTTTTCAGGAAAAACAAAAACAAATGTACCTCTCGGGTTGGAAAGGACCCATTGACAACAACATGGCAAACACGTGTGAGCAATAAATACGCGTGTACATTCAAGTATGCGCGGCGGCTGCACAGAATTCCTGTGCCCTGGCATCTGACCGCACACCTGGCCAGCCCCACCCTTCAAGCGTCATCACACTAAACCTGGGCTGTGGGACCAGCCGGAGGCGCCACTGAGGAGATGCCGCCTTGCACGCTGGAGGCCATGGGGCTGTGGCTCAGCCGCGGAACCCAGAGGGCTGGCAGCAGGCCCTGCAAGAGGTGGGCCAAGGCAGGGGTCTGGGCAAGAGCGGGCAGCGGGGAGATGGCCCCAGAGTGCCATCTCCTGCCCAGCCTGAGAGCAGACGCGGGGGGTGCAGGGGTTGGACCCACCCCATGGGAGAAGGCAGGATGTCATCTCCCCTAGCGGGGGGGCGGGGGCGAGGGCTGGGTGCGCTTCTGTGGGCCTGCGGTCGAGTTGAGCTAAGCCCCTTTCAGCTTCTGCTGACCCACCAACTCCCCCACGGACACAGCACTGGAGCTCTCGGCCCGTCGCGCACCCAGTGTGGGCAGGGTGCCAGCCTCGCCACCAGCCGGGTATTCCAGGAACCAGGCCTGCTCTGATTTGGGCCTTGGAGTTGAGGAGTGCTGCAGCTCCTGCCCCATCCCTGCCCCCTGCCTCAGAGGCTGCAGACCCTTACTGGGGCCTCTGCGTGTGGCATGTGGGCCTGTGGGCCTGCCTGGCTGCCTCAGGCTCCAGGCTTCCCCGTGACGGCCTCCCTCCTCCTCCTCACAAGCCTGGGTAAGAGGGCAGGGAGCGCGGCTGGGGGCCTCCCTGGGGCAAGAGGCCGGCTGGGGCAGGCGTCTGTGCTGCCATCCCTGGACCAGCTCTGGGGGAGCAGGAACGGCCACGCAGCTGGAGGCCTCAGGAAAGAGGCTCCACGGACACTGTCGCGGCTTTAGAAGAGGCAGCAGGGTTTTCACATTCGGCCGGGCAGGGGGCAGTGGGAGGCCATGAAGGGTCCGGGCAGCACAGGGGTTTGGGGCCAACATGCTGAAGGCCCAGCCTGGGGCGAGGGTGAGGGTCGGGCAGGCCTGCCGGAAGCCGAGTACCACGTGGGGCCTGGCCCAGGACAGAAGGACGCCCTCCCCAACATGGACAGCCCTGGCCGGGGCCTGCCACCCTGGGGAGGGGGATGCCATGGGCTGTGTGCCGAGTGTCTGCCTCAGGGGGAAGGGTGCTCAGAGCCTGCCTTCAGCCATGGCCTCGGGGGGACTGGGCTTCTCGGGAACTGTGGGCATCACAGACTGTGAGCTCCCCTCCTCCACCTCCCCACATCCAGGAGTGGGAGTGGGTGGGCCTGCGTGGGGTGCAAGGCCTTAGCTGGTGCCAGGTTGGCACTGCTGCGGGGGCTCAGGTGGCCTGCCCACCTCCTGCTCTGGGCTCCCGGCGAGGTCTACCCTTTGCTCGTCCATCCGCTTGGCCTGCACCCTCTGGATGAGGCTGAAGAAGTCCTCGTCCGGCATGGTGGGGCCTCGAGGCAGCACGTCAGGGGGCGGGCAGCGCTGGTCATCAATCCTGGAGGCCTGGGCATACACAGACACGAGGGTCGGTGGCCTTGGCCTTAGAGGGCCCACCCCAGCATCCAGGCCCAGGGGTCGTGGCCCCTGGACACGACCCCTGGACAACTCTGAAGCAGGCGCTGATGTCCAGCTCGGAAAGGCCGGTCAGGCTGCCGGAGGCCTCCTGGGGTCCTCCTGAAAATCAGCTCTGGGGGCAGTGCTGGGAGCCCTGATCTCAAGAGTAGCCCCTCCAGCAGGCACAGGTCGAACAACAGCCGCTGAGCATGGGTGAGCCAGGCTGGGGGACAGAGCTGCACGGCAGCCTGCTCCATGACCCTCGTGACCACGGTCTGTTCAGGAGCCCCCAAGACAGGGCTGGGGGCTGCAGAGCTCCCTGTCAGGTTGGGGCTGATGCCGGAGTGGGGCCGAGGGGGCCGCGGAAGCATTTGTGCGTCTCTGCAGGGTCTGGAGCAGAAGGCCCGGGAGCCGGTGCAGCTGCCGGAGCATGTGTGTTTGCAGACGGGGGGCTCGGGGCTTCTCAGGAGGGGCTTGTTTTGAGGCTCTTGGGACTGATCCTGGGCTGCACTTTCCTCTCCTCTGTGGGATAGACGTCAGACCTGGAAACTGTCCAGCTCCATGCGTGGTGGCTACAATGCCGCCCTCCCCAGCCACTCCCCTGAGGGTCCCGTGACCCTGAAGATCGGCCTGCCTGGGCTGGTGACTGGACCCCACAGTGATGATGAGACCCCTGCCACCAGCCCACTCTGGAGGGGCTGTCGGGCCCTCAGTTTTCTTTGTCCATATGTGGGAGGCTGCAGGGATCCCAGAGGCCACAACCTTGGGAACTGGTGACCTCCTAGCTCAGAGCTCCTGCACCATAAGGGGTGGCCTTCTTGGGGCAGGGGTCTGAGAGGAAGCCCCAGGCCTCAGCACCCACAGGACTGAGCCAGCCCCCCCAGGGTGTTGCCCCTAGACCCAGGCTGAGACGCAGGGGCCAGAGCCCCCAGGGGCCGGCACAGAGCCTCCGTCAAAGGGCCCCGAGCTCTCAGGGGCTGGGGGCACTGATGAGCGCCCTGGCCTCTCCGCGGCTGCAAGCCTACCTGGCATTTCATGAGCATGTTAAAGAACTCGTCCCCCGGCTCCTGGGGGTCCCCATCGCCACGCAGGTGCCCCAAGTTGTTATGAGTGATACGCAGACCAGGCAGGCAGCCCACACTGGCCCGCTGGTCGTCCAGCCGGCGGCTCTGGGAGCTGGCAATGAGGTCGAAGAACTCCTCAGTCTGTGGGGAGGCCGTCAGCGAGGGCTGGGCTGTGGGGCACAGAGGGTGAGGCCCAGGGCGGGACACCCCCCACCCACTGGTCGGGACCTGAGGTTGAGCTGGGGCTGGCAGAGTCTCTGACAGCTGAGCCCAGCCCACTATGCTCCTGGGGGCACGGGCTCCCAGCTGCCCCCGCTGTGGGCCCCACACCCGCCTCCGGGGGGTGACAGGAGGGCCTCGCCTCCTCCGCCTGCTCTAGACCGTGGTGAGCCCTGACACGGCGTGTTCCGGAGGGCGGGGTGACTACACGCCTCCCAGGGTGCTGCGCTGGGCAAGGCGGGGGACGGGGAGCTGCAGTGACAGGGCGCTCCGCAGCTGATCTGTCCCACCCCTCGGAAACAAGGCCTCGCTGGGGTGCCACAGCGGGGGTGGGCACTGGCCCTGGCTCCCGCACCCCTCAAGGCCAAGGAGAGCCTGGCAGGCGGCACTCACCCATCCTCTCCTCCAGGGTGGGGGCGGCTGTGGCCTCGGCAGCCCCCAGCTGGCCCTCCTCCAGGGGACAGCGCTGGTCGTCCATGCGGCTGCTCTGGAACTTGCTGAGCAGGTTAAAGAAGCACTCCTCGTCTGGGGACGGGGCCCGCGGGGTGCCCTGGGGCGAGGCCCGGGGGTCAGCACTGGCCCTGGCCCAGCCGCAGGAGGCCTGCTCTGGCCACCAGGCCTTCACAGACCCCTGGACACGGGGCTGTTTGGCCTGGGCCACAGTCAGGACCCTCATCTGCCCCTGCTGGCCACCCTGCCTGAAACCCACACTCCCTCCCCGCAGCGGGCTGCCCCCTTCCCATGCACCTGCCCCCTCCTGGCACCACTACTGTCCACCCATTTCCCTCCCCTTTGGCTGCTACCCCCATGCAGGCCTCTGTAATCCTCCCCAGACATGACACTGACCCTCTCCGGGCCACCTGCATCCCACCACCCCGAGCCCCACTCCCCTGGCCTGGAATGCCTCCCGCACTGACCCAGTTCATAGGAGACCACCCCCCCGACCCTTGTGGCCTCTACACTGCCACAGCCCCTGCCATGAGGTCCACCTGGGCGCGTGTGCCTCTGGAGCCCGGACACCCAGCACAGTGCTTAGCAGTGTCTGCTGAGCGAACAAGTGAGTGAACAAATGCCCAGGCCCTTGGCGGGCAGGGAGACTTGCTGGCCGTTACACATACTCCCACTGGTCTGCCTGAGCAGCCAGGAGGCTGGACTCAGAGGTGCCAGCAATGTCGGGTCATATCCCCAAAGGCAATGGGCCTGAGTTGGGGGCGGTGAGGCCCTGTGTTCCACCCTAGTCGCCACTTAGGATTTGGGCAGCATGTTTTCAAGGTCCTGCACCAGTGGGCAGGCCCAGAGCACAGCAGACGTGTGGGGCCAGGACCCTGGGTGTGGCGTGCTCAGGCCAGAGAGAAGGGAGAAGCATCCCCCAGCCCCTCCCTGCCAGTACTGGCTGAGGAGCAAGTGTGGTGGCCAGGGGCCTACTCTGCTGAGTGGGGGGCACAGCCTGGGTGCTCCTGGCCGGACCCTTGGGCTCTGGAGATGCCATCACTGCTTGGCCTGGGTGACGGGTGGGCTGACCCTGGGGTGGCCCACCAAGAGTCAGGGTTGGAGGGAGGGAGAGAATCCTGAGACTAGACTCAGGGCCTGAGTCCCAGCTGGCAGAGTGACCTTGGGCAAGCCCATGCCCACACTGTGCCTCAGCTGACACATCCCTAGAAGGGGAGTCTGGGAGGGTGGTCTCTAGGGGCACCCTCAAAGGGCAGGGCTGGAGCATGCCTGCGCCCACCCTGAGCCTCGCCAGGCCTGGACCAGAGCCCTGAGGGCTGCCAGGTGGATGGGGCAGCTTCCAGGGGACACTTTGCTGCCAACCTCCTGCCCCTGGAAGCCAGTGCCCCCTGCCCACGGCCCCTCTGCCTACGCCTCAGCCTGCTGGTGGCCTCCTCAGAGCTGGGCTCACGGAGAGACAGTAGTGATCACCTCTCCCGCTGGGTACCCAGAACGTGTGACTCCAGATCCCAGCGACCCATCACCAGGGAGCCCATTTCACAGAGGAAGAGGCGGGCAGGACAGTTTGTCCACCGCCAGGTCACAGAGGCAAGGGACAGGCCCGGTCTGGGCTCCTGGACACAGCACAGGGCTTATTAGAGCTGGGCTCCGCTTGTGGGGCAGCCCAGGAGGACCTCAGGGGGCAACACGGGCAGGGCGTGGGGGACGTGCGGGCCAGCAGGTGATCCTGCTGGCAGGCGGTGAAGAGAGACCCTGCCCAGGCTCGGGGCTCCCAGGTACCCCCTCGCCATGTGCCCCAGCTGCACAGGCCCAGCAACCCCACCCCGGCCTCTGCTGTCCTGCAGCCTGCCCCCCAGACCCCCCAGAGCCCAGGGGAAGGGAACCCCACTGACGGCTGCATTTGGTCTCCCAGGGGCCGAGTGGCAGGGGGCCAGCCTCAGCCTGCACACCAGTAAAGGCCACACAGGCGCCCCCACAGGAGGCTGTGGACTCTGCTCCCAAGCTGTTTGGGGCTGAGCTGGTGGGGGAACCCCTGGGCTGAGCCAGGTGTGGGGTAAGCACAGCGCCACCCTGCCGCAGGGGACGGCTGCAGCTCCCTGCCCCCAGCCCCAGCCAGAGGCCCGCGGATGGACCGGAGGCCGGCAGGACTGAGCCACTCCCCTCCCAGGGAAGTTGTAACCCTGGGATTCCACTTTTCTGGACACACATGGCCCCCAACACTCCTTCGGGCTCCCCTGGGCTGAAACGGGGGGCTTTGGGGGCACCTGAAGGGGAGTGGGGTCTGCCCGGAGGCCTCACACCACTGTGGCCAGGCCTGGGCTGAGGGGTCCTTCCCTGGCTGTCCAGAAAGGATTCTGAAGCTCCGGGCCCAGGATCTGGGACTGGCAGGGGGTCTGGCAGCCCTTGCCCACCCTGAGCCCAGGGCCATCCATGACGGGCTGGCACCTCTCGTTCTAAGGCTGAGACCACAAGCACCCAGGTGGGGCTCCAGACAGCAAGGAGGCACCCAGCCCCACTCAGGGCACTTCCTGGGTCCTAGCATGACGCATTCAGGGGGACTGGGGGCTGCCCCCATCTCCAAACTGGGGATCTTCCACCCGAAGGCTCAGGGTGCCCACCTCAGCCCGTCCCTCCGGCTGGAGTTCTAGCCCAGTGTTTTCCTGGGAGGAAGAAACCGGCCCTGGTCTCGCAGACCCTCCCCTCCCCGGGCCCTGGCTGGCCCTCCAGCTGCGAGGCTGCCCCAGGCCTGCGGCTGCCATGGTTCCTGAGCTGCCCGGTGGGGGCCGCGGGGCCCTGCACAAGGCACTGGTCTGGGCAAGGCTGCCAGGGAGCTGACGGCTTGCACCCAGCCTCCCGGGAGGAGAGGCCAGCTTCACACAGGCAACGTGCTCCCCGCGCCTGCACCTGCCGGGGGCCCCACACTCACTCTGGATCCGCAGCTCCTCCCGCAGCAGCACCCAGGCGGGATCTGGGTGCTCGGCCACGTCTGCTGGGACCCGCGGGGCCGTCTGTCAGTGCTTAAATAGGACCCAGGGGAAGGGCCCTCCCTGTCCCGCCCACCCGGCTGTGCTGGCTCACGCGCGCACACACACATACACACGCGCACACCCCACAAACACCCGGAGACACGCTTCCCCAGCACAGCGCCGAGCGCACTTGAGGCTTGGGGCAGCCACACCAGAGGCCGAGGGGGTCTGTCATGACAGCTCCCTTCCAAGGCCGCGCCAGCCTGCAGAAGCCCCTCTTTCTTCAGCCCTGATCCCCAGGGAGGTGCCGGGCAGACTGGAGTCCTTTCCCATCCCAGGCCTTGCTTGCTCTCGGCACAGCCATGCGGCCTGCCCGCTCTACCGCCGGGCACAGCCAGCACCCCGTGCAGCAGCCCCCGAGCCCCTGCCCATCCCGGGCCAAGGACCCTTGGCAGCCTCGTGCCGCCCGCCCGGGGGCCCCTTCCTGCCTGGGAGGCCTGGGGTTAGCCTCTGGCCAGCCCCAGCGACAAGCCCTCCTGGCTCACAGCATGGCCCTTGTCAGGCCAGCCCTGGGGCCTGGCAGGGTCCAGCCACAGAGGGCTCTTGGGGGGCTGGCAGGAGACGTGAGCACCGGGCGGGGAACACCGGAGCACCCTCCTCGGGCCCTCAGTCTTGCTGCTTCCACAGTGAGCTCTGGGCCCAGTCCTCCGAGGCTGCCGGCAGGTGAAGCTGGTGGGCAGGGAGCTCAGCCTGCCATCAAGTCCGGGCCTCCAGCTGGGGCCAGTCTCGGCACCCTGCCATAGGATTTTCTCCATAGGCAGTGCCAGGACCTCCACGGGGGCCAGGCTGGGGGTGCCAGGAGCTGACCCTGGGCTTGGAACCCTAGCAGCACCGCACCAAGCTGCACCCCACCGGGCTTCTTCATTCACTGCCCTTTGCCTCAGCTTTCTGTCCAGGAACTGCCGGAAACACACCGCACACACGAACCTGGCCACGACTAGGCCAGCCTGGGGAAGCCAGGGCCCCTCTGCAGCCGAGGCTCCGCCTCCCCGGGTCCCGCCTCGGGGGCCTGAGCTGAGAACCCTGGGCGCGGTGGGGGTGGGGGTGCACTGCTTTGCCTGGGCTGCCTTCTCAGGGAGACTTTACAAACGGCCCCCGTGGGGAGGCTGGTGTAGTTTGGGGGTGCGAGGAATCAGAAACACAAGCCTCTCTTTGCTCTCCCTGTTGCGGGGGGCCTAGGCAACTGGGGTGCAGGCTCTGCCCTGCCTCGCTGGGCTGTTCCACAGCACGAACAGTGGGGGTGCAGACGGTGCCATCACAGGGAAAGCTCAGGCCCTGGATGGGGCAAGCTCAGGTATGGGGCCTGCCTGCTCTGGTGCCCTCCATGGCTCCCTGGTGCTGGCGATCCTCCCTGCCCAGGCCCACTCCCAGACCCTCCGGCTCAGCCCTGCCCCCCTACCCTGCCAGAGGACAAGTTCTGGGCCCCTCAGACCACACCCCAAAGCCCCAGCAGTGCTCCGGTGAGGCCCTCGCACCGTCTGGGCTCCTAGCTGGGGATGGGCTGGCCACATTCACGGGGGGCCCGACTCGGCCATGGGCTCCTGGGTACGGATTCCCTCCCCTTCCCCAGGGGCTGCCTGGCCCCAGCGCCCTGCCCTGCTGCTCCCCCGACATCTGTCACTCCATGAACACAGACGCTGACCAGCAGTTAACCGGTTGGGCAGCGCTGGGGTCAAAATGGGGTCCATGGAAGCTCCCTTAGGCTCATGGGAAACATGGGCACAAAGCAGCCGTCTGAGGCTGAGAACACTCAGCACAACACCCACGCCCCTCAGGCCGGGAAAGTGCTCATTAAGCCCTTGGAGGAACTATTTTTAACTAATTCCCAGAGGTTTGAACCCAGGTGCTCTGCATGGGACGCCATGCTGACCTCTGAACCTGGGCTCAGGCAGGCATGTGGGTATGGCCCTCTGCATCCCCCAAGCCCTGGCCAGCTCCTGCCGAGCCTGCAGAGTTTAGCCCAGGCTCCTGGGCACAGTGGGATGTGTGCCAGGCAGCAGGAGGCCTGGCCCCCATCCCTCATCTGACCATCTACCCGACCACTAGCCCACCCAGCCCCTGCCTGCCCATCTGCCTCTGTGTGCTGGGCCTGAGGCCCTGTGCCCCCAACCCCAGCCACCCTGCAGACCCTTTCTGGACTGTCTGTTGCCCCCCACTCTGCAAGGCCTCCAGTCCAGCTCCTCGGGAGGCCTGGGCCTTACTGAGGCCGGGTGCAGCTGACCACTAAGCCCCATCCCTGCTCTGAGACCCTGACTGTCAGCGGCTGTGCCCCCAGGACCCAGGTGCTCATGGCCCCACATGCTCTGCCCTTGGGTGGCCTGGCTGGCCTCCCAGGTCTGCTGCCCCTCCCAGCGCCCTGCCGGCGTCCAGAGAAAATGCTTACAGTGCGAGGCACCTGCACACGGACGTCTGCGCTGTCCAGTGGGGAGAGGCCACCCTCCCGGGGCCCCCTCTCAGCGGCGTCCGGCCCTTCCTGGTACTTCCTGCTCCTCACGGGGAGGGGGAGCAAGTCCCTGGCCGGCCCTCGCCAGTCCCCTGCGTGATGGCTGTCTCCATTCTGCTCCTGGGGAGGGGAGGAAGGCCGGGCGTGGGCCTCCGGCAATTCTGAACCCATGCCTCCAGCCCAGGGCCCTAAGGGGCGGCTGGGTGGGTGCGGTGGCCCCATCTCATGGAGATGTTCAGGCAGGCGCTCAGGTGCCTGGGGGAGAAGGAGGAGGCCCAGTGGGACCCTGGCAGCCTGGGGGGCAGTGGGGGGGAGCTGGGTGGTTCCAAATGCTGACCCCCGCTCCCTAAGCCATGAGTGGCCCTGAGCCTTGTCCTCCGGGGGTCCACATGTGTGTCTAGGACCAAACCGAGTCTGAAGGACCGGCTAAAGAAGTCGGGGCCCAGGGCCCCCAAGCACCCCCTCCCGGCAGGCAGGGAGGCTCACCTGGCCCAGCTTCTTAACCTGCCTGGGGTTTGCTGAACCCCGGCTGCTCCACCTGTAAAAGTTTGGCTTCCCCTTGGGGACAGTCTGAGTGGGCAGTGAGCAGACAGAGTGGGTACTGGTCAGGACACTGAGGACAGCGGCTGGGCAAGGACACAGGGGCCTGCGATGTGTAAGGACTTTGTTCCCGGGGCCTGTCTGGGGGCAGATGGCCGCCCAGGGTCTCAGGCTGAAGAGAGCACACGTGCCTCCATGGCAGGGGGTGTGAGGAGCCCCAGGTGGGCAGTGGCAGCCTGGAAGCCCTGTGCCGGCCCCATTAGCCCACCGCCCACGCCCTGCTTCTCCCCGACGTCCCCCCCAGCAGCCCACCCTGAGCCCCACTCACCCGTTCCAAGGGGAGCCTCAGCAGGTCCCAGGCTTCCGCACTCAGCCTCTGGGTCCTCTTGGGCCTGGCGCCTGGAAGACAGTGAGCCGGGTCAGCCTGGCACTGACCTCTGGCCACAAAGCGGCTAGCCTGGGCCAGAGCCTTGGGGAGCTGAGGACAGTCGGCCTGCACCCTGGGGCCTGGTGCAAAGGCTTCCTCCCAACCTCACAGCCTCACGTGGAAGCAAACAGCGCACATGACCTCTGTGTCCCCGACTGGACAAGCCATCGGGCATCAAAGAGGGGTGGATGTGGCAGGGGCTGGGCGGCATCTGGCTTTGGTGCTCCCCGCTCAAGGTCTACTCCTGAGTTCTGGACCCGACTCTTCCTGCCCACACCCAGGGCCCTCCAACCCCGTGTGGCCCTGGTCTTGGCTCGGCTACCCCCCAACACCGCCTTAAAGGAGCACCACCTGCCCCCTCACCACCCACACTGTATGCAGTCCTGGCTCCCCTGGGGAGCAGAGCTGTCCTCTGTCCCCAGACATGCAGGGCACCGAGCGGGTGCCCTGGCAGCTCTCCTCTAAGGGTGGGGCTGTGTGGGGCAAGGAACCACAGTGGGTAGAGCAGGCGAGGTTTCTGGTACCGATGGACCCTCCAGGGTCCAGCAACATTGGACCTGTTACCCACCCTCTGGAGGTCGGTGACCCCTCCATCAGACTGGCCCAGGGAGCATGCTGCCCACAGTGCAGAGCAAGCTGTGGAAAGCATTTCACCATGCCTGGTACCCTGCAAGCGGCAGCCTCGGATGTGACAGTCTGGCCTCTTCGGCCACCCCAGGATCCCAGACAGGCTCACTGGTAAAGCTAAGCCGTTCAGTGGATGCCTGTGGCAGGCAGCTGGGCCCAAAGACCTGCCCGGCCCAGCTCCTCCCTGGCAAGGCGGTAAAGCGGCTTGGCCCATGCACACGCCCCAGCTAGCAGCGGTGAGGTGCAGGCAGTGGCTGACAGCCTGGCACCCCACTCCAACCCTGGGCCCCAGGTTCTGGACCCACACCCACCACCCAGGACATGGCCCCCAGAGGGTCTGCCAGCCGGCAGTCACCCAAACCGAATGTCCGGGGCCTCCTAAGAACTGGGCAGGTGGCCAAGAGCCAGCTGGAGATGGCACGGGCAGCTGTGCCCCTGTCCTGGCCTCCAGGTGCTGAGGAAGGCCACCCTGGCCCTGCTTTCCAGAGGCTGGGATGAGGGGGCCCCAGTAGGTGAGCAGTGGGCCTTTGGGAGGAGACTGGCTGCCATCCTGGGGGACAGCCACGGCACGTGACTGAGGCGGCTAGGGACCCCAGGGGTCGAGGGCTTAGGGCTGTCCGCTGCCCTCCTTCCTGTCCGACTTGAATGCCCAGCGGGGCTCCCCGTCCCCACTCCTTCGGCTGTCATAGTTGGACAGAGCCTGCCTTTGCCTCCTGAAAACAGCCTCTGGCTGGCAGGCTTCAGCCTGAGGGCACCTTGGGGCACCCAGCCCCTGAATGAGGTGGGCAGATGGGCCCAGAGTCCCTGGGGCTCACCCCCACCCGGGCTAGGCAGGCGGCTCTGCAGAAGAAATGATGGGATCCTTCCTAAGCCAAGGGTAACAGGGGGGGCACCTTGTCCTGACGGCTGTGTGCCCCTCCAGGACAGGGCCCTCTACTCACCTCGGCCCGCGAAAACTCTGCTCCATTTCCAGCCATGGGCTGGCTGAGGGCCTCTCTCTCGGCTGTCCTGTCACCGTGGGGGCCCGGCTTGGTTTCCCCACTTTGTCCACTGGGCCCACACGGCTGCCTCTGCCCGGCCTGGCCCTCCCCAGTGACGTGGCGCAGTGGGTCCCTGGCTGTGGCAGAGACTGAAACGCTCCTCTGAGACAGCTTTCGTCCGCCCCGCCAGGGGCGGGTCCCCTCACGGCTGGAGATGGCGGGATGGCGGGCGGAAGGCCCTCTGGGCTTGGCTAAATGTGCCCTCTGTCTGGGGAGTGTGCCCAGGCACTCCCCTGACTGGGGGCATTCAGTCCCGGGCCCCGCCCCCCTGCCCGAGAGGGTAAGGTCTGGAAACTTCCCTGAGCACCACCCACCCCTGCCCAAGTCTGACTGGCACCCGCGTCATCATTTTTGTCCCTACCAGCATCACGACGCACCCTTCCCAGGCAGCCCACCCGACAGGCAACCCCCAGTGCTGGCTGCCTGGCCAGCCCCCAGCTCCTTCCTTGCCTTCCCGCTCCAGTTCTGAAATCCCGGCAGCTCCTTGTCAAAACAGACCTGGAATCTTACTGGTCTCACCTGGCTGGGACCTGAGTCACGAGTCCCGCCCCCAGCCTTGCCCCTGGAGCCCCTTCTCCATGCAGGGGCTTCTCTAGCATGGGGTGGGGGCCAAACAGGGCCCATGAGGCCCTCCCTGATGGGACCCTGCCACCCTCAACCCCACCCTGCTCCAGAAACAGCCTCCCAGTGCCCCTCCCTGCCATGCGTACTCTGCCACAGGGCCTTTGCATAGGCCATTCCCCCTCCCAGACTGCTGTCCCCCACTTAAGCTCACAGCTCCCTCCCTCCTCCCCAAGTCTGCTCACAGGTCACTGTTATGAAATGTGTGTCCCCCCAGATTCATAGGTTGAAGCCCGACCTCCAATATGGTGGTGCTGGGCGTCAGGGCTTTGGGGTGATTAGGGCCAGCTGAGGTCATGAAGGTAAGGTGGGCCCTTGATGGGGTCAGTGCCCTTACGAGAACAGAGAGTTTGCCCTCCCTCCAGCCCTACCCACCCCACCTGTGAACCTGGAGGGGGTCTCACCAGAAGCCACCAGGCCAGCACCCTGACCTCAGACATGCAGCCTCCAGAGCAGTGTTTAAGCCGCCTGGCCTGTGGTGTTTGTTACACAGCCCGAGCTGACTGAGACGGTAGCTTCCACAGGCCACTCCACCTGCTGCGTTTACTGCTACGTCCTGTTCCACCCAACATTCCAGCCAGTCCTCTCTGGGTTCTTTCTTCCAAAGCCCCATGACGTGATTTATCTGCTTACAGCACATTTGCTGTCAAGGCTGTCTCTGCCCTCTTTGTTTGCAGGGCGCAGCACACAGCAGGTGCTCACTAAGGACTGTGGAATGAGTAGCTAGTGTTCACTGAACGCCCACCTGTGATTTTCCCACACATTGTCCCCTTTGGGCCGTCCTCCCAGAACTCTGGACACCAGGGCCCAGGGAGGGTGGCTGGCTGCCAAGGGTCACAGAGCTGGAGGGGCAGCACCAGGGTCAGGACGTGGGACATCACAGCTGCAGGCGTGTCTTCCAGGACCAGGGGTTACAGGCAGTCAGGCTGTCCCGGAGACTCCCAGAAAGTCGAGCCGAGAGGAGGAACATGAGCCCCCTTGGCCCTCCCTGGGGGCATGAGCTGTGCCCTGCGGCCAGGTGCCGTTTCCAGGATGACCACTGAGTCTGCTTCCCAGACGGGGACACTAAGGCACAGACCACTGGAGTCACTTGGTCAGCTGGCCAGGGCCAGAGCCTGCACCTAAACCGCCATCGGATACACCCCCACCCACGAGGTGGCCGAACGCAGCATCCGGGGGCTCCCGCTGTCTGCCCGGGAATCCCTGAGCGCGGCCCAAGACGAAGGGAGGCACAGAGCAGCCCTGGGGGACAAGGACAGTCCTGGCTCATCGGGGCAGGCGGAGGGGCCTGGCGGGGCCGCGCAGGGTCAGGGCCAGCGCCCTGCTCCCAGGAGCTTCGCCACGGCAGGCCCCCCTCCGCCCTGTGAGCGTGGGGGGCCCGCCCCGGGAGCCCAGGCAGCAGCGGCAGGGAAGTACCCGCCTCCCACTCCCTCCGGGGCCTCTTTGCTGGGACCTGGGCAGCGAGGGCCGTGCAAGACCACCACTTGGCTCTGCCTCCTCCGGCCGCACAAAGGGCCCTTGTTTTTATCAAGACGGGAAAGAAAACCTCCCAGGCCTGGCGTCCAGCTGGCCATCCCCCACCACGCCCACCATGCTCGCAGGCAGCCGGCTCCTCCTCCTCCGGGACCCAGCCCAGGGCCGCCCTCCTCCCCTGGAGGTGCTCCATGAGCTGGGTTAGCACCCCTCCTGGGCTCACGGGGACCCCTTCACCACCACCCCACGACTGCCAGGCTCTGGAAATACAAGCCATGTGTACTCTGGATGCATGCCCTTCCCCCACCCCAAGAGGCAATTTCCCGCAAGCAGGCCACGAGCCTCTGGAAATGGGCCGCCCCCCACCCGCACTCAGTCTTTGGAACAATGAGCAGCAGGTGAGTCACGCTGCCCCTGCAGGAGGGGAGGCCCCAGCCTCCGGCCAGGCTCACCTGCGCAGTGCCTCCCCCAGGGCTGCCTCTCAGTGCTGAGGGCCCCCGGGGCTGCCCTGGACTCCCAGACCTGCCTCGTGGGGCTGGTGGACAGGCGGCACCGACCACTGACCT
Source organism: Manis pentadactyla (assembly GCF_030020395.1). Taxonomy (NCBI): domain Eukaryota; kingdom Metazoa; phylum Chordata; class Mammalia; order Pholidota; family Manidae; genus Manis; species Manis pentadactyla. Next base: position 220,254,741 of record NC_080021.1, read on the forward strand.
CCCGGGAGGAGGGCCCCTCCCCAGCACCGATGGGCGGCTCAGGGCAGGCAGCCTGGTGAGGAGGCTGCTGGGGACCCCGGCTGGGGAGGGTCCGCGCACAGGAGTGGTGGAGAGGGCGCGAGGACAGAGGGCTGCCGATTCCCGGCACAGCCCGGCAGCTCACCCATTACACGCCCGCAGCTCGGAGAAGGGCCCAGATGGCAGGAGGGCCCGCAGCAGCCATGCCTCAGTAGGAGCCCTTACAGATGCCTGGGCCAGCTCGGCCCCCACCTACTGCTGGGGTTCCCAGACGGCGGCCTCGCAGGGCCAGGGAGCCAGGCGCTCCAGGCAGAGCTGCCCACCCCGGGGAAACCCCTGGGGTGGCCATGGGTGTGAACACCCTGGGGCATGGAGGCTGCACCCCATCCCACCAGCACAGCACCCCCAAACAAGGGCAGGAGGGCCCCAGAGCCTCTGTTCCCTCCCATCCATCCTCGGCCTCTGAGCTGGGGGTGAAATGCCGTCAGGACGGAGACCCTGGAGACTCGCCCCGCAGCCGGACGGACGCCTCCCGGCTCATGCTCAGCAGGCCCGGGGGGCACTGGAGGCTGGCTTTGTGCACAGGGAGGGGTGGCGAGCCCCCCCTGCGCAGGGCCTGCCTGACTCCCTCCCGCGGCCACTTGGAAGCAGTTCAGGGTGGCCTCGCCGCCCGTTTATAAATCCATTGTCTCGCAGGGAACGTTCTGTCCCCATGTGCAGCACTGCTGACCTGTACGGGGGACCAGCCGCCCGTGAATGAGGTCACTGTGGCAGCCTCAGCTGATCCGAGGGCCTCCCCTGGTCAGTGCCCGGGGCGTGGCTCCTGCCCCTCTGGCCGACTCAGGCCCCTTCCCCCCAGCCTCCTCCCCAGGGCCTCCCACTCTGGTCCTCTGCCCAGAGCCCAGCCTGGAGGGGGGTCCTCGGCCTAGGGGGTGAGCGGCTGGTGGGGACAGCGAGCAGCCCTGTCCTCCTCTTCCTGCCCATGACCGGGTGATAAACCTGGGGGGCTTGGGGTGACCACAGCCCTTGCCACCCCCAGAGCCCATGAAGACCTGGCCCAAATGCCCAGGACTCAGGCTATACCTCTGCCCATGCCAGCCCCACCCCCTGAAACCTCATTTCCATCCCACCCCTTCCAGTCTCCCCTGATCCCTGATTTGTCCTAAGAAACAGGGGGTTCCGTCTGTGTCCCCAGCACCCTGGACACACTGGCAGTCCCCCCCACCCTCACTGTGAGCTCCAGAGCAGCACCCAGAGCTGCGATGCTGACACCCTAGAGACAGGTTCACACCTCCTGAGGGCCCCCTTCCCTGACCGGGCAGTTCTGCTAGAAATGCAGTCTGGGGGACAGGGCTGCCCACCCCAGCCTGGGAACTCACCCTGGGCCTCATAGCCGGCCAGGTCTGGCTTCTCTGCGGCTGCCGGGCTGGTCAGCCGGCCCAGCGCCAGCTGCAGCTGCGCTACATTCATGCGGGCGGTGAGCTCCCCGTTTCGGTCCCCGATCTGCAGCCAAGCAAGGCTGGGTCAGTGGGCAGGTGGGATGGGAGGCCCTGCTCCAGGCTCCCTCAGGACAGTCACTGACCCCTCGGGCTTCCAGAGGCGGAGTCTGGGGATCTGTCCCTGGGTGGGGACAGATGGCCTCACACGCCCCAGATGCCCCCTCGCACCCCAGGAATGCCCGGGCCTTGGGCAGCCTGGCCCCATGCCACTTGGGGCCTCCTCCCTGGGCACCCTCACAGGAGCAGCTGGCCTGTTAGGCCTCTGGAGCTTCATGTCCACGCTCAGGTGCCCACAGGCTCCGCCGGAGCAGTATCCGAGCTGTAGAGGCTTCCCCTCACCCCAGCTGGCCCAGCTCCGTGGGAGACAGAAGGACACTCCAGGGATGGAAAGCCCGGCCCCTGTTCCCACTGTCCCCCCTCCTGGCTACAAGCAGCCACCGGGCCCTTGAAGGGTGGCCGGGTCTCCGCACAGCCTGGGAAGGGTGGAGGAGCAGCCCAGGGAGGAGCCCAGAGCGAAGGGCACGGCCCAGTGTGGGCCGGGCAGCGCCGGGGCCTCCCCGCGGGCTAGGGCGGTGGGCGGGGGCTGAGGGGAGGGCAGGCCCGGCTCACCTCCTGGGAGATCTCCAGGTGCTTCCTGGCGAAGGTCAGGGCCTGTGCCGGGCTGCCCATGGACACGTAGGCATTCCCCAGACTCCAGCACGCCCGGCCCTCACCCACTCTGCAGGGACGGGAAACTGAGTCCACACCTGCAGCCCCCAGGCCTGCCGCCTGCCTCTAGCCCAGCCCTCCCAAGGCCACCAGCCTCCAGGAGGCTGGGCCCCTCGTGACGGTGGGGGAAAGGACAGAGGAGGCGGGGCGGTGCTCGCGCAGGGGAGTTCCGGCCTCTCGCCCTGTGGCTTCCTCCACCTTGGGCAGCGACCCCAGGCCCTCAGGCCACTTTTTAATAGAGGTGAAAATCCTATCGTTAAGGCGACCACCTGATCACCAGTTCAGCAGCACTGCACAGTCACGGCCCACGGCCACGACTGCCTGGTTCCACAGCGCGGCCGCCCACACAGCCTGGGCATGGAAGCCTCCAGGTGGGGCAGCTTTCAGACCCCTCTTCCCCACCACCTGCCAGAGGCCTGGGTTCTGAGCCCCTGGCTCCGGCCACTGCCTACCCGTCCCATGCGTGCACCGCGTGCGCACAAGTGCTGGTCTGCCTGCATCTCTCCAGAGACTGACAGTCATGTAGATGCAGCGCAGGGAGGGGCTCAGCGGGGCTCGGCCTGGCCAGCTGGTGCCAAGGGGCGCTGTGAGCAGCCACCCAGTGCCCACCAGGTCTCACCTAGTCCCGCTCAGTGGGTGGTGTGGCCACTGTGGAGGAAGGCTGAGGTCACTTGGCAGCTGGTGGCAGGGCTCGTGACAGAGGCTGGCGCCGAGGCCATGCAATAATAAGCTTGCAGTTCAGCATGCGGGGGGCTGCGGGAGCCCTGGGCCAGCTCTGCCCACACAGCGTGGATGCCACTCACCTGTCGGCCAGCTCCTGGGCAATGAGCAGGTGCCGCAGGTGGTACTCGGCCGCCCGCTCGTAGTCCTGCAGCAGCGTGTACGTGTTGCCCAGGCTATAGCAGGCCTGCGCCTCCCCCGCCTGGTCCTTGAGCTGCCGAGACAGCTGCAGCGTCTTCCTGCAGGGGTGGGGAGGTTGGCCCGGGGAGGAGTGGTGTCCACCCCCACCCCCCCCAGCCATGGGACGTGGGTCCCGTCAGTATCCGGGTGGCCCAGACGCCCCACCTGGCTCCTGGGGAGGCTGCCAGGGGACACTCCCTAGGGCCTGGTGTCCAGAGGTCCCTGGAGGGGCAGGGGCCTACTTGTAGTACTCGGCAGCCACGTCGAAGCGCCCCAGGAAGATGTGGGCATTCCCCAGGTTGCTGTGGGCTCTCCTCTCTGCCGCCTTGTCTCCAAATTCCTTAGCGATGGCCAGGCGCTGAGGATGCACACCCAAGGCCCGGGTGGTCACAGAGCAGCCCCGGGACCAGATGCAGGTGGCGGTGCTGCCTCCGGCCCGGCGTCTGTGTCCAGGGGGGGCGGCACAGGAGCGCCTCACTGAGCCCCGCCCGCCGTCCTCACCTCCTTGTGGAAGGTCGTGGCCTCCACGAAGCTCCCAAGCAGGTAGTGCGTGTTGCCCAGGTTGCCATAGGCCCTGCCCTGCGCTGCCCGGTCACCCAGCTCCTTCACCAGGGCCAGATTCTTCCTGCGGGCCAAGTCCCTCTGAGCTGTGTCCCTCCCAGAGAGCGGGAAGCAGGGCCCCAGCGACCCACCGGCCGGGGCCAGGAGACGCTGCGTTGGTGGCTTCCTGCAGCCCCTCCCAGGGTGCTGTCTGAGCCTGAGGCTCGGGGCAGAGCTCCCCGCAACCCCGATTCCTGTTTCTGGGTGCTGCCTCTGTTCTCCCAGGGAAGGCATCTCACAGCCAGGGGCCGGGCCCAGCAGCCCCCCATTTCTCCAGTCGTGTTTCCTGAATGCCACATGGCTCGGGATCGCGGTTTCCCTGCTTCTCCCCATTGCTGTGGAAGCACCGGGACATGGAGCCCCACCAGACCCTGAGCAAGGGGCAGGGGAGGGGCAGGGGAGGGCCAGCCTGGCTGTCTCCGCCTGGGGGGCAGCAGGAGGGGTGGGAACAGGCGTGGGCGCCCTGTGCTTGGGGCCGTGGCTCAGGATCAGGGCATGATGTGGAAATGCTCGGCCAAGCCCACTGCCCCACTCACTCGTAGAACTCGGAGGCCCTGCGGAGCGTCTCACGGACATCAGGCGGCAGATGCCCAGGGTCCTGTGCGCTGTTCCAGGACAGCTGCTTGCCCTTGGCATGGTACACGTTGCCAATGTTGTAGAGCGCTCTCGCCTCCCCGACCTGCAGGAAGCACCCAGGATGCATGGGGCACCTCCAAAGACACGGCCCTGGCCACCGGCCCACCGTGCCAAGGCATTCATACAGAGCTGGCGTCCACCACCTGGCCATGTCCCCAGTGAGCTGGGGCTGCCATCACCAAGTCCAGACGCTAAGGTGGTGGTCTGGCTGTAAGGATGGGGGGGGGGAGCCTGGCTCTGCCCCTCCCAGGCCATCCTTCTCTCCACTGCTGTTTGGGGTGGCCAGGCCCTGCCCTGACACTGGGGGTAGGGGCTCCAGCTCAAGGCCAGGCTTGGCCATCTCCAGCTGCAGCACAGGGAATTATGCCACTTTCCTAGCCTCGGTTTCCTTGTCTGTACAGGGGAGCAGGGATGCTGGCCTCCCAGTCACAAGGCAGGACTGTCAGGTCCCCGGCCACTCCGTCTGCTACTTTCTCACGTCTGCCTCTGTGGCCAGGCGCCCTCCCCAGCCACACAGCCCTGTCTGCCTCTGGGCCCCAAGAGCGGCTGGGGGTACTGAAGGACTCAGGCGAGGTCAGTGAGCAGCGTGCTGACATGGAAGACGGGGCTGGGGGGCCCCAGCTCCAGGACCCGGGTGTCTCCCATGTGTCAGCGGGAGCTGGAAGGGCCCTCGCTTCCCATAGGGGTGTGTGGGGCTGCGAGCAGTGTGCTGCCTGCCAGCCCTAACCCTAGGCCTGGACAGGGGCTACAGGTCAGAGGTGGGAGGGCAGGTGGTCTGGGGCTGATGAGCCACCTTGTCCCCCTGCTCTCTGGCGATGTCCAGGTGCCGCTGGCAGCAGACGGTGGCCTCATCGAAGCGTCCCAGGACTTTGAGTGTGTTGCCCAGGTTCCCGCTGGCTTTGGCCTCCCCCATGCGGTCACCGATGGTCCTAGAGGGCAGGAAGGAGAGAGGGGCCAGTCTGAGGACTGGCTGGGACCCTGAGCATAGCAGGGGGCCTGGCTGGCTGCTGAGGACGTGAGCAGAGCCCAGAGGCTGCAGGGAAGGGCCCGCAGGCAGGGCCGGTGGAAGCCTGGAGCTCTGCCCCACCTGGGAGGTCCAGGCTGCTGACGGGCAGTGACCACAGCCGAGAGGGGCAGCAGGAGGGAGGCAGGGCGCAAGCAAAGGGCACTCTGCAAGGGGAGCGGCACGGGGAGCGGCACGGGCAAAGCCCTGGGGTCAGGGACGGACACCCAGGCACAGGGAAGGGACAGGCGGTCACCCCCAGACACAGCCCAGACAAGCACATGCACAGGAGAGACGCACACGGAACGCTCAGCCACACCCATGCTCACACAGAGACACACAGACATGCTCACACGTTTCTCAGATTAAACAGACCCCTGGGGCACTTCCCGGATCCCCCACCCCCTCCCAGGTTGGGGTGTTCTCTCTGGGCTCCCCTGGGCCCCGAGAGTCCTGCCACCCGGCTTGAAATGTGACTGCCACACCCTTGAGGGCAGGACGCCCAGACACTGCCCGTGCGGGCCAAGCAGTGGAGGTGCAGATGGTCCCCCACACCCCTGCTCACCGGGCCAGCAGCAGGTCATGCCTGTGGTACTCCAGCGCCCGCACAAACTCCTTCAGGTAGAAGTAGGCATTGCCCAGCTGGCTGTAGATGGCACTCAGTGTCTTCAGGTCCTCGGTGCCCACCTGCACCGCAGCCTCAAAGAACGCCACGCCCGCCTTGAAGTCCCCCGCCTTGCAGAGACGCTCGCCCTCCAGGGCCAGCTCCAGGCACGAGGCCTCCATCCTGGACAGAGGGAGGAGGGTCACAGCCCACCTCTCACACAGCCACACCTGGGGGACCACGGGCCCCTCGGATGTCTGTGGGGAGTGCCATGTAGGTACTCGCAGATGTAAACCTCTCTTTGGCTAAATGCCCAGGGCAGGGCCTGACAGTGCGCCCACCCCTAGGATGGCACACCCGTGTGGCTCACCTCCACCCAGACCTCACTGCACACCCTTCCTCTCCACCCAGGACTCAAGAGCCCCTGATGAAGGCATTAGTCTGTAGACTAATTAGTCTACAACAAGACCCTCAGCCCATGGCAGCTGAGCTCTAAATGCTGCCTCCCCCCAAGTCCCACCAGCTGGGGCGAGGGGCCACCTCAGGGCTAGGCACCACATGGCCTCCTTCAGAGCGGTCATGGCAGCCGAGGGCAGGCTCTGGTCCATCCCAAGGCTGACCAAGGCTCAGAGAGGGCCGGCAAGCTGCTCAGGGTCACACAGGCAGGGTCTGACCCCGGCCTCTCATCCTGCACCGGGAGTAGGATGCCCACCTTCCAAGCTCTTGGTGAGGGCTGGGGGCTCAGCCATTATCTTCCTCCCTTCAATCCTCCTGGGGACACGGCAGCCCCCAGCCCCTCCTTGCTGGGCCGCCCACCCCCGGGCGCTGAGAAGCACTCCACCGGATGCCGGCCAGGACTGGCCTGAGGACCAGCTGCCACCCGACAGGGCACTGCTGCAGGAAGCCAACAGCGGTGTCCCCGGATGAAGCCAACCCCTGCAAAACCCAAGCTCCTGCCCTTGCTGGGGGCCGCGTCAGCCCCTCACTCTCCACCTTTGGGCAGGGGCTCCAGAGAAGCAGCCCCTCACCCTCCGGCCCTGCAGAGCCCTCTGAGGCGGGGTCCCTGGTGCCCACGGAGGGCCCCTACAGCCCCGGGCCTCTGTCAGGAAGCCGTGTGCTCGGGGCCACCCATTGGGCCTCGCGGTCCGGCCCCCTGTGCTGTCTCAGCCTCCTCCTCTGCTGCTCTGGCCACTCAGGTGGAGACCAGGCCCCGGCTCCACCCATCGCCCCGCCTGGGGTGGGGGAGCAGAGAGCAGAGGGACACAGCAAACGGGTGATGGACCTGGAGACCAGGGCCCAAAGCCAGAGCTGGGGAGGCGGTGCCCAGGAGGCGACGGGAGTCCAGGGAGAGGCCCCTCCCGCGGGGGTGGGGAGCCCCAGCTTGGTGACCTCGCAGTGACTGGGACAAGCAAGACCTGCTCCGTGGGGTCACAGGCCAGTCCAGCCGTCCAGTCCCATTTCCATGGTTTTGACATTATCAGTTCGTGGAAAGCCCAGAGTAATTTGAAACATCCACCCAGAACCCCCCGTTGCACCCAATGCCCTGACCCGCTCTGCCGTTAGACTCGTGCCACGATTGGGAGTCAGCGGGGAGACCCAAGGAAAGGAGGCCGTCTGCAGGGCAGCGTCCACCGTCTCACCACACGTGATACACGCTACTACGCGTCATCCCCATACAGACCACAAGGCCCGGGCACGGGGCTGGGTCAGTGAGAAACGGGCACTTTAAACGCTCCCAGCGACCGTGACAGCATGTGGGCCAATAGGCCAGGCCAGGGCCGGTGGGCCGGGGAGCAGCTGAGCCCCTGGCGGCAGCCCTCGGGCTCGGCACCTTCTGCTGGGGAAGCCCCACCTCCGCGGCGCCCGACCCACCTACGACTTCCCAACACTCGGGGGAAAGTGGGCTCCACCCCTCCATGGAGGAAGCAGGGCCCGGCCTCTGGGCCCCGACACCTCCATGTCCCCTCCAGATTCAAGTAGAGCCGTGGCCTCTCAGAGAGCCGGGGGCCAGGGACACCAGACCCATGGGCCTCCCTGCTGCCCCCGCACCCTGGGCCTCCCACCTCAACATACTCCAGTGCTCTGGGGAGGGCCACCGAGACGCTGTGCACAGGAGCTGGGGCGGCCCACGCCCACTCCGATGCCACGCACAGGACTCCTCAACCAAGGCCTGCTCTCCCCCACCTGGCTGCTCACCAGGCCGGTTCTCCTCCCAGGTGACTGTGGAAGAGAGGGGCTCGGGGTCTGAGAAATGGGTGCTTTGGAGCCACACCCTGCTAGTGGATCTGCCCCCCGGGAAATGTGGCATCACAGGCAAAGAGCAAAGGAGGGAAGGGCAGACTTGGGAAGGGCCAGGGGAACACTGACGGGGTATCCGACGCAGTCATCCCGAACTGTGGAGGTTCTGACACAGGCCCCAGCAAAGCGGGAGAGCCCGGAGAGGCACCAAGCAGGGTGTCCAGAACTAGACGCTCCTACCCGCTTCTCTTACCCCGAGAACCACCAAATGCACCTTGACCCCCAGCCCAGCACTCACCCCTGGGGCCTGGTGTCTGGCCCTCTGCCCAGGTGCCCCCCCCCCCCATCCAGGAGCCCAGCACACCTCTTCCTCTGCAGGTGGCGCATCCTCTGCACGTACAGCCACAGCTCCAGGCCCACGGGCAGCAGCAGTGGGTGGGGGCAGGGGGCGCCATACACCACTTTGCACACGGCCTTCTGTGCCATGCTCAGGGCCACCGGCTGCCCTCTGCGGCGGCAGCCAGCATGGCGGGGCTCCTGGCCCCTCTCCCAGCTGGCCAGCCCTTGCCCCGCCTTGGCTGTTGGTCTGGGGGTGCACCAGCCTGGGAGGTCCCCTGCCTCCCCCACCCAGCGGGGCTGAAGGCTGTGGTGGCCTCGGCTCCCTCAGGAAGGGGGTCCAGGGCCTCCCAGGGCCTGAGGAGGATCAAGGGATCAGGGCTGCTCAGAGCCGGGATCAGCACAGTCAGCAGGGGGCAGGGCCGGGGCGGCAGGGCGGCAGGGGGCGGGGGGCCAGAGGCGATCCTAGTCCACAAGCTCCCTTGAGGACCGGCACACAGCTGGGGTGCAGGGGCACAGCCCCCTTCCCCCTTATCCCGATTCCTCAGCAAACTTCTACTGCCCTCTGACCCTGGGGCCAGTTCCAGGCCAGAGCCTGGCCGCGCACCACAAAGAGCCAGGGCGGTGTCTGTGAATGAGAGATGGGCACCTCGCCAGCCCCGGCCCTTTCCTCACAGGCCCGCCTGCCCCAGTGGGTGGCAGGGGCAGGCCCCCAGCTCCTGTCGACAAGCCAGGCCCCCAAATCCACTCCCACCCCCTGCCTGCCTCCGGGCTGCCACCCCATGTATAAACGGCCGGCCATCCTCTGCTGTCTTCAGTGAGACCCTGCCAGCCTGGGTGGGCCACTTCCTTGCCCAGTGAAGCCTCTGTCCCCCTACCCCACCTCTACAGGCCTATGGGCATCTGCCCGCTCACCGTGCACTGGGGCTGCCTGCTCCTTCCTCACTGCCCACATGCCCCCCCTGCAGGGCTGCCTGTGGCCTCTGCAAGGCCCATCTGCCCCAGGGCACAAGACTGGGGCTCCCTGGGGCTCTGGGTGGGGCTGGCCGAGGGCGTCAGGCCCCCAGGGCTCTGGTCTTAGCACCCCCCCCCCCCCCGTCTGCCTTGCCACCCAAACCCCGGGAGGGGGCAGCCTTCACCTGGGCTAAGAAGGGGGGGACACCTAGGCCACTGCCTCAGGGACTAGCCTGTCCTGACCTCTGGCTGATGACCGCCCCAGCCGGACCACGCCCACCTGCCATCCATTCTCTTAACACAACGACTGACCTCGCTGACCTCACATCTCTCCTTGAAAGGGCCTGACCACGGCTGGCTTTCCCAGAGGCCAGACCGCAGTGGCCAGGAGATAGGATGCTGTCTGCCAGCTCCCCCCGCCTGCCCGCTGGCTTCAGTTAATGATCAGGCTATCGACTCGCCAGTGGCCCGCCTTACTGCTCCGGCCGCCACATGCCCACACCCCTCGGGCCTGGCTTTGGTACCCAACCTGGCCCTGGACCACGTGGCCCTGCTCTCGACCCCCCTGCCCCTCCTGGCCCCACTCAGGGTTCCAGCCCCCACGTGTCTGCCCCGCCAGACTCCACAGCATCCTCTGGTGCCGAGCCCTGAAACTGCTCTCCAGACCAGGACCCTGGCCCCCAGCAGCCGTGCACCCCAGCCCCATTCTTTGCTCAATGCAATAGTCTCTGTCTTTCCTCCCCAGGGCTGTCACCCACACTCTGGATGCCTTCAACAGGGGGTGGGCGCAGGACTGAGGCACAGCGTGGTAGGGGCGGGAATCCCTGCACTGGAAAGGACGGGCAGGAGAGCTCCCCCATTTTGGGGAGCCGCTGAGCCACTTGCCCATCCCCCCAGGCCCATGGGCCTCTCCCTCTCAAACCTGTGCTCTTGGCAAGTGGGCCCAGGCGAGGCCGAGCAAGGTCCCGAGCACAACTGCAGCCCTGCCGCCTCCCTGACCTGGCCCCTCGCCACAGCCCCACCTGGGGACTTTGTGAGCTCGCGGGCATCCCCAGGCTCAGGCCCTTCTCAGAGAGGATTCTGAGCCACTCCGCCCAGACCGGCGCTGGAGGAGGACTGAACCCTGCCTGGCAGCCCCCACAGGAGTGTCGCTGTGGAGAGGGAGCCACTGGGAGGGGGCGAGGCGGAAGGGACCAGCCCAGCCCAGGGAACACCACACACCGAGGGGCCCACAGACAGCCGTCCGCGGCATGCTCAGCCAAATGGGCCCTGCCCACAGGGTGTCCATGCGCCTGCAGGTCGGCGTCCCCGGACACAGAGGCTTCCGGGGGGGCAGAGAAGCTCTGGCCATCTTCATCTCGGCCCTGTGGCCCCCACCTGTCCACAAGGCTCCCGTTCACATCTCTCCGACTCCCTCCCCTTCCTGCCAGCCTCCAAAGCGTGCCCTGACCAGGAGTTGCCCTGCCCAACCTGGCATGACCACACGGTCGGATCCAACCTCTGCACTGGCTGCCGCAGGAGCCCTGAGGGAAGGCCGCGCACACACAGCCCTGACCAGGGCGGGACTGATCCCTTCGGGCTAGACTGGGATCTCAGCTCGTGCAGACACCAGGCTGGGCCCAGGGCGACTCACAGCAGCCTCTTGGGGCTCTGTCCCTCCCCAGGGAAGGTTCCCGCAGCCCCCCTACACACACACACACACACACACACACAGGCTCATGCACACACACACACCCTACACACACACACAGGCTCATACACACACACACACACACACACACACACACACCACACACACACAGGCTCATGCACACACACACACACACACACACAGGCTCATGCACACACACACACACACACACACACACAGGCTCATGCACACACACACCCTACACACACACACAGGCTCATACACACACACACACACACACACCACACACACACAGGCTCATGCACACACACACACACACACACACACACACCACACACACACAGGCTCATGCACACACACAGGCTCATGTACACTCACACAGAGCTGGTGGCTGCCAGATCAACTCCGGCAATTCTTTTGGACAAAGTGCCCTCTCTCCATCGAACACACAACCACAGGGCAAAGGCGACCCTACAGAGCTCCCCATTCTCATGGGGTGCCATGGACGGGGTCCTTCAGGGTGGGCGTCAGCGGCCAGCAAACCCACCCGCACGCCCCTCCCCCTGCGCGGGGCTCAGGGCTCATCTGTGAAGACCATACAATGGGGCTGTGTGTCCAGCCAACAGCGCAGATCAGACCAAGGTGGGTGGAGCAGCAAGGCCTCCCCCGCCTCCAGGGCCTAGTTCTGCATGGGGCAGGGGAGCCAGGGGGCCAGGAGGCCAGGGGCCTGGGCACCAGCAGAAGCTTGCCGCTGATGGACTGTCTGGTTGGTTGGGGCTGAAGAATCCTCTCTGGCCAGGCTAGGCCCCTTGAAGGCTCAGCAGCAGGGGAGGCTCTCCGGTGGTAGGGAGTCTCGTGGGGCTGGGATGATGGCGTCCCTCCAAGTTGGGGGCCTGTGAGGCCCACTTTGGGGAGCCAGGCCCTCCTCTGGGCATTACCACCACTAAGTTTTCTGTGCCCAGCAGGCACGCTATCCAGCTCTCCTGGACGCCTGCACACTTGGCAGAGTCCAGACCCCTCAGGAGGCCTGTGTCCACCTGGCCAGGCCCAGGGCATCACCCAGTGGAGCACTCTCGTCAGGCCCCACGTCACCACACAGGCACGCAGCCCTGGGCAGGGCCCACCTGTCACCCTCAGTGCGTGTGAGGCGCGGAGACGGGACTGCTGGCATCATCCACGACTCTGCCCGCGGGCAGACGCCCTCTCAGGGCGCACACCCGCCCGGCTGGCTCTGTAGCCCCAACCTGGGCCTGCGGTCTGCTGGGTCCCAGGCATGTGGTGGGCCTGTCAGGGCAGAGCCCCCTCTGCCCCCGTGACACAGCCTAGTCTCCCAGCCCTGCTGCCCCTAGTACCCCTGCATGGCAATGGGAGGCTGGTGCCAGGCTTGGGAGGGAAGCTCCTGGCAGCCCCTCCACACATCTGCTGTGCCAGGAGCCTAGCTTCCGGTCTCCCACCCCACAGCCATCAGCATGGGGGTCTGGCAGGCAGTAGCCCATCGCAGCCATCCATCCCGCCCACCCACCCACTAGTCCCTGGGCTCTTGCAGGTGGGGGTGGTGGGAAGTCCCAGGACCCCTCCCTGGCACCCCCAGGGGGCGCCAAGCCCCAGCGCCCCCCATCCCTGCAGCCCCCTCCTGCCTCCGTACCTGGCAGGATCCCTCTCCCGGCGCCTGGTGCCCCTCCGGCTCCCCTGCCCCGAGGCCCTCACCCCCAGCGGCCCCCAGGAAGGGCACATCCCGCCACGTTGCGCGCCTGCCGCTGCCTTTGTTCGGGGCCCCCGCCTCCGCCGGCGCCCCGCCACCCGTCCCCCTTCCCGTGTCCATCGCCAGTCCCCGATCGCCCGGCCAACCTGGAGTAGAGGCGCCGGGCCGAGCCGGGCAGCTCGTCGGCGGCGGGCGGGGCCGGGCCCGCCATGGGGCGGGGGTCGCGGAGGCCTCGGTCCGAGCACCCTACACTCGCGCCTCCCCGAGCTCGCGGCCCACCGTCCGTCAGTCCGTACGCGCCCGCGGGAGGCGCCGAGGAAGTGATGTGCGCCGGGTGCCGCCCCTCCCGCCGTGGCCGTGATGTCACCGCCGCCCGCGCGGGGAGGGGGCGCGGACGGCGCGGCGGCGGTGGGGGAGGGGAGCGAAGGGAGCCGGGGGGGGGGGAGCCCCCGGGGCGGGGGCGGGGCCTCCGGGCACGGCGGGGGCGGGGCCTCCGGGCGGGTGACGCGTGGGCGGGGCCCTGGCTTGGCGGCGGGGCTGGCTCCCGGGCGGCGGGTCCTGCGAGGCGCCTGGGTGGCCGTCGCCCAGCCGGCCTCCGCAGCCCACTGCCTCCTTGCCTTTGTTCGGCGCCCCGCCCGTGGGTGGCCCCCTGCCCTCTCCTCCTGTCCAGTCCCAACACGCCTCACCGCCTTCTCCAAACTGGCGCTGGGGTGTGGGCCTGGGAGGATGCCCTTCTGCCTACTTTAGAGACCCGGGAGCCGGGGACAAACGCTGTTCTGTCCCCCCACGTGATGAAGTCGGGCCTGGAGGAGAGGGGATCACATGTACCAGGCCGTCTGTGCGGCCTGGCCCAGCGCCGTGGACTCGCAGCCCACCTCCCCTGCTGCTTCCCACCCTGAAACCTCGGGTCCCCTCCCAACCCGGGTCTTCTCATCCGTGAAATAGGGCCGAGTGGCCATGGAGCGAAGCAGGTAGCACAGCAGGGCTGAGCCCACCCCGCGTCTGCATCCCAGCACCATCCCCTCCTCCGTGAATTCCTGGGGGCCCACTGGACGTGGCCTCCCACCCACCCGCCCTGAGCACTGCGCCGCTCCGGAGTGGCCTCTGGCCAGGGAACAGCATGCCCGTGCGCGGCAGGGCCAGCTCCGGGGCGCAGCCACGCACGCGGACCTCAGTGCCCATTTGGGGCTCACCTTCTGGCTCGGTCCTGCTCCCCTTTCCAGTGCAGCCAGGAGACGCCAAGCCCTGGAGGAGCTGCTGTGACCAAACGGGACAGGGACGAGTCTGGGAGCAGGAACGGGGCTGCTTCCCTCGGGAGCACTGGACACCCTGCCCGGACGGAAGCCCTGGGCTCCGGAAAATGCGAGGCCTGTGCAGCGAGCCCCTTGCAGCGTGCAGCCCGCAGGACACTGGCTCCAGGCCAGGGCATACGCCAACGAAAATAAACACAAGATAAAACAGGGCCTGTTGGCCCTTGGCTGGTCTGTTTTCCTACGGAAGAGGCAGCAGGGAATGAGGACCATCTGTGCCCGGAGCGCGGGACGGGCGGCGTGTCCCACGCAGCCTCCCCTGTTGACCGCAGGAGCTGGGCCTTGGCCAGGGTTGCTGCTGGGCCCCTGAGGGGTGGGTGATGCAGCCAGTGGGGGCATCACCCTTGTTTGCCGCAGCCCCAGGCCTGCCTCCTTGGGGCGCCCCCTGAGCTGGCATCATTGCAAGGACAGGGGCTGCCATGTGCCCAGCCTAGGCCGGGCCTGAGCGCAGCAGCTCCAGGAGTCCACCACTGAGAGCCCCCTGTGGGTCCGTTGGGCCCCTGGCCTGGTGCCTGGTGCCAGGAAAGCCCTCTGTTGTAATGTGACATGAATGGCAGAGTGAGAGAGATCTCAGGCCCCCTAGCGCGCGCCACAGGAGGGCATCTTCTTTCTTCCTTGAAGCCAGGAGCCTGGGGAGTCGGGGTCTCCCCGCTGCAGGAGCCTCAGCCGCATATCAGAGCTTCCGCCGATGGGAGTGCTGTGCAGTGTAGGCCCCTGCTTCTCTGTGACCTGGGACAAGATGCTTTCCCTCTCTGATCCTCACCTCTGCTGCCTGTAAATAGGATCAGCAGCCCCATCCTGCATTTACCGTAAAGGATGTGGGGTCTGGTGGTGTGGTCACTGTGCCGGGCACGCAGTAAGAGCTTAGGGAACACCTGCTGTGGGGACCATGCCTCTCATGCCCCTGCAGGCAGCCCTGGCTCGAGGGAGATCGCCTCCTGCTGCACTGCGTGGAGGTGTGTCTTCTCCAAGTACAGACCTGACTGTCTCCCATCAAGAGAACCTGTGAAGGAAGGTGGAATGTGCCACAGGCAGGCCCCAGGCGGTGCCCACAGGGCCACCCAACTGTAAGAACGGGTGTGCCTCTGGTCCACGGGGAGCAGGGGTTCCTGGAGGACAGGTAAGGGGGAGGATGAGCTCCTGGGTGTCACGCCCCATCACACCTGCCCCCACTGGTGCTGGACCCCATGCTGCCCCCCTTCCCTCTGCTCACCCTCCCCTGCTGCCCCTCCCTTCTGGCTCCTCCCGGCCTGGGGTGGGGGAACTCACTTCCCTGCACGCCTGGGCACCTCGTCAAGTCCTGTCTTGTAAATTCCCTCGGTGACACTCGGCGCTCTGCAGAGGCCGCGAGCAGGTCCCGTCTGCCCACCCTTCGAGGGCCTCACTCCCAGAGCACTAGAGGGAAGAGCAGTTCCCCATCCAGGCACAGCACAGCTTGGGAGCAGCGAGGAGACGTGACGGCGGTGGAGACCCTGATGCCGGGCCTGGTCCTGGGAAGTGCCCCTCGGCGCCTGGTGCGCTGGTCAGCGCCAGCAAGCCCAGCTTCCCTGGGTGCCCTCTCGGCAGTAGGCAGTGCCACCTCCACCCAGGCACCTGCCACAAGCCTGCCTGTGGGGCAGCCCTCCCTGGCATCCACCTCACCGGCGTGCCACTCCTGTCGTGCAGAGGAGAGGGCAGAGCAGTGATGCCCCAGGTCCCGGAAGGGGCTGTGGGCAGCTGAGGTTGAGCCCTGGTTTCCTGACTTAACCTTGCCCCCTGGACAGGCCTGGCGGGAGATGCCAGGATAGCTGCAGGGCTCCTGCTGAGCTGCTTGTGAGGAGGCCTGCAGCTCTAGAGAGACTCCTGTGGCTAGCACGGGCCCCCGATGAGGGCCAGGCCAGGGGAACGCGGCGGGCTGCCCAGAGCCATCCCAGGGACAAAGAACCAACACAGGCTTCAGTGGGACACTCAGCTTCTGCAGCCCTCTGGGCAACTGCCAGGGTCAGGGGTCAATGGCCAGCAGGGCAGCTCCGGGCGCAGCCTCCGAGGCCCTGCCTCCCTCCCCCTCCCACCTCCCTGGGCCCTTCCCCAGCAAAGCTGCTCTGGCTGGACCCAGGGGCCGGGGGCTGGGACCACGGCCAGGAGGCACTGGCAGAGGTGCCGAGCCCAACCCAGGACCTGAGAGCTCCTGGCCAACCTCTGCTGTGGACGCTGAACCTGAGGGGGAGGAGGTGGATGGCGACGAGAGAGACCCGGGCATGTGCAAGCGTACCTGCTTAGGTAAAGGGGACACCCAGCCTCACCTGGTTTCCGACAGTCCTGATACCCTGAGAAATAGGTTTTGGGCACAGTTTTCCCAAGGTCCCCACAGGGTCACCCACAGCCATTCCCTCTCCTTGGGGACCTTGAAGTCCAGAGGGCAGGGCTGCAGGGTGGACGGGTGAGTCCACAGGCACATGCTGCAGGGTGACAGGGAGGAAACCAACGCTCGGCTGCCCCCAGGGCCTGCGCGCCTCCCCAGGGCGGACACATGCCCTGGAAATAGCTGGAGGTCCATTTGGGGCTGTGCACCTCCCACGTCCCCGGGCGACACCTGGCTGCACGGCATTCCTGGGATGCTCTCTGGCGGCTGCAGGCTTTGTCACCAGTTTATCTCCCCCAGGCCGTGGGAGGGTGGCAGGGCACATGAGGAGCAAGGCACACACTCATCCTGCCAGGGTGGCCTGCGGGCTCATCCTTGGGCTGCGTGACTGAAACCCTGTCCCGTCCGTCTGTGCCCCCAGACCTGGAAGATGGTGATGCTGTGAATGCTGCGAAGGGACAGAGAGAGAGGCAGGGAGAGACAGACAGGTAGGAACAGAAACAGAGAGAAGAGAGGGAGAGGTAGGCAGGCACGGCCCTTGCAAGGGAGGCTGTTCAGGCTCCAGGGACCCACCGAGACCCACTCACCCCTGCCAGTTTCCTACCAACCCTCCCTCATCCCCCCCACCACTGAAGCCTGACTCCCTGAAGACCCCACCCCACCAGGTGTCCAGGAGGCCAGGCCCCAGCGCCTGCCCCTCTTGCCTTCAGACACCTCCAGTCACCCCCAGACATGCCTTGGGCAGCCTGGCAGGCTGGAGGGGCCTGTGTCAGCCCCGAGTCCTGGTGGTAAGGGAGGGTTACTCTGGGGAAACGTGGCCTTTTCGCCGCCAGGATGGGGGGTCAGGGAAGGGGGCAGGCAGGGTCTGTGCCAGGTTTGCCTGGCGTTTGATGACAGGTAGGGGACATTTGGAGGACACTAGGTTCAGGGCAGAGGACGGAGGCAGCAGGCTGTCCAGGGCACAGCAGGGGCTGGGGACCCCCGCAAGCGCTCTCGGGAGGCGCTGAGCACCCCTTCTCTGGGCCAGCAGCTCGGCACCTGGCCTTGCTGCAGACAGTGTGGGGAGGGTGGGGTGTAAGGGTGCAGCAGCTGGAGGGAGCTGTTTCCCCAGGGGGGTCCCCGTGGGTGTCCATCTATCCATCCAGCAGTGGAGATGAAGCCAGAGGAAAGCAGGAAAGAGGGGCCACCCCCACTCTGCCCTTACCCCCAGGGTCTCTTCTCTTAGCCTCGGCTGGGTTCCAGCCCAGGCAGCTGGTGGTTGCCATGGAAACCCCTCATCCTTGGGCCTCACCGCTCCTCCCACCCCCTGCATTAGGCTCAGCCAGCAGCCCCTCTCCCAGGCCTCTGGGGCCTCAGCCCAGGGCTGAGCGCCGCAGGGTAGGGGCTGTTTTCACAGGGTGATCCTTCACAGTTGCCCTGGGACAGGGCAGAGGGTCCTTTCCCCAACTCCCGAATCATCTGGTCAGTCCTATGGAGAGAGAGGATTCTGGACACGCTGGGCCCTGGGGTCCTGTGCGTGGCTGTCAGTTTCCCCTTGGTGCAGGGCCTGTGTCATGGCCTCAGTTAACTTAGAGGCAATGAGGGCGGTGTACAGGGGCAGCAGCCTGAGTGAAGCAAAGCAGGCATCCATTGAGGCCCTTGGGAGCCCCCGATCCAAAGAGCGTCTGCGACCTGCCTCCCCTAACCATGGGCTAGGTGCTCCCCTCCGCAAGGGCAAATCTCCCAGGGTGGGGGCACAGACCAAAGCAGCTGTGCCTGGCCCCGGACAGCCAAGCAGGGGGCTGCCCGAAGGAAGGAGAGATGGGCCGGGGCCTCCCCCACCAGATACTGGACCCCACGGCCCGGCCTCTCCCTGCAGGACCTGTCAAACCTCAGGGCCAGGCTCTTCCAGAAATTAGGGAAAGAACCCAGGGTACACTGATGAAAACAACCCCCTGGCGACCCGCAGGGCCTGGGAGCCTGATTCTAAAGTAGAGCAGGGGGCTGGCGGGGCAGTGGGGTCGGGGTGCCAGGGCTGTGTGACATGCTGTACTTCCGGGTTCTGGGGACAACACACCAACCACATGTATTTACTTTTGATCCTCCCGGAAGCCCCAGTAAATGGCAGAACCGAGTTTCTTTGCTTTAAGTTATAAGCTCATGAAGACAAAAAGGGCAGGAAAGGAGACAGAAGCAACCCGGTTTTGAAAGCGGGACAGTGACAGCGTCTCCGGCTCAGCGCCAAGGGCAGAGAAGCCCACCCGCAGCTGCTGGGAGGCCCCTAGGAGAGCAGGGTCTGGAGCCCAGAGGGGAGGTCCAGAGGGGGCTCCGGGAGCTCAGGGCCCCAGCTGGCGGTCCTGCAGGATGCTACACACCCAGTGCCCAGAGCCCGCCATTCCACCCAACCCCAAGCAGGACTGGATGTCTTCTGGGGGTCTGACCAGCCCTAAAGCCTGGGCATCTGCATGTCTGCCCCTCCCTCAGAGTGACTGGTTTGAGGTTGGCCCGTCGTCACAGGTCAGGCTTTCCAGAAGCAGACAGATTGGGGTGCATGATGTGCATCAGGGACCAGCACCTGTGGCGATGGGGGTACAGCCCAAGTGTCAGGTGAGGCAGCACCCTGCGAGGAGAAGGTGCCTCACCGAGGACCTCCACATAGAGCCGTGGGCCCAGCAGGAGGAGCACCTGGGGACAAGGGTGGGAACAGGTGGCTATCACCCCAGATGACATGGGGGGACTGTGCCTCTGTCCCCACTGCTCTGGGCTCTACAGTCTGGACAGCCCGTGCCTTCCTATGCTTCTGCCAGGACAGAGGCCTGAGAATCCTGGCTGTGGGTTCCAGGGAGCGGGGGCAGGGTACGATGTGTGGGGGCCCCTCCTCCGGCTCTGGTGACGTGGGCCCTGGCCTGACACGGTGTCACAGGCCCTGGCTGGAGGACCAGGCTCCGCCACCCTCGGGGTGCACTGGCTGACCCCGCCCTAGGAGGAGGAACAGCAGAGGCCACACAGCGGACTGGGGTCCCAGTGGTTCTGGTCTCCTCACCCTGCGTGGCCTTCACAGGGCGCAGGCCGTCTCCGCGCTCAGCAGAGCCCTTTCCTGCCCCAGATGCCCCTCTAGGCTGGCAGCCTTCCCCGTCACCAGGGAAATCCCAAGTGTGGCTACACTGCCTCCAGGCCTTCTGCTTCACTTTCACAGCAGAAGGTACAAGATGCCTTGCGGGGGTGCCCAGAAGCATCCCCTCCACTGGACCTTTAGAATTTCTATGGGTTCGGCAGGCCTGGGAATCTTCCGGAGTCTCTGGTCATTTCATCTGCCGCCACCCAAGGCCACCCTCTTGAGTGCATGTGTCACCACCAGGTCTTGCTCACCGGCCCAGCAACGTTGTGTCACAGACGACACAGATGGATGCTATGCCTTGAAGAATGTGCTGTGGACCGGGGCGGGGGAGTCAAGCACAGCCCGGGCTAGCTGCATGTGTCCGCTCTGTCCATCCACGCAGAGAAAGCCGCAGGGCCCCCGTGCCTCGGGCCGCGTCATCCTGCCCTGGGAGCTGTGGCCCGGGTCTCTGCTGCCTGTGTGCACCCTCACTGGCGGAACTGGGGGATCTACTCAGCCTTAGTAGGAATGGGACTGGGGAATTAAATGGAGATATGATGGGGTCCAACCCCCTCCCTGCATCTTTTGGGTCCCCCAGGATGGCACTGGTCCCGCCACCCCCTCCCTGGAGGCCATGTGGTTTTGGCTTTATACTCTCTTGACCTCGGAGGGGCATGTTTCCTAGCTTCCCTGAACCTTCCCACTCCAACTGCAATAAGAGCTCTGACCCCACAGACAAGGATCATCAGGGTGGGAGGTCCCCAGTTACACATTCATAGACCAGGAAGTGACCACCAGGTGGGTCTGTGACACAGGGGACCCACCATAAGATTTGCCTTGGGCAGAACTCTGCTAAATGGCCGCTCCAGTGGGGGTCTCCAGGTGTTAGTGTCAACCCTGGCCCTGTGTTCTGTGCATCCCCCTCCCCAAGTGCAGTCGCCCAGGTGCCTGGGGAGGCAGAACCAGGCACCCTGCCTGGCATTTGTCGGACAAGCTAAGGACAGAGCGGAGGGCAGAGGCTGGCCACCCCACCATCCCTGAGCCAGCTTTCAGACCTGGAACCCGCTGTCTGAAGAGGTGGCCTGGCCGCCAGGGGAGGGGCTCTAGTGCCCAGGGACTCATTGCATCATTTTAACTTGTCTTGCTGTTGGTACCTTTTGGACTGCAGGGCACCTGCGTGACCGCAGGTTTCCTGATTCTGCTCCCCCAGGTGCTTCTGGGAGTGTCCCTGTCTGTCAGAATTCCAGCTGGAGCCCTCCTAGCCCCTCACTTTGCACAGCTGCGCTGCCCCCCGACAATGGTGGGACAAGGGACTGACCCACAGGGCAGTGGCAGAGGCACAGGTGCCGACCATCTGCGTCTGCACAGGGAGGTGCTGCCCCTGGGGGTGTCGGGGTCTCGCTGACCAGGGGGTGGGGGGAATGTTCCAGAACTCCCAGGGAGGAATTCCAGCTCCTTGCAGGCTCCAGCCTGTGTGCGGTCCTCAGACCAGGGGGGCTTCCAGCTGCTTCTCTACCTGATGACAGAGTCAGCCTGGCCCCAGGACCAGGGCACTGCAGAGCCTGTCCACCTTTGGGCACCAAATCTCCCCTGGCTCACGGTGGCCAAGGCGGCCCTGGGCACACAGAGCCCCAGCACCAGCCTGCAGACTGCAGGGTTCACACCCTCTGAGGACCCCCTGGCCCGGGACGCAGCCCAGCGCAGTCGTGCTTGGAGGGCCCAGCTTTGGTCCACGGTGGCCGTGCCAGGTGCCTGGCTCCCCTGGGACAGTGTGGAGCAGCTCCCCAGGGGCCAAGGGGCCTCTGTCCCCTACCATCTCCAGCCACACGCTCGCCCCTGAGTATTTATTCAAGACCAGGCTGCATCCAGTCTCTCTGTCCCCAAACCCAAATTTCCTAAAAACAAAGAGGAGTTTCTCGTCAAGAGGCTGTTTAGAGTTTTGGGAGGTGAGAGACGCAACTGAATTTGGGGTGGTGGTAGAAACAGCAATGCACGGGAGACCCATTCCTCCTCCCTGGCCACGGCGGCGAGCGGGCGCCACCTGCTGGCACTGCCCCTGTAGGCGGCCCTGGGCACTCAGAGAGGGCCCTGCACTTTCCCCAGCAAACACCCGCCAGGACTTCCAGGCCCCCACACCCCACAGGCGCGCTTTTGGAGCTGCGTGAGAAGTAGGACCAGCACCCCCAGTTCAAGAACTAATACAAGGGCCCCAGGAGAGCACAGAGATCCTAAGCCAGCGCCCCGGACCCTGAGGACCCACACGCAGGTCCAGGCCTGGAATGCTGTCCGGTCCCCCCGTGAGGGTGCCCTGCTGACTCCTAGCAGGTGAGGGGCTTCGCTGCTTTGGAGTCCGGTGTAATGGGACCTCACGGCCACCCCGCTGCCTGCATCGTCCCACCTCTGGCCACCGGACACCTGCCCACTGTGTGAGGCCAGAGGGCTATGCCCGAGAGGGGCTGCGAACTGTCCCAGGTGTCCCCGCTCACGCACACATACACCGATGCTTCAGACGGGCAGAGATGACATGTGGGTGGATCTTTGGACCAAGCTGCAGACCCCCTCCCCGGCCCCGTGCTTCCTGACCGCTCTGCCACTGGAAGGGGCTCTGGGCCAGGCTGGAAACCCTGCCCTGCCCTGCCCTGCCCCTACTACTCTGGGGCAGAGTGCCCCAGGGGCATGTCTCCCGGCAGGCCAGGCGATTGTGCTGGCCTTCACTCCCTGAAGCTCCTTGGAGTGGGCCAATGGGAGGAGCCCGCTTGGATGGATGCCCAGGTTTCTCTGGCAACGTTGGGCGGGCCTCTATCCCAGCCTCCCGCCCTACCTCCCCTGTACCTGGAGGCTCAGGGACTCGGGTCCCTGCGGTCTCTGGAGGCTGGCCTTTGAACAATGGCTGCCGCCTGGAGCTCTCCCACAGACAGAGAGGCCTGGAACCTTCCAGCCAGTGAGTATCTTGGGGGCTCTACCTGAGCCCCAGACACCTGGGGGTGTGGGGGAGGGGCAGGCGGTGCCAGCAGGGTGGCTGGATGGGGTGGGGGCACAGAGCTCAGGAGGGGTCTTAGCCTCTCCTTCCACCACGGACTTGGCTGGGTGCCCCTCCAACATTCTGCTCCCCCAGGGAGGGGTCTTCCTGTCTGGGGGCTCCTTCTGAGGGCTTGGGACGTCCTCAGGGGGCAAAGCCAGGCCGGGTAGTGGGATGCGCTGCCTCTGGGTCTTGCTGCAGGGCTGGCACTCAGCTGCCATCTGAACTGTCCCCAGCTTCCCTGTCTGTGAAGCGGGGCTGATGGTTGTTTGTGCATGTGGTCCTGCCTGGCGGGTCCGTTACCCGACAGCGAGGCCAGCTCCACAGGGCCCCCCGGGCTGTCCCCTTCCCCTGGAAGGCTCCCATCAGGAGTGAGTGAGAGGTCAAGGCCCTGGCTGGAAGACCTGTGGGCATGCCCCCCAAAGCCATGGCTTCTCATTGACTCTTCTGAGCCCTTGAGGATGGTTTTGGTCCCCAGGGTGAGGGTGTCTGTGTCCATAGGCAGCTTTCCCTGCGTCGCTGGGCACGCCTAGTCCAGGGGAGCAGGGCCAAGTGCAGGTCTCTGCTCTGTGTTGGGCCCTGGCACCTTCCTCGGGGGAGGGCCCAGGCCACCCGGGGAACATGCTGGACACGGGGCCCAGCCCTGGGTGGGACACCCCACGTGTTGGCCGGCTGAGGGGACATTGCTCTTCACAGCCAGAATACTTGAAGGATTCCAGGCCCAGGGTCGGGGTGCTGGGCAGGGAGAGCCAGGAGGTGGCAGGGCCTGAGCAGGCCTGGGGGGAGCTCCCTGTGGACCCCTCTGTGGGCCCTGAGTCCCTCCTTGGCAAGAGTGGGTGGTGTCTCTGAGGCTCCCTGGGCTGGCTGCAGGCTGGTGTGCCTGTTCGGGTCACTGCACCATGGTCCCAGCGTCTCAGCTAGGGCTTCGCTGGGGCTGGCTGAGGGGTCGGGGTGCCGGGTGCTACATTCTTGCAAGTTGCCTCTGCAGGGCTGTCACAGCTCGGCTATTTGTCCAGGGGCCCACCTCTGCCCATCTGTCCCGCCAACTTCCATCTGGCTTCCCCAGTGACACCCTCCTGCCAGCCTCCAACCAGCTTTCCCAGTTGCTGGCTCTTGTGTCACCATGTTCCCACCCCTCCATCTGCCACCTGTGTGGCCCCAAGGCCCTTTGGGGCCCGCTGTCCCTGAGGACTGAGGTGGCCTCTGCACATGGACTGCTGCGGCTGGAGGCTCCATGTCCATGTCAGGGAACAGGATGAGCTTGGGTCTGCCCACCGTGGGGACCTCTGTGTCCCCAGGGCTGGGTCTGAGTGAATGGCCTCTGGGGGCCAGGCCGATGTCCAGGCCTGTGCCAGCTGCTGTTGCAGCAGGTTCTCTGGTCTTGAACCCTGACCCCGGCAGGGTGGGACTTTCTCCTTCACGGTCCCCTGGCTCCGTCCCTGAGCCTGCTCGGGCTTGCTCCGGGCTTGCCTTCCTGGAGACGAAGCCGTGAGAAGTAAACAGTGTGGCTGCTGAGACCAGAGCTGCTGCTGGAAGGAAGCGCCTCCCCACCGCTGTTGCCTGCCAACCCATGGACCAGCCCAGGCTGTGGGGGAAGCAGGCCACATGCCCCAGGCATGAATGTCAGTGTGCCCAGCAAGGCCCGGGGCAGTGGGTGCAGTGGTGGGGCACCTGGTACCAGGTGAGGATCCCCTGGCGGCAGTGAGGGACAGAGGCCACTGCCCTGGAGAGTCACCACCGTGCATGTGCATCCTGGGACTGCGCAGTGGTGGGGCCTGGGCTGGGCAAGCACAGAGGTGCCCAGCTCCCTTTTCCTGGCCTGTGCCTAGCCCAGGACGAGCTGTGCATCCCTGGTCTTCTGGCCCTTGCAGGGACCCTGCTAGGTGGTGGCGAACATTCTGCACTCTTTCCTGATGAGCAAACTGATGCCTACGGGCTCAGCGTCATGCCTGGGGTCTCCTGGCCTGTCTGGGAGCTGGGGCTCCCCACTACTGTCTTCCCCCCAAGCCTGGCAGGGGCCCCAGTGCTCCTCCCTGCCCTTCACACTAGCCCTTTGGCCTCTGTGGCCCTCCCCGCCAGGTGGTGGCTCCGTCTTTCCTGGCCTTGGGTGCGTGGCTGGGTGTGGAGACTGGGTGTCTGACCCTGCCGGGACCCCAGCCCCAAGACTGTGGCTGAGCCTGTGGAACTGAGGCAGGTGTTCCCCCAGGACAGTTAGCACAGGATAAGGTCAGCTGAGCTCTGCACAGTGTCAGCCCACGGGGCGGGCAGACGGGGGTCCGGGCTAAGGTGGGAGCCACACTGGGCCCCACTTGCACAGTGACAGTGGCGCAAGGCAGGCACGAGGCAGGGAAGGGTGGGGAGGGGGAGGGCGTGCGCAGGGCTGGGGCCTGCCCGTGGGGGGCTGCCCTCCCAGCAGCCCTCCCGGAGCCTTGGGGGGAGCCACAGGGGTCAGAGCTGGCACAGCTGCTGGCAGCCACCGGCCACGGCCCAGCTCCGAGACCCGCGGTCGCCGCCGTGGGGCAGGAAGGGGGACTGGTGGGGCAGCAGTGGGCTCTGGGCAGAGGGTCATGGACCAGGAGAGGGAGATTTCCAGAAGGCCTCCGGGAGCCGAGTCTGAAGCCGCAGGGAGCTGGCCCAGCGTGCGGAGGGAGGAGGGGAGGAGGCCCAGTGCTTGGCTGACCCAGGGAGACCTCGATGCTTGCCGGGCGACTTTCCCGGCTTGCGGTGTCAGCAGAGCGACGAAGCTGACCACCCGCCGTATGTGCGGCGCGGCTTCTTGCTGGAGCTGCGGCCCGGCTGACTGCATGGTCTGCCTTCCCACCCGCACCCCACTGCCCCGTTTGGGAGAAACTTCTCAGCTCAGCTCCTGCCTCTTCCCCTCAGAATGACCCTGCCCCTCTGTCCTGTCGGGAGCACGGCTGGAGAGTCTGGGGGGACGCTGGGGAGAATGTGGGGGCCAGAGGGCCTGGTGGGGGCCAGTCCTTCAACAAAGGCCTCTGCAGGTTGGAGGGCTTGGGCAGGGGGTTTTGGGGTGTGGAGGGGTGGGGGTGGGGCTTTATTCTCGCCCATTCTTGTCAGGGGGCAGCTGCCAGGGTGGGGAGGCCCTTTGGGAACAGAAGGAGGCTGAGCTGTCTTCAGGAGCCGCCTCCCGGCCCAGCGTCTAAGGGTGGTTTGGGGAACGCCATTGTCACCCCCGCTGTCATCCCCAAGCCTGCTATAATATCCCAATACCTGCGGCCTCCCGGGCAGTGGAAGCTGTCTGCAGGCCGAGTACCTTCCCAGCACATCAGGGACCCCCCCCCCGCAGATCCACTGGCAGGGCCCGTTTTCCCAGCCCCCCGCGGCACCCCCGTGCAGCCTTGGGGCAGTTCTCTGGGATGGCTGACCACCTGCGAACATCATGAAGAAACGCACAGTGAGGTCCGCTGCATTTCAGCTTTGCCGGGTGATGTCCCCAGTGGAGCAGGCGAGCCCGGACAGGGCAGGACTCCTGGCCAGGTGGACGAGGCGGAGCCCAATGGCAGCCGTGTTGCTGCCAGCAGGGGGACATGGCCACAGAGGTGCGTCATCGGTGTGGGCCACCAAGTGTGGTTGAGGACTGTGGGCTCAGAGGCCTGCCCCCTGCCCTGCCTGGTGGCAGCCACCTCCAGACATCCCTGGTTCCCCAGGACAGATTCTTTGAAATAAGCCTTGAGCCCAGCGCCCCATTCTCCGTGCCTGCCTGGAATCAAGGGGTCTTTTGCTGTGACCCCCCTTTCTCTGGGGCTGCTCTAAAAGGAGAGCCTTTAGGGCAACTCCAGACACAGCATTCATAGCTCCTCAGCCACTCCTGGCTGCTCCCGGGCTCTCTGGCTGGGGCGGACACACCAGAGGCTCACAATGCCCAGGGCTGGGGTGGGGCCTCCGGTTGCCCAAGGTTACACTGCTGCCGCTGGGCGGGGCTGTGATTTGAGCCAGCCCTCCTCCTCGGGGCGCCACGCCTGCGTGCCCTCCGCGGCACTCTGCCTGCAGGGGTCATTGAGAAAGTGACAGGACGCCCGTGGAAAGAGGGCAGGGCTGGGCTGTCCCAGGAGCGCAGCGGCCGGGCCAAGGAGGCAGGACTGGGGCTCCTGGGGCTCAGGCATCTTGAGCTACTATGTCTGTGGGCAAAAGGGTGCCCTGAGCATGTGCCAGGGGGAGCTGAAAAGCCAGTGCCGGTTTCCCACCCAGCCTCCAAGAAGCCAGAAGACGGGGACGTAGAAAGAGGTGGTGATGTTTTGAGTCGGTGCCTCGGCCCAGCTGGCCCCACCTGACCCCAGCCTGGAGTCGAGCTCCACCCCTGCCTCTAATTCTCACCCCGGGAGCCCACCCCACACCCCGCCTCTCACTGCATCCTCACCCTGGTCAGTTTGCTCCCCAGCGTGGCAACCCCCAGCCCCGGTGCCCTGCTGGGAGTGCTGGTTGGAGCCCCAGCAGGACTGAAGGCCTTAGCTCACTGCCACTGAGTGACACAGTGTTATTATGCTGTCATGGGGCCACCTGGAATTCTCTCCCACCCCTCTGAGAGGCAGCCCACTAGGAAGGCCCCCAGGTCATTGCCACCTGTGGTTCCGCAGCATAGGCCCAGTTTCCACGACCTGCTGCGGGTTTTCCTCGTGGGCCAGGGGGTCAGGACAGGCCAGCACCCGGAGACGGGCAGCAGCCAGCCCCCCTTGAGCAGGGATGGGTGCAGGACTGCAGGCCACGAGGCTGCCCTAGGAAAGCGCCATGTGACCACAGGGCGGGTGGTGACTGTGGTTCACCTGGCCCTGCCCATGCTTCAGCCCTGCAGCTGCGTCCACCTTGCTCATGGGCATGCTGCCCGCCTGTCTGGGGGAAGGGATGCAGCCCCACCCCACAGATAGCCAGAGACAGTGCCCCCATTCCCGCAGGGCCCTGGGCAGGCCAGCCATCAGGAAGGCCACTGTCAAGTCCAGGTAGTGTTTGTGCCAACTCCAGGGCAGATGCCATGCCGTTCCCTGGAGGGCAGCCAGGCCAGAGGAGTGAGGATGGGGGGCCAGGGGGCCTCAGCTGTCTGCTTTTCCTGAGCCTCAGTTTCCCCATCTGTACATTGGCCTGATGGTGGTGCCTGCTTCAAAGGAATGTGGTCGGGATCTGAGAGACTGTCACAGCTCTGCCACACACAAGGGGCCGTGTTATCGTCCCCTCCCACCCATCTCAGTCTGTGGACATTCTGAGACAGGAATAGCAGAGCAGTTGGGGTGCCAGAGACAGTGGGGTGCAGTGTGAGATGTTGGCACTGTGGGCCTCCACACCTGACCATCCGTCTCTGCTTCTCTCTCCCAAGGGAAGGTGGGCTCTGTCCACCCGTGGCCCAGGATGACTTCATGGCTGCCCTGAGGTGGTCTGGGCCCTCCCAGCAGCCAGGTGCTCCCCACTTGGCCTGGCCTGACCGCATCGAGCAGGCAGGCCCCCGGGGTAAGGCCTGCAGCCCCCCTTTGCGGTCAGCAGGTGAGGCGGCCAAAGATGGGGACAGCTCAGTGTCACCTGGCCGCCTCTCTGGCTCCTCAGGGGGCCACGGGCCATGCACACCTGGCCACTGGCCCTGGAAGGAGAGACCCCCACAGGTGCTGGGGCCCTCGAGGCAGCCCAGAGAGAGCAACGCACGGCTGGAGCAGCTGAGGAACAAGATCCGGGCCCAGGCTCAGTGGCAGGAGAGCTGCGCCTCCCTGGGCACCTCGATGCCCTCCAGTGCCAACATCAGCAAAGCCTGCACACCGGCCCCCCGGAGGATGGCCCGAAGGCCGGAGAACCCCCCTCCAGCCCCGGCCTACCCAGGTCAGAGGCAGCTTTCCCCAGTGAGGGGAGCGTGGGCAGCCAGGCGGCAGCAGGATGGAGGGTGGCTGGGAGGGGCTGCTTGGGACTGGGCTGTGCCAGGCACCAGGTGCACACACCTGGGCTGGTGCTGAGGGGCTTAGAGTCCTCTTGGGAGGTACCTGTGAGCTGAGCTAACACAGGAAGAAGGTTCATGGATGGGGATGGAGATGGAGGCAGGTGGGGGAGGCCGTGAAAACACCAGTGCAGTGTGTGGGGAGGAAGGGGCCCTGGTCCTGGGGCCTGGAGGCTGCAGACCTGGTGAGGGGGGCTGGGGGGCTGCAGCAGGTGTGTGGTGGGACTCAGGCCGGGAATGCCCTGAAAAGCCTGCAGGGGCTTCTAAGGCCCCCAAAGGCAGTTTCGGGTGCTGGGCATATGGGTGGACAGGAGTGAGGGGGATTTAAAGAAATATCCAAACACAGCTTCCCTGCTGGACGGATGGTGGAGATGCAACCTGGGTGCTTTTCTCATTGCATAGGTGCACAACTTTTCTAGGAGACAGGGAAGATGTTTTCTTTATTATTTTTAAGATTATATGCTTTTTAAAAAAATGTGCTAAAATGCACATGACATAAAGTTTGCCAACTTAGCCATTTTTAAGCAAACAGCTGGGGGGGCATCAGGCACATTGACATGGCCATCCCCACCATCATCTCCAGAACTTTCCATCTTCCCAAACTGAGTCTCTGTCCCCATTGAACACTCACTCTCCATCCCCTCCCCAGTCCCTGGCCCCCCACCCACCCTCTGTCCCTGTGGATCTGACCCTCCAGGGGCCTCCTGGGAGTGGAGTCCCACAGGGTCTGTCCTTTCGTGTGGCTTTTTTCCTAAAGGAAGCTGCAATGCCCATTCATCATAGAGCTTCCGGAAAAGTACAAAGAATGGATGAAACTGGTCCGCGTTCCCCGTGGGCCTCTCTCTCCCAAACTGCCCTGGGTAACACTTTGGGTGTGACCCTCTAAGGCCTATACTCCTCCTTGCAAAAATGAGGCTTTATGCATGGCCGCAACACCCCCTTCTCGTGCTCCATAGGCCAGGCAGCCCACCGTCCCAGCTCACAGCACAGAGCCCTGCTCACCTCTGGCTGGTAAAGCTGCTGCCAGAGGCATCTGTGCCAGTCCTGGCTGGAGAGCCATGCCACTGCAAGCCATCTTTCCAGCTAAGCACTGGCGTGTGTCTGGACTGGCCCTTTGCATGGGATGCACTCAGACTTGGAGCCTTAGGCAAAAGCACAATGTTTAAAGGCTTTTGAGCAGCTTCCAGATGGGGACCTTTTCCTAGAAATTCTTTGAAGAATCTCTTTCCTCACGATGACCCCTTTCCACTTTGCTCCAGGCTTAGGCATCCTGAGTGCCGCTGAGGGCAGAGTAGAAGACACGGCAATCCCTGGCCAGGGGCATGAGCCCCGTAGGGTCTCCCAGCACCGTGCCTCAGGTGAGTGGCTCCTTAGTCAGCCATCCTGGCAGCCCTGGAGGAAAGCTCGGGCCAAGGTGCGCAGCATGGTTCTGGACCCAGCACTCCAGCTTCTCTCTCACCCCGTGTGATTGGCTTTTATGATCCCCAGTCAGATGAGGACACTGAGGGTCAGAGAGGACCCCAGCCATGACAGGCCAAGCAGGGATTTGGACCCAGCCTGCTATTTTCTGGAGCCTGATTTCTAATCCTGCCTCTCCAGCAGGACAGGAATCCAGGCAGGCCCTGCTGAGTGTCAAAGGAAGGGCCATTCTCTACCCCTCTGCTCCAGGAGGCTTCTGGGGCCATCAGCCAAATATGGGACTCGGCCAACAGCCACTTGGGGACCTCACAGCCCAGTGCCATTGGTGGGCCGCTCTTGGCAGTTACATTTCATCCTCCCAGTTTTAGAACCTTCTGGAAGCTGGACATAGAGCAGGGTCTGGGTCTTTTGTTTATTAAATTGCAAAATACACATAACCATTCCCAAGCACACAGCTGGGGGGCATCCAGCACATTCACATGCTGTGTAGCCGTCCCCACCATCATCTCCAGAACCTCCCATCTCTCCAGGCTGAGACTCTGTCCCCACCAAACGCTCACTCTCCGTCCGCTCCGCGTCCATTCTCCGTCCACTCCCGCCTGGGCCCCGCCCTCCGCTCTCTGTCTCTGTGGATCCGACGCCTCAGGGAACCTCCTAGGAGTGGAGTCCCCTTGTCTGGGCCTGGGTCTTGAAGCCCTTCCTGTCAGCAGGGCCAGGGTACTGAGGACAGAGGGACAGGCTGGGACCCAGCGACCCTGGGGGCCTGGAGATCCTCTGGGCCTGAATTTTCCCACACTGGCTGGCCGGCTAGTGTTTGAGCAGATCACAGATGCAGGATGCCCCCAGCAGTGGACAGAGATGAATGAAGGCCAAAGGGCTCGGGGATTGGTGACCGCAGTGGGTCTCAGGAAGCCAGCCCACTCCAGTTGGCCGCCGTGATTGCCGTGGAACACGGACAGCCCATCCCTGCCATCCAGCCGGGGTGGACCCTGCTGTATGAAGGCCCCTCTGGCTCTGGCTCTGGCTCTGGCTCTTAACCCTCCTCCCCTGCCAAGCCCGTGTTCAGTCTGGCCAGCCACCTTGCCGTGGGTTCACCCATCAGTCCTTTATTCATTCAACGAACGTGAGCACCCGGCTGGGTGCGGGAGGCTGGGGAGGGAGGCTGTTCCTGTCCTCAGGAGCTCTCAGCCACCAGACACCTGGGAATCTGTGCACCGTGATGGAGCGTGTGGGAGCATTTCCCAGGGCGGCCCTCAGTCGGGTGTGTCCCTCAGGCCAGCGCTCAGCTGCCGCCACTGGGGCACAGGACCAGGGCCCAGGCAGGAGGGCCATGTGGCTCCACAGGAGCCGGCCCGGGAGCAGGTCCGTCCTTGTGTGCCTTGGCCGTAAGCCACTCTCACCTTCTCTCCCTCCCTCTGCCCCCTCCTCTTGCTGAAGTCTTACAGAAATATGCCAGAAGGATGGAAAGTAGTTCTTATAAAAGACAGAAGGCCCCCAAGTTGCTCGCTCCTAGAAAAGCTGCCAGAGACAAAGGTAAGTTTTGTCTTTTGGGGCCCTGGCAGGGCTTGGGGA
Source organism: Manis pentadactyla (assembly GCF_030020395.1). NCBI lineage: Eukaryota > Metazoa > Chordata > Mammalia > Pholidota > Manidae > Manis > Manis pentadactyla. The sequence continues at coordinate 220,286,256 of NC_080021.1, forward strand.
CGTGAGTCTAGGACCCCGCTCACTCGGTGGGCACATGGCTTCCGTTCTTGGAGCTGGGCTGGGGGCGGGGCGGCAGGGGGACTGCCCTGCACAGTGGGGGCAGAGTTGGTGTCTGCGCTGCAGACAACTGCAGACTGGCATCACTGGGGTGGCGGGTGGTCCCAGAGGCACAGGGCCATCCCTTGGGATGTGGAAGTCCTTAAAGCCCCATGCAGAGTGAGCGGCCCATTCTGCACTGCTCAACGTCTGTAACAGGAAGTTTGTAAGGACACAGAGCCCTCAGCCGCCGCAAGCCGGCCTGCGCCTGGGGACGCCCGGGGCATGGGCGGCCCTGCAGCCATCGCTGGCAGGTCTGTTTGCTTCTTTGTTCTGCGGCATCACTTGACAAGCTGTTGCCATTTTGCTGCCTCTGCAGCGGGCAGTCTGGCGGAGGAATGGGCTTCTGTTGGCCAGGTTGGGGCTGAGAATTCCAGGCAGCAAGCCCGGAGCGTGCCTTTCCCTGAGCACGTGGTGGTAGGAGGGGCCCTGGATGTTGCCCGCTTTCTCAGACCCCTTCCCCTCAGGGGTGCATCTGTGACGGCAGTTTCCTAAGCACGCCCCAGGAGAGTGCTACTGAGTGGGGTGGGCCCTCGGTCACAGAGGGATTTCTAATTCGGGCGTCTCTTCCCTGAGGCTTGGGCATGGTGTTGGCAGCCTGCAAAGACCCAGCTGCCCAGCCTGGATACAGGTTATGGAGCTGGTGGGGTGAACCGGAGCGGGGCCCTGCCCTAGGGCTGCTGTGGGCGTGGGTGTGGGGACCAGCGGGAGGCAGCATTCTCATCGTTGCAAGGTTCTCCGCGGGTAGGCAGAGTGGCCGCTCTCAGTGCCTGTCTTGCGTGTGCCGTGCGCTAACGTGGGGACCTTAGCTCGTGCATCCTCCCTGAGCTCCTCTGGGGAAGGTGGGTTGGCTCCTGTTTGGTAGAGGCTGGGACTGACTCATAGGCTCAGCAGGTGAGCGGGCGGGCCTGCCCCGTCCCTTTGGGTCTGGGCTCTGGGGCCACCACACCACGGGGCTTGAGGACGCCGCTGAGCGCTCCCATCTAGGAAGCCTGCACACCGGGGAGGTGGGCTCTGCGGGACCCTCGGTCTTGGGGTAAGCAGCGCCGAGCCTCAGCTTCCTCCTAGGGCATGAGGTCCCAGCCCTGGATGAGAGCGGGCAGTGCCCGAGTGCCGTTATTCCCACCCCACATCACCGGACATGCACCTCCTCTGCTCTGGGGGAGCCGAGCCTGGGGGAATGAATCCGAGTCTCCCTGGCCTGGCACAGGCCCTGGAGTTCCGCGGGGAACCTCAAGCGGGGCCCTGGCCCTGGCGCGTGTGCATTCATTGAGTGGCCAAGGTGCTGCAGGAGAGGAGGGAAGCCGCTCCTGGAACTGGAGAGGGATGGAAACCTGGAGACCCGGAGAAGGTTCCAGAAGGCCTGAGGAAAATGAACGACATATAACAATTTTCTGCATCATTGTCCCCCCTCCCTCAGCTTTTCCATTTGTTTTATTTTAATGGCTCCCTTGAAAAATGACCGGCTCTCTGCCTGACACTGGGTCAGAAGGGCACGCCACGGGCCGCATTGATCACCGCAGCCACGTGTCACCTTGGTGGGGTTGGCCATTAGTTTCTGTCAGCAATGAAGTCGCATCTGGGCTAAGGAGAGATGAGTTTGGGTTCAGAGGTCAGAGCCATAGGACCTGGGAATTGGATGAATTAGAAATTTGCTGTAGTTAACAAAAAATTAAATCACGATAGTTATGAAATCTTCATCCATCCCGGCCAAAGGAAAATGAAGCCCGGTATTTAATTTCGGATTATACCGCCTCACTTTGCATTTTTTATCATAGATTAGGTCGGCCTGGAGCTCTGACAGGGCACTTGGGGACTTCATCCATTCCCACAGATTAAAAATCCTCTCGTAAAAAAATTAATTGCCATTAAACTGCTCAGCAGGAGAAACGAATGTGCCCTTCAGGACCCATTATTGAGCCGGACCCTCCGGCGGGCTGATGGGGAGGCTGAACCACCCGCGATGGAGGGGCCTGTGGCGGGGGTGCAGAGGGGGCCCCGGCCGGCAGGCAGCCCCCTCCCCACAGCGGGGTCCCCGCCCAGTGCCCCCCAGAGGGAGCAAGGGCAGGGTGGAAGGCGGTCAGCTTTGTGCAGTGCAGGGCAATAGGGACCAGGATGGACGGAGCCCCTCCCTGGGGAGCCCACCCCCGGTCCCGCTCGGAGCCCAGAAGCGGCCAGGTGGACAGTCCCGCCCTGGCCCTGCCTTTGACTCGACCCTGAGCCGGTAGAACCCCAACCCTTGGGGCCCAGCTCCTGCGGGGGTGGTGACCTCTCTGCTCTTTCATCCTGGTGGCCCTGGGGAGAGGTGCTTACAGATGGGGAAACTGAGGCACGGAGCAGTTACGTCACTTGCCTGAGGTCCAAAACTAGTGATCACAGAGCATGACTTTAAACCTGGGTCTGGGGACCCATCGCGTCTCCAGGGACTCAGGGCTGGAGGGCACGGCCTGGGGCAGAACCGAGCTCTGCAGCTGGGGTGGCCTCTGGGGGTCCTGTTTCGCAGAGGGCGTGGCTTTAAAAGGGTTGTGGGCCTTGGGGGTGTGTTGCTCTACCCCTTCCTGGATCCCCTGCTTCAGGCATGTGGCTGATCAGGGTCTGGGCCATATGCACCCTGGAGGCCTGGACCCCGTCTGCTTGCCTGCCTCCCAGGGGCTCTGTGCTCTGAATGGCCCCTCGACGGGCACCTCACTTGGCAGAAATGCCCTCTGCCTGGGGAGCAGGGCAAGTCTTGGCCCTGGTGATCTTGTTTCCCCTGGTGCTGCCTTGGGGCCCTGGAAGGGGGCAGGCGTGTGCACTTGTGTGCGCACCTGCGTGTGCACGTGCACGCGTGTGCTCTGAGTGTGCATGCATGTGAGACCCCCACCAGGTCGCTGTGGTTGTGTTTGTAATGCTGGAGGGGCTGATACTGGCATTCATGGGGTGTAATCTGAGATTTTTGAAGTAAAGGTTGATAAATGATGTTTATTATGTGACAACATCTGAAGAAAGCTGGTTTCTGGGTGCGCCACGTGGTCGTTCATTTCCGCACCTCCAGGCCCCTCCCTGCCAGCCTGCCCTGTTCCTTGATCCCACAGCCCCGTAGTCTCTGAGATTCACCAGTTTGAAAGCAAATTAATTTCCTCAGGCTCAGTGCAAATGACTAGCCTCAACCTGGCCCGCCCACTCACCCTGCGGCGAGCTGGTGTGTGCTGACGCAGTTACTATTATGATCTTTAATATCCTGGCACCTGTCCACTGAGCACGTGCCCTGTGCTGGGCCTGAGTGGAGAGTTCTCCAGACAAAGCTGTAGGGAGCAGGTTTTGCACCCGGTTCCCTGAGGGCCAGAGAGGCTGCGCCACGTTTTGAGGTTGTCCTGGGGCTTGGCCCTGTCCTGGAGCACGTGGACCGGCCTCGCCCAGGACCCTGGCTTCGGCTGCGTTTTCTCTAAGATTCTGCACCTGGAGGAACGGATGGGCTCTGAGGCAGGCGCTGCTCAGGTCCCCTCCTGCCCTCTCCAGGCCCCAGGGCAAGGCCTTCTCCAGAGGCCCGGGTCCCCCTTGGAATTAGGCACTTTGTGCCCCCAGCCTGGGTGCGGGAACAGCTCCTCTCCTGGCTGCCGGTCAATGCCCTCCAAACCCACCATGGGACGCGGCCCCGGGAAGTCACTATGTGGGGGGTATCTCTGTCCCCAAGGGGCACACTTTTGCGTCTCAGGAGGCAGAGCACTTCCAGACGTAGGACACCATCAGGGTCCCCCCAGCAGCCTGGCACCCCCAGTCTGTGTTGTTTCCGCCTTGCCCAGAGCAGGCGGCTCTGTGTTAGGTGCCCAGGAGCAGCCTCAAGTGGCCCAGACGTGGCCCTGACCCCCTGCGGGCTTCTGTGAGTCCATGTGGAGGGCAGAGTCCAAGAGGGGCACTCCCCTGGGCAGAGCCGAGGGTGCCTCAGCTCTGGGCGCAGGCTGTGTTCCTCCCGAGTCTGGCAGCTGCTGCTCCACTGTGACTGCCTGTCTTTGCAGGACTCAGCAAGGAAGTCGGGGCTGCTGAGAGCGCCCCAGTCCACCCCCGGATTCCCAGTCCGGCTTCTGACTGCAGTGACCAGCAGGTGTCTGCCAGCACGCCCAGCCTGACCTCCCGGAGTCAGCCGGCAGCCACACAGACCGGGATGGCCACCCTTCAAGGCCTCCGCCAGCAAATCCAGACTGGGCTGGAGCTGGCCCGGGCCCGCCACCCCAGAGGAGGCCAGGCGCTCTGGCCGTCCAAGTGGGCACTGCAGGGCCTGGCCGGGAGGAGGCTGCAGGGCCCCTCAAGTGCCCCGGACCTGCGTGGCTCCTCCTGGAAGAGCCCTCGGGCCGTGGCAGAGGGGAGGTGCCCCTTCTCAGAGGGGACTGGCAGCCTCCCCACCAGGCAGCGCTGGAGCACCTTAGCCGAGTGGGGGTCCTCTCCACAGAGGGCCTGGGCAGCCCAAGGACGGCACCCCTCCTTCCAGAGGACTGGAAGCCCCCCTGAAAGATTCGGCGCCTCCATGCAGCGGCCCTGGAGTGCCTCCGCCCGCCAGCCCTCCAGTCGGCAGAGGACCTGGGCTGCTTGTAAAGACTGGGAGGCTTCTAAGCGAGGACCGTGGAGCCCTCTGGAAAGGCCAGGCCCTCCCGCCCAGCGGTCCTGGAGCACCTCCTTCACTCAGAGGGTCGGCATCCCCCACAGGGGCGAAGGCTCCCTCCTGCCTCCCTCGGGAGTGAAGCACGCCTGGCCGAAGCCAGGGCTGACTGCCCCTCAGAATGCACCTGGGAAGGAGAACCAGGTGCAGACACCATTGCCCGGCCCGAAGCCGCGGGGGCTCCTGGGCCACCCCTACAGCTCCAAGTCCTTGCGGGAGTTCATGCACCGGAAGAGGATGGCCCGTCGGCAGCAGGCCCTGGAGGAGAAGGCCTCGGCCGAGCAGGCGTTGGAGCTGAGAGCCCGGAGGCTGCAGGCTGTCTACAAGAAGCAGAGGGAGGCCGTCCTTGGCCGAGCTGCCCCCATGGTCTCCCAGACGCGCCCCAGCATCGTGACCTTTGTCCCACACTCGGCACCGTCCAGGGTATGCCCCAGGGTGCGGGTAAGGATGGGGTGTGGGTCAGCTCAGCCACTGAGCCCCCAGGGTCCCCAGATGCCTGCCTCCCTGGGTTCAAAGGGGCTCTGGAGGGGACTCCATTGCCTCTGTCCCAGCCCCTAAAGAGGGACCCCCACCAAGGGGTTTAGCCTGAGACCCCTGTGGAGACCCCGGAGTCCATTCTGAGGCTGAGAGACAGGGTCTTGGGGTCTTAGGGCCCCAGACTGGGCTCTGACTGTGTCCCTCTCTGCTTTAGGGTCTGGAAGCCCCTGGGAGCCCGGGGCCACCTGTGCTGGAGTGGAGCAAGGTGACCTCTGGCATGGTGCTGGGGGACCAGGAGGCCCCTGGCAGGTGAGTATGCAGAGGAAGGGCTGCGCTTCTGGGCAGGGGCTGGCTGCCAAGGGTACCTCTGGGGGTGGCACCGTGGCTGTGCAGGGCTGGTCCTCGTGGCCGTTTGTCTCCCTTGACATGCTGTTCCTGTCGCATGAGGCCGATGTTCGGAAGTGCAGGAGTCAGTCTCGTTCAGCACATTCCCAGTGTCGTGCAGCCACCACCTCCACCGGGTTCCAGGACAGCGGGTCCCTCCACGGGGAAGCCTCAGGCCTGTTAGCAGCCCCTCCCTGTTCCTCCCCGAGAACCCCCAGTCCGCTGGCCATCTCTGGATCCGTCTGCTGTGGACGTTCCATGTTATGTGTTTGGCTTCTCTCTGAGTTTGTTTGCTAGGTCCATCCCCACTGGAGCAAGTGTCCTTTTTTACGGCCGAGTCATATTCCACACGTGGTCTCATGGTTTGTTAATCCATTGGCCAGTTGATGGACCTTTGGGCTGTTTCCCCTTTTGGCTGCTGTGAATGAATTGCCGGGACTCCTGTTTTCATTTTCCCTGTGTGCACATCCAGGAGGGGAACAGCGGCTGTGTGATAGGACTCTGTGTGTGACCTCTGAGGACCCCCTGTTTTCAGCATCACTGCACCATTTGCATCTCCACCTGAGCTCAGGAAGAGTCCAGCTTCTCCGTTTTCTGGTTTTCCCCTTGCTCTTGTTTCATCTTTACTGTGGTGTGTTCGCACTGAGCCAGGCCAGCTGTCCGGAAGCCCCCTTCCCTGAGCAGAACCTAGAAACATAGGGTCAGGAGACCCCCCACCTCTCACTGGAGGCTGGTGTCCCGGGGCTTGGGCTTTGCAAAATGCCATGTGGATGCCATGCCAGCTGCTCCCTGGCCACCTGCCCAGTGGAGCAAGGAGGGTGGCACCAGGAGGCACTGCCAAGCAGGCTCTCCATGCATGCACAGTATGACCCTGGCGGGAGGGAGGGGCTGGCCCAGAGGCTAAGGAGGGGCCCCTTCGAGATGCCGATCACCAGGAGTGTCCTGGCCTAGGCTCACTCGGAACCTGGCTCCTGGGCGGGTCTTTGGCTTCGGTGTTCTGAGAGGGAACTTTGGACTGACCCCCATGCCCAGCACCCACCTGCTCTGCAGCCCGCAGCCCCCAGGAGGGATGGGCACCACTCCCCTGGGCCCTAGCCCCTGGCAGTTTCTCTCTCTGGCTCCCTTTTGTTTCATTTTGTCTCTAAAGTGCATGTTCCCAGGCTTCCCCACCAAGATCGGGAAGCCCAGGAGTCTGCATTTTCAAACTTTGAAAGTTTACATCTGGTAACATGGAGATGAGAGCAGGGTGTGCAGCCCAGGGAGCGTCCCCACACTGGCAGCCTGCCCCAGACCCGAAGTGGAGCACAGCTCCAGGGCAGCCCTGCCTCAGGAGGTCGGTGATGCTGGGGCAGGACACAGCAGGCCCTGCGTGTTGTTTGTCTTTTCTTCTTTCACTTAAAAAAAAATGCAGTAAAATACGCATGAAACAAAGCTTATCATCTTAGCCGTTCCTAAGTACACAGTTCTGGGCCATCCCCATTGTCTCCAGAACCTTCCATCTTCCCAAGCTACGATTCTGTCCCCATTGAGCAGTCACTCCCCGCCCTCCCCAGCCCCGGGCCCCTGCCCTCTGTCCGTCTCTGTGGATCTGACCCTCCAGGGGCCTCCTGGGAGTGGAGTCCTACAGGGTCTGTCCTTCCGTGTCGGGCTCGTCTCACGGAGCGCAGTGTCCCCCAGGTCCATCTGTGGCTGTGGCGTGTGTCAGGATTCCCCTCCTTTTGAGGGCTGAGTGACACTCATGGCGTGCATGGTCCCCTTCTGCTTCCCTTCACCCGCCAGTGGACTATCACAGTGGGTTTCTTCTAACCTGTGGCTGCTGTGAACAAGGGCGAGCAAATACCTGTTCAAGTCCCTGTTTCCAGTTCTTCGTGTGGATCCCCGATGGGGACTTACTGGGTCCCGTGGTAATTCTGTTTACTTTTTGGGGAACCTGATACTGTTCTCCACAGTGGCTGCACCCCTTCACATCCCCCGAGCGGTGCACAAGGGCTCCCGCCTCCCCAGCACTTGCTGTTTTTGTTCGTTTGTTTTAATAGTGGCCATCCTAACGGGTGTGAGACGGCATCCCACTGTGGGTTTGAGCTCCATTTCCCTAATGATAGTTATGTTGAGCATCTTGTGTGTTTTATTGGCCGTTCATATGTTCTCTTTGGAGAAATGTTTATTTAGTCTTTTGCTTATTTTTTACTTGCATTATTTGTTTTGCTGTTTTTAAGCTGTTCTTTATATATTCTAGATATTAACCCTTCTGAGATGTATGGTTTGTAAATATTCTCTCCTATCCCATAGGCTGCCTTTTTACTCTCTTGATAATGTCCTTTGATGCACAGAAGTTTTAAATTTTGAAACAGTTCAGTTTATCCAGTTTTTCTTTTGTTGCCTATGTTTTCTTGTCTCATAAAAGAAATCTTGCCAACTGTATTCCTTCTTTCTAACAGCTAACTGTGTGTGGCCCTTTGTGTGGGTGGCCCGTAACCATCCCTCTGGTCGTGAACGGACCCCGTAAATAGACGCTGGCTATCACAGAAGCTGCCCTGCCCCTCCCTGCACGTGTGTCTCTGACATGCCGCTGGAGATGGCTGTGCTAGGCCTCACCCTCTCCACCTCTCTCCCTGCAGCTTCTGCCTGTGTTTGAGCAGAGCGTTGAACCGCGCTGGGACGCTGGAGAGGGGAGGCTCCCAAGATGGCCAGGATGGCGCCCCTCTTCTGATGTCTGCTAGTTCCTCCCTGGGCCCCCTAAAGCTGCAGGACCTGGCCACCCACTGCCTGCGCCCGGGGCTGTGCATCTGCTTGGACTCCGAGGAGGCCGAGCACCTCAGCACACCAGGCCCCCTGCACTTTCGGTACAAGCAGGCCCGTCTGCAGGCCCTGGAGGCCACGGCCAACGTTCTGAAGCAGCGGATTAATGTCCTGACCGCCAGGCTGCAGAGGCCCGAGGAGCTGGACTCACCCAGAGACCTGGCCTCAGGCCTGCCGGCCTTGAGCCCCAGCACCGTGCCTGCCGCCCCCACGCTGGCAGACCCAGCCTGCCCTGGAGACCTAGTGCCCAGTGGGGGCAGAGAGCCCCCTCAGGACTGGGCGAGCAAGCAGGCCATGCCTCTTCTCTGTCCCGCCTGCTTCTCAGAAGGCGAGACGACGCTGTGGAGCCCCGGCTGGGAGCGGAGCAGGAGCTCAAGGCACCACGGCTCCAGCAAGCCCCGAGGTAGGGCTGGCACCAGGCCCCGGGTGACCATTAGTCCCGTTAGTGGCCAAGGAGCCCCATCTTCTTCCTGCCCCTCAGTCTCTTCTCCTGCAAGGTGGGTATGATGACAATATTGCAGCCACTGCCCAGGCCACTTGGGGTGATGCAGGTGGCAGCCTGGCACAGCACATGGCGTATGTTAGGTTTCACACCAGTGCAGCCTTTGTCACCGCCACCTTAGCTCTGCAGACAGGGGTGGGGCTGGTTCAGAGGCTAGGTGCCCACAGCTCCTTACCCTGCCTTGAGAAGAGGGGCAAGAAAGTGGGGCAAGGCCTGGTGGCTCCTGGTCAGCGAGGTCCTTGTGCCTTTCTCCCCAAAGGTTTCATGGAGAATGGACGCTTGGAGCTGGACAAGAGACTGGCGAGAAGCACGGCTTCCTTGCAGGGCCTCGGCCCCTTCGCAGGGAGGTAAGCCTCCAGGCACCCTCTGTGCACCCTGGCCTGCTGCGAGCCACGGGGCTGTGGCCGGGGACCCCCAGCACACAACCCGCCTTGGCCGGGGCTGGAAGGTGCAGCCAGACCAGGCAGGAGGGACACTGCTGAGGAAGCCCTGGGCCCAGACCCGTCGCGCTGGGCCCTGGAGCTGGCTGGGTCAGGGCGGGCGAGCCTCAGGTCACACAGTGGCTCTTGGACTCCCGTCTAGCCAGGCTTGGGCAGCAGGCCCCTGGCCCAAGGTCCCACTGACGAGCGAGCGGCCCCTAGGCTGTGCTCCCCTCCTGCTGCCCCTCTGCGCTGGCTTTGGGCCCTGGGGAGACACTGCCGGCCACGCTTTTCTGCATGATTAGCAGGCTGACTGCATCCCGGAGGCCCTGGCACAGGCAGCACTCCAGCCCAGGACCCTGCCCACAGACCCTTGCACCTGCTCATGGCCCCCGTCCACAGCACTGGCTGCGCCTTCCCTGGGGCCACTTCATGCACAGGCCCCTTTGCTTGGGTCCATTTGCAAACAGATGACAACCTATTAGCCCTGAGTAGCCCCCGCAAGGCAGCCCCTCACCTGTCCCCGGGCAGGCCAGCAGGTGCGGGTGGTCTCTGGGGGGCTGGCCTTGCCTGAGTCAGTATCAGCCAGAGCCCAATGGGAACACCTGGGCCCCCGAGGCATTCCTCACCACTCACATCGCCGGGCTGTCCTGGCTAGGGCCCTGGTTAAGAGGCCTCTGGGGGCTGGCAGTGCTGTTAACAGAGCTGGTAGCAGAGGGTGGAGACCACAGTCAGGGCAGCCATGGAGGCTGGAATACACATGGGGTGGGTTGCATGTCAGGAGAGTGATGGTATGGGTGGGGGCAGTCAGAGCAAATCCCAGGTCTGTGCTTAAAGCTGTTGGCCTTGAGCAAAGTCGCATGCCCCCTCCAGCCTCAGAGTCCACCCCAGAAAACGGGGGGGTGATGTTTCCACCTCCAGAGAAGGGCGACTTACCAACACCACCTCAGCCCCTCCCCTCCTGGGGCTTTTCTCTGGAGGGCTCCCCACCATCATCCCCAGGAGTCGCCATCCACCCTGCTTTCCTGATGCCCCCTGGCCTGGCCTCACTGGTGGTGGGTTGGGGGCTTGGTTTTTGGGGGTGTCTTACCTCACCCTCCCCATCCCGCTCCAGGCCCAGCCTCTGTCCAGTGGGGACAGCTACTGGCACCAGCAGGGGGCAGCATCGGGCTGGACTTCACGGCCTCCGCACCCACCCTGGAGACCTTGAGAAGGGCCAGAGGAGGGGAGAATCCTCAAGAGGTTAATTTCGGAGCCCCAGGCTCCAAGGTGGACAGCCAGCCAGCCCCTGTAGGCCCAGGCCCAGTTCTCAGAGCCGAGGGGAGAGGGGCGTGGCCTCCGGGCTGTTCCCATGCAGGGCATCCCCCCGACCAGGGCACCCCGTCCCTGCTTCCCCCACGCCCTTGACCATCCATGGAGAGGCACGCAGAGGCTTGCCCCCGACCACCCAGCGCCCTTGGAGCTCGGGGACCAGGGCTGGTAGCTTTCGGGCCCTCTTTGGGCATCCAGGAAAGGTGCCCCTCTTGTCCCTCCTAAATTAGCAGCCACCACACGTCTCTCAGGCTGCGGCTCTGTGGCAGGTCCCACTGCCCCAGTCCAAGGCCCCCTCTTTTGGCCTGTGACTTCCCACGAGACGCACCCACATCCCGCAGCCATTCAGGCCGGTTTCTGAGTCGTGGGCGATCTCCAGTCTGTCCTTTCCCTCTGGGACCATGGCGCTCAGAGGCAGGGGGTGGGCCCCACCTGTTAGCGTCATGCGTGGCGAGGACCCTCTGTGCGCATGGCCCCAGGACGCCCCTCCACCCCGCGGCTCTGGAAGAAAGGATGGCGGGCAGTGTGCCCGGCTGGCTCTGCAGGCCTTTCCGTGCCTCGGGCAGCACTTTCAGCGGCCCTGTGAGGTGTGTTCTCATCCCCGTTTTGCAGCTGGGGAACCTGAGGCTCGGAGAGAAGAGACCCTGCCCAGGATCACACAGCTCGTGGGAGAGCAGGCCGAGATTCAGACCCGGGGCCTGGGCTCCACAGCCCGTGGTTTTTCCACTACACCCATAGTTCTCAAACTCTTCCCTGGGATCTCCTTAAAAATGCAAAGCCCCAGGCCCACCCGGCCCTCCTGAATCTGTATGTGGGGGTCGGTCTGCCGATCGGTGTTCTCACAGGCTTCCAGATGATTCTGGGAGACCACTGCCCAGAAAGCCTAGGCCAGCGGTCAGCGAGCCGCAGTCCCCACAGCCTACCATGCTGTCTTTGTAAATTGGGTTTTATCGCCATACAGCCACGCTCATCGTGTCCGTCACTGGCTGCTTTCATGCTGCACCTGCAGAGTTAAGTCATTTCCATGGAGACAGCGCCCCTTGGCCTGCAAAGCCTGAATGTTCACTGCTGCTCCCTTTGCGGGACGCTTGCTGACCCCTGTTCTAGGTGACCGAGGGAGGTGCTGCTTCTCAGCAAGCCTTGGAGGGGACACTCCCTCCTGCCATTTGCTGATCCGGTCAGTGCAGCTGGCTGGAGATGAGCCCCCTGCAGTGGCCGCCACCTCTCCCTCCTCTCCCTTCCTGTGTGTGCATTCCTGCAGCAGCCCCCTCCCCAGTGTTCCTGAGTCCAGGGTTCAGAATCAGCCCCCTGGGCCATCCATCGCTCTTTCTGGAACACTCTTTCCCACGCCATCTCCCCTGCTAGCCCGAGAGTTGCAGACCAGGGGCTGGGCCACACCCTCCATGTGCCGGACGAACACCTGGGGCCTGGGGCCCCTGTGTGCTGGCAGAGGGCAAAGCCCCCTGTTCCCTGGTCCCCCATCTCCAGGGCCCGTGGCTATGGCGGCACCTTTCGTCACTTGAGCGGGTCCTGGGTCACCCTGTGAGTCACACGCACCCTAATGAGAAATATGAAGCGAGTCGGGGCTGACTGCACCTCTGACGCCAGCTCAGCACAGGCCCCATTACACATTTATTTTTGTGCCCCAGGAAGGCCCTGCCTGGCAGTTGCCGGCGCACACACTCCTGGCCCTCCTGCCCCACCTGGGCAGCTGCCATCCAGGAAAGGCCCAGCCTTATGCCTTCCTCCTAATCCTGTTGGCAGATGTGCCTGCCATCCTCACAGGGAGCTGAGCACACCCTGGGGTGGGGGCAGGCTTCTGAGCCCAGAGTCCAGCCCCCTGGTCTGACTCCTGGCCCTTCTGTGGGACGGGGCAGCAGAGCCAACCACAGCAGGTAGGGCTGATGGTTAGAGCTGGCGCGTGGACCCTGCTCTGCCCTGGTAGACGGCACCCCTCAGCAGATGGCAGAGGGGCCAACAGACAAGAACAGCGTGCCCGTACCCATCACTCCCAGAGTGCCCACTGTGCAGGTGCTCCTGAAGGGCGGGCACGAGAGCGGACCTGGGGCAGGCGTGAGCTTTCAGGCAAAGGGCACTTGATCCCAGCCCATGCCTAATGGTGGCCCTGGAGGCCAAGCCCCCTGTGCCCAGGCCTCTGTGGGCTGCCGGTCCCTCCGGATCTGAGTGCAGAGCCCTGAGCCACCACTTCACAGATGAGGCCCTGCCAAGCGGCGGCGCTGTGTGGGTCTGAGGGCCGCTCCAGGCCATGGAGCCCAGGTTCCTGGCTCCCCGTCCCCTTTGCCACCGCCTATCTCGTGGGTGTCCACCACCCAACCACTCACACCTGTGTTTTCATGTCCCCAGTACACACGGGGTGCCAGCCATGCCATTCACCACCTGCAGCCCCCTGCAGCGGGAAGAGATGCCTCCAGCCAGAGGGGCGGGCTTGATCATGCCCCGGAGCACGCTGAGCGGCGGTAAGGGCGGGCCTGCCAACAGGCGCTGGGCTGGCTGGTCACATGGCCGGGGAGCTCTGTCGGGGACCCCCTCCACTGCCTGACGCTCCAGCGACGTCCTGTGCGTGTAGAGAGATCCTTTCCTATGTGGGCAGCACCCACACGTCAGTATTAAAGCTTTCTGCAGGCTTCGGGGCCCCGGCTGCTTGCTGTGTGCTCTCGCAGCCCCTCTGTGCTGCCGGATTTGCTCCGATGAGGGCCAATCCCTAATTTCATTGACAGCCCCGCTCCTGGGGGCCCTCCCTCAGAGCATCTGTTGGTCCATCTCTTCTGCTGCCCAAGGGGTTGAGGAGACTCGCTCAGGGCCGTGGAGCCGGGGGTGGGGGGTGGGGTGCCTGCCTGGGTTTGGGGCTTTCATCCAGTCAGGAGGCTGGGCGTGGGCCCTGAGAGCCGGTGGAGGGGGACGCGGCAGCTGAGAGCTGTGCAGACCCTGGACGGCCCGGGATGCACTATGGTTTGCTGTTGAATTGCTGTCTTTCAGTTTATTCTCTTCTGAAGTTTTAGGAATGGGAATAAAACATACGTATGCTGTAAGGGTACTAGGACACGACGGGTGTGGAGTGCTCCCACCCCGGAGCAGCCCCACGGAGAACCCCCTGCTCCCTCGGGGCCAGGAGAGGCTGCCCACCTCACCAGGGAGCCGTGGGCCCTGTGAGAGGCTGAGGCGCACAGTCAGCAGTCTCGGCTTTTGCCAGGGCCTGGGGGAGGACAGGGAACAGTTTCAGCCCTGGGCCTGGGGTCCCACACACCTGAGTTCAAAGCTGCTCCTCCATGGCTGCCCAGCGGTGGTCCCCAGCAGATTCCTGCCCCTCCCTGGCAGACACAGGACCCCGGGGGCCAGGCAGGATAGGGGCCTGTTTCAGGGGCCCGGCCCACAATCCTCTAGGGGCTGCAATCACTCCCACAGGGCAGGCCTCCTGCAGCCCCCTGGGGTGAGGCGGGGATGGGCTGTGGCCACGGGGCCATGTGTGTGTGCGCAGGAGCTCACACCCTGGGCCTCGAGGGCAGAGAGGTCTGTGCCACCCCCATAATGGTAGGTCTCTCCCACCCCTTGCCTCTCACTCTGGGAGACCCCCAGCCTGGGGTGGGGGCTGCCGGTCAGACCAACCGGGGCCCTTCCTCTCCCAGCTGCCCTCTGATCCCTTTGTTCCTCCCTCTGCTTTCCCAGCATGCTCACGGAGCACCTGCTGGGCCAGGCCCTGGCCAGAGAGGAGGGGTCTGCCTCCTGGGGGGTGGGTATCAGGAGGTGCACAAGGAGAAGAGTCTATCAAGAAGGGGGCAGGGGTCCCCAGCAACAGCTTCCAGCTCCTCCTCACCCCAGAACTTGCAGCCCAGCGAGGGGCTGTGAGCTGCGGGGGGCACCCAGGGACAGCCCGGGACCAGGGCTCGGGTGGTGCCGGCACTGTGTCCTCTCTGAGGCTGGCCGAGCAGGGGGCCAGTCGGCTGCTGGGGGCGTCTAGGGTGATTCCGGGCAGCCCCCTCCTGGCCAGGCCCTGCAAAGGGCTCAGGCTTTGGCGTCCCCTCGGAGGGTGGGGGCAGCCCTCCTTTTACCCCTCAGTTCCGTTCCCTCCCCACAAGGATGGGCTGCAGGAGTGGCTCCTGGCTCTTGGGTGGGATGCCCACTGTGGGGGGCATGATGCCAGAGCCCCACCAAGAGGCTCCACCAGCAGTGGGCACTGCAGTGCCCAGGGTGAGGTTGGGTGTGGGAATGGCTCCCTTTCCCTTCCCTCTGTACCTGGGGCCTTGGCTGCCTGAAGACCTCCACCAGGGCTGGCCTGAGGGCAGCTGGGCCAGCGGCTGGGAACCTGCCCCTCATGGCCATCAGTTGCCCCCATCTGCAGCGTGGTGGTGCGAGGATCCGGGAGCCGGGACAGAGAGCAAGTTGGCCGTGGTGACAGCCACCACCATGTGGTTGACGTACTGCCGCCGGTGCATAATGCTGAGTACCCCCCGTCTGACCCAGGGATGCGTGGCCCACTGTGCCCACCCCCAGCCTTCCCTGTACCTGCATCTGCCTCCACATGTGGTTGGGTCAGGGCAAAAATCTCCAGGGGCAGAACCAGGGCAGAGAAGGGGGCATCTCAGCATCCCAAAGGGGAACCGTGAGTCACTGGCTGGAAGGACAAGGGGCTGGACTGTGTGTCTCCAGCCAGGGTGGGGCCAGCTTCCTGGACTCCTTTGCCGGACAGTGTTCCTTGGGCGGCCTGGACACTGGGACAAGGAGATCGCGTCCTGCGTGCTGCCCCTCCTGTGGGTGCCTGGGCGTCCTGAGGAGGGAGGGGCCCCAGCCCAGCAGGTGTGTGGCCTCGGGACCCCCAAGGGTCCCATCTGCCACCGCTGGGCCTTCCAGAGAAAGGAGCCGGGGCGGAGCTGGCACCTCGGGACGTGTCGCAGACCCCTCTCCCCGGGCCTGCCTCCATGAGAATGCCTCTCGGGAGCCTCTGTGGCCTAGTCTGGGCAGAGCTGTTGGCCTGGGGCTGAGCCTGAGCAGGCCAACAGCAGGCCTTCCAGAAAACCCCGCTCCTTTCCTGGCTCTGCCCCAGGCTGCCTTCCCGGAGGCCGGGAGCAGGTTGGGTGATGGGGTGGGAGCTCACTCAAGCTCTCAGTCCCTCCTGCATCCCTCTGAACGCTGCTGGGCTGGGCTGGGCAGGACCCCCCTCTGTGCTTGCAGACTGAAGCTCTCTGACAGCATCTCTTTATCCTGAGGCCGCAGGCAGGCCCCCAGTGTCACCTGAGATTCAGCTGCTCCTGCCTGGAGTAGCCCTGTAATTCCTCTTGGGTAGCCAGAAACCAAAGCAGTGAGCACAGCCCAGAGTGCATGGTGGGCTTTCGGCAGACGCCTCCTCCAGGAAGCCTTCCAGGTGCCACTCAGGCTATTCAGGTGCTGCTACCCTGCTGTAGCCTGCTCTGTGGGCATGGAACTCATGTTTGTGCATGTCTGTGGGCCACAAGAACTGGAGGGTCTGGCTTCCATCACAGCCTGGCCCCTGGGACAGTGCCTGCCCGCCATGTGTGGGGTGCTTTGGGGATACTTGCTGTGCGAATGAATGAACTAAGCACCTGAGTGCCCTGGGCCTGGCACCACATGCACACGTGAGGTCTCGTTGGTCTCAACTGCATGCCTTAGGGGTGGGTCCCATCCGCA
Source organism: Manis pentadactyla (assembly GCF_030020395.1). Classification (NCBI taxonomy): domain Eukaryota; kingdom Metazoa; phylum Chordata; class Mammalia; order Pholidota; family Manidae; genus Manis; species Manis pentadactyla. The sequence goes on from NC_080021.1 coordinate 220,302,538, forward strand.
TGCCCGTATTTACGGAGGAGGAACCCGGTGCTCAGAGAGGCACCCATCAGCTCCAGCCAGTGTGTGGCAGGGCAGGGCTTTGATCAAACAGCTGGCACTGCCGTCCTGTGTAACTTTCTAGGCTTAAACATCTACACCAGCACTGCCCAGTGGAACTTTCTGGGCTCTCCAATATGGTAGCCACCAGCCACGTGGCTGTGTAGCCATTGAACTGTGGCCAGCGTGACTGAAGAAATTTATGTTTTATTCCTTTTCATATATTAAAACGTGACAGCACGTGGTGTCATCGAAGCTCTGGCTCTCAGACACGGTGGCTCACCTCCCCAGGCCGCAGTGTCCCGTCAGCCTCATCCCGGTTTGAGGGTGCAGTTCCCCCGTCCCCAGCCCCGTGCCTGGGGACACGTGTGGCTTCCTCATCACAACATCCACCACTGGTTGAGCACCTATCAGGTCATAGCACTGGATCCCCAGCCACTGGACACTTCAGGGTGCCCTGTGGTGGCAGACTGCTGTCACAGAGAAGCTAGGGAGCAAGGCCACTTGCCACCCTCTGCCCAGTGGGGTGACCCTGGCAGTCTCTGGGGGCTGCCAGCTGCGGGGCCTGCCATTGCCATGCCCATCTCAAGGACAGCTTGCTTCCTCCTGGGTCCCAGCTCCAGCACACAGCCTGCCTGGGGACCGGTCAGGGGTGCTGAAGCCAGAGGTGACCAGGAACTCCCCCTCAGGCTTCTGAAGCTCCCAGGGGCCTGGAGGAGGGTCAGCGGGAGCTCGGGCCTCATTGTGGGCGACGGGGGTACCTTGTCTGGCTTCAGCCTCTCCCAAGGGCCACGAAACAGAAGCAAGGGAGGATTTCTCCCTTCTCGGGGGAACCTCAGTCCCAGCAGACACTTAAATCAGCTCCTAGAGGCATCTCCATTTCCCATGGTGGCAGTCAGCCGGAGGGAGGGAGCGCCCCAGCATCACCCCCACGCTCAGTGCCCTGTGAGGGGGGGGCCTGTGTCTCACCTGGGCCTGTGCTTCACCTGCTGGCCCCCGGGACCTGGCCCAGCTGCTGTCCACGGCTCTTCCCCACTCTGACTGTGAAAAGCCGAGCCGCCCTGCTCCTGGAAGGAGGGCATGGTCAGAGGACGTCACCCTCCCCGCCACTCGGCAGTGGCTGAGGGGCGCCACCCAGGGGCCAGCAGGAGGGCTCCTCCGTCCACAGGCCAGGGGCCCGCACACCCTCCTGTGCCATGCTGGCCAGGCCCCAGGCCGAGAAGAAGGAGGGTGCAGCCAGGGGGGAGCACACTGGCCACCCATTGGACCATGGAGTCACCCCCAGGGGCAGCCCCCAGGGGGCTGGGGAGCCCCAGCGTCAGAAACCACACTAGGGAGAGGGAAAGAAGCCCCTCCTTGGCCCCTGGGGACTCCAGGATCCAAGTGTGGAGCCTGAGGTTTCAGTCACTGTGGGGCAATCCCAGAAACCCCCGGGGACTGAGGCGCCAGGGCCTCTGCATTCACTCGCAGCCACCGGCCACGACCTTTACCATCACAGTAGCCAGGACGCCCCAGCATGTGCCACCTCATCTCACCCAGCCTCTGACGGGCTGGTGATCTGTCCTGGGTCACCGGACGAACCCGTGGCAAGCAGAGGTCTGGGCCTAGTCTCTGCGGACAGAGGCGCTGTTCCCGGGGCTGAGTGGCCGAGGGCCCAGCAGGGCGAGCCCCGCGGGGTGGAGGCGGCGCCGCAGCCGTGCGTGATGCACAACCCGTCCCTCTGCCTGTCTCCCGTGGGTGGGGAGGCTGCGGCCGCAGCTGAGCGAGGGGAGGCCGGGTCCCCCTGGCTCTTCAGCTGCCCCTCCCCGTGGTGTCCGCAGGTTGGTGGGAGCCTGGTAGGCTGAGGTCCCCGCACCTGGCCAGCCTCCAGCAGAAGTCCCTGAGCTTCCTCCGGTCACTGAAGGTGTGTCCTGCCCCTGCTGTCGGGCCGCTGACCGCTGTGTCCTGTTAGCCCCTTCTGTTTGGGGTAGGCTGGGAGCTGCCTTTGCCCTGAGGCTGAGCAGAGGCTTGCAGCCGGAAACTGTAGGACCCAGAGCCTGGCAGGGCTACAGCTGGGGGGCCGGGCGGGGGGGCGGAGGTGGGAGGAAGGCCTGGCCCAGGACGCCCTGCCCGGAGGGGCTCCAGGCAGGAGAGCCAGCCACCAGCAGGGGAAGAGCCTGCATGCCTGGGGTCCGTCAGGGACCCTCTGGGAAGGGGCCTGTTCCTGGATGTGGCACCGCCTGCCCTTTTGGCCTGAGGGCTTGCAGGGGGCTGGGGGGCCGCAGGCTGGGCCCTGGAGTCTGAGGCCTGGCCCTCCTGGCAGCTGGACCAGCAGAAGCAGGAGCAGGCACTGGCCCTTCTGCGGCAGCGGGCTCAGATGGAGGTCTGGGAGACGCAGAAGGCCCTGGAGGAGCTGCTCTTCAAACACCGGCTGGAGGTCAGCACAGCACCTGTGGGCTCCCACGAGCAGGTCATGCTGTGGCCTAACACATGGCTGCCCGGGCCCAAAGTGCCTGAGGCCGCCAGACGGACCACACCCACTTTAACTCATGTTAAAGCAGGAACAGGACGTTTTGGCCCGCTAGTGTCCTGGGGGCACCTGGCTGGGGGACGGAGGGCCTTCTGAGGTTCCTGCCTGCCCGTGTCCTGGGCTCACTGGGTTTCCGTTGGAGCCCTTGAGCTGAGGTGTGCAGGTGCCCACGCTCCTGGTCGGTGGGGGAGGAGGACCCCAGCCTCCCAGTCATCTCTGCCCAGCATGTTGCCTGGTGTCACCTAGCCTCATCAGTTTGTTGGGGTGGCACAGATGGTGCCCAGGCCAGGTGGGCAGGGTGAAGGCCGGGAGGCTGGTGTCTGTGGTCTGGATAGAGGTGATGAGCCCTCGTGGCAGTGACTGACATGTGTCCTCAGTCCGGGGACTGTCAGGATGCATTCACAGTGCATTTAGGGAGGCACAGCCATGGCAGTAACCAAGCCAAGGGAGCGTGTGCACACGGGCGCCCGCACTGCCCCATCTCCCTTCCTCTCTTCGCCTTCTTCCTGTGTCCAGCACACACCTGCTGGGTACTTGTGGCTGCCCCAGCCGCTTGCAGGCTCCTTGGCGCCCGTCACACAGCTGCGCCCACCCCTGCTGTCAGAGGGCCCAGGCCTTGGAATGCGCCATGGCTGCTGGGCGCCTGCCACCTCCCCCCACGCTTGCCACATCCAGCTCTCTCGGGGGGTCAGGATGGGCGCTGTCTGCCCACACGGAGGATGGACAGATGAGGCCCCTGAGGTTGGAGACTTGCCTGGCCTAGGGCTCCTCCCGGGGGCCCAACCTGGCCCCCAGCTCGTCAGCTGCCTCATTTGCCCTCCACACTGCATCCGCCTTCCTGTCCTTGCAGCGGCTGATGGAGAAATACTCAACCCAGCCCAAGCTAGAAACCGCTTTGGAGCAGGTGCAGCCACCACTGTGTGGGGACCTGGAGCCGAAGACCATTCAGAGCCCCGTGACAGGCAGACTCGGGTGGGGCCTGAGGCTGGGGCTGGCAGCCCCCTCCCCATGTAGAAGAGGGTGGGGTGGGGGCCTTGGACAGGCATCGTTGGAATGGTGCTGCTGAAGCTGTGAGTCTCCTGTGCTTCCCCACCTGGCAGATCACACCCACCCCTGGGCGGAGATGCTACCTCGACCTCCCAAGATCCCCAGGAAGGACAGGAGAGTCAGGCAGACAAGTCAGCTTCTGCAGGTGAGTCCTCAGAAACCATCCACACACCAGGTGCTTAACCCTGGGCCCAGCAGCTCGGCCACACTGCATACCCCGTGTGGACCCCATGGGGGCTGAGTAAGTCACACAATAGAGAGGCCCAGAGTGACGGGGGAGCTTTCCACAGCCACATGGTCGGGGCGGACCAGGATCTGACACTAGCTGAAGCCAGAACCATGTGGCTGACCGTCAAGCAGCCCTCCCTCTTGCTCGTCAGGGTGGGCTAGGCGCCCGCCAAACCTGGGCGCTGGCATGACAGCGTGGGACACAGCAGCCGCTACCCCCACCCTTGGAACCCTGGGTGACGGTAGGCCTAGGTCGCAGCAAGAGAGCTTTAGGTTAGACACCAGGAGGAACGGCCCAGCGTGAGGGCTGTGGCCACGGGTGCAAGAGTGTGTGTGAACCCTGCCCTGGGACACAGGGCCGGCACCATCTCCCTGAGGCCTGGTCACAGCCCGTCAGGGCCCCTCTGGGAATGGAGAGCCCCCACTCTTTCCAGGCCTTCCACATGCCCACCTCCATACCTTAGCGTGATTTTCCGTGAGGCCTCCCAGGTGCTCGCCCCGTAAATTTCCGAGACCTGCCGTACTCCAGCTGCCCTTTCTTGTGTGCCGTGTTGGCAAATCAGAGTCCCTTATTTGCAGGCTGCAGGGACAGCATAGCAAAAAGCCTCTGGCAGCTTTAAGCCCTCGGTTGAGCTGGCGTGGCAGGCTGCATGGGCAGGCTCCCAGCCTGGCACCGCCGCCTCGCCGTGAGGTTTTGCTCTGCTGCCAATTCCTACTTTAATGTCACCGGGTCATGACGCATTGTTGTATGACCCTGAGTATGTTGAGACTTGGGCTCTTCCCAGGGTATTGCTGACCTTCGTGGATGTCCCCTGTGCTCTTGAAAAGATTATGTGCTTTGCCGCTGTTGGGTGGAGCACTGCCCCAATCTAGTGAGTCCTTGTGGATTTTCCCATCAATGGCTGGGGTGGGGACGGAGACAGCCAGCTATCGCTGCATGTGCTTTTTCTGCTTGCAGTACTTTTGGGTTTTCCTTCATGTATTTTGAAGCTCTGATGTTAGGCACATGCACGGCAGGGATTATGATGTGCTCTGGATGAATCAGCCCCTTTATGGCTGGGTCATTAAGGAATAACCCTCTTTATCTCTGGCAATATGCTTGGCTCTGAAATCTACTCTGATGCTAATAGAGCTGCCCCTGCCTTCTCGGAACTAGCGCTGGCATGCTGCAGACTTCCCCTTCCATTAACTTGTGTCCTTGCATTTCAAGAATGTTTCTCGTAGGCAGCTTATAGTTGGATCTTGCTCAAATTTTTTGTAGTCCCATCTGGCCATCTCTGCCTGCAAATCGGAGTGCTCACGCTATTCCATTTCACGTGACTATCAGCGTGGTAAGGTTTGTGTCTGTCACCTTGCTGTTTTCCAACATCTCATCTGTCCTTTGCTTCCTTCTTTCTTGTCATCTGCCTTCTTTTGGACTAAACAGGTCTTTTAATCTGTTGTTGCTTCAGAGCCTGAACTGCTATTTGGGGGGTGGCAGGGTGGTTTGCACAACCCACCTTCATGTGATTCTCCACCACTCCCCTGCAGGAGGCTCTTCCAGTACCTCACTTCCCCTTCCCTGGACTTCATGCCATTGTAGTCAAGCATTTTACTTTTAGTCCACAATGCATAATTACTTGAAACATGCCGTGCTGTCTGTGCACACACAGGCATGCTCACGTATATACACATTCTGGTGCCTTCTCCCCTCTGCGTAGACCCCGATTTCCATCTCTCGAGTCCCTTCTGCCTGAAGGGCCTCCTTTAACTTTTCCGGTAGGACTGGGCTGCTGGTGACTATTTTGTTTAGCTTTTGCGTGTCTCGGGACATCTTCATTTTATCTTTGTTTTTGAAATATTCTTTGCCGAATAGAGAGGTCTAGGTGGACGTTTTTCTTCCGACAAGAAGCCTGAAGCCTGCTGCTGTCCTTTCCTCCTCTGCGTGGAAGGCGTCTCTTTTCTCTGGCCTTCTCTCTGTGGTTGGCTTTGGGCTATTTGATCATGATGTGCTTTGGGGCAGCTTCTCTTCACTTTCTTGCGCTTGGGGTTTGTCAAGATCCTTGCACCCAAGGGTTTGTTGTTTTCTTCAAGTCTGGCATATTTTCAGCCATGATTTTTTCAAACACTTTTCCTGTCCTTCGGGGCCTCCATTTACCCCGATAGGAGGCCACTGGAAGCTGTGAGCTCACAGAGCTCTGTCCTCTCTTCTGGGGTTCTTCTTTCCTCTGTTTCCTGTTAGACAGTTTCCAGTGCTGTCTCCGAGTTCACTCATCTGTCCTCCTGCGACATCAAATCCGTCACTCATCCCACCCAGAGTCTTTTTTATCTCAGAGGTTTTGCTTTTGCCTCTAGAAGTTCCATTTGGACTTTTCCCTACCCTCCGTGATTCCACTTAGCCTTTTAAACATACAGATTACAGTTACAGAAACCGTCCATGTCCTTCTCTGCTAATCCTAACAGCTGCGTCAGTCTCAACTGGTTGATCACGCTCGTTGTGGGTTGTTTTCCTGCTTTCTCACCTGCCAGCCAGCCAGTGTGAATTTTGCCTTGCTGGAGGCTGCATGTTTGCATGTTCCTGGCCATAGTCCTGGGCTTTTTTGGGAATGCAGTGACTGGCAGGCAGTTTGATCTTTCCAGTTTCTGCTTTTGTAATTTGTTAGGTTGATTCAAAGCAGTCTGGGGCCAAGGCACGGTCTTCTGGGTGCGCCGCTCTAAGCTCTGTGGATCATGAGGTTTTCCAGCCTGGTTAGTGGAGACAGACATCATCTCAGCCGTCTGCTCCCTCCAGATGCTTCTTTCCCAGCACTGGGTAGTGTGATCACTTGCATTCCTGCTCAGTTCTAAGCTGAAGGCTCAAGGGGGACACTGCACAGATGTGGAGGTCCCTGCTCTCTGATGCTCCTTCCGTGAGCTCCAGCTCTCTCGGTCAGCTCCTCTCTGCCCCGGGGGGTTGGCCAGGCTCTGCCTTAGTTTTGATCTCCTGCCACTGCAGCCTGGAGACTCTCTCGAGGCAGGAAGCCATAACAATCAGAGGTCACACCTCATGTTTTGTTTTGTCTCTCAGGGGTCACTGGGCTATGTTGCCTGATGCCCCGTGTCTGGAAAGCCATTCTTTCATAATGTGTGTGTACGAATATTTATAAATGTATATGTACATACAGATTTGTAATTCTTTTCTGTGGGACAGCAAATTCACAATTCAACCCCTTCTACTTTCTTGGTGGGAAGTGCAAGTCCTCAAATGGCCTTTGGAAAGTACAGAGTCCCTTTCCCATCACACCCAGCATCAAAGGGCGGCCAGTGGCTGCCACTGGTGATAGTTGCTAAGGCTGGGAGTCTGGCTCTGGTGCCAGACCTGAACTGGTCGCTCTCTTTCTGGGCCTCAGTCTCTCCTGCTCAATTAGAATCAAAGCAGTGGGCTAAGCATCCTCTACCTTGGGTCTGGTCTTCTGTGTGGTCAGTAGGTTCACACCCCAGAGCTTCAGGAGAAAGGACATGGTTGGTCCCTTCTGCTGTAACCTTGTGAAAATTTGGTGTGAGGCTGTGTTTATGTGGGGGCATTAAACCACCCTGGACACCTTACCTTTGAGGCCCTCCTGTAGAAAAGGAGCCCCTACCTGACCAACCAGGAGTTACTTCCTGTCCTCAGGGCCCACGCAGGAAGGAAGACCCGAACAATGTCCCTCCCAGCTGCCCCAGGCCAGGCCCCACCCCTGCGACAACCCCATCCACCAGGTACAGGGAGAGGCGTGGGAGGGAGCACAGGAGTAGGTCCCGGGAGGCTTTTGCAAGCCCTTATTAAACCCAAATCCTCCTCAGCTGCCTGGGGCCATTAGGTGCTGAGGCCCACCTAGAGTCTGCCCCAGGGAGGGGGGGTCTCTGCCGTGGGTCTTGGGCTGGGGTGGCTCTCGCTGCCATGGGCATCATGCACCCTGCCCAAGCCCCTTCCTCACGCCCCAGGTGGTAGGTGAAGACAGGCATTTCAACAGAGTGCTTTGACAGGATTGGCCCCTGCCACCCAGGATGCACCTTTCCAGGCAGGTGGCCCGGCCTTTCCCCATCCCTCTAGAACACACAAGTGCCTGGGCCAGATCAGAACTGGGCAGGAGGCCAAGATGCGAACCCCGCCCTGCTCTCAGGAGTTCACAGTCGGGAGCGGGGTATCGGGAAGGGAGGCAGGCATGGGGATGTGTGGCAAGCAATCTGGGAAGGCTTCCTGGAGGCAGCGGCCGCCTCCCGGGGCCGGCCCCTCTCCCACCCAGCCAAGCTGGTCCCAGAGTGGCCTGGAAGCTCGGCGGTGGTGACGCGGCCCGGTTGGTCTGCCCCGCCGCAGTGGAGCCTGGAGGGGCTGGGGAGCGCCAACCTCCGAGCCTTCGGCGACCTCGCGCTCCAGATGCTCCAGCAGAGCCTGCGCGAGGAGGAGCTGCGCGGGCAACACCGGGCCGCGCTGCTGCGCCTGCGCGAGGTGGTGCTGCTGGAGGAGAGCCGGCGCTCCGAGCGGGCCCGGCGGGCGCATCGGCGAGGGTGAGCGCGCGCGCGCTACGCAGGCCCCGCCCCCGGCGGCCGCGCACCGGGGACCGGGTCGACCCCGAGTGTGCAGGGTTAGGGGAGGCAGCGCGGTACCGACAAATACGTAAACACCCAAGCCACCCTTCGCCCAGCGGTCGGGACAGCCTCTGCCCGCGCCGTCTGACTCGCCAGCTCGCGTTGAGCGAGACACGCGTGTGGCCACTAAACCAGAGTTCGAAACAGATGCTCGTACTGTCTGTAGCTTGGGCTTTCGCTTAAGTCGGGAAGACTTTCCGTGCCCCTACGTCCCCGCTGCAGCGTGCAGGGTGCCCAGCGCAGAGAGACTACACAGTTCCCTCAGCCAGCGCCCATAGCAGCGGGACCTTACGGCTGTTTCCAACGTCATGTTAGAAGTCGGTCGAGAGCGTCCTTAAATGAACTAGCAGAGGAATCGCCCCAGCAGCGGGAATGCATTTTTTAAAACTTCTGGACATTCCCAAATTGGCCTCCCAAAGGTTATTGCAGTTAAGATCCTGAGCTGCAGTTTATGAGCAAGCCAGCCTTTGGGTGTTCTAGTCCACAGTGACCCCTGCCTTCCTCCCCAGAGCACCCCCTGGCTGGGCTGGGGCTCCATGGTGGGAGGCTCTGCCCCCTGGTTGTCTCCCAGGCCCCAAAGGGGTTGAGGGGGTGGTAAGAGTGACAGCTGGGCCAGGGCCAGCGTACCTCCCGGGGTTCCCCCAGCCTGCCCAGGGACGGCCACCGCCTCCCAGTGCCCAGCAGTAAGGGGAGGGCATCCCAGGTCCACCTGGCCGGCAGGACTGGCCGTGCTGTGGTTCTGTACATTCATATGCTCGACCAGAGATCGCAGTCGATTCTGCCTCCTTCCCCAGGTGTCCAGGCAGCAAGGGGAACCCCGCAGCTCTGACAGCCTTGATGGAGAAACAGCAGCCAGCCCTCAGCAGCCTGGAGCAGCGGCAGGTAAGGGCTGGAAGGTACTGCCGCCCTCCTGGCTAGGAGCACGAACATCTCACACCACAGCTGGAGAATTCCCAAGCCCTCCCCACGCTCCAGGGCGCTCAGGACCCTGCCATGTGTGGGGAACGTCCAGTGGCCCCAGGGGGCAGCGTGGCCTGGGTGGAGTGTGGTCCTGGGATCCTGGCTCCTGGCTAGGGTGGGGTACAACCTCAGAAGAGATTTCCCTGCTGCTCCAAGCCCAGCTTCCTGATCTAGAAAACAGCCGGCACACTCATTTCAGTCTCCCAATGTGCTGGGTTGGGGGTGCCGGTGTTACACCCTTTATAGAGATGAAAAAAATGGAGGCTCCCAGGGTGGGAAGCTTGTCTTGCTCAGCGGCCCTCAGCGGGAAGAAAGGTGCAGCGCTGGACTTCGCTGGACAGAAAACTTCCACCCTAGATGGCTTGTATGGGACGGGGAGTCGGGTGGCGGGCGAGGGGCGCTCCACATGCCTTTCTCCTCGCCTTCTCTGGCTGGCTCAGAGGGAGATTCGGGACCTGTGGGATGTTCACCCGTTCTCGCACCAAGAGAGGGCACTGCTCCTGCAGCAGCAGAAGGACATCCTCTCCATGCAGAGGTCCATGGCCTGCCTGCAGCAGGACCTCCAGGCCTGGACCAGGAGGCTTCAGGTGGGGGCGCACATCCGAGCTAAAGTCTGGGCCTGTGGCCAGGAAACGCTGTCACCAGCTGCTCTGTGGTGACCCTTGTGAAAACACCTGTGACCCAGGTGGAAAAGGACATGGGAGGGACAGCCACCTGCAGGGGGCGCCAAGGAGGCTTCCTGGGCAAGACAGCCCTGGTCGGGCGCTGGAGAGCCACACCCCGGTGGGGCTGGAAGGTGCCCCAGGCCCCGAGGTGGAGGTGGAGAGCCCAGCGCGAAGGAAAGGGCCAGGGCTTTGCTCAGCTCATAGGGGGCAGTGGGGGAGGAGGGGCCTTGCAGGGCTGGGGGAGGGCTGAGGCAGGAAGGAGAGGGTGGCACCCTTGCTCCAGCTCCCTGTCCCCCACTGCAGTTGTAGGAAGGAGGTTGTACGGACACAGGGTGGGGAGGCTGTCTCCCACCTGAGCGTCTCCTCTGTAAGTTGGGAATGCTGAATATCTCACCTGGCAAGGTGAGGATGGAATGAACCGGGCCTTAGGAAGCCCCTGGTGTAGGTTAGCACTCACACTGCAAGATGACCACAGAGCGGGGTGCCACCTGCCCCAGGCCAGTCTGCGGGAGAAGGGCCCCAGAGCAGCTGTCTCAGCCCAGTGCCAGTTGTGGGAGCACACTGCCACCCACTTTTCCTAGAAGGAAACGGACCAGAGGGGCCCACACCTGCCTGCCCTGTGCCATTTCTCATAGAGTTTGGACCCTGACATCAAGCCCACTCAGGCGGAGGGCTCTGAGACAAGCCAGCAGCCAGAGGGGCCTGCACAGGGCTCCTCGTGCCCCCTGACAGCACACAGGCCTGGTAGTCCCACCAGCCAACACCGCTGCAGAAGCCCTGGGAGCCCACAAGTCCCGCAGTGAGTCCCACAGGGAGCCCTGCCCTGGTGCTCGCCTCTGAAAACCTTTCCTGCGCTGATCAGCCCTCGTGCTGGCTGCTGGGCCCTTCCCTGCCCTGGGTGGGGTGGGGGCCTCTGGGGCATGGAGGGGACCCTGCTGCCCTGGCTGGCCCTGGGGTGCGGCAGAGGCCAGAGCTGCCCTGGCCCAGTGGGAGGAGGGTAGGCAGGTGCCGGCACCCCCAGCTGTGCCACTGGCTGGGGTGTGACCCTGGAGTGTCCTCCCATCCCTGGCTGTTTGGTCTGTTAAGTGGGGACAGGTGCCACCATCCCCAGGCTGCTGTGGGGTGCGGTGAGACAAAGTAGGCAGACCAGCCTGACTCCAGGGCAGCTGGCGGCATGTGTGTGGCCCCCCCAGCTTCTAGGTGCCTCCTCCCAGGCTGGTGTGGGACTGTTCTGCCAGCCAGGGTGGCCCAGCCTTCCTGCACAGGCTGGCCACATGGCCGCCGGTCTCGGGTTGCAGCAGAAGGGTCTCCTGAGGCCTGCACGCTGAGAGGGCCCGCCCAGGCTGAGACCCTGGGGGGGGGTCCAGTGACCATGTCACCTACCCAGAGCCTTGCTGCAGGAGCAGGCAGAGCTCCTTCTGCCATGCATGGCCTGGCGCCCCTCCTTCCCTTAGAAGCCGGGGGGCCCTTTCTGCCCCCAGCTGCTTCCACAGGGCTGGTGGCTGCCAGCCGGGCAGGAACAGCCTTCACAGGGACCCCTGCTCGCCCCTGGGGGCACCGTTGCTGTCCAGCAGCCCTCTTCTAGTGTGGTGGGGCCTGTTTTCACACCTCCCCCAGGAAAGGGAGTCATTGCTCAAGTGAGCACCCACTGAGCACCCCCCGCCCCCACCGGCCATGAGCAACCCCCACCCCAGCTTCCGTCTGAGAGGGGTTTTCAAGTAAATCTTGGCGGACTGATCTGTAATTCACGTTGCTATTGATTGCCAGCCCCAAGAATCTTCAGGAAGGCTTCCAGGCTGACCACCCTCTTGGTACCTGGGAGCTTGTTTGTAGGGCTGGGGCGGTGGGGGCCAGCAGCCCAGGCAGTTGGCAGGCCTGCACCTTGGTCAGGGGTCGGCCGTTTGGGGTCCTGGGGCTGGGAGAGGCCCCCTTTGCTTTGCCCATCACAGTAGCCACGCGTGGTCACTGCTGGAAAGTGAATCAATAGAGAAAAACCATGTACCAGCAACATGGAGGCCGCAGGTCTGTGACCCACCCTCCCCGAGACAATGCCTTGTTTCAGAGGTCATGCCACACGGGAAATAGGCGTGCTCAGTTCTTTCTTCCCTGCCAGAGAAGCCCTGCAGAGCCCCGAGGGGCGGGGCCTGGAGCATCCATGACCGGTGCCTGTGGGCCTGCCTCCCCAGCTCAGCCCCCAGGGCTCTGAGGCCTCCTGGCCTGAGCACCCCACCCTCCCCCAAAGAGAGGAAGCCGGGGAGGGAGAAGCCTTTGAGAGGGCATGCGGGCAGGGCCTCCTCTTCCAGTTCTGTTCAGCCTGGCTCCGCTCCGAGGAGCCGGTGACGGGCTCAGGGCACAGTCCCCTGCTCTGTTGTCAGCATCCTGCTCCTGGGACACTCAGGTTCCCACTAGGTCGTGCCCCAGCGAGGTCGGAGCTCCAGCCCCCCTGAGTCATCCCCTCCTTCCAAGGCCGAGACACAGTTTATGGGCTCTGAGGGCCCTCTGACCCCACTCCTCTGTCCACACCACTGACGTGAGTGTGAACCCAGGGGGCCACCCAGCGCCGCCCTGTGGGCAGCAGCTAAATGTGCCGTTGTAGCGAGTGCTGGGGAGAGGGAACAGAAGTTCCCGGGGATGCTGAGCTGAGCTGGAGAGAGCTGCACATGCTCCGCAGGAGCCTCCCTGTAGCATTGCCTTTGACCCAGAGCAGTCAGTGGCCTGGCAGCCTTGCCTCTGTAGGCCCCATACATCAACATGCCCGGAGCACAGCAGCGTCCAGGGGTGGGTGTTGGGGCCCCCGAACTGCCAAGCCTGCTGGAGCCCAGGGGCGCCCAGTCCTCCCATACGGGTGCCACCCCCCATACCAGGGATGGTCTCCCTGCAGAAATCTGTCCTGCAGGCTCTGTGCCAGAGGGCACACAGACATCACCCCCTCACCATGCCCCAGCACTGGGTCTGTGTCTTGTCACCCGCCAGCTATGGCCCCATCTGGGGGCAGCGGGCCCTGCTTGGGAAGCTGCCTAGTGGGAGAGGCCAGGCTGTTTTCCTTTGCCCCTGTGCTGACCACTTGGCCACCACGCTGTTCCCTGGAGTGTCCCGGCCAGGGCTGCTCCCCCGGGCGTCACCGCCCCTCCACACTGCTTTGCAGCCTTCTCACCGAGCAGCGGGAACGGCCACCCTCCTGGGCAGCTTCAGTTGCGGACAGTCACCCACAGCCTCCAGGACAGGCGTGGGGAGAGGACACACCCTGGGTCAGAAGCTGGCCTGATGCCCAGGGCCAGCCAGTGGAGAGACACAGCCGTTCGGGCCAAGGTAACCAGGCTGGGCACTGGCATCTGGGGCCGACACAGACAGTCATTGCCTTGGTTGCCCCAGCAACTTGGGGCAGCCCCAGGCTCAGGGTCAGACAGACCTGGGTCTCAGCATGCTTCGCCTGACATGTGCCCCCAGCCCCCACCCGGCGTCTCTGTCCCTCTGCCTGAGTGCACAGTGAGCCCGTGTGCAGGAGGGCCACTCGCACACACCTTGACGACCGTTTCCAGGCAGCAGGCAGTGCGCTGGTGGGGAGGCCACCAGAACCAGGCTCTCTAGCTGGAGGAGGCTTCCTCCATCCCCCACAGGCTCCGCCTGGGCAGTGAGGGGCAGGTTTGTGGTGTGCCGGGCCCCTGCGGCTGCCCTAACACATTGCCTGGTGCCGGTGGCCCAGGAGGGCAGGGATGTGATCTCTTACCGTTCTGGAGGCCGGAAGTCTGAAATCTGGGTGTAGGCGGAGCGGTGTTCTCTGCAGAGGCTGGGGGTGGGGGAGTCCTTTCTTGTCAGCCCAGCTCCCGGTGGCTCCAGGTGTCCCTTGGCTTGTGGCCGTCTCTGCCTGGGCCTCACAGCGTCTCCCTCATTGGGTCCAGTCACTGGGTGTGGGGCCCAGCCCAATCTGGGTGAGCTCACCTGTAGATCTTCGACGGAGTGTATGAGGCCACATTTGCAGGTTCTGAGGGTTAAGACCTGGACCTGTCTTTAAAAGGGACAGCCTTCCTACGGCCCTCCCCAGTTCCCCCTAACAAACCCCTTTCCTGGAGTTCCTACACAGGCAGCTGGGTTCAGCATCCCCCACCCAACCTAGGCTTCCAGTGTGTCAGGGCACCTCTAGCTGGGGGGCTGCGCAGGGCTCAGCTGTGCTTGCTGGATGCCCCAGGCCCCCAGTGTTCCCCTGGGAAATGCCTCAGAACACAGTCTGGGAAGCACTGGGTGGAGTGTGGAGGGGTCTTGGAAACAGCCCCTTTGGGAGCAGCCGTGTCCCCAGGCACTGGGACCTGAGGGCAGCAGGAGCAGAAGAGATGGGGAAGGCAACAGGCAAATTTTACAACTGGGAAAAAAGGAATGTGCAGAGGAGGGGGTCAGGAGTGTGGCTTTGGGGTCCCAGGGAAACAGGGGCCTGGGGTGCAGGGAAAACTCCAAAGAGAAAGTGGCAGGAAGCCAGCAGCATATTTGAGAATCTTCCTCAGAGACTAGCCCTACTTCCTCTGCAGTTCTGAGGACCCCTGAGCTCTGAGGGGTGTCCTCCAGCTCTGGGGGACTCACCTGAGTTCTGAGGGCTCTCCCCAAGTCCTGGGGAACTCCCTCAAGGTCTGGGGGTGTCCTCCAGCTCTGGGGGTCTCACTTTAGTTCTGGAGGATCTCCTCAAGTTCCTGGAACTCCCCCAAGCTCGGGGCCCTCCCCAAGGACCACTCAAAGCCACAGTCCTCAGGTCTGTGTATCTTTCAAAGCCCAGGGCACAGCCTCGTGTCCCCCTGCCATGCCTTTGGCAAGCTGGAGGTTCCCAGGCAGGCCTGGACACCAGAGCTGGGGACAGATCTGCATGGGTCGGGTGGAATGGCTCTGGGGGTCAAGGCCTCCAGGACAGCTGGTGACCGGTAGGTGGCCCAGGACTGGCTCTGACCAGGCTCCGGCTGCCTCTGCTCAGGACACTGTGCCCTGAGGGGTGCCCTGTCATGGTCACTGGGAAGCCAGAGCCCTTCTGCTTGATCCCCAACTCCTTGGCCTTCACCGGAGGCTGTGGGCAGGTGGGGGTTCCTTCCAGTTGGTGGAGGTTCCACAAATTGGCTTTAACCAAACTGCTCTGGTCCGTTCAGGCCAGTGGCCTTAGGAGCCTCGTAAAGCCCTGGGCCTGGGGGTCCCAACACCTGCCAGGCCCCAGGGTGGATGGAGGCATAGGAAGATGGTGACACGGGTGTCAAAGTCCTGGCCCTGCTTGGCGAAGGCCCTACTGAGCCCCTTTGTCCCAATGATGTCCTCGCTTCGCAGAGCTCCCGTGCTGTGGGTGACCACTATGCAGGCCTGCCTGGCCCCTTCTTTGCCCTTCTCCGCCCAGGTCCTAGCAGGCAGGCGTGGCACTCCTCAGCCCTGCCCCTGGAGGCTGGACTTCCAGGCAAAAAAAGCAGCTATGGCAAAGGGTTTGCAAGTTGTGTGGTTGTTTCTCACCGAAGTAACATATGGAGGCCTCTGAACCTCAGATGGTTTTTCCAGAAGGGTTTTCTGGGGCTTCATATCAGTAATTATCTAATAACAGCATAATTTTAGGAGCAGATAACTACATATCTTTATGTCCTCCCGTTAACCAAATACAAATAGATTTTGCAGCTATTTTGAATTCTGAGATTGGTTTCACATGGCTTGAGGATTCCTGGACTCTGTGCCCATCGGTGCTGACAGTGCCTTTGCCTCACAGGAGACCCCCTGACCAACCCCAGACCCTCGTCAGCAGAGACGATCCGGTCGGGGACAGATAAACTCTCCCAGAGCTTCCAGGGCCGGCACGATCCCCGTGGAGGGGGTCGCTGTGGCCCTGGGGAAGCCAGAGTAAGTGGAGACTTGGCCCTGAACCTTCTGCAGGCTGAGTAGGGCCTGGCCTTGCTTTGTGGGGCTGGCTGGGTGACTTTGGGGGTGGGGGTGGGATGTTTCATAGCCACATGGCTTGGGTTGCGTCTCATCCATCAGTGAGGGTGTTGATGGGTTGAGGCCTCTCCGGCCCTACCTGGGTGGGCTTGTCTGTTGACAGGTCTTTGGAAGTCACCGGGAGGAGGGGTGTCTAGTGAGTGGGGGTCTCCATGGTCCTCTTTAGGGGGACTGCCTTTATTCCTTACTGATTCCAGCCTCACTGGGTCACAGAAGCTTTATCCACAGGTGGGGCCGGGGACTGGTGCCTGGCCGATGAGGCCCGCCCTCGCTGCTCATTGTCCAACCCGCTTCCAGCAGGCCGTCAAAGTTGGCATAAGTCAGGATGAGTCAGAATTAGGGCTGGATGTTGCCAGCAGCCCCATGGAGGAGCCCCACAACATGGAAAGCCAGCGGACAGGGGAGCAGAGGTATGGGGCCTGGAGGGCCACAGGCTGACGGGACACTCAGGCAGGGTCAGGGCTCTGGGGCATGAAAACGGTTCCACCAGCACTTCCTGTCCTCTCAGTGAGGAGCCTCTCTCCCTCCTGCTGCCCCTCGTCCTGTCCTGGGCCTGCTGTCCACCCCCAGCCC
Source organism: Manis pentadactyla (assembly GCF_030020395.1). NCBI lineage: Eukaryota > Metazoa > Chordata > Mammalia > Pholidota > Manidae > Manis > Manis pentadactyla. The sequence continues at coordinate 220,319,089 of NC_080021.1, forward strand.
ACACCCGTGCCCTCTTGAGTCCTGGAAATGGTGTCACCTGGTGAATTGGGCCAAGAGCCAGTGGTGGGGACAGCAAAAGGGGCCCCCCCAAGGAGCACTGTCCTCCCCTGCTACCTGGTCCAGTGGGCACTCAGGCTAGAAGCCCCAAAGGTGGGGCCCTCACCCCCACGCAGGGAGCCCGGGCCCTGATGGTCGCCTCCCTAGGACACACGACAGGCAGACACGTTTCAGAGATTATAGGGGAGTTGGAGGCCCCCTGAGGCGACCCTGCACCCCAGCAAGGAGTTGGAGAGGATGGGGCTCCTCCTAAGGGCTCCCCAGCACTTTTCTGTGAACATGCTTGCAGGGTAGAGACCTGTTGCCAGGAGGACCCCCAAGATGCCATCTCCTGGCAGGAAGCTGCCCTGCTGCCTGCCTCTCCAGGTGATGCCCCACCCCTCAAGGGCCCCCGGCCTTGCACAAGGACCCCAGTCCCCACTTAAGGGGCATCCACAACCAGCTTCTAAATCAGAGCCAGCCTTCTCCTGTGGCCCCTCCCCACCCCTCCACGTCACAGGTCCCCAAGCAACAGGTGAATGCCTGTAGGCAGATTCCCTGTCGGAGCCATCCGTGTCTCACACAGGAACAATACGAGACAAAGCCAGCCACCACCCAGTCTTTGAACAGGTGCAGTTCTGAGACCAGGTGCCTGCGATGCAGAAACGTCACCCTGGCACAATTAACTCAGTGGGGGCTGAGCCGGATGGATTCCAGGGGTCCACCCTGACAGCGCCGTGCACACCCCTCCCGCCTGTCTGGGGTCTTTGGTCTGTTGGCCCAGGGCCCTCTGTACATGCTGTTTGAGGTCTGCAGGGTGACAAGAGTGAGGACCCACAGAGTGAGGACAGTGTCTCCCCATGTGCCCTGGCATCCCCTCAAACACCCCGGTGTCCTCCAGACACCCCGGCATCCCCCCAAATGGCCCCAGCATCTCCCCAAATGCCCCTCTCTCCACAGTTCGTGCACTAGCTGAGGAGGTGTCGCCGCCAGCCCAGTGCAAGGACAACCCCCTGCTACAGCTCGCGGCCCCCCTGGACCTGGGCTCTGAGTCGGAGCCTGCCCCCAGGACCTGCTCAGGACCTTGGGCACGGTCGCCTGTCTCCTCCGTGGGCTCCACCAGCAGCCTGTCCTGTGTCTCTCTCCCGGAGTTTCAGAAAGCGTCTGCTGTCCTGGTCCAGCTTTCCGGGAGTTCTGTCTCACTGTCGGACTGGGAAGCTGGGGAGACCCCAGACACAGACCTCGGCTGGTCAGGGGAACTCTCTGCTCCAGACTCCTGGGGGGTCCCCAGGGGCAGAGGCCAGGTGACTTGGGAGACGTCAGAGGGTGGTGGGGCCCAGCCCCCGTGCAGCTCCCCCACAGTGGCCAGAGGCCCAGTGCCAGTGCCAGGTGGCCTGGGGGCAGGTAGGTCGCTGCCTCTCCCCGGCGCTCCCGCTGAAAGGTCGGGATCAGAGTTGTCAGTGGCGTCCAGTGAAGTCTGGGACGAGGAGGGCCTGCTGGAGCCTGGCGCCGATGCCCTGCCTGCAGGAGACTCATCCCACCTGGAAAGTGGCAGGATGCTCAGTGCGGTGCTTCCCTCCTCGGGCCCAGGGAAGGGGCAGGAAGCTTCTGGAACCAGTGGGAGCCTGACCAGTGGATCAAACCTGGGAAAAGCCAAGTGGAGATCCCCCGAGGCTGCCCACATGGCATTCCCAGCCAAGGCTGCCTCTTCCGATGGCTTAGACCTGTCCCCTTCCCTTCCTTTGGGGTCCTCAGCATCCAAAGGGACAGATTTGGGCAGAGGAGGGGAGATTGGGCCCCCTCAGGCCTCGGTCGGCTGCCTAGAGGGCCCCTGGGATGCTGACCTGAGACCACCCACTGGCAGGAAGCCCCTATGGGCCTTGCCTGAGCCTGGGGTCCCCGTGAGCCCGAAGGCTCCTCCTGGGGACCTGGGAGGGCTGCCACCCCTGACTTCCGAAAGCCGGGCGCCTGGGCGTGGGGGCAGTGGAGCTGCACCCGTGCCAGAGGAAGCCTGGCCTGAGATCCCGTCCCCTGTAGACGAGGTGCCGTCCCACGACAGTGCCGACCTCCCACCCTCCACCCACAGGGTCAGCCGCCTCCCTCCCCCACCTTCACCTCCCACCCTCCCAGCAGAGAGTGAAGCCGGTGCCGCCAGTCCCCACTCAGAGGACTTCCCTTCCCCACCCGAAGGTGCCGCATGGCCCAGGGGCTTGCTGAGTGCCCCAGAGGAGGATGCCTCTATCAACATCAGCAGGTTGCCCTCCTTGTCCAAAGAGGATGTACCTGAGGCGCTGTCCCCAGGGACCCAGAAGTTGGGGCTCTGCCTGGGGACAGGAGGACAGGGTGGAAGCCTTGGGGACAAACTGGGTGAATCAAGTTCGGTTGGGGGTGCCCAGGCCAAGGGTGGCCAGTGGTCTGACTGGCTAGAGCCTCCCTTGTGTGTGAGGACAGGCGATGCCCCAAGGCGGCTGGCAGCCCAGTCCCCGACCCTGTCCAGACTGGCGATGTTAGTGGCTGGTGACACAGGGCTGTGTGGCCCCTGGCCGGGGGACCCACCTCCTGCTTTGGGCACAGACCTCAGCACCCATCTCCCCGGCATGGAGGGAGCCTCCGTGGTAGATTTGGTCTCCACCCAACTCACCAGAAGGATCCTTTGCGACTCGCTGACTGCACTGTCAGAGCTGGCCGGGCTGGGCAGCCCGCTGATGGAGGGGCTGGCGGGTGCCAGCATGTCCCCGAGGCTCACACGGCAGCCACAGGGCAGCCATGCGGAAGACTGGACTTCTGAGAAGACCGTGGAGGGCCCACAGTGACATGCGGACATCTGTGACTTGGCTGGATAATAGTGTGTGTGCGTGCCAGTGTGCGCATGTGTGCAAGGCCTTTCCCAGGGTAGAGCCACATTCAGAATGTAGCTGGCCGTGCGGGCGGTCACTGATGTGGGGCTGTAGACTGGACGGAGACCTGCTGACATCAGCTGCAGATCAGTCTGCCTGCACTTCTGTGTGGGCGTGTCCAGGGGCCCATGGCCAAGACAGGCCACCGACTTGAGGGAGAACAGCTCCAAGGAGCTGGGAGGGCAAGCACCTGGCGCCTGGCCACAGGGACCTTGTGCCAGGATGGGTGCCCTCAGCAAAGGCCAGGAGAGCAGGGAGAGGCTGCCCTGGGCAGACGGTTGGGGGGCATGTTGGCACTGAGTCACCCTCAGCTGCACTTGGGAAGTCATGAGTAGGGTGTTTGCTGTTTGGACTCCCAAAAGCCAAGGACCGGGATGCCCTCATCATGGCCGCCATTACTTGTGTTCTTGTGTTCAGGGTGACTGCTGAGTGGGCCTCTCATACAGATTAGAGGAAGTGGCAACTCAAGGTCCAAGGTCCCTTTACCCTCAGCCAGCCAGCCCTCAGCCTGTCCTCTGGGGCTGGTGAGCCAAGGCCCCCCCAAATGTGTTTGGGACTCCTTCTGGGGGAGACGAGAGCTGCTTCCTGGTGGGCCATGTGTGTGGAACGAGCCTGGGTGACAGCGCGGATGCAGAGCAGAGTTCTCAGGCGCTGGCAGGTGGGCTTCTTGCCCAGAGCACCTGCTCAGCACCGACGCTCAGTGGGAGTCGAGGAAACAAGTGTGGATGCAGCATGAAGCGGATTTGGGGGGGGGTTGGACTGGAAGATGGACTGGGATGCCTCGAGGGTGCGGCCCCGTGGGGCCTGGGGTCTTGGCAGGCCAGGGCCCACCCCACCCAGAGCAACACTGCAGCCATAGCCACACAGGGCCTGGGGACATGAGGCTGGGTGGCTTGTGTTGGAGCCAGGGTGGGAGCAGGTAGGAGCCCACACTCCTAGGAAGTCACTGGGAGCCCCGTGCTGCTCCTCCTGTCTCACGGGCTTTGCCCGGGAAGAGCTGTCCTGAGGAGGGCTGTATTGTCCTAGTATTTTCAGTATTTTATCCCAAATGACATCTGTATGCTTGCAGACGTGGTTTTTAAATTAGCCCAGCAGATATAAATCCAAGCATAAATGGTCAATGGATATATGATGAAGGAGCCATGGACATGCAATGGGGAAATGACAGCCTCTTCGGCAGCTGGTGCTGGCAAAACTGGACACTACATGCAAGAGAATGAAACTGGATCACTGTCTAACCCCATACACAAAAGTAAACTTGAAATGGATCAAAGACCTGAATGTAAGTCATGAAACCATAAACTCTTGGAAGAAAACATAGGCAAAAATCTCTGGAATATAAACATGAGCAACTTTTTCCTGAACGCATCTCCTCGGGCAAGGAAAACAAAATAAAAAATGAACAAATGGGACTACATCATGCTAAAAAGCTTCTGTACAGCAAAGGACACCATCAGGAGAACAAAAAGGCATCCTATAGTATGGGAGAATATATTCATAAATGACAGATCCGATAAGGGGTTGACATCGAAAATATACAAAGAACTCACATGCCTCAACACCCAAAAAGCAAATAACCCGATTAAAAAATGGGCGGAGGATTTGAACAGACAGTTCTCCAAAGAAGAAATTCAGATGGCCAACAGGCACATGAAAAGATGCTCCACATCGCTTGTCATCAGAGAAATGCAACTTAAAACCACAATGAGATATCACCTCACACCAGTAAGGATGGCCAACATAGGAAAGACTAGGAACAACAAATGCTGGCGAGGATGTGGAGAAAGGGGAACCCTCCTACACTGCTGGTGGGAATGTAAATTAGTTCAACCATTGTGGAAAGCAGTATGGAGGTTCCTCAAAAAACTCAAAATAGAAATACCATTTGACCCAGGAATTCCACTCCTAGGAATTTACCCTAAGAATGCAGCAGCCCAAATTTAAGTAGTAGCTTAAAATCTATACATGCTGAAGTTACTCTACAAGAAGATATGTCAAAGAAATAATCAATCTTCCCATGTTTTCTCCCGCCTGCTACTTCTATAGCTTTTCTTCTTCCTTCCTAATTACAACGAATTCTTAAATAGAATTCGTGCCTCATATCAAATTTACCGAGTATCATAACTCCTCCAAGTGGTAAAGATACCTCAAGACAAATGCTGGGCATAGAAGCCACAGGGCATAAATATGCAAAGAAATAAAAAGCTAACCATTTCAAACAATAAGGCTTCTCTCTCACTTACCAACTTCACATTTCCCTGTATGGCCCCGGAAGATGACTGGTTAGCCAGAGACGGGTAAGATTCCTCAAGGGAGGAACAACCTAAGACAGGCACAGTCGCAGGGGGGCCATCAGGTGAGAAATTGGGGATCAACAGAGGTGAGGCTTAGAACCTCACCCCCCCTGTTCTGAGAGAAATCTTCTGCATATGTGGATGTTTTATTGCCCTTGTCTAGCTTGGATTAACACATAGTCTACAGGCACACACCTGATCATCTACATTTGCTCTCTTACAACACTAAACTATGTTTTCTACCTTTATCTTGTATCTACCTACCACTTCAGCATTTTATTAAAAATAATAATAATAAAGAGAGAAATGTGGTATCCACATATAAATCAAGTATAAAAACCAAATGAGTATTCATATTTGAACTGACTGTTTAGAGTTCATAATGCATGAGCAAAACCAAAAGTTTCTGTGATGACTGCCCTTGTACTGTTCACCATGTAACTTATTCACTATGTAAGAATTTGTTCTCCATGTAAGAACTTGTTCGTTATGCTTCAGAAGATTGGAGACTGACGAAAATTAGGCTTGGGGTGGATTAATGATTGTGCATTGAGCATTGACTCCCCTATACAGAATTTTATTGTTGTTAACAACCATTTGATCAATAAATATGAGAGATGCCCTAACAACAACAACCAAGAAAAAGTACACACTTCCAATTGTAAAATAAATAAGCAACCGGGATGTAATGTATAGCATAAGGAATATAGTCAAAATATTGTAACAACTTGGTATGGTGATAGCTGGTACTTAGAATTATCATGTATATAAATGTTGAATCACTGTGTTGTACACCTGAAACTAATGTAATGTAATACTGTGTGTCAACTACCCTTCAATAAAAAATAATTATCTAAAAAAAAAAAAAAAAAAAGAATGCAGCAGCCCAGTTTGAAAAAGACAGATGCACCCCTGTTTATCGCAGCACTATTTACAATAGCCAAGAAATGGAAGCAACCTAAGTGTCCACCAGTAGATGAATGGATAAAGAAGATGTGGTACATATACACAATGGAATATTATTCAGCCATAAGAAGAAGACAAATCCTATCATTTGTAACGACATGGATGGAGCTGGAGGATATTATGTTCAGTGAAATAAGCCAGGCGGAGAAAGACAAGTCCCAAATGATTTCCCTCATGTGTGGAGTTAACAGTGAAGCAAAACTGAAGGAACAAAATAGCAGCAGACTCAGAGACTTCAAGAAGGGAAGAGGGATTACCAAAGAGGAGGTGGGAGGAGGGCGGGTGGGGAGGGAGGGAGAATGGGGTTCAGGGGCATCATGAGTGGCACACATGGTGTGGGGGGGATCATGGGGAAGACAGTGTAGCTCGGAGAAGACAAATAGGGACTCTGTGGCATCTTACTACACTGATGGACAGTGACCGCAATGGGGTATGGGGGGGACTCGATAATGTGGGTGAATGTAGTAACCACATTGTTTTTTCTTGTGAGACCTTCATAAGAGTGTATATCAATAATACCTTAATAAAATAAATAAAACACTTTTAAAAGGTCCCAACTATCACCAAAAAAAAAAAAAAAAAAAGATACAGTCCTTGCCAAGGCTCACTTTAATGTTTTGGAATTCGCGTTTTACAATTGATGAGTGCTTTTCCTATTCCTAAGAACTTGTTATTAACTCAACTGTGTGCCGTAGGGCCTGACACCTTGGACTGGAGAGACTGTGGCATTGTTTTTAGGGTGCAGACCCTTAGTGCTGGGCCAAGCTCATCTCACTGGCAGCTTGATTTCACAGAGCAGTTTTGGGGTGAGGTGTTAGCCCACCATGCTGTGTGCACCCCCCAGTTGGACTCACAGCATTGGGGCCCCAGCCTTCCTTTCCTTTGTGTGGTGGGGGTCCCTGGGATGGGGAGGGCACCCTTGCTGATACTTGGGGACCAGGGGCTTTGTACAGCAGGGAGGAAGGAACTCGGCCAGCACTTCTGCACCCTTCAAGCAGAGCAGGAGATTGCCCACTGACAGCCGAGGGAACAGGAGAACCCTACTGGACGTCAGTGGTGCCAGCATTTATGCCCACTGGCTGTCCTGGGGAGCAGGGGTCCCAGAGGCCTCCCCTCCAACCCCCTCAGCACCTGGGTGGGTGGGGGACATGCAAGCTCTAAAAGGAAGGGCTGTGAATGACAGTGGAACTTGGCCTGGGCTGGGGAAGGGGCCCCGTCCCGCCAAGCGGCTCCAGGAGAGGGTACCAGGGCCTTGTCCGGGGTCTGCTGGTTTGGATGGTCTTAAGAATTAGCAATACCCTTTTTGCAAACAAAACCTTACACAGAATCCCACAAGGTAAAGAGCAGAGAGATGACTGCATTGGTATAGATGTAGTATGCGTTCAAATCACATCGTTTACTTATGTTAATCACCCCCAAGAGCGAGGCGGCTGGGAACAGCAGAATTGGGACTTCTGGCCAATGGATGACTGTTGCTGACTCACCTCAGCTGTGACCCATTTCCTCCTTTCACTTTGGTCCCACGGTTCAGAGAAAATCTTGCTGTACATGATAATTAGCAATAGAAATTGAAAACCAGGTTGAATTAAGCAGAGAAGTCATAAGAAGCTTTATCTCCTAGGTTTGCCGAGAAATCAGCTTTGGTGGACGCAGAAACAAATCTGAGTTCGCAGGGACGTTTTGCTACATTTTCTAAGAGTTAAAAATCTCGTATTTAAAAGTCAAGTCAGGGTTGCCATGCAAAATACAGGTCGCCCAGTAAAATGTGAATTTCAGATAAAGAGTGCGTGGTTTCTAAGTCTAAATATAGCCCATATCTGAAATGCAAAATTTCACATTTCACTGGACATCCTGTATTTTCGTTTGCTAAATCCGACAACCCTGCCAGAGCCCGGAGTTGGGGCCGGGGGCAGGGGCGGGGCGGCGGGCGGGCACTCGGGGGCGGGACCCGCGCTCGGGGGCGGAGCTTGGATGGAGTTCGCGGTCGGATTGGGGGCGGAGACCAGGGCGGGGCTGGAGGCAGCACCCTGCGTTCGGGGCGGGGCGGGGCGGGGGGCGCGCGCGGCGCCCGTGACGGCGGTTACCAGGGTGAAAGGTCAGGCGCGCGCGGCACTCCCAACATGGCGGCGGCCAGCGCGGGGGCGGCGCGCAGCCCGGGACCCTCGGCGAGGACGGAAGCCCGAGCCCGGCACCCGGCGCCCGGGCGACCCGCGCGGCTACCCCCGCTGCTGGTGCTGCTGGCGGCGGCGGCGGCGGCGGCGGCGGGGTCGGGCGCGAGCGGCGCGGCGCGCCTGTACCGCGCGGGCGAGGACGCCGTGTGGGTGCTGGACAGCGGCAGCGTGCGCGGGGCCACGGCCAACAGCTCGGCCGCGTGGCTCGTGCAGTTCTACTCGTCGTGGTGCGGCCACTGCATCGGCTACGCGCCCACCTGGCGAGCCCTGGCGGGGGACGTGCGAGGTGAGGCGCGCCCGCGAGGGACCCCGGCCCTGCGGCTTCCCGGTCCCCCCGCGAGCTAGATCCTGGAGGTCGACTGGCTCGGGTGGCCGTGACAGGAACCCGCCCCCCGCCCTGTCCAGCGCCGCCCCGTTCACCAAACGTCTAGTTTTGGGCCCCCAAGAGCCTCATTAACCCTCCAGCCCTTTATCCTGTGACCCAGCGCGCACCCCGCCCTCAGCAGTTCCATTTCATCGCCCGGAGGCCCCGTCCTTCGGGGTCTCCACTGCTACCCCAAGCCCTTTCCTTTGAAACCCTCCGTCATCTTCCTCTCCTTCTGACCGTTGCGTGGCTACTGAGCCGACAACTCAGACATCCAAGTGCCCTGGACACTTCTTTGTAGGAGCAAAAAGACCTTCAGGCATTTCATTGGGCAGGTCCTCGTTCAGGGACGTGCAGCCTTTGAAAAATCTGTCGTGCACCAGAGCCCTGCTGATGCTCTGGCACTTGGTGGCTTGGCGCTTTAATCACGCTGAAAATTATTCACCAGTTCTGAAGGGCAGGGTTGGAGCCGGGAGGGGACATTTGCAACCTCCTTCCCGCAAGCTGGCCCTGCTCTGAGACGGAACGGAAGTTGCTCGGAAGTAGGAGCCGGGTTGGGCAGGACTCTCCCGCCGGCGCTGAACTGACCTCTAATCGTTTCAGTAGGCAGGAGGGCAACAGATGGCTGCAGTTTCTTCCTGCACCTTTGTTTTCACATCTCATATCCAGCCTCATTATCTAAACAGATTCGTAAAGAAACGTTTTAAAAGCGTAAATAGGGTTTTGTGCATAATTTTAAATGTCTTTCAGATGCATTTTCTGGGGCCTTTTGCTTCTAAAGGGTTTGTTCTTTGAATTAAAGTTTTCTTAAGTCCCTACTGCTTGACACCGGTCAGAGCTGAAATCAGAGACCAAGAAAGGGACTAACAACTCCTTGGGTTTTTTTTTTTTTGAGTCTTTGCTCTGAGAACAAACACTTTAATAATATAGGGAACCTTTTGGTTCTCCTTTATCTGGTGGCAGAAACACAGGTATGCAAATTAAAGTGCGGGTTGCTCTGGCAAGACACTTGGCGCTTGTTTTGTGCATATTTTGATTTTTTTCAGCTTAGCATCTGAAACATGAAAATTGTAAACCAGATTCAAATGTTGCAAACTATTTATAGTTAAACCCGCATGTAAGGAGCTATAAATATTGTGCCTGGAACTTGGAAGGAAGCTTACTTCTGAAAGTGAAACTAGTCAAGTCCATACCTCTTGCTTGATTAACTGTCAGTTAAAGGAGGTTATCTTAAGATGGCTGGACATGGTCCAAGTCAAGGCAGGAAGAATGAGCTGCGACCAAAGGGCATGTGGCTAAAAGCGAAAAGCAGCTGCAGCCTGGAAGACGGGTTGGTGGGGGGTGGGGGTGATTCAGGGGCCCTGAGGCAGAGGGGCCCAAGTGCTGCACTGCCAGCAGGGCTGCCTGAGCCCAGCTCTGACTGGAGTCAGATCCCTGGGCATTGGGGAGTGGCCCCCTTGGGGTCCCCAAAGAGAGGTCATCTGGGGACTCAGAAGCACACATTGCGGCCCCAACCCTGGCCTGCTGAGCCAGAAACTCAGGATGAGGCCCAGCATCTTGTCAACACGAGACCCAAAGTTGGAAGATCGTGGTTCTCAGGGACACTAACCCTGCAAGTCACCTGCAAGAAAGAACCTGTGACCAAAGAGATGGGACACATGGCATATGAACTTGACCTCATGGATGTCCGCTGCACATGAGACTTCCTCAGTGAAAGAATCTGTCGCCTCTAGCCCCTTGCCTCTCATGTGATTGACCACAGAGCCATGTCGTGCCTGATCTCGGTGAACTCCTCAGGGCATGCACTAGGAGGAGCTGCTCTGGCCCGCACTGCGGAGGCCAGCAGCAGCCCCCTGTGCTCAGGCTGAGCTCCCTGCCATGGGCCCTCTGGGGGAGGGTGCCCGTCGCCCCTGTGATGCAAGCTCAGTGCAGTCATAGCTCCGTTCCACCACCTCGGTCTTGGCCAGTCACTTGTGAGTTGGGCTTCCTGGCCAGTCTCCCGGAGCTTGCAGACTTTAGATGGGGCCCCCTTGGGTGCCTGTCCCCACCCCACACCAGATGAAGTGTGTCCGGCCGGCTATCCCTATCCACCACTTCCCTCCCAGTCTCCATTCCAGCGTGGCTTCTAGAAAGTAGGCGGCTATGGGCCAGGCTCTGCTCCCCTCTGGAAATGGCCTGGGTGGAGGGACCCTGGAGCCGATGCACCTGCTCCCCTAACTGTGCCCCACCACCGCCTCTTGCCTGCCCTCTTCCGTTTGCTCAGAATGAGCAGAAAGCCCGAGAGGTGTCTGCAGAAGGAGGGGCTCCTCCCCAGCTTGGTAAGACCTCTCTTCTCACAGTTCAGGGGTACCTTTATTTTCCTAAAAGATTTGGACTGAATTTTAGCTTTTCACTGATGTTTCCAAGGTTTTGAAAGTAAATATTTTTCCTTATAATAAGGTAGCTTAGCAAACAAAAGGCCTACTGTTGAGTTTAGCCAGATGCCTTCCAGTGTTTATGTAGATTGTGCTTATGCCTGTCACCCTAAGCCCTTAGCAAAACAGAACCCCACGCTGTCCCTGAAAACCACTTAGCCCGGAGCCGTGGTGTTGGCAGACCCCGTGAGGCCACGTCTTTTCCTTGGTTGCTGAGTCTGCTGTGGCCAGGCGGCCCCCAGCGCCGAGATGTCTCTGAGATGCCTCTGGGGAGCTCTCCGGTGCTGAGTGTCCCTGCAGGGCCACTGTGGCCTTGGTATCGACTCTTGCCAGTCCTGGGGAAGCAGAGCGCAGGGGGACAGGGGCAGAATCTGACAGAATTGGTGTCAGAATACTGGATGAGACACAGAGACCTGGGGGGGACCTGTGCTCAAAGTGCCCCTTCTATTCCTGGCCCTGCAGAGGGCACGGGTGCACTCCTGTTGCGCCTTGATGCTGAGCGAGCCTGGGTCCTCTGTTTATGGCCACCATGAGTGAGTCTGGGTGTCTCCAGCCCTCAATTCTCACTCACTGTGTCTGCAGACTGGGGTTGGGGCCCTGGGCGGTGGGCTGTGGGTCTTTATCGCCCACCTGGTCTGGGTGGTTGCCCTCGGGCCAGGCCACAGGCTTCCTGGAGCTGAGCTGGACCACTGGGTGTTCCCCCACCATTACCTATTCTCAGGAAGCAAGGATGGGGGACTGCAGGAAAAGGGATGCTGATGGCTGCTGGGTGGCATTTGGTGAGCTCACCTGGGCACAGCAGGAGGCTTGGAGGGGTGGTTGGAGAAGATTAGAGGCAGGTGGGGGTGGTGTCCTCTGTTTGGGGCCCAGAAAAGCCTTTTGGGTGCCCCAGTCCCAGGTAGCTGTGATTGAGACCCAGCGTCATTGTGACTGAGCCTGAAGGAACCCCGCTTCTGTGCAGCCTGGTGACAGAGTGGAGGGACCCAAGTGGGAGGTGCCACCAGCCCTGCCTGGGCTCCGATGAGTCGGGGGACCTCTGCTGAAGCGTTTCCCCTCATGCCTGCATTGAGCACCACCAGCACCCCTAGAATCCCGTTGATAGTGGCTCTGGAGTCGCTCCGGGCCGTGAAGGGCATGTGTTGCTGTGCCGGAGCCCCCACTGGCCTCACCGCCAGGACATTTGCAGATGGGACCTGGGCTCTGAAGCCGACTTGACCCCTCGAGAGCTCCCGCTAACCTCCGCTCCTTAGTGTGTGGGCTTAATTTTTACCCCACTCTATATATCCTTAATTTGTGGCTGGAACTTGGAGCTTATTTAAGAGACCTTTGCTCTGCCCTTGGGGGTTGCTCCAGGGGAGGGCGTATCCTGCAGCCCTGGAAGGAGGGATCTGAAGCCCTGACGTTTCTCGAGGATGGAGCTGGAATGGAGCTCTGTGTCTGAGAAGCAACGCTCCACTGCATTCTTTTAAACCTAGGAGGTCACTTATTCTGTACTGTAATCATTTTCTGGAACTAATTGATGCTTAAACTTAAATTAGACTTTCTCAGACTTTTCATTGGAACTTGACAAGTAATGGTAAAAGGTTTATTCCTGTAGACCAAGTAATATAGTTACTTGACAAGTAAACTTGAAACAGGTTTTGGTCTGCTGTATATAGAAGCTTAATTATTTCACAAGTCCTTTATTTTTTATTTTTTATTTCGGTATCATTAATCTACAATTACATGAGGAACATCATGTTTACTAGACTCCCCCCTTCACCAAGCCCCCCCCCCCCCCATCGGTCACTGTCTGTCAGCGCAGTGAGACGCTGCGGAGTCACTATCACAAGTCCTTTCTAAGCCTGTGGTCTTAACGGCGGTCGGGCTTGTGAGTGGACGTGAGGAGTAGGTACCTGGGCTGACTCCTCCCTGCGAATGCCCCTGGCGGCAGCGGCGGCGGCCTCCCAGATGGCGCCCCCCCACCCCCGCTCCCCCATCCCACCCCCGCTCGTTGAGGGTGGCCTGCCCTTGTGGGAGCAGCGGTCTGCATTCAGTTTAGAGCGTTTCTTTCCTTTGTGTGGAGGGATCCAGACAGGTGGGCAAGGCAGGAGGAGGGGAGGGTCAAGCTGAATGGGGAAAATATCCTGAAGCCAAACCTCTGAAATGGTTTGCATTTTATTTGATAAAATAGATTGTCTCTCTTTTGTGTTTCCCTGAATGCTGCCCATCTGCTGGGGCTCTTGCAGTGACTGCCGGCGACGAGTAACCGAAATTCTCCCTCATCTGCTGCCCTCGCCAGCAACCCGTCCTGCACAGGCAGGCCTCCTTTCAGAGACAGACAAAGGCCTGGTGCTGTGTCAGCCCGCCCCTCCGCCAGGACAGCCAGCCCGGGTCGAGCGGGACGCACTTACGGAGCGGAGCCCTGCAGATGGCCCTGTCAGTTCCGGGGTCCTGAGGCCAGGGCAGGGTGCCCTGAGCACATGGGCACAGCACGCTGCCCTCCCCTGCCAGCTCCAGCGGGCTCCCTGTGGAAGTTAACCTGCCGTCTGCCCCACGTGGCCCAGGCACCCTTCAGTGCTGGATGCTGTCCGTGCCCGGGCACTGTGGGAGGTGCAGAGAGCCAGACGGAAAAGGCCCCGTCTGAGCATGCTGTACTTCAGATGGGGACACGCCCTTAATAAGCCGCACAGAATGAATAAGTCAACTGCAGGTGGAAAGTCCTGTGGAAGTAAACAGGGCATAGGATTGGCCCAGGGCAGTGGAGGAAGGCCACTGGGGGTGGCCTGAGACACAAGCCAGGTGGAGCAGCTCAGCGGGACATGCCTGTGGAGGGGCCTGCCTGGGCAGAGGCCCCGAGGCAGGGCTTCACTGTGCCCAGCAGACAGTGCAGGGCCCACTGCGGCTCCAGGTTGGCGAATGGGTGGGCTTCAGCAGGCAGAAGCTGGGGCTCCAGGATGGCAGGCTGGTAAGCCATGTTCACATCCCTGAGCGGCAAGGAAGAAGGGTGGGCGAGCGGGGAGTCCTGCGTCCTGGTCTCACTGTACAAAACTCTGGCTGCTCCCCCGGGAACTGAGGGTGGGGAACCAATGGGGACCAGGCTCAGGTGTGAGAGACGGGAGGTGGCCACACCGGTTTAGCCAGCTGAGCTGGCACCTTGGGGGAGCTGGGGGACTTTGGGGGATTGGATTTAGGTGGGAAGAAGAGAATCACAGAGGCAGTGACACTTGTCTTTATAAAGTGAGTTAAGGTGTTCTTGGAGTTGACCTTCAGATTTGTGAACAGAAGGAAAGACAGCCTTCCAGGTAGAACTGTATTTTTGGATAGATGGTATTTAGCCAAACTGAGTGAACCTCCTACCTGGAGCCCAGTAAGCCAGGCTCTGCAGCCAGGGCACAGCCGACCTACGGCCTTTGGCCAGCCACTCCCAGGGTGGGCTGGGTTTCTTCCACATCTGGCTGTTAAGAAGCATCACATAAAGCTTGGGGATTGAGAAAAGGTGGGCCGCATGTCTTCTTGGTCATACTGGAGCCTCATTTCACAAGGCCCCTGGAGGGCAGTCTCTGGTCTTTGATACTGTGAGTTAAGGGCTCAGACTCTGGGACTGCATCTTGACTTGCAGACCTTGTCTGGTAGACATGCAAATAGCTCTGTCCAGTGGAAAGGGGAGCCCCAAAGGTGAGGGTTTGCTTGCCCCATGGGGCACCAGCCAGCTGTCTCATGGTTGGACTGGGTCGGGTCGGGCCTGGTGGGCATGGGCCTTGAGCTTCTGGAAAGGACTCCGTGCATGGAGCCTCACGCCGGTGGGTCAGGCGAGCGTCCCTCTCACTGGAGGCGCATGGGACAGGATGGGCCCCTGAGGCCCGCTGCTTCTGCAGGTCGCCCTGCAGCCTTGGCTCCTGTCTCCGTTGTGATGGGAACAAACAGTTGGCTAAAAACCTGGGGCAAACCAAGGTGCTGCTTTTTCATTTCTAAGCAGCCAGTGGTGGTGCTGATTCCAGAAGCATGGTCCACCCGCTGGATGCCTGGCAGGTTGGAGGCGCTCTCATCGCTGGCCGGCTGTCAGTGACCGCGGCTGGTGCCAGTTCCCCTTTCAGGGGCTTCCCCAGAGCTTAGGCTGCTCCGCCTCCTCGCTCAGGAAGGCAGCACTTCCATTGTCCACCGCCTGGGCTGGGCCAGAGCATGACAGGAGAGGTGAGCCACCCTGTACCTGGCCCTGGGGTCGGGTGAGGGAGAAGGCTGCTACTCTGCCAGTGATCTGTGCCCGGTCCCTCTGAAATCCCTGAGGCCAGAGAGGGCTGGTTCAGTGGGGCTATTAGGGTGTGGGGCAGGGGCAGGGAGAGGGCGCCTCTGTCTTCCCGGAACCTGTGTGCTGGGCCAGGGACTGACGCGGTGTCTTGGGCTTGCTCACTGTAGCTGCCAGAGCCCTGAGGAAGGCCACCTGGACGTCACTGGGCACTGAGAAGGAGGGGCAGCCCCACGGTGCGGCGTCTCTGCCCACATGGCCTGTCTTCCTCCTGATGCCGCACGTGGGTCTGAGCTCTCAGAGAATCAGCAGCTGCCCAGGCTCCTGGGACAAAGGGCAAAATCTGTCCCGAGGTGCGCAGCTCCCCTGAGCCTGCCCAGCTGCTCTCCCTGGAGCTGCTCACGCCAGCCGCCCCTTCCTCTGTGACTCTGGTAGTCGGCACATGCCCGCAGGGCAGCAGCCCCTGGGGTCTCTGGGCATATTCCTGTGGTTCTGCCCCCAGTGCTGGCTGTGGTGCGCCCGATGCCTTCCAGCAGCAGACACTTTGCCAGCCTTCTAGCCCACCGGTCCTCCTGGCACCCTTAGGGAGATGTCATCTGGCATCTCCGTTTGCAGGTGGGCCGCTGAGACAGACTGATAAGTTGCCCAGATTCTCAAAACCTGGTAAGTGACAGAGCAGGATGTGGGCCGGACACTACCTCCCAGACGGGGGTCCTTACTCCATCCGGCACTGCCTGTTTGCTCCGTGGGCGCTGAGCTGGACTAGCAGGCAGGAGACTCCCAGAGGCAGCAGCATTTAGGGCAAACGGGGTTGAGCTCATAAAGGGGATGGGGGTGGGGTCCAGGCAGAGGCAGGAGATGCCAGGGTGTGGCCCAATCAGAAGTGCAGTGTGCAGTGTGGCTGGTGGGGGTGGGGTGGGGCTGGACTCAGGGCTGGAGGACCAGGGACGGGTTCGTCTGCATGTGTGGCTAGTGGAGACCAGCCTTGCTCCCAAGACCACGGGGAGCTGCTGGGGTCCATTCAGAGTGGTGGCCCAGTCCCAGCTTGCTGCTGCCTGCCCAGGTGAAGGCACGGTGGGTCGTGGTGACGCCTCCCAGCAGAGCTTCCAGGTAGCTGGAGGCCACCCCGGCAAAGCCCACCTGGGCCTGCCTCCCCCAGCTCCTACTCCTCCACCCAGGTGTCTCGGGCCAAAACAAGTTTCCCTCCACTCGTCACTCCCCAGGATGGCACCATGTCAGCACGTAGCTGGTGATGTGTGGCTGCCCCACATGGTGATCAGCCAGAAAGCAGGGCTCGAGGTAGTGTGGCGTGAGGGGCATGAGGAAGGAAGGGCATCCTGTGCTTTCCTGGTCACCATCTGGGAGACAAAGGATGACTGCTCCGGGCTGGGGAAGCCTGGTGGCAGGGTGAGGGGCAGAGACCAGGACCCCCTCGCTTGTCCATGGGGACTTTGAGCTCCGTTTCCTCACATTTACAGTGGGAACTGACAGTCACAGCACAGGCTTGGGCGCAAAACTTGAATAGGGTAAGGTAGACCGAGTGCTTTTAAACACTGAGTCCTGAACACGGAGCGGGGGGCCGTGTCAGCTGTCCTCGCAGAGCAGACAGCTCTGTGGCGGTGAATGGCAGATGACCCTCTGAGTGGGAAGTGAGAGCCCCCTTGGCGTCCCCACATTCTGTCCTGTGAGGCAGGGCCCACAGTTGAATGGAGAGAAGGCATAAACCTCACTGGGAATACTGGGATAATGTGTTTTTTCAAAGAATTGATTTTCTCTGTGTTGAAGATGGCAAAATGTCACATAGATGCCTTGAAAAAGTTTAATGAAGTGGTGGTTTATACCACTGTGGCTGTGCAGTGGTCTAGGGGAGTGGGGGTCTGTGCTGCAGCTGTGGAGGCACCCTGAATGTGAGGACAGATTACTTGGGAGGGAGCAGTTGAGGGACGATGTTCTGGTGAGACTCAGCGCTGGTAACAGTGCTGGTTAAGCAGCCGCCGTTGCTGACACATGCACGCCTGCGTACCACGGTAGACCAGTCTGGGAGCCACGGGCTGGGAGCCACAGGCTGGCTCTGACCCTTGCACAGACTCCTCACCCTGCTGTCTTGCAGTGTCACCAGGCAGCTCCCCCGGTAGGCAGCTTGGTAAGAAAGCTCTGTAAATTGCTTTGTAAATTCACTTTAATTTGGAGACAAGACTGGTGGGGAGCTTCTCTCCTATTGTAACTACCCCAGCAGGGGATCAAGGCGGACCTGTCTAAGGAAGCAACATTTCTGTTGAAATTGATGAAGAAAGCAGCCAAGAATAGGTCAGAAGAGTGTTCTTCCCACGGAAGGGTGGGTGCAAAGGTCCTGGGGTAGGCATGCACCCAGACCTGCCCACGGCAGTACACAGGGAGGGCCGTCTGTTGGCAGGTCTAGAGGATACACACAACGCAATCATACCTCCAGACACCTGTGCCTTGCTGAGGACTGGGCACCTCCAAGGCCCCTCCACCTGGGTTAGGATTTCAGGAGTCATATTAAATCCTGATTTGAATGTTTACCCTCTTGCTGTGAAATAACAATAGACGGGAACTATCGACAGATGTTTGGGCCTCCAGGAATGTGAAGTCTCCCTGGAAAGTCAGAGCCATGCGGAAAATCAGTGGCATGGTGGGTTTGGTGGAGGTTGGAAGCCCGGGCCACAGACTCCATCCTGTGTGCACTCAGAGCCGGGCATGTGGTGGTGGGGATGTCACCCAAGCTGACTGGGAGGCAGAGGCATGGTGGCTGTGTTCGGGTTTCAAGGCTGATGCACCAGGCCAGCCACAGCTCCTGCCAGGCTGTGGGAAAGCAGCACCTCCTGTTCTCAGGGCCGCGTGAGATTCAGCAGGGAGAAGAGGCTGTTATGCGGGCTCGATTCTGCCTGGCGTTGCTCACCCGCAGCACGGGGCGCAATCGGAGTCTGTTCTGCCTCTGCTGTCAGAGCCTGGGTACACCAGGGACCCCGGGAAGGTGGAGCCCGTGGCCAGCAGTGTGCACGTGCTTCATACACAAGCCCCACTAGTACCTCGGAGGTCAGCATCTTTTAACTTACTTTGTAAGACATTAAGAAAAATCTGAAAAGCAAGAAAGTAAGACCAAGTCCTACCATGAAAACCAAATGTCCTTTCGTGTTTCCTGCCCATCTTTCTGGGTTGACTTGATCATTTCACCAGGATTATGTTGCACGTGCCATGTTCTCTCTTGGCACGGTGCTTCACTTCCTTATATACTCGTTCTGGGCAGTGGGGTCCTTTTTTTTTTAAGTATGAAATGAAAGTGTGTCATGGAAATTCCCAATAAACAAACCCTGTGTTTGAAGGCAGCCAGGGAAGACATAGCAAAAACGAGATGCCTGGGAGATGAACAGACGAGGGGCCAGGGTGGCTGGCTAGGAAGGGGGTCCGGGCCCAATGCGGGAGCCCCCGCGGCACTGTGCTGCCTTGGCACTCGGGCCATCTGCGCACTCGCCGGGTGAAGCGTTAGCTGCTCCTCCTCGGTGCTGTGCAGTCTGAGCCTCCAGGAAAACGTGGCCTGTGGTTCCGGAGGGTCCGTGATTTTTTCCATCCATTTAAAACGACCTGGGGCACCTGCCCCAGTTGCCTGAGGCTGGTGATGGAGCAGTATTTGGTCATTGGTTGTGAAAAACATAGCTTTGGGTTTTTTACTTATCCTTCATCTTACACTGATATTGCTAAGTATTTTTTATAATTACAAGGATTTCAAGCAGAAGTGGTATATCAGGTGGAAAAACAGGAATTACTGAATTACTAAATATACAGGCCTTCATATCTGTATAGCATCTAGTGACAGGTCAGTATTTTCTCTCTCCTCCTAGGCATGTTGATATAACTTCTGAAATTTTATGGCCAGTACTCAGAGAAAATTCCTCTTACATGATTTTAATCAGATAACTCGTCTAGACCTGTGGTGTTGAAACTCAAGGCAGCCTCATCAATGGCAGGGACAGACAGCTGTGAGGTCCCACTCAGAAGTCACCTAGCTCCGGAGGAGGTGAGCAGGACCCACCCTGTCCTCCAGGCGACGTCTGGCCCGGGCGGGTCCTACGCTGTGTCTCTGCAGAGGCCACCGAGTCTGCCCTGCCTCCTTAGGCTGTCCCCCTGCAGGGCAATGAGCCAGAATCGTGACCTAGAGGAAAGGGGCGCATGTTCTGAAGACAGAGCCTCCCTAGCCACCATCAGAGGCTGTTAGGAAACCATGCCTTTGCAACTGGCGACAGCAGGGTGGGTCAGCCACTGACCTGCCCTGTGTGGTCATGCCGGGGCCCCCACGAGTGAGGTTCCTGGTGCAGAAGCACCTGCGTAAGTGAAGTGGGGGTGAAGTGCTGCCCACATGGCTGTGGCCCTCAGGAATTAGTGTGCATGTGTGGCCCGTATGAAGGGAGGCGACCCCTGGCCACCCCCTCCTGGTGGAAGTACACTGCCTGGGGAGTCGTTGCCCCAGAAGAACCGGATGCAAGGCTAGATCTAGGAACATAAGTTACAGAAAGTGCAGGGGCAGGGGTGCAGCCAGCAAAATCCAGACAGTGGGCGGCCGTGGGACACAGCCCGAGCTCTGAGTGAGAGAGCGAGGGCGGGGCCTGGGAGCCAGTGAGAAGCCGCACCTGCCCGCTGCACCAAAGGGGCCTTTGGGGCCCGATTCCAACGAGGGAAGCGAAGATGAGACGGGGATTTGAGCGCTGACTGGGTATCTGTATCCGCCGGAGCTGCCTGGGGTTCGGGTGAAGTGCGGCTCCGCCTGGGCTGGTGGCCGCTGCTGAGGTGAGGGGCGCATGGGGGTGACAGCGGGATCTCCATTTCATTCGTGCTGCAAATTCTCCATAGGAAAATTTCAAAGATAGGAGAAAGTATGTATTTACAAGTGCTCCTTTTCTACTCCCAGGAATGGCAAGTGCCAGAGGGTTTGTGGGAGGCGTCTGGGAATCAGACCCCACTTGCCAGGCGTTTTGGCACAGCAGTGTCTGACTTGGAAGGCCAGCAGTCGGACGCTACTGGCGCTTACTCTCTGAGCGCACGGGAATGGTCTGGCCGAACAGCGCAGGTCTCGCTTGATTCAGTGGCAAATGCTCACTTGGTGGCCTGACAGAAGGCCCACCCACTGCCCACAGCGCCTGTCAGCAGTGCTTTCATCTATCAGGAAGTCGCTCAGTTAGGAGACGTGGCCCGGAGCTGCGGCGGGTTGCAGTTCGGCAGAAATCGGCTGCTGTGTTATCCTCAGTGATGGCAGGCGGACGTCTTGTTCCCCTTCCCAAGTTGACCCAGGAATGCCCTGGGCACAGGCCTCAGCTCACGCTGAAGGGGGGCGGGGCTGAAGGCTCGCGGGGACGCTGGCCTGGGGTGGGTGGCCCGGGGCCCACTGACGCCGCGTCTCTGCTTTTCAGACTGGGCTGCTGCCATCCGCGTCGCCGTCCTGGACTGCGCGGAAGAAAGAAACCATGAGGTGTGCCGCGCCTATGACGTCCACTTCTACCCCACCTTCCGGGTGAGCACCCTGCTGCCTGTCTGGGTGGGCCCCTGACACACTCTGCACCTCCTGTTCTCCTGGGTAGAATCGACCACACGATGTAATTCCTGTGTTGGTAGCATTTGGGCCACGCATCTGGACACTGAGTAGGAATTTCTGTTTGCAGAGGGTCACCTCTCGTTCCAGGTTGTGTCGACACGTTCCCTGTCGGGTTGTGTCGGTCACTGTGTGCTGTACACACAGCCCCACTCATGCCCAGCGAGGTCCAGAGCGGAGTGAGGCCTGCTTGGAGGCTGGGGATGGCCTGGGGCTGCTGTGAGCGCCCCACAGCCCTGCAGCTGGGTGACCATGGGCCTGGGTGCCCGCCTGGCAGACAGGCTGGGGCTCGTTTCTTCCAGTAGGGGGCAGGGCCAAGCTGGAGCCGCTGAAGGTCTGGAGAGCCACAGGAGGGGCGGTCTGTGCAGAGTGGGTGCGGGAGCCACTTGCTGACTAGAACAGGCAGCGCCCGGCAGTCATCTCAGGAAGCTGCGCGAGCCCCACTGCTTTCAGCCCTGCAGCCGGGCGCTCCGTGAGGCAGCGTCAGGCGCTTTCCCTGCTGCTCACGGGCTGGCTGTGGCCTGGTAGCCCGCCTGCTGCCGCCGCCTCACCGGGGTGACCCTTCTCTCGAGTCCTGTGTCACTTGTCCTTTGCTTTCTTGCCCAGGGCTGTACCACACTGAATGGGCCCCCGCCTCACAGTAACTTCACGCATGTGGTGTGAGTGGTGAGCTGCTGAAGCCCCCGCTGTGGCTGTGGCTGCTGTCTGTTGGTTTCTGTGGCCGAATGACACCCCCTTGTGTGTGGCAGCATGGACACTGTCCCCTCTCCTGCTGGACACTCGGGCTGGTCCAGGCGTCAGCTGCTGTGAACACTCACATGTGTCTCCTGTGGCACGGGCCCCCTCTGGCCCAGGCTGGCTGCAGGTGGAGCACATTCGCTGGTGGCTAGCAATGGCGTGGCTTGCGTCTCAGGTCCTGTGAGCCACCCTGTCTGGGAAATGCCTATCCACGTCTTTTGCCCTTTCTGCCCTGGGGTAGTTTGTGCTGTGTTGCTTTACGGAAGACCCATGTGTGTGCCAGCCTGCGTGTCAGCTCTCGGTACTGCGAGTACCGTCACTCAGCGGGAGCTGTCTTTGCACTGTCACTAGTGTCTTAATAACAGGAACCCATTTCCTCTGCTCAGAGCCCCTCCCCAGGAGCCTTCTCAGGCCATCAGGATGCATACTTAATGCCATCTGCTGCACTTCCTGCCCCGCCAGGTTGTCCTGCTTCTGGCCCTGTTGGGTCAGAAAGTGTGGATAACAGAATTCTGATGGGTACTGACCACCCACTCATTCTGGTAGGAAACACTAATATCCACAGACCTGCCTAGAAACGTGATTCCTCATCAGTTAATGGAGGACATGGACTAAAGCTCTGTCTTTAAGATGCTGATCATTTCTTTGCTTAAAGATTAAACATTTGCGCAGACACCACATAAGACTGTTTCTTATTTGTTGTGTGTTTTTCCTCTTAGTACTTTAAAGCATTTACAAAGGACTTTACAAGTGGAGAAAATTTTAAAGGTAAGGACAGAAGCGTGTATTTTACCTTTTTTGGATTCAGCTAATAAACCTGTGAAAATAAATGGTTTCAGGAGACTGGACTTCCCCCCTGGTTGGGCCTGTCCCCCCAGGTCATGGCGCATGTGCACCACCTCAGGCCTGCCTGCCTTTCCTGGAAGGGCTCAAACTTCCATCATTCCAGCAAGAATGTTCTTTTGTGCTTTGCCTTCCTTGGCAAATATGCTGGCTCCTTTTTTTTAAGCAACTTTTTTACTGAAAAAAATGTTTAGAGATGTGCACGAACCTCATGTGCATGTCGGTTGATGAGTGTTTATGACTAGGCCCACGCTGGTGGCCGGGGCCTGGATTGGGCTCCAGAACCAACCAGTCTGCCTGCAGGTGGCGCCACTGTGCCTGTTCTGAACCTGGTGAGGGTGGGATGCTGTGGGTCTGGCCTGTCTCCACCCTGTGTTATCCACCCCTGCCACCATGTGTCCCCATGGCCCGTTCATCCCTGCATTCACCTCCCTGTGTCTCCTGCCCTGTGACTTCACTGCCATCTGTACCATGCACTGTCACTGGGACTCCCGAGTGGCTCTGCGTGCCCCTGCCGGGCCCTGGGGTGGGGTGGGCACTCCACGGGGAAAGCGTGGCTGTGACCGTGGCATGCTTCCCACAGGGCCCGATAGAGAGCTGCAGACAGTGAGGCAGACGATGATTGACTTCCTGCAGAACCACACTGGCAGCGACAGGCCTCCCGCGTGCCCGCCTTTGGGCCCCGCCTGGTGCGTTGCTCTGTTAAGCAAGGGCCATGTTACAAGTTAAATGTGATTTTGTAAAATACATATTTTCATTAAGTGATACGGGTGCTGGCATACAGAGGCCAGCTCACTGCTTCTGAAAGCACTAACGGCCTCTTTGTTCTCTGAAAAGGCCTGGAGACCTCCTGTCCCTCTTTGACAACCGTGCCGGCCGTTACGTGGCGATCCTAGTTGAAAGCAACGGCTCCTACATCGGGCGTGAGGTACTGTGTGTGCGTCTCTTCCAGCCCCAGAGCTGGGAACGGCTTCTGCCGGACGTGTGGGCTCTCGTTCACGCCACGCCCGCAGGTGGCGTTTTTCGGCGGTTTGCCAGTTTTCAGGAAGGCTGTTGCAAGCTGTGCCTCCTGGGGTGAGGCGAGTGGCCTGGGGAGGCCCCTGGAGACCGGTTTCAGGCCTCTCGTCTTCCCTGGAGGTCCTCTATTTCTGTGCCGTGGAGTCGTGTTCTGTGGCCGTTTCCCACGCTGTGCCCTGAGGCCTTGCCTTCAGCACAGTCTCAGCCGGATCCAGGCCCCAGGTCCCGGGCGCGTGGCGGGAATGCTGTGATGCCAAGGGGAACACTCGCCCAGGGAGCCGAGCGCTCAGTACCACGCTGCCTGCCTTCTCCTCTGCTCCCGCCTCCGACTGTTTTCCGCAGTCTGTGGCTCTGGACAGGAAGGCAGGGGACGGTGTCCTCCCAGTGGGAACTTTGAGTTCGGTGGCAACACGCCGCCTTCTCTGCGCTGACCAGGACTCTGGGTGGGGCCTGGGGACCATGGGCAGCTGCCCAGGGTTCTCCAGGGAGCCCTGCCATGCTAAGCTGAGTCTCTTGCTTGCACTGTGGACACCGCCTCACACACACAGCCTACACAGAGACTGCTCTGCAGGGCAGGAGGCTCACCTGTTCCCAGGAGAGCTCTGCAGCTGGGCTGGTGCAGTCAGTTGACAAGCACCCACTTTCAGGATGTGCCTGGAGCCGGCACCATCTAAAGGGTGGCGAGAGAAGCAGGTTCTCCACCTGACAGTGCTGGGGGCCTGGGCGGGCCCTGTGGGTTGCCCTTCCCACTGTGACCCTATCCCTGAGCCTTAGCCTGAGCAGAAGTGGAAGCAGCCCGCAGCCTGCCGGCCTGTCAGCTGACCGGGGCCGTGTGCTATTTGGGGATGCTGTTAGCCCCCAAGGCAGGGCCCGTGCCTCTTCGTGGATGGCTGTGTGAACCCAGGGAAGCCCAGGGCTGGGGTGTGGCCCTGCGGATGTGGACGGTGCAAATGCACTCGTCCAATGAGTGTCCGTCTGTGGGCAACATGCTGGCTTACGAGCTCGGCAAACAAGGTTTTCTTTGGCCGTCTGGATGATTGCTCAGTGAGGCCGCGGTTTCTGCCTGTGGCACGTGTCTCAGTTGCCTTAAACTATAGGAAAAATTGAGATGTAGATGATGGTCTGGCTTGCAGAGGAAAGAAATGCAGCAGGCAGTTCCTGCGGGCAGCTGCTCGCGTATCTTGCCTGAGATGCTGCCATCCAGGAGCAGGTGACACACTGTTTTCTCACTGTCCAGGTGATTTTGGACCTGATTCCGTATGAGAACATCGTGGTGAAGAGAGTGCTGGACACGGATAAGGCCTTTCTGGAGAGACTCGGTGTTTCTTCTGTTCCTTCCTGTTACTTGATTCACCCAAATGGGTCACATGGATTAATTAACGTGTAAGTGTAGTTTGGCTTGAGGAATGTTTGCAACACCTGGTAGGATCTGGCACCCCCAAGTGTGGGAGCCATTCTGGGCTGGATGTCAGCACCGGGATCGAGCCCCCCTTTCTCCCAAGTTAGCGGTGGGCCAGTCCTGCCGCATTCCGCTCTCCAAATGCCACGTGCCTCTGCACCGAGGACCTGTGTGCCCATGACGTAAACCCCACCAAGAAGTTACAACTTGAATAGAAGTTAGGAAAGGCGGGAGAGGAGAGGGCGTGGCATCCTATGGCATCTGCCCTGGTCCCAGCCTCCTTACGGAGAAGGCCCACCCTGCACTGGGCCCCGACCTCCTGCCTGCAAGCGCCGAGCCCTCTTAGCCTGTGTCTGCTCAGCAGGTCTGTGATTCACTGCGCGGGACACAGCAGTGGGAGGGCAGGATGTGCTTCCTCCCTCCCGGGGCTTTGATTTCAGCTTCTGGAAAACCTGCCTGGGGCACACAGGGCGCCCACCCAGAAGCCTCAGCCATGCTGCAGTTCTTAGATGCATTTCTGCTGCTGAAGGCCTCGGCGCTCAGGCTGAGCGGGTGAGCAGGCCTCCGTGGAGTAGGCTTATCTGGCGAGGCGCCCAGCGATGGAGCGGTAGGTGGCGCACCTGGCCCAGCCTGTAGCAAATAGAACTTTCCTGAACATGCTGCCATTTAGTATCCCAGAAGTGCCCCTTTTATATTAAAAGTGTCCTCTGGGTAACTTAGCAAAAGCAGTGTTGATTTCTTTATGAAAAACACGTGGCTGCCTTCTCCTTGGAGAATGAAAATATGCTCTGGGTGCTTTTGATGACCCCTGGGCTACATTGGAAGCACTTAGTAGTGGCCTCTACACATCCACAGACTTCCCCCCTCTGATCGAGGGGCCCCACAGCAGCACCTGGGTGAGCTGACCAAGACTGTCAGGAGCTGGGATGTGCCCTTTGCCCCCATCCCTCATCCCGATTTCCAGATATCCTGCTCGGAGCTGGCAGACTGGGCGAGGGCTCATAGGCATCTTAAAAACTACAGAGCTGCCTGGTACTCGCAGATGCTCAAGCCCACTTCACAAACGGTCCTAATGTTCCCCCTTAGTCCACCTGTGACTTTGGCCATCTGTGGGTTTGTCTTCTTGGGAGGCCCAGGCTTTGCCACCCCCTGCCCCCTGCCCACAGTGCCTGTAGTAAATGCCTAAAGAGCAAGCAGGCTGGGAGGCCAAGTACCTTCCCTGCAGTGCGCAGGGAGCGCTATCCCCACCCTGGTGACAGGGAGGCGTGGGGTTTAGACACCTGCCTTGCCCTGCCCTCTCTCGCAGTGGGAAGCCTCTCCGGTCATTTTTCTCCTCTTATCTGAAGTCATTGCCGGATGTGAGGAAAAAGTCACTTTTGTTGCCTGGAAAGCCGAATGCAGAGGAACATCCTGAAGTTGTGGTTTGGAGAGAATTTGACAGGCAAGTGCCCCTCGGGGTGTGAGCTGCCCGGGCCATGGCTGCGTGTGCGGGCCCCGGGCGGAGAGGCCGGGCAGCAGGGCCTTTGGCAGGTGGGCTTCACTGGGAGACCCCTGGTCACTCCCGGCTGTCCGGGAATTGTGGGTATTGCCTCCCTGTAAGGAGCAGGGTCCCTCTGGGGTGGGAGTGAGGAAAGGGGGGCTCACATACAGGAAAGCTTGTTCTCACCTGACCTTGTATTTACCACCAGGTCGAAACTGTACACGGCAGACCTCGAGTCAGGGCTGCACTACCTCCTGAGGGTGGAGCTGGCCGCCCACCAGTCCCTGGCCGGGGCCGCGCTGAAGACACTCAAGGACTTTGTGACTGTCCTCGCCAAGGTACGCGGGCAGCCAGCCTGTGCAGCGGGAGGCCCGGCTCCCCCGAGCGGTGCTCAGTGCCCCGATCTGTGGGGACGAGGCCAGCCTGGCAGGCTGCATGCTCTTTTCTCTGAGCTGGTCAGCCTGCACTGGGCTCCCTCGGCCACGGTTTACCAGGTGCCCACTGTGCCTCACTCCAGTCTCAGCACTGGGGTGTGATGGGCTCCAAGTCACCCAAAGGGGGACGTCTGAGGTGCTGCGGCTAGAGCGGGGGCACAGGGAGGAGCGTGACCAGGTTTGAACTGAAGGGGGCTCTTGCCGAGGGCTGAAGGTCAGGGTCAGGGGCGAGTGTGGTGGAGAAGGAGAGGCTCCAGATGCCTCGGTCTTTGGCCTGAACAGCTGGTGGGGCGGGAAGGGCATGTGTGGGGCAGAGCTGTGGGGCAGGTTGGCCTCAGGGAGGCCATCAGGAGGGCCCTGCGGCTGCCCCTGGCTGCACTGTCTGGGCCCTTGTGGGCTGGGCCGGGTGGACCGGCATATCCACCTATAGTGGTGGCTGCCTGTTGGTGGCTTGTCTGTGAGCTGAAGTGCAGAGATGAGGGGCTGGCGGGTCGTGTTCTTGCCCAGAACTGTCACATTGGGCAGAGCAGTGGGAAGCAGGCAGCCATCCCTCCTCCCTGGGTGCACTGAGCCCTTGTCCAGGGGTCTGCTCTCTGACCTCCAGGACAGCCCAGCCCCTGGGCTCGCCCCCACCTGCCAGTCACAGGGACCTGGGAGCAGTGCCCTGTTCTCCCACTGGCCTCCACTGGCTCCTCTGCTGGCCATGGAAGTCTGTGCCTCTGGTGCCACCAGTTACACCACGGGACCTGAACTCCTCGGTCTTACCTGACAGGCAGAGAGGCCTGACTAGAATTCTCTTCTCTTACTCAGCCTAAGGGTCCTGGTACAGTGACTTGTAATCAGCACTCTGTGTAGTCAGTTAGCTTATTCAGTACAACTTGAAAAAAATGGAGATAGAAAGTATGTTTAAAGGGGTAATGAGATGCACATGTTCCAAATAGATAACTACAAGGGGCTTGGACAGGGGTTTATGCTCTCGTGCCGTGCCGAGTTCAGACATCGCCGGCTCTCCCAGCCCCTGAAGACCCCCTGCTGGCCTGTCCACCTCCAGGCCCAGCTGTGGGCCGCCCCTGCGCTTGTGGGCCAGACTCCAGGAAACCGGGGATGAGCTTTCCCTCTCCTTGCACGGCTCTTACTTTTCACACTTTATTTCAATTGATGTAACTTGGGAGGTTTTAAGCCAGGATGGTCATGAATTATTGTTAATTTTTCTAAAGTCTACTTAAAAGCTAGTAAAAAGAAATGTTGTTAAATCGGCAATGTACTTTGTAACCTCTGTAGGAAAAAAAAGATCTTGCAGAGTTGGAAATGCAGTGTCTGCCGCAGCCGTTTGATTAGCACTGTCGTGAGCCCTCCCACTGCAGCGCCGGGCCCGAGCCAGGGGCTTCTAGCCACCTGCTGCCGCCGGCTGCTCAGCTGCCGTAGTGCACATGGACCCTTAGCCGACAGCGGCTTGCACACTGTCGCCTGCAAACCGTGGTGGTGTGCCCGCCTTTTCCGAATAATTACACACAGGCAGCAAAGGCAGGTGGGAGGACCATAAATTACCACAAGGAACGTGGGATTAGTAAGTAGGCCCTTGACAATGTGGTAAAATAAGGTGCATTGTGGCCCTGTCCCCTTCATTGTGCAACGGCTACCTGGCCTGAAGATGAGTTGCGGGCACAGGGTCCCCGCACAGCTGTTGGCCAGAATCCCACCCGCAGAGCACCGCCTATGTTCTGGTTAAAGCCCTGCACTGATGGCAGACGGTCCTCTCACGGGCCCGATGGGCCTGTGCAAGGCAGCCCTGCTGGCCTCGGCCTGGAGAGCGCCTCGCAGGGCAGCCTCCTTCCCTGGCCGTGTCTGAATGTGGCTCCCTGCTTGCCCAGCTGTTCCCCGGGAGGCCGCCCGTCAGGAGGCTGCTGGAAACGCTGCAGGAGTGGCTGGCCAGCCTTCCCCTGGACAGGATCCCCTACAATGCCGTCCTCGACCTGGTCAACAACAAGATGCGGGTGAGCCCAGCCTTCCCAGGGGCGGTTGTCCTCCAGCTCACCTGTGTGTGTTCCACCTGCCAGGGGCCCAGACACAGCATGTGGGAGATTGGGAGCTGCCCGTGGCTGTGGCAGCTCGCTCACCTCGGGGCGCTTCCTCATTTCTCCCCATTATGCCTCGTGACTTTGCCCCTGTTGCCATGACGACGTGATGGTCTCTCTGCTCTGTGGTGCGGTCACTGCCCCATCGAGTCCTGTGTCTAAGGGCAGCTCACCGGTAATGTTTAGTAATAGCCTGTCCTAGGGGAACTAGGTGTTTCTAAGCAGCATAGGTCGCCCTGGGGCTTCTAAAAATTTTAGTAGACTCTTGTAAATTTCACACCTAAAAAACTAGTAAAAATTATGGGTCAGTAAAAACCTGGAAGTGCTGCTGGAGCAGCCACACTGGCCAGGCGAGGGTCTCAGAGCCCCAGCGTCCCTTACCTGGGGCCTAGTGTCTGCAGCCACCCAGGGTGTAGTGACTTGGAGTGAGCCAATGTCCTCCAGGCCCTGTGTGTGTGACACTTAAGACTCGACTGTCCCGAGCCTGGCACTGGGCCATCTGCCGGGGCGCTCAGAGCAGCCCGGATGGCCCAC
The DNA here is from genome assembly GCF_030020395.1 of Manis pentadactyla. Classification (NCBI taxonomy): domain Eukaryota; kingdom Metazoa; phylum Chordata; class Mammalia; order Pholidota; family Manidae; genus Manis; species Manis pentadactyla. The sequence continues at coordinate 220,348,578 of NC_080021.1, forward strand.
AGGGGGTCCTGGGCAGTGGGCTCCCAAGCTGTAAGGGCCACACAAGGCCATCAGCTTGGTGCTCATGAGGGGAAGCACCTTACTCATCTGGGTGAGAAGAGTAAAACAGTTGAGCTGCTTTTTTAATTAGTCTTCTGTGAATTTCATTATAGCTAATTCTGTTGCAAAAGGAACGGTGGATGTCTTCTATGCTAATGGTGCTAATTTGTAGACAGATAAACTCTTCTCTTCTTCCCCCCCAACGAACTGGAGAAGGACAGGCCACATTTCCACATTTTGAGAAGTCCTTTAGTGAAGTAGAGACCTTTTTCTCTTGGTTGTTTGCTATTGAATTTAAATTTACACGTGGTGGCGTGTTGACAGGTTTTCATAAATGTATTTGCTGTGTGACCACCACTCAGGCAGGATAGAAGACATCAGCAGATATTCTCAATTTCAGCAAGTCAGTTATCTCTTACTCTTTTTTTTTCCCCCAGATTTCTGGAATATTCCTTATGAATCACATAACATGGGTTGGATGTCAAGGAAGCCAACCAGAACTGCGGGGCTACACGTGTTCTCTCTGGAAACTGTTCCACACTTTAACCGTTCAAGCCGGGACCCACCCAGAAGCGCTGGATGGCACAGGTAAGCCGTCACCACCTGGTCCCCGTCAAGTCCGCCACACCGGTGCCAAGTGCCGTCAGACGCACAGGCAGAGGCTCGCTTTGCTGTATATAAGGCAACATGTCGTCAGGAAAGGATGTGGACCAGGAATTCCTCTGCAGGGTACACACCTCTTTTTTGCTATTAAAAATACGAGAATAAGTTGGACATAATTGGAGGGGTGTCATCGTTATCATTGCTTAACAAGTTACCCGAAAACTCTGCAGCTTAAAGCAACACACACTCGTTGTCTCTCAGCACTGGTGCGCCAGGGACCCGCTGTGCCCGACCAGGCCTCTGCTCTGGGCCTCTCACGAGCCTGCGGGCAGGATCGGCCGGGGGGGTCTCATCTAAAGGTGGAACTTGGAAAAGAACCCCCCACCACCACACTCACTCCCAGTGGGTCACAGATTCAGGTCCCTGCTGGCTGGTGGCCGGAGGCCACTCTGGGGTTGTCGCCCTGTGGCTTCTCCGCAGGCAGCTCACACTTGGGCGGCTGGATTCATCAGAGCAAGCTGGTGAGGGAGGCGCCCTTCTCGGTGGGACACCTGTCCTTCCGCCGTGTTCTGCTCGGCAGACAGGAGCCACTAGGCCCGTCCTGCTTGTGACAGAATTGTCATGTTTTAGGTCTTACACACGTCCCCAAAAAACTTGTTGCGTCTTTCATCCATGTCGGACTTGGTGTGCACCTGCTTCCCGGGTTCAGCAGGCCGTGGCAGCCAGGGGGACGATTGCTGCCCTTTAGCTATTGTTTTTTAAATCTTTCAAGTTCACTAACATTTGTATTAAGTCAAAATTGGAGTCTTTTGACTCATACAACCTGTATTCTTTCCACTGAGATTATAAGCTTCTTTTATAGTCCTGGTTAGCTGATAACAAACCCACCCAAAACACCATGGCTTAAAGTGACCACCGTTTAGTTCACTCACCATCCTGTGGTGCTGCGGGTGGCTCTTCTGTTTGGCCGGTGGGCCCGCTTGTTGGTGGAAGTGGATTGACCCAGACTGAGCAGGTCAGACTCCCACAGCCAGCGCCAGCTGCCCACGTGGTGGCCCTCTCGGGGCCTTGGCCTGAGGGCGTGTGGCACCACTTCGGCTGCACCCTGTTAGCCAGTCGGGCTCGTCCAGCCTGGTGGGGATGCGGAGTCCACCTGTTGCTGGGAGAGGCGGCAGAGCTCTAGGTCTCTGCCCACCTTGCTCTCCCCAAGGTAATGCCAGGCTTGTCTTCCCAGGGGTCTTGTGTGGGGAGAGTGGACTTTAAGCTGCAAAGACTTCTAAGAAACCTATAGAAAAAAGAATGACATGTTCTTCAGGAGAAATCTTGGGAGCTGCCCCAAAAGGGAAGTCAGCAGGAACGCTGCCTGCTCTACCGCAGGCCTGCCCTGGGAGCCCACTGCCGAACCTGGCTCGGCCAGGCTGCATGCTCACTGGGCAGGCCTGCCGGGGGAAGGAAGAGCACCCGAGGGTGGTGTGGCAGCAGAGCAGGTTGGGCGCCCAGCTCCCTAACAGCCTGACCGCGCGACGCAGACCCAGGAAGCTGTCCAGGCAGTGTCCTGGCGGCTCTGTCAGCAAGGGCTTCCGCACCCCTCCCCTCTCTCAGCATAAACTGAAGCAATACCAAGAAGCAGGTCTCACGGGGAAAGAATTGGGTCAGACTGAGACCCCGGATTAAGTCTTGGAAGGTTTTTCCCCCTCCTTATCCCATGCTTAAACCTCATCGACTAAAAAGCCTGCCATGCCCTCTAATCCCCCCCAGGTAGAGGTTTATGATTCTTGTCCACTTTAAAGATTAGGGTGGCCCGGGCGAGCAGCAGTGTGTGGGGAAGGGGGGAGGATTAGCCGGCGATGGGCGGCAGATGTCGGCCAGAGCGCTGTGGGCCGGAGGCGAGAGCAGACAAGCCGCGTCGAAGGCCGGGGCCCCACCGGCAGGGTCTGGAGTGTGTGCATGTGGGCGCCACCCATTGCCCTTGGAAGGCGCAGGCAGGGTGCTCAGCTTGGCCCTGCTCTGAGGGGAGGAGTGGGGTACCCAGGTTCCTGACCCACACAGACACTCAGGGCCTGCTGAACGTTGCCCCTCACGAGGGGGAGCCCCTCACTCGGTGTGAACAGAGGTCACTCAGACAGCCTGCTTGGGGGTCAGAGGAGCTGACACTTGACCTGCTGCCCAGGGCCTGGGGCAGTTGGGTGGATGGCCTGCTGAGGCCGGCCCGGGCTGGTCTTCTCAGGTCCTGTGGCCTGTGATGATGGCTCCCTCTGCTGCGGGGAGACTGCTTTCTTGAAACACCATGTCCCTCAGCCCCGGTGCCTCTCCTCAGGCACCTGAGGCCCGCTAGCGTCTGTGCTGATGCACAGCAGCATTCGTACGAGTTGGCCGGGGATGGAGTGCGCTGTCTGGCAGCTGGCAGTCTTGGGAGGGTTTGCTCACACAGAGAGGGTCAGCCTTTTACGAAGTCTGCCCCGTGGCTCCATCGCTCCCCAGGGGCCCTGGCAGCTGACTGGTCTGTGCCCGTTGCCGCCCCTCCCATGGAAGGTCCTGCACAGCACAGGGCAGCAAGCCAAGGCACTTCCAAAGGCCACATTCACACTTGACCTGGTGTTTTGCAAGGATTTCAGAGCAAAACAACTACAAATTTTAAATGTGTACCTTCCATTGTCCCAGCCCCAGCCTGTGGGTGTCACTGGTAGAGCAGGAGGGCACAGGCAGCAGACCTGGGGTGGAGCCTGGCTGGCCGTGCCGGCGCGTCGGCTGACCCTGGTCCCAAGGTGTGAGCCCCACCCTCTGGGGGCTCCTGGGCGTCGGGGCGTCTGGGTGCCTCTGGAGAATTTCCCGGTCCTGGCGTGGTCCCAGTGAGCCCTCCCTGACCTGGAGCACATCTGCAGCGGGACACGACGACCGTCTGCTCTCCGGGGTGAGCACCGTTGTCAGTGTCCCGGTGTGGTTGCAGTAGGCCCCTGGAAAGGTGCCGGCTCCTTCCTCCGTCGGGGGCAGGCCCTCGGGCTGTCCCATGCCCTGCGTCAGCACACGACCTGTCCCTGGCCCCCGGCGCCGCCCTGGCCCTGTGGTCTGTTATGGCGACTTGTCCCACACGCATGGTGTTCATGTCCTCTGCAGGCCTTGAAGACGACCCCCAGGCAGTGCTGCAGGCTGTCAGGAGGTACATCCGCACCTTCTTTGGGTGTAAGGAGTGTGCTGACCATTTCGAGGAAATGGCTGAAGAATCCATGGACTCTGTGAAAACCCCAGACCAAGCGATTCTCTGGCTTTGGAGGAAACATAATGTGGTGAACAGCCGCCTGGCAGGTAAGCAGAAGCCACAGCCGAGGCCTGCATCTGGGTGCGGTGGCCGGCACAGTGCGGGGTGTGCGCGTGGTGCCCCGAGCAGCGTGGTGGTGGGACAGCGCTGCTGTGTGCCCTGCCCACTGCGGGGGCGTCTTCCCTGATCAGCCCTCGTTTCCTTGGTGACCTCGGCCCAGGCACTGTCAAGGACGATGGCCGTTCCATCCCTGGCTTTCCAGATTGTTCTCTCACTGCAGGGGCCGCTGGGCTGGGTGGAAATTGATGTGCATCTTTCCCCCTGCCTCGGGGATCCCCTAGGCCCCCAGGTAAATTTGACAGTAGAAGGCTTGGACAGAATTAGTTTTCAGTAGGGAAATTTAGTGCCACTAAAATCTCTCAGACTACAAACCAAACTCCTCAAAATGGTTTTGTTTAAAAAAACTAAATAGGGCACACATTATCTCAGAGTTAAGTAATTCAAACTGTTCCTAAATCAGTGGCAGATTAAAATTAGGCTTAAAAATTATTCCACCAAGAAATAAACCTTAATAGAGATGAACAGAAAATGCCAGTGAACTCCTGGTTTTTATTTAATCCACTGTATTATAAAACATATTACAACTGAAGCACTATAGAAAATGGGTTTTTCTTTGCTCACAGAGTGACTGTGGGGCTCCGGTCACGGGGCCTTTGTCCGGGGCTATAGCTACAGGTTCAGGCACCTGCCCTGTGGCTCTGGGACAGAGACATGTCCACTTCCCTCAGGGTGCTGGGCCTCTGTCCCTCTGCTGCCCTGCCACCCACCCTCCACACTCTGCTCGGGCAGCCAGACAACATTCCAGTCAGGTCTACCCGGGTCAGGGCCTGTCCCCACCCTGATCTGTGCAGGCCCCAGCACTGCTGCCCCATGGCAGGAAGGGCTGTCCACAGCCTATGTCACTGTGTCCCTCCTGAGACTCCGAGTCCCCTCCACCCTGGCCCCACCTCTGGCCTCCTAACCGCAGCCTGACCCACCTCCCCGCCTCTGTGTAGTGACACGAGGACCTGGCGGCTCAGCTCGTGTAGATCCAGATCTTCACTGACACAACCCCAGGAGGACAGCTCCAGGGCTGCAGGTCATCTGCAGCCCTCACCTGGCTTCATGTGCCATGTGTGGCCCGTGTAGGCAGGACAGATGCTCAGTGGGAGTCAGGCTTGGGGTGCTGGGAGCCGGAAAGTGCCACGTGCTGCTGTCTGTCCCAGGCGGGGGTGGCGGGCTGTGTGAGGGACAGAGACCTGGGGCTGGGTGGCCTAGCAGGTTGTCACTGCTCCACTAACGAAAGAAAAGTGAACTCAGAAACTCAGGCCACCATGCAGGGTGGCCAGGGCACTGCCAGGCCCAGGCTGCCCCCAGAAGCTTGTGGGTTGCCCACGGTGTGAGGCTGCTCCCATGGCCTCACCCGCTCGGTGCGTGTTACCAGCTGTGAATGAGCCACCACAAGTTGCTGGCTGAGGCATGAGTCACAGCTTCATGTGTGGCCGACCGGAGTGATGACCAGCCCGCCCTTGTGAAGGGCCACTGGGCCTCACATATCAGAAAACTTAAAAAATGTGGATACTTATGGAGACAAATTCCACTTCTGGAAGCCACCAGACAAGTGTGCAAAGCTGACGTCCACCGCAGAACTGCTCGCCTGTTACACGGGCAGTGGTGCCACATGCAGGGGTGCTATTCAGGTGTCAAAACACTGGGCAGATTTGTTTCTCAGATGGAGTGGCACTGTGGGCTGATGAGCAGATCCAGTCAGAACTGCAAAGCGTGACTCTGTTCCATGAAAGCACGTTTGCACGTGTGGGAGGCCAGTGCCGCCTCAGGAGCAGGGCCGCTGGTCTTCCTGCACGCTGGTCCCCGCTTCTTGTTGTGAATGGGGCTCAATCCCAGGACATACTGTAGAGACCCCTGGAGGATTTCTAGAGCCAGGGAGGTACCTGCACAAGCCCTGTGTGTCTGAAAGGCTGGGGGAGGCCTGCCCGGGGTGTCCAGGCAGGTGCCTGGGGCCTCACGCTGGCCTGGGTCTCCGGGGCACCTGGAAGGGAGGGAGAGCAAACAGAGGTGGGGGCATGTGGAACAAGGGCCTTGAGGGCAAAGGTGCAGAGGCGAGGACTTGGCTTGTTTTGGGGGCAGGGTGACTGGGCGGATTGGAGAGGTCTGGCTGGGTGAGTGGCCAAGCCCAAGTGTGGATCCTTCCCCTTGGCTGTGCACGTGGGAGCCCAAGGCGGGTGTGAGCTGCCCCAGGAGACCAGGCAGCACGTGCAGCCAGGTGGACCTGAGGGGAGCAGAGCAGGGTCCTTTGGGCCCACTGGGAGGTCACGGTGGGGATGGAGAGGAGAGGGTATAGGCCGGCTGGGGGCCTGGCTCTTCACTGTGGCTCTCCTTCCTCCTAGGCCATCTGGGTGAGGACCCCAAGTCTCCAAAGGTCCCGTGGCCCACTCCCGACCTCTGCCCAGCCTGCCATGAGGAAATTAAGGGCCTGGACAGCTGGAACGAGGGCCAGGTGCTCCTGTTCTTGAAGCGGCACTATAGCAGCGACAACCTCGTGGACACATATTCTGCAGCCCTGGGCGATGCCAGCCAAGGTGTGGCGCAGGGGAGAGGCCGCACTTCCCTGGAGAGGCCTCGCAGAGACCATGGTGCCGGGAGTCTCCGTCCGCCCAGACCCCACCCATCAGTGACGCTCGAGAGTCTTAGCGGGGCTGCCGTGCCCTTCCTGGGCGTGGGCTTCTCCAGCCTGGACATGAGCCTCTGTGTCGTGCTTTATGTGGCCTCATCCTTGTTCCTGATGCTGATGTACTTTTTCTTCCGGGTGCGGTCCAAACGATGGAAAGTCAGACACCACCCGGCCGTGTAGGACTGAGCGAGACCTCAGTGCGCCTTTGGAAATGAGCCCTACCGTGCCACCTGCAGCTTTAATATTTAAGTTCAGGGATTTTACAAACAAGTTGGGTGTGGCTCCACATCGTGTGGTGCTTCTGGCCCCTGGGTTTTGTTTCAGAGACGGGCTGGCCTCTGTCTGGGACTGTCTGCATGCCTGGAAACCCCGGATGCCTTTACAGACCCTATAGCAAAAGGACTTCTGTATGTTTACTCTTCTAGGCCAAAAACCTGGAGTGGGAATCCAGGCCAGAGGCACAGAATTTGTCCTGCCCACCCCACTCTCATCTCACATTTACTACATGGCCCATCCTGTTCTGCAAGGCTTGGCTTGGGATTTGGAGAACAATTGAGCCCTTCCCCCAACGGGGTGCTACAGGGCCATCGTGCAGCCAGGCTGGAGCAGAGCCAGAGCAGGTACCCTCCGGATGCAACCCCTTCCTGGCTGCTCCCTGAAGCCACTCGTGTTCTCAGGGATGCGTTTGGTGTTTGGTTGTTTCTGCTCAAGTCCCAGAACATCCCCTCAGGCAGGCCCTGCCGCAGCTCCGCACCAGGAAGGGGCCTCTGGGCTCCTGCGCACTGTGCTCCTGCGGAGCTTTACTCCGACCAGGCCTGGGCAAGGGGCAGGGGAGCCCACAGGTATGTGGGTTTGCTGCATTTCAAGAAACAGCCACAGAGGCCTCATGAAGAGACCTGGGGTTAGAAGGGGCAGTATGGTAGCCTGTTTTATGCTGAGGTAGTGCCTTCATTTGTTAATCTGGTGATGAGAGCACTGTCCCAACCTGCCTGTCCTTGCCAAGCACTCTGGGCATCCCTGCCGGGGGGCCGAAAAGACCAAGGGGTGGTCTACTTTTCCAGGGACGGGGTTCCCAGGGGGTCTCTAAAGGAGCCCTTAGTCCACTGGGTGGCTCACCATCTGGCATCTGCAGGCACCGCTTTTTAACTAACAAAGGTTCATAACCAGGGGTTCAGTGGACACCCATGGTCTCTGTGCACATTTAAGATCAAACTTCATTTGCCTGAAGCTGTTTTACAAAGGATCCTGGCACAGGGCCCATTCTTCCAGGCTTTGGTCATTAATTTTGTACCATTAAATGATTTTAACACATTATTTGTAAAACCCAAAACATTTAGAGGTAAATTGGCCTCTGAAGGTGTACATGAACACACGCACGCACACGCACACACGCTCTGCCTGGGTATGCACCCACTGATACCCTCTGTGGCCGCTGGTTCCTGTCACGAGCTCAGCTGCAGCCACACACCAGCAAGTGTGTGCATCACCAGGAGACTGTGAACGGCTTTTCCGCTTTGCCTGGTTCATACCTGTCTGCTTGGGGTATATTTGTAAGACTCCTGCAACATCAGTGTCACTGTCGTGGTCTGGGGAAACCAGACAGCCTAGTCCTGCAGCACTGGGGTCAGAGGGGAGCAGGCGGCGCCAGTCAGAAGCCACCTGTCACCAGAGGTGTCTTCTTGCTGATGCTTTTTTACCCATCGAAGACTGTGATGTAAGACCCGTGATCTTGTCTGCACAGCTAGTTGTATGTCCGGGTTATTGAAGACCTCATACTGTTTCTTTTCAACTTGAAACTGGAGACAGCTTTACACACAGAATTCCAAGGGAAATATGTAGAACCATTCATTACACTGCCTTTTGGTTCACGTCGAATGTCTTTCTCCTGAAGCGAGTAGCCGGTGTGACCCCGGATGAAGGTGCCGTGTGCCATCCTGTGCGGCAGTCCTGGCTCTCCAGGGACACAACCGTTGACGCTGGAGGTTACCACTGCTTGACAGACAAGCTTACGGCTTCCTGATGGGCAGGGTTTCTGTGGACCGTTGGTGGTCAGGGACAGCTAAGGGCTGGGGGCCGCGGGAAGTGTGTCTCATGTACACGTGTGGACACTGTTGCTCACCTCGTGTGGCCTGCTTAGAACTGGACACTACCTTTAGGCGGGGTTTCAGGTCTGTTTTCTGAAGTTGTAAGTATTGAGACTAATGAATATAATAGTTTGGTAATTTAAATGTGTATTTATTTTTAATGGAAGGATTTTGATTAAAAAGAAGCTAATTGATACAGAAATGTCAGTGACATTTCTCCGTACAAGGAAGGTGAACATTTTGTATTTAAACTATAATGTGCACATTTTAAAAATAAAGAAATCTGATATTCGAAATGCCGTAATTTTTTGAAATGCAGACTAGCCCCACCATTGATAATAAGGGCGTTGGGGTGTTGGGTGGGGACACAGAACAGGGGGCCTCCATTCCCTGCCCAAGTCTGTAGCCTGGAAATCGGAGACTACAGAACTCTATTGAACTGGAGGCTTTTTGGAAGGCAGCCCAAGGGTCGGATGAAAGGGACGGGCGGGTATCAATTGCAGATCGCCCTCCTGGGGCCAGTCTGGACTGAGCTGCCACCAGACAGCACCCTTCGCTCCACACCGGAGAGAAGGGAAATGTGGACAGCGACGGGGGTAACGGGACAGCATCCAACATGCACAAGAGGGACACCTGTTCAAGGGACCCCCAAGGCCCCCAGCTGGGGGACCCAGCCTCCCCTAGCCACCAGCCACTCAGTTCCAGGCACCAGCTGTTACTGGGTGCAGCTTTCCTAGGCCTGGGTACCCAGCGTGGGGACAGCCAGGAGTGCGTCTCGTACCCGAGGGCTTTATACCCACACCAGTTTGCTGCCTCAGAGCCCGAACTATTTATTTTGAGTCCTGTACCGTGCCCATATCTGCCCTGTTTTGTGGTGGGGAGGTGTCTCTGGAGTCACCTTTCCAGCGGGGCAGTGCTGAGGCTGGTAAGTAACCCCCTCCTTGGCTTTGCCCAGGCAACCCCCGGTGTGCCCCACCCGCAAGCCCGCGGCTATGAGCTGGTGTTGGGATAGACTCACCTCTTGGTAACCCCTGTACAAACCCAGGGACTGGGAGCTCTCAGCCCTCGAGTCCCAGTAGTCTGCTGGGGGCACCCCTGGCTGACCTGAGGGTGTGGGCGGGAAAGGGGCCTGGGCCTGAGATGTGGGGGAGCTGAGTGTTGGGGTGGCGGTGGGTGCAGGAAGTTCTCCAGGCCAACAGCACAGTGGATGCCTCTGAGCCACACCTGGGCAGGGCCTTGGGGGGCCTGGGATGGAGGCCTGGGCGCTGCCCTCCAAAAGGCTGTGAGCAGGAACAGCGGATGGAGTGCCCGCTTGCGGCGAATCTCCGAGCCTTCTGGCTGGCCCGGAACCCAGTGGATCAGCACCCAAAGCTGCCCACCCAGGCTTCGTGGGTGGCGAGGCGGGGAGGTGGGCGGAGGGACCGAAGACCTAGAAAGGCGGGCCTGGGGGCGGGGCCAGGACCTGGGGCGGTGGGAGGCTGGCCGGGGAGGGGGGTCTGGGGAGGTGGGAGGCTGCAAGGGCCTCCTTCAGCACCGCGGACAGCGCCAGGGCCCGGAGGCTCCCCACCCCGGGCTCGGCCTCAGTGCGGACCGAGATGAGGGCGGCTCCCGCCCGCGGGCCGCAAGGAGCTCCCAGCTGTCCCGGGGGTTGAGGAGGAGGAGGGAGGGGCCCGGCTGCCCCACTCAGGCCCTGACCCGGCCCAGAGACCACGATGCTGCTGGAAACGGAACTGGTGCTTGACCTGGGGCGGCCGGGGGCCGCGGCAGCCGCTGCCATCTGCGCCTTCGGGGGAGCTCCGGGTAAGAGCCCAGCACCCGCTGAGGCCTCCGGTGGGGCAGGAGGGCCTCCAAGGGCAAAAACAGCAAGGGTAGCAGGAGCACAGGGGAGAAAGGGGCCCAGCACACAGACGGCAGTCAGTCGGGGAAAGTCCAGAGAGACCTGGATGGGACAGAGCCGGGAACGGGGGTGAGGGGAGACGATTCCGGCAGACCCCCATGGTTGGCAGGGGCCTGGAGCTCCCAGCCATGATACTGGAGGCCCAGACCAGCTTGCGGGACCGGTTTGCTGCAGGGGGCCCAGGAGCAGAAGGAAACTCACAGTCAGTGCTGGGGGTGGGGGAGACGCGGCCGAGCGAGGGGCAAGTTCCTCCAGAGACCCCATGGCCTCAGCTCCCAAACGCAGCCCAGCCCGGATCCCCCAGCCAGCCCAACACAGCGCAGCACCGACCGCTGGGCCAGGTCTCCTCCCGAACTGCCCTCCCCAAGGGCCATTCAATCGCCACGAACGTTGGGAAATAATAGCGTTGTTGGCTGGCCAGCCAGATGCCGGTCGAGTGGGGCCGCCACCGCCTCCAGCCGTTGCCCTCCTGCCCCTTCCGCAGCCAGACCACGCACAGCCCCCCTGGGCAGGCCTCAGAGCACCGAGCACTCACGCGGCTGCTGGCCTGTGCACCCTGTCCCTCTGGATGGCCGTGTACTGCAAAGCGAAGGCGTGCCGCTGTGGCTGCCGGGGCCTTTTCCCAGAACTGAGACTTGGGGTCTGGTCTGCTTGAGCTGGGAGGGGCTCTGCTTTTCCTGCCCAGGTCCTTCCAGGCCGGCCTCCGTGTTAAAACACACAGACAAGGTGACTGGAGGCCAGGAGAAAGAGGCAGGGTGAAGACAGGCCTCGCAGTGGGACTCCAGGTGAGGCACCTGGGACACCAGCAGGCTCTACGCCAGCATTTCCCGGAGGCTCCTGCCCGCTGCCTGGGTCCTCTGCCCTCGCCATGCCCAGGCTGCGAGGAGCCCGTGCTGCTGCCTTACTGTGGGTGACTGTGGGGGGCTGGCGCTGGCCACGGGCAGGGGAAGCTGCCCTGGTGTAGGTGCATCTCTCCATATTCAAGGCTGGGCAGTTCGTGCAGGCCCGCTGGTTTGGACCGAGGGCAGGATGCTGGGAAACCAGGCTGCATTCTGTGCAAGCCTGAGGTGCCGGGGCGGAGGGGAGTGAAGGTGAACCCCCACCCCGCCTTCCCAGCTCCATCCTCCCTGACCTGGAGTCGTGGCTGTAGGTCCAGGCCTGGACCCTGGGCTTCCCTCCCAAGAATCGCCCTTTCCCAGTCTTGGCTCTGGGCGCGGTTCCGACGGTGGGGCCCAGGAGCCTGTCAGAGCCCCGGGGGTCGGAGTCGCCTAAGGCTCTGGGCCCACACTCACCCTCTGCGTCTCGGGTCGGGCGGAGCAGACGTTGTCACCAAACTTCTCAGCTCCGGTTTTCCAGCGGCGGTAGGATCCGGCACCCTCCCTGACCTCGGTCCCAGGACCCCCATCCCACCCGCGCGCGTTCACCCCGGAGCCCAGGCCTCAGCCCGCGGCCGGCGCCGGGCAGGACGCTGCGGGGCCCGGGAGAGCGCCCGGGGGCAGCCCAGGCCGGGCTCCTCTCCTGCCCGTCCCGGCCCTCGGGCCAGGCAACCCGGGGTGGCGTCGGGCCCCGCGGGTCTCGGCGCACAGGCGCGTAGATCCGGCGGACGCCCCCGGGGCGCCTCCGCGACCCCCCGGCTCCGCCCCGCGCCGCGGCCCCGCCCCCAGGCCGCTCCGCCCTCCGCGCCGCTGGAGGCTCCGGGCCCCCCGGCAGCCCGCGGGCTCAGCGCCCAGCAGCGCGGGGATCCGCTCGGACGCCGGCCGGGGGCCACCGTGACGGTGACCTCCCCGGACGCCGAGAAAGTTCGGGCCGGAGAGCCGCGGCGCCAGGCGGCGGGACCCATGGAGGCGCGCGGGGAGCTGGACCCGGGTCGGGAGTCGGCAGGCGGCGACCTGCTGTTGGCACTGCTGGCGCGGAGAGAGGACCTGCGCCGAGGTGGGTGCCCGCGCGGAGCGGCTGCACCGGGGAGCGCGGACCCGGAGAGACCCGGAGGCGCAGGAGCCCGGCGACTGCGGCGGGAGTGGGCTCGAGGGCCCGGGCATGGCCCGCCGGGGCGCCGCAGCGGCGAGTTGGCGTCAGGGCCCCCGGAGCTGCGCTGGGAGCGGTGCTGGCGCTGCACGGCGCGGGCTGCGTGGGGAGCCCTCGGGGCCCAGAGCTGGTTCAGGAAGCCCCCTTCCTGATGAGGAGAGACGCAGAGGGCAACCGGGGGGCCCAGTCACCACAGGGCCCCTTCCCAGCGGCAGGGGGTCAGGCGCAGGGGCCAGGGTGGAGCTGGACCGCGCCGTAGCCCCTGGCCTCTGGGCACCCACACTCACCCGCTTTGCCGGCTCGTGGGCCGGTCCCGAGCACCGTCCTGCGGGAAGGACCCCAACTTCCTGGTGGCATCAGGCTTGTCCCCGGCGCTTTGGCTTCCGGAAAACCAGGGTCGTTCTATGCGGGCTCCGGGCGGCGGGACCGCAGGATGGCAACGGAGGCGGCCCTGGAGGGGCGGGGAGCGGTGGGGGGGGAGTGGGTGGTAGAGGGGTTCCGTCCAGACGGTGGGGTCTCATCCGCCCCCTACTTATTTGTTTGTTTTCCGCCGGTCCCTGGGAGGGGCTGGCCGCGGGGCTGGGTGGAAGGGGCGGGCGGGCGGAGGGGGCGGGCGGGGAGGCGGGCTCGAGCGCGACGGCTCCGGAGGGCTGGCGGGGAGCCGGCGCGCGGCTCTCCCGGGCCCCGCGGGCGCAGAGGGTCTGAGACCTCGCCGAGGCCGGACTCGCCATGCAGCGTAAGGCCGGGGCGCCAGGGCTTCGCGGGGAGCGCGGGGTCGCGACGGGATCGGTTTTGCCCGACGCGGGTTCCGGGAGTGGCGCGTCAGGCGCTGTCCCGACCACGGTGCTGAATGCGGTCTGCGCGGGCCAGTCCAGCCACCAGCTCTAGGCCGGTGTCCCCGCCGCCCTGCCGTCGCTGCCTGCGATGGGGCCCGGGCGCGCCGAGGATCCCCGCGCCCTGCATGCGGTGCCGCGGTTTTGCCCGACGCGGGGCCGCGTCCTTCGCTACTTCCTCTCGGCTGCGGGGGACGGTCGGTCTGGGCTCTCTCTGGGGGGCCAAGGGAAGCCCTTCTCCGGTGCTCCCAGCCGGTGTGGGGCGGGCCCGGATTGGGAAGGGTCTGCGTAGGCCAGGTGGGCACGGTGAGGTGGGTGCGGTGGCTGTCAGGCTGCAGCTTCTGCTCCCGCCCGGAGGCTTTTCTAAATTAACAGGGAGTCCTCGCCCCCTGAGCGACCGGCGAAGCCCCTCCTGGGCCTGAGGCTCTCGCAGGCCACCCTGCCGTGCCCCAGCCCCCTTCCCCTGGGGGCCTGCGGTCCAGAGGAGCAGACCCGCGGGGGCGAGCGTTGGGGTGACTGTGACTGTGCTCTTGGCCTGAGGACGGCAGGCCCGTCTGTCCAGTCCGCTCACGAGTACCCCTCCGGCTGCCTAAAGACAGGAGGGCACCACATGTCACTTCGTTGGCCTGCAGAAAGGGCCACGAGCCTGGGAGGTCACACTCACACGAGTCTCTAACCACCATGATGCTTAATTGTGCGAAGCAATGAGGGCCATGGGTGGTGGGTGCCGCACGACGCACGTGCATCTGGCCCCCAGGTGACGGTAGAGAGCCCCCGGGGCCTGGTTTTCACTTGAGCTCAGTGATAGATAACGGCGTGCACTGGAGACGTTTGGCAATTGACGCTCTCTGGCCTAATGAAGTGGCCTGGGCACCTTCTTGCTCCCGGGCATGTTTCTAAACCCAGTCCGGTGTTCCGGGTTCTAGCCGCGCTGGTGCCGGCACTCCCTGCCCTTGGGGAGCCAGGCAGCAGCTCACGCTGGCTAAGGAAAAGGGCATGCAGGGGAGGGGGTCCCCCGAGCAGCCCTGGGTCCGGGGGCTGGTAGGAAGGGGACTGCTTGCTGTGCTTCCTGCTCCGAGCGGTGCTCGGCTCCTTCGCCCGCAGAGATCCCGCTGTGTGCCGGCTGTGACCAGCACATCCTGGACCGCTTCATCCTGAAGGCTCTGGACCGCCACTGGCACAGCAAGTGCCTCACATGCAGCGACTGCCACGCGCCTCTGGCCGAGCGCTGCTTCAGCCGCGGGGAGAGCGTCTACTGCAAGGACGACTTCTTCAAGTGAGCGGCCTCGCAGGGCAGGGGCGGGGCGGCCGGCAAGCAGGCCGAGAGCCGGCTCCCGAGGGGCTCCCCCGACCCCCACAGTGACCGAGTCCCGAGCCTCGGAAGCCTGCATTTCCGCCCAGGGGCCTCCTCCCCCTGGGTGCCTGGGCCTGGCCGGCATAGCAGGAAGAAACGTTTTGAGTAACTGTGTAAACCGTCGAAGCAATTCGATGAGTATCTCGTTCAAACGGATCACCCCAAGTTTGTAGAACTCTCCTGGACTCACTCCCTCTTACTTTTGGTCCTGTTTTTGTCCTCAGTGTTGGGGAGGGGGTGCTTTCCTGGCTGAGGCTTCTGGGGTCTAAGGGACCTGCCCCGGGGCCCGGCCTTGCCCTCCGGATTCACCTTCCCAGTCGAGGAGAAGCGCTGTGTTCCCCGGCCTCTGGGTCACAGCCTTCTCGCCACGGCCGGCCCCCCGAGGCTCTGTGCAGCTCTGTGGGGGCTGCCGAGAGGGTGACCACTCCCAGGCCTGAGCCAGCCTCCCTCCCAGAGGCGCCCGGAGCCTCCCCCTGCCGGCTGCTCGACCCGCTCGCGGCGAAGGAGCCGCCCGCGCCGCACTGAGCCGCGCCCTGTGCGTCCCGCAGGCGTTTCGGGACAAAGTGCGCCGCGTGCCAGCTGGGCATCCCGCCCACGCAGGTGGTGCGCCGCGCCCAGGACTTCGTGTACCACCTGCACTGCTTCGCCTGCGTCGTGTGCAAGCGGCAACTGGCCACGGGCGACGAGTTCTACCTCATGGAGGACAGCCGGCTAGTGTGCAAGGCGGACTACGAGACGGCCAAGCAGCGAGGTCAGCGGGAGGGGCGGCAGTCGCGGGGGCCGTCCCGGCGGGGCCCACACCGCCTCTCCCCGGGCCGCAGAAGGGGGCTGAGGTCGGCCGAGGGTCTCGGAGGCGTCCTCGCCTCCAGCCCCGCTGCCCAGCACTCACTAAGGGGCGCGACTTCCCGCGCCTTCCCTCCAGGCTGGGGCGGGGGGTGCGGTGGGGGCGCCTCCATCCCCAGGCCCCGAGCGGAGACGGTGGCCCTGGGTTTGGGGACCCGCTCTCGGGAAGCCAGGCCCGGGGTCTGGCCCAGGAGCGCCGGGGGTGCCGGTCCAGGTTGTACGGATCACCACCCTCGCCCTAAACCCCTGCCCCGGAGGTCCGGCCCTGCCCACACCCTTGGAACAAGGGCACCGAGCGGGGAGGGGCGGGCGCTTGCCAGGGGGGCCGAGGCCGGAGGCTACGGTGCCCGCGGCGGAGGCCGGGTACCTGACGCCCACCCGCCCCGGTCCCCCCGCTGCGCCCGGCGCCCACGGCCGGCCGGTGGCTGGGCCCCGGTACCAGGGGCCGTGGGGTCCCCGCGTCCGGAGGGGGACAGGGCGCTGGGCGGCGGCAGGCAGGCCCGCCTGACGCTGCCCCGCGGTGCAGAGGCCGAGGCCACGGCCAAGCGGCCGCGCACGACCATCACGGCCAAGCAGCTGGAGACGCTGAAGAGCGCCTACAACACGTCTCCGAAGCCCGCGCGCCACGTGCGCGAGCAGCTCTCGTCCGAGACGGGCCTGGACATGCGCGTCGTGCAGGTCAGCGCCCCGCCGCGCGCCCGCCCGCCCCGCGCCCGCGGCCGCCGCTCACCCGCCCCGCCCCCCAGGTGTGGTTCCAGAACCGCCGCGCCAAGGAGAAGCGGCTCAAGAAGGACGCGGGCCGGCAGCGCTGGGGGCAGTACTTCCGCAGCATGAAGCGCGCCCGCGGCGGCGCCAAGTCCGACAAGGACAGCGTCCAGGACGAGGCGCAGGACAGCGACGCCGAGGTCTCCTTCACCGGTACGGGGCCCTCGAGGCGCGCCCGCGTCCCGGCGGAGGGGGAGGCGCAGCCGTCGGGGGTGTCGCTGCAGGGCGCCTGGAAATCTGCTTCCCAGTCAGTGGCCTCTAGGTTGACTTTTAAAAATGCATTTGTAGACCCTGGCACCCCAGCCCCAAGCCCTGCTGGTGGGCCGCTCAGGACCACTGTTACCCCCGGTGGAGAACAGAGTCCCTCCGCCACAGCGGCCCCCTTATCGAGCTTCCTCAGGAAGCCGGGGTTCAGCCGCACTCCGGCTCCCTGCCTGCCCTTGGCAACGATATTTATGAAAGTGAGCAGCAGAATTTTGGGCTAAGTGATTAAAAAGCCCGGGCTGCTTGGAGTGGGAGGGGATCTGCCCTCCTCTGTGCGACCTGATTATCTCATTGTCCCTCAGCAGGGAGACCCCCCACCCCCTGGTGCCCATTCTGGGAGAACTGGTGTAAATGGTCGTTTTGACTGCATTGTCCCTTTAGGTTGCTCTCCCAGCCTCTCTGGGCCTCAAATAACTTGTCTGCAAAAAGGGGGCTGTATCTGTGCCACCCCCCCCAACCCCACAGCCTTTAGGGTTCACCCTGGAACCCAGGACCCCGGCCGACTATTCCTGGCCAGGAATGATCCTACGGGGATCCTGCCATTCCTCAGTCACCTGGACGGTTTGAGCTGAGCAGCGCAGGGGTGGAGGGGGGTGGGCAGAGGGCACCCACAAGTTGCAACAGCACAAGAGACGCGGGCTGCACTGTTGTGTGACATGGGGGCAGGTCACCCCTGCGGGAGGGGTGCTGAGTGGGGACAGAGGTCGAGGAGGATGGGCACTGAGCAGTTCCCTCCACTGCCATTGCAGATGATCCGTCCATGGCCGAAATGGGCCCTGCCAACGGCCTCTACAACAGCCTGGGAGAGCCCACCCCGGCCTTGGGCCGGCCCTCAGGAGCCCCGGGCAGCTTCCCGCTGGAGCACGGAGGCCTGGCCGGTCCCGATCAGTACCGCGAGCTGCGCCCCGGCAGCCCCTACGCTGTGCCCCCATCTCCAGCTGCCCTGCAGAGCCTCCCTGGCCCCCAGCCCCTCCTCTCCAGCCTGGTGTACCCGGACGCTGGCGTGGGCCTCGTGCCTGTGGGGGCCCCGGGCGGGCCCCCGCCCATAAGAGTGCTGGCAGGGAACGGACCCAGCTCCGACCTGTCCACCGGGAGCAGCGGGGGCTACCCCGACTTCCCAGCCAGCCCTGCCTCCTGGCTAGACGAGGTGGAGCACGCTCAGTTCTGACCGAGGCCCCGGCTCCACCGAGCCCGGACGTGAGGGGTGTGAGCCGCAGCTCGGCCTCGCCGGGAGTCCTGGAGCTGCGCTCTCCCTCTTTCCGAAGCCCTGGACCTCTGCTGGCAATAGGTGCCACGGGTGGCCGCGGGGACAGGATGAGGATGTCAAATGAGGGCTCGTTTCTGTGGAGCGCCCAACCCACAGCCCCTCCCTGGGGCAGAGGGACTGGCTGGCTGGCTCCCGTCCATGCCCACTCCTGGGACACAGGTCTCACCCGCCTGGTGGCTGCCCAGGAAGCCTTGTTTTGTAAGCAGATTTCTCCCTTTATTGACCCATTAACCGAGCTCTCGCTGCTATTTCCCGACATGAAATGTCACCCACCCAGGCTGGGCCTTTGCTCCAGGGCCCCACAGGCTGGGAGATGCTTTAATTTCTAAAATTAAAAAATAGTAACTGTGCTTTCATTTCCCAGGCTCCATATGTCTGCCTTTCTCTCCCTCCCCACCCCTGCCACCCGCCCCTGCTTTAGGTCATCTGTCCAGAAGAGAGGGGGCAGGGGTCTGTGCCTGTGTCCTTCCCGGCTCCCTGGGGCCTCTCTGTGGCCAGCCCCCCTTCCCCAGGAGGCTCCTCACCCCCTCCCTGGGGCAGCTGGCTCTAGATCTTTCCTTCTAGGCTCCACTGCCCTGCCGGAGACTCCCTGGGAGCTCTTCTGCTCTCTGAGCCCAGAAGAGGCTCCCTCCCGGCCCAGACTAAGTTTTCGTGCCCATCCCCCACAGTCACAGCTGCCCCCAGGCCCTCAAAGCCCCGGCTGCACCCAGCCCACCAATTTCTGTTGCCAAACAGCCACGGGCCCTCGCTCTCCGTACGAGCGGGCTCTAACTGCCTGAGGGTGGGACGCTCCCAGGGGAGGCTGGGTGGGGGCTCCCTGTAGCCTGGGCGGCCGCGGCCTCCAGGCCCTTTTCCTGCAGCGGGCCCCAGACACAAAGGCTGGCTGCCTGGAGGCCAGGTTTTTCCCTGGACCTGCAGCCCAGGCTGCCTGTTGGTTCCATGAGTATCTGTGTCTTTTATTTATTCTCTGACCACCGGTTCTTTCCAAGATGTTAATAAATTTGTCAATTACAGTCATTAGAGGGTCCAGGTCTTTAGTTAGGCTGGAGGTGCAGGCAGAGTGAGCCTGGGGTGGGAGTGGTTCTTTGAAAGCTGGGAGCCGAATAGGCAGCTGCTGGCTCCGTGCCAGGGATGGCACCTGGTGTGAATGGGGGCCCCTGGTGTCGCTGGATCTTGGCCAAACTTGTCAGCGCTGGAAGATGAGCCACAACAGACTGTCCATCCACAGGAGAGGCCAGTGCCTGCACGCTCTGCCTTGGGAGCGGCAGAGGCTGGGGTGCCCAGGGAATGCGGGGGAGCACCAGGCTGGAGCTTGGGGCTGGCACCAGCAGTGGGAAGGGAAGGGCTGGATTCAGCTGGTCAGGACATTCGGGGCCTAGGGCACAGGGGTCTCAGCCCCTCCAAGGGACGGGGTGAGACGGGTCAATGCACTTGGGGGTCCCACCTCACCCCCAGCGAATGCTCCCTGAAGGGCAGAAGCCTGGCTGTTGTTACGTACTCCCCTCCATTAGACGGGGCACGGAGGTAGGGGAGGCCAGGCCCCTAGTGCAGGGCAAGGGGAGCTGGGCCCCAGATCAGCCCAGAGCAGGTGGGGACAGGCCGGGGCCCCCATGCTTGGGGGGAAGAGGGCGGGCGGCAGGGGGCATGCTCCAGGCATCCCCCAACCAGGCAGCCTGTGCGGATCCAGTCAAGTCATCCCCCAGACCCACCCAGGCCGGAGCAGCCCCCACCAGCTCCGGCCACTCGCCAAGGACCTGGAGCAAGTTGCCCACCTCGGAGGAATGCCACCGGCAGCCCCAGGTCCGCCTGGCCCCTCGGTGTCTAACAGACAGAGGCACCTGGGGCTGTCGCTGGAATGGGACGCCCGGTCGGGGAATGGGGAGGGACCTCAGGAGGTGTGGGGTGGGAGAAAGGGCCTGAGGGTCACTGGGTCTCTGGGGGGGCCGGACATCCAGGAAGAGCTGGCACTTGAGCAGAGTCGGGGGTGGCTCATTAGGGACGGGAGCCTAGAGACAAAGGTGTAGCGGGCAAAAGGGCACGGTGTCCTGGGCGGGGAGGGGTGTGCCCCAAGGCCAGGGGCAGCCGGCAGTGGCCTGACAGCCCGTGGGGGGAGGTCTGCAGGGGTTGGTTTAGACCATTATAGGGGCCAACAGGAGCCCCCAGAGGGGAAACCGCCCTGAGCCTTGGTTGATTCGGGGACCGAGGGAGGCACCCGGGCAGAGGGCCGGCGGCCAGGCGAGGCAGCGCCAGGGGGTAGAAATCCTCAGCATTCCCTCCCCACCCCGTCCAGCAGCCCCCAGCCACCCGGGACCTTTTAGGGCTGACAGGTTAATAAAGTGCTAAGTGTCCCCGAGGGGCCCTCCACCCGTTGGCGGTTCCCGCCCGCGCTTGCTCCAGCTGGTGGCGCGTCGATAATCCAAGCGGGGACTCAGGCGGGCGCTCGGCCAGCAGACCCCGGGGCGGGAGGACCTGGGGCAGGGAGGAGCCCGGCCCGATTCGGGCGTGCGAGGAGGAACGGGGAGAAGGCGGGTCCGCTTCGCTCCTGTCCTGCCTGCAGGGGTCACCGGGGAAGGAAGACCCGTTTCCGCCCTGAGGCCAGGCAACCGGACGGAGCCCCCAAGCTCAGGGGTGTCAGCCCAGAGCAGGGGTCCCAGCGCCCCGACCCCCGGTGGATGGTGGGTATGCTAGCTCACTGGGGCCACAGCGGCCGGCTGGGGAGCACCCTGGTGGGATGTGGGACCCACTTGGGCTTGTTAACCTTTGAATTCAGCAGCTGTTACATTATCAAAGGTAAATACCTGAATGATGCAAATAATAATTTTGATCAATACACAAAAGCACTTCTTTCCTCTTAAGCATAAAATTCAGAGGAGAAATCTCAAAGAACCCTCCCAAATTAGGGACAGCTCCCTCTCTCCCCAAGATCAGGGCACTCCCGCTCCCCTTGCTGTTGCTTCTCCCTCCTTGCTGTCTCCTGGGCTTATCTTGGGACTGGTCTCCCAGCCATGGACAGGAGGGGCTGGGGGCCCAAAGTGGGGGTGCCTCCCTGCCTGAGTAGCAAGACTATAAATCAGCGGTTTTCAAAGGAATCAGTCCGGAGCACTAAATCCCAGGGGCTGTAATGATCAATTCTTTGAGCCCATAATTGTTCAAATTACTCTGAGCAACATAAAACATTAATTTTAAGAAATTTAATAGAAAAAAAGCTCTTTAAATCCACAACGAGATAAATGACACCCAGCATTGCGACCTTTTTCCATACCTTGGTGACATTGAATAATCTGAGAGTTATTTACATTTTCATTCTTCGTGGGAAATGTTGACAAGCTTTTGGCGGCCAGAGAGGCACAGTGGTGCAGAGCCCCCTCCCCACTAATTAATGGGGGAGCTGCGACTTCCTGCCAGAATGTCCATCAGTCCGGTGGGGGAAGGGGGTGCTGTATGCAGTACCCGCCCTCTTGGAGCGGATGCAATGCCGCCCGTCTTCTACCATAAAAATATCCCCTCTGCCACCCGAGCCCCCTCTGGGCCCTCAAAAATAGACGAGGCTAAGCATGTCGTGCTGCACCATGGAGCCCAGGGCCAAACCTGGGAGAAGACCCAGATTCGGCAGCCCCCACGGTGCGTGCGAGTGATGGGCATACACAGGTGTGCGCTGGACTGTGCTGATGTGTCCCAGTGGGAGTGGGGGTCCCCCGGGAGGGGCGGCCACGGGCCCCCAGATGCACACACAGCCCTCAAGCCCTCACTTCCACAGGAGCCCGAGAGACTCTCAGGTGAACTGCTCAGCCAAGTTGCTGGAGGTCACCTGTTAGGCGGAGCACCTGGCCGACACCTGCGGAGCTGGGGTGAGGCTGGGTCCAGCTCTCCCGCTCTGAGGAGTACACCCAAACGAATGGAAGGCGGGCTCAGGGCCCGTCCACTGCTCACAGCAGCCCCGTCCTCAGCAGCCAAAAGGTGGGGCCTGCCCGTGCCCCGGGGTAAATAGAGGCTAGAGAGGCGTGGTCCATCCAGCGCGGGGTGTCGCTCAGCCCTGAGCCGCGCAGACTCGCGGGCACCCAGGGGAACCTTGGAAACATCGTGCTGAGCGGAAGAACCCGGACACCAAAGACCACCTCCTAAACAGTTCACTGCATATAAAATGTCAGGAACGGGCAAATTCAGAGACTGAGAGCAGCAGGTTAGCGCCTGGGGTGGGGGGCAGCGGGGGTGGTGATGGCCGGTAACGTGTCTGGGTTTCCTTTTGAGGTAATGATGGCTGCACGCTGTGCGCTTTAAAATGTTTAATTTGGTGGATGTGGATCACCCCAGTGTTAGGAAGGGGTCACACTCACCCCGCCCCCCAAGCAGGAGATCGTGCAATTAACAGGGCGTGGGGGCCAGGGACCTTGCCCGAGGGCCCCCTATGGTCATGGAGTCCGCGTCAGTGTCCCATTCACTCAGATGCTGCGCTCTCCCCAGACAGGTCCCTGGGAGCCGCTCCCGCCCCGGGCCTCCTGGCAGACCCCCGCCCCGTGGCCTCCTCTCCTCCGCGGTTGAGCCGGCTCAGCCAGGGTGCTGTGGCACGGGGGGGGGGGGCGGACAGCCCCTCTGTGCCCAGTGTCCTGAGCTGTGAGGAGTTGGGACCCTCCCCGGCTGAGTACAGCTGTCCTGGAGTGAGTGACAAGACCGGTCATTAACAACTCACTCCCCACCCGGAGAAAGGGCTGGCAGGGCAGAAGATCTGCCCCGAGACCCCCACTCCCAGGCACAGCAGGGAAGTGCATTGCCAGGACGCAGGGCGCTGTCCCCCAGACTGGCGGCTATTTATAAAGTGGCTCTGTACCATCCCCCAAGTTGAAAGCTCTACAAGAGGCCCCTGGCCATTGTCCCCAGGCTGGCCTGCCCTGACCACCAGCCTTGATTGACCTCCATAAAGGTCAGAGGTCAAGGCCTGTGATGTTCCAGGGTAACAGGGTGGCACACACCCTCTTCACACACTCTCCACCCCCACCCCCACCCCGTTTTCTTTCTTTGCTTGGGTTATGATGCTTTCTGCAGACAGGGCAGGTGGCTTGCCATGGCCTCCCTGGGGACTGACTGGCATGGACCGGCCCAATGGCAGGAAGGAACCGTCCCTGAGCCCCCACGTCAGCACCTCACAACACTGCTCTAGAAAACCGAGGCCCCGCGGGGCTCCTGAGAAGGGCTGGGGCACCCCTTACTCCGGGCCAGGCCGTCCTGGGGGCTGCCCTGGGGACCTGGAGCTGTATATGTCCAGCCTTCTGGAAGATTCCCTCTTGGCGACCTCAGTCAGAGGCTTCTCTGTAGCTGGCACCCTGGACCCCAGCGGGGCCTTGGGGAGGGGCTGGCAGCTCCTCTCTCCCTGACAAATGCTTTGTTCAGAGCTCCCGCTAATCTTCAGAATGACAAGGTTTAAAATTTAATTAGCAAGTTCCTCTTATGCAAACTCTCCTCATTAAACTAAGTGTTCTATTAGTTAAAATGAAGCCCAGTGGGAGCTGGGGCTGGATGAATGGCTGGCTGGCAGGGGCAGAGAGGGAACTTTAAGGGGGATATGGTGGCCTTGGTGGCTGCCAGGTGAGCCATAACTCAGGTGGGCCGAATCACCTGCCCGCTCCTCAGGTGAGGCGCCCGTCAGAGCCTGGGGTGGGGGGGCAGCCGGCTGCTACTGGCGGGGCCGTCAGGGGGCGAGACGTGTGCTTTGCTGTCTGCAGCAGGGGGTGACGTCTGCAGGCATCTGAGAGATGGGTGGGTCTGCCAGGGCCTGTGGGTGGTCCTGGTCTGGGCCTTCCCCTGGGCCCCTCCCTGCTGTCCCCTCCCTCAGGACCCAGGCTGTCCTGGCCTCCACCACGGGAAGGAGGAGGTGGCTCTCAGTGTTTATAAACTAATGCTTAGGGGGCTTTCGTTGACACCAAAGTAAAACATGCTCCTTGCGGACAATCTGGGTAACAGGAACATCCCTGGCCCAACGCACTGAGTCCTCCAAGCAGAGATACCATTTGGTGTTGCTCGGAGCCGCCTTTTACACGCGCATGTGTACGTTTTGCTCTGGGGCTGTATTATGCCAACTGCTTTGTAACCTGCTTCCTCTTCTCTTAGTGTCGCGCCTTGACCATTTCCCGGGCCGCCAAAGGTCCCTCCGGAGACGCACTCTGCCTGGGCCTCATCTGAGGCTTTGCTGGCAGGTCCGGACCTTCCCCTCATTCTCACCAGGCTCCAGGTCCAACCTGGTGGGAGGGGAGAGCTGGCCGGGCTGATGGGGCCCCATGAGCACAGCGTGCCCTGCTCCCTGTGCCCTGGGTGCAGAGGTGCGGGCCCAGGACCCACGGGGCAGGGTTAGCATCCTCCTCCTCCAGGGGCATCCCCCTGACTGGAGGGAACAACCCCTTGCAGCCTTCCTCTTCCTTTCTGGAATGTTCCCACGCCAAGGCCAATCCTCATCCCCTCTCCACAATCGTCCCTGTCTCTGGCTGCGGTTCTGGTGAGCCTGTGGCCACCTCCCTGGCTCCCACCCCACCCTGAGATCTCCCCTCTGGCCCTGGGGCCTGATTTGGTGCCTGGAGTTTCTTCCTACAGAGCCGGGCACGGCTGCTGCCAGCAGAGGCTCCCGGGGCCCCACACAAGCCTTTACAACTGGGTGCCACGTCAGTGCGGCAGCTCGGCCGAGGGAGGGTGAATGTGGCCGTGGGCTCAGGAAGGATCTGGAGGCGAATCTCTGTCCAGGAGCAGACGCAGAGGCACGTCACCTCGGCGGAGGAGGGTTGGAGGCCAGGGTTAACATCGGCTGTGGGGCTTCCGGCCGGGCGTCTCTGGAGCCCATGGTGGCTCAGGGACCCAGGGCCGCAGGAGACACCTGGGGCAGAAGGGGGCGGCCCCAGGTGGAGGGACAAGGTGGGCAGTCCCCTGTTTGCACCAGGATGGGTGGCACTGCTGTCCTGTTGCTGCCCCTCCTATAATAGCGCCATTGCCACCTGCCCTCAGGGACAGTGCCCACCTTCCTTGCCCGTGGCCCCAGGATGGCATCCCCTGGACCCCACTGCCCCTCTATGAATGGCACCGCCCTGCTGCCGAGGGCAGGTGGGGGGCACCCCAAAAGGGCCTAGGGCGCTGCAGCCCCCCACCAGGAGGCCTGACCTGGCCGCCTGCTGACCCATCCTTTAGCAAACCATCTGAGGGGGCTGTCGGTGGAACCAGCCAGTCACTGGGCCTAGGGGGCAGCCGTGGGGATTGCGCCGCTGAGCAGCCTGCTGCCCCCTTCCTGTGCGCACAGACTTCTGTCCCCAGAACCTGCTAGTGGCCGTAATGTTCCTTCCTGAGCCCCACGGTGTGCACACCCAGTATTGCCCCCCACCACCAAGGCCGCCTAGGGGGGGGTCTGAGGAAAGAATGGGTGTTGGGTCCATGGCTGCCCAGCGCTTTGAGCACCCTCCCCTGCCCGTTGATATTTTGGAAAAGTTACCCCCGAACGGCTGCCTCTGTCTCCTTAGGAGCAGGCACACTAACTCAGGCTTTGTGAGGCCAATGTGGGGTGTCTCCAGAGGGTGGGGCTTACAAAATCTGCATATTTGTGTTGGTTAAAATAGCTCAGCTTGTTTCCCAACTAAAATCTGGAATTAAATGACCGATTTAACCTTTTAGGTCACTCTCTTGCTAACTTCCTAAACTACATTGGAAATACTCTTAAGAAGGCTGAGAGGGGTCCCGGCCTGCGGGCTCGTTGGGATGTCAGGGATGTAGTGACTTACGCGGGTAACTTACGGTTGTGACTGACAGGGAGGGAATATACCAGGCTTGTTAAATGCAGTTTAAATGCTTAAGGGAATTGAATTCACCTGTGGAAGTGCAGCATATTGTTCACAGAATTCTCTAAGCTTCATAACAGAATCATATTTGTAAATGAAACTTAAAAACTTGGCCAACAACAGTGTTTTGAATTACTTGGATATGAGACGAACCAAAGCAATTATGGTGAATAATCTTTTTTCTGTAAAATAGAAATCTAAAAACAAAAAAGAACATCAAGAGCACAGACTACCAATATTTTGCAAATTGAATTTTCATTGCTCAACTTCACACAGGGGGCTGTTGGGTCCCCTGAACATCCTCTGGGTGTGGGATGACCGATGCCCATCCTCACCCCCCTCTCCTGTTGTCAGGTGAGTCCCCCCAAGAGAGGAAGTGCAGTCCTAACCCCCCCACTGTACCTCAGAATGGGGCCTCGTCCAGGGGAGGGTTTCTGCAGGCGTGACCAGACTGAGGCCATGTGCTGGACTGGGTGGGCCCTGACGCGGTGACCGGTGTCCTCGTGAGAAGGGGCACACGTGGACACAGCACAGGGGGCTCACGGAAGCTGGCTCTGTGATGGCAGAGGCAGAGGTCAGGGTGGCACTTCTATGAGCCAAGGGGCACAGAGGCTTGCAGGGCCAGGGGCACTGGGAGGGGCTGGGACAGACGCTCCCTTGGAGCCCGAGGGAGGCACCGGCCTGCCGACATCTTGGTTCCGAGCTGTGGCCTCCTGGACAGAGGGCACCCCTGTCTGGTCTAAGACGCCCAGGTGAGCAGTGGTGCGTGGTTAGGGCAGCCTCCTGAGGGCCGGGCTCTCCAGTTCCCCGCAGGCCAGCCCTCCGGTGCCGAGCGGTTCACAGCAGGCCAACCCACCACCGGGGTGTGGGGTGTCCAGGTCCCTGCTTTGGGCTGGGACTCCGCTGGGCCTGGGTGAGTCAGCTGGGTGCAGGGTCAGGCCCAGGGCGTCCGTGGCGGGCCCACGCCCTCCGGGGTCTCCGTGCATCCCTGGCCCGGGCGGCACTTGGCTGCTCAGCTCCCCGCCCACACCCGCTGGGCCCACCCGTCATCCCCTTTGGCCATGCAGCCTGTGCGGACACCTGCAGCTTCACACCCCTGCCTGGTGGTTTCCCGGCCCCTCCACTGGCTTTGAGCGGGCTGAGGGGAGGGGAGCAGGCTCGGCAGCCCCCGCTCCCCAAAGGCCCCAGCGACCCTGTCTCAGCCCTCCCAAATCCGCCAATATTAGAAAGGATTTGTGTCCCTGATAAATAATGCAAAGTTAAATTACATCTCCTCTGGCTTAAATTTTCATATTCCTATTTCTCATCTCCATAAAGAAATTCTATTCGCAGGCCTCACAGGGTGGCCTCTGCCAGCTGCCAGTACGTTCCTAATGAAATTACTCCTCCAGGCAGGGCAGCCGAGGCAGGCGTGGGGGCGGCCCGCCTGCCGGGGGGAAAAGGTAAAAGGCCGGAGTTCAAATTATTTATCTCCCTGATAACTTAGTGGACCGCGTGCATCGAGCGGCCTCATGCAGGGGCGAGGTGGGTGATGTATGGGGAGGCGGGGGACCTTTATGGAGGTGACCCCACTGCAAGGGCACAGCAAGGATGTGCCTTAGAAACATCCTCAGAGCCAGGGGGCCCCCACATCTGGGGAGAGCTGGAGGCCCACTTGACTCTGCCTGGGCTCAGCAAGTAAGCCAGACCTCACGTGCCCTTCCTGAGATGCAGGGTTCGGGGACAGGTGCCTCCTCGGGGTCCTTGCCCCTCTGCCCTAGCAGAGGTCAGGGGCTGGCTTTGGTTTTCTGGTGGTTTTCCTAGGCCTGGGACATAGCAGGTACATGGTGTCACCTGGCCCAGGGTCCCCGGAGGGAGGAGAGGATGCTGCCTGGGTCTGCCTCAAGGGCGCCAGGAGTCCAGCCAGAATCAACGGGGACCCCAGGAGGATGGGGAGAGGCCCCAAGTGGCTGGCAGCCTGTGGGAGCACCAGTCAGGGCTGCTGGGGGTGGCACAGAGGGGCCTTGGGGGGAAGTGGAGGGTGGCGGGGAGCAGGCCTGTGGAGAGGGGGCTGGTGGCCAGAGTGCAGGATGGGAGCAGCCAGACAGAGGCCTTGACGGCTCCGGACCAAGGCCAAGAACTCCACTGGAATCTGCATCTTCATTAGGACTTAAAGGAAGCGTGTGCACATCTTGATGTGCGTCCCTCCCGACTTTGGGATCCCAGTGCAGGAGCTCGCTGGGCCCCGCTGGCTCTGAAGACGGCGTCTCTGGGCTGGGACCCAGAGATGGCTGGTTTCTAGGCTCCCCAGGCCCCGGTGCCCATCCTCTGGGGCTCCTGCCTCCCAAGGGCCTCGAGGGCCGGTCGGCCCTTCATCTGTGTGAGTTCGGCCGCCTCCCATCCGGTGTCTTGGCCCTCACCTTACTTTCCCTCCTACCCAGGTCCAGCACCCCTGGGGCTCCCCCTGCCATCAGGGTCCGGGGTGAGCCCAAGACCCCAGCTGAGCAGGCGGCATGGCCCCGGGCTCCTACCTCCCTCTCTGCCAGCGGCCCCCTCACCTCATATTTACGGCCACTTAATCTGTGTGAGCGGCCAGCCCCCAATATATCTCCAAGTATTGATCAGCTTTAGGCTGATAGAAGTTCAAGCTCACGGGGCCTCGCTCTTTGACCCCCAAATAGGGCATGAATCTCAATTGAATAGACTGATATTCGCACATGGCTTCTACCCCGAGCTGGAGGCTGTGGGAAAATCAATGAAGAGTACTAATGACTCACGATTTATAGAGCACCTGCCATTTTAATATCAGAATAAATGTTATATTGCAAAGGGAGGGGGACGCAGGGGGTCTCAAGGAAAATATTTCTTAGAGAGCCTTTTCTGCTGGAAAATGATGTGCGTGGGATTTTATGAAGTCAAATTTATAGACCTCATTTAGGTTTATAATTTAAAACTCCACCTGACAAAGACATCAAGTAGAGTGCTGGGGGCACCAGGGAAGGGGCTGGGCGGGCGGTGGTCCCAGAGCGGGAGAGAAGCAAGCCTCTGTGGAGGGGGCGGGAGGGCACGGGAGGGGCCGGGCACAGGGCGCAGGGCCTCAGCAGCTGGGCACAGGGGGAGACTGCAAGCATGAGAGGATTAGTAAGGGCTGGGACCAGCTGGCAGCCGGGCTGGGGGCTGCCAGGCTCTCCCCATCCTGGGGTCTCAGGACTCTGAAGTCACGGAGCGTCGGCCTGACGGGAGAAGGACCGTCCCGAGGAGGTGAGCCTCCCCTAGGCACACACCCCCGGTGTGGCTGGGCAAGTGCACACCCACTCACACATGGTGGGGCCCGCCCCTGTGCATGCCCATGTCACACGGCCACATCGTGTCCATTCACGCACATGCTGTACACACCTGCACACACACAGACGCGTACACCACCTCACATAATGTGCACGTGCATAGAAAGCCCATTCCCACACACCACAGGCGCTGCACCTGTGTGCATGTACCGTGCACCTCACCACACACATGTGTGCACATGCACACGTGTGCTCACACACACACTGCACATGCCCCTGCACACGGCACACATGAGCACAGGCACGCACACACACCTGCTCTCCCACCTCTCCTTGACCTCCTACTTCAAAGCCACTTCTCTGATTTCCCTGCTGAAGAAAGTTCTTGGCTCTGAGCTTCCCACGCTGAAGGGCCCCAAATCACAGGGCTGGGCTGGGCGGCGGTCAGAGGCCCACCCTCAACACTGCTGCTCAGACTCCAGGGAGAGGGAGGGGTGGCTGTTTGGTAGCAGGAGGCTCAGGCCAAGGCCAGAGCGTGGCCACATGCAGGAGCCTGTGGGTATGGAGGGAGGCCCGGAAGCCACGTTCCTGCCTCAGAGGGTCTCCGGGGACGCTTGGCCCATCCTGGCCAGCAAGTCCTTTCCAAGGGTCTGTGTGTCTGTTTTGGATTGCTGGGGCCCTTGCAATCCCTCGCGTTTCCCCAGGGCTGAGTGAGCCCTTCCCCCTGGGCCTCGGTTTCCCCAGCTGAACCTGGGGAGGCTCCTTGCCTTACAGACTGAGAGCCCTTGATTCCGGGGCTGGTCCCTGATTCTGGAGCCTTCCCCGAGGGGTCAGGTCATGACCCCAATCTGATCCCACAGTCCCTGCCACACACCTGTGAGGTGGCAGCTGGCCCTGGGCACTGACTACGGCCTGCAGGCCCTCCGTGAGGCCTGTCCTTGCGGATGGGCACTTCCTGCAGGGGGATTAAGGCCAGGCAGGCATCAGCCTTCCTCCTGAGGGCTGTCATTTTCCCCAGGCAGGGGGCCCAACGAGGATCCTCTGGGTCTGGGTCTCCTTGCTGGGAGCTGGGAAGATTTTTTTCAGCCTGTAGGGGTCGGGGGCAGGGCAGGGATGGGGCCTCGGGAAGCCCTGGCCTGTCCCCAGCACCCCCAGGTCCCAACCAGGACAGCCACGTTCCTGCCCCGGCTCACAGGCTGCTGTCTCCCAGATTTCAAGCACCCAACCTGGCCTGGGCGCCCCTGCTACACCCTTGGGATGGAGATGCCAAGGTCTGGCCCTGCTTTCCTCCAGAAACTCATGGCGCACTGCCCACAGCGCCAGTGTGGGGCGGGTCTATTGTACATTTCTGACTTTATTAAAGGAGTGTGTTGAGCTTGGGAATGCTGCCTCTCTCTGTGGTCAGTTCTGCTCCTGGGGGCCATAAATCTCCAGGCCTATGATTTGTGACTGCATACTCCCAATAAATTAAATCTTTCTTGATGAAAATGTTGGTGCTCCTGGCTCTGCTCTAGGTCACTGTGTTTGTTCAGAGCAAGTGGCTGGAGCAGGGCCCCCGGGCCAGGCTACCTGCTGCCCGCCTCCGTGCCCGGGAGCCGGGGAGAGGGTGTGTGAGGCCGCGGACGGGGTGGCCAGGGACCAAGAGGGCGCCGAGACAAAATGACTTTCAGCGGATTCCTCCAGACCGCCTACCGCCAATGGATATTTTAGCTCTTGGTCTAAAATTTCTAGAAGTCTCTGTGAAAGTAAAAAATGAAGCCGTCTTTGCCCTCTCAGAGGGCTGGGTGGCAGGGGACAGAGCCTGTGCTGAGGAAGCCCTTTGGAGCCCTACACTGGGTGCTGGCCACAGAACTGTGTTGGGATGCGATCTTCTGGGGGCCTCTGCCACTGGTGGGACCATGCAGGCCACGGTGTGGTCAGGGGAACTGGGATCAGCCCTCTGGGCCCTCGGAGCTGGGCTCCGCACTCCCACGGTCTTGCCAGCCGCTCTCTGAGCCTCAGTTCCCACTGCGTGGAATTAAGACTCGGCCACGGCGAGAGCTGGCGTGGTGCGGTGCGCTCAGGGAACCTGCTGTTAGCCTGGCACTTAGGATGGCCCAACCTTTTCAGGACAGAAAGGCTGGACCGTGGGCACCAGACTCCTGCACGGTGGCTTCTACAGCCGTTGAGGAGAGACATACCCGGGCCAGCCCACCCTGGGACAGTGCTGGAGGCTGGCCGGCCCCAAGGGCAGCCTGGCACTGGGCGGCAGGAGGCCGCTGCACCCGCCCAGAAACTGAGGCTGATGCAAGCCTGTGACCCCGGCAGGGCCCGCGTTGGCTGCGGTGCCCTCTGCGTGGGGCCACATTGCCCTGAAGGCGATTCACAGGGCAGTTCCTTCTGGACTTCAGACCCGTTCCAGACCCACTCTGCATACACTGCAGATCTGTGTCCGAGACCCAAAGGAAGGAGGGCTGCGTTTTGGAACAAAAAGATTTATGTCCCCAGTTAATCCCAGGGAAAGGGCTGGGGAACAAAATCTCACAGAGCCGAGAAGCCTGTGCGACAGAGTCAGCAGGCGCCAGCTCTGGGCCTAGGGCGGTGCAGTCGGGCTGGGGACCCGCTCACATTCCCACCCAAGGAGGCTTAGGTGCTGGCTCCCGGGACAAAAGCCTCCCCTGCCAGCGGCCTGGAGCCATTATGCTGATGAAGGAATGTTTCTGGGCTGCTCAGGCCTTTTTGGCTGATTGCATCCGGACAGCCGCTCCTCCAGTGCCCCTTCGAAGTCCCTGCTATTTATTTTATTTAGTTTTTGGTTGGGAGGGGGTGTGGAGCCATCCAAGGGTCACTGGGCTGGTGGGGGTGAGGGCAGTGCTGGCTGCAGAGAGGCCCGACTTGCATGCCCGCAGATCCCCCACAGCTTGAATGGAAGTACGCCTTTGTCCATCCTGTTTTCAGGGAGGAAAGGAAGGCAGGAGGTGCCCCGGCGAGGCTCTGGAGACCCACTGGTCTGAAGCCCTGGGGAGAGCGGCCCCGGCGGGGAGTGTCTGTCCCTGCACCCCTGGACCTCAGGGCCCAGGGACAGCCACCTCACTGGAGAGACCAGGTGACCCTGAGGTGGGCAGAAGGTGGGGTCACAGGTGCCCAGGCTAGCCGTGAGACCCCCTGACTTGGGCTGTCCAAGGGAATGTTTAGAGAGGTGACCCTGGAAGGGCCCTCGCCTGCTCCCACCCTGCTGCCTGGGGGCCCACAAGCTTGCCCTCACAGTAGTGAGTGGGTGTACCAGCCTGGGAGCAGCCAGTGTCCCTGCCAGTGACAAAGGACTGACCTCTCCAGGGTAGGCCCTCTTTCCTGTTCTCCATCCAGAGTTGGCCACGGCTCCTGGCCCTGCCACCCCAGCCCCACATGGCATGGTCCCACCTCCAATGGCTTGTTCCTTTCCTAGTCTCAGGCCTCAGGGCCTTTACACCTGCTGTATCCTCTGCCTGGCACTCTTCTCCACCCAACCCCTGGGACTCTCTCCCAAGGACCTGTGGGATATTGGCTTAGCCACCTGCACAGAGCTCCCTGGACCCCTTGCCCATGGCTCGCCCTTTGGAGTCACTGGAGTGTGGCCCAGGCCTGTGCTGAAAAGCTGGGTCCCATCGGCCCCAGTGGAGGAGCCTGGGCTGGTGGCAGTGGCAGGGATGTGGAGTGGAGCGGGAGCTGGTTCAGTGCCACTCTAAAATATGACCCCTGGTTCAGTCCTGAGGCCCTCCTGGAAGAGGTGCCCTCCCTACACCTGGACACAGGCACATCCCGGCCCCGGCTCACGACACTAACCTCACCCATCTTGACCTGCCGTGGCCCTGCACCAGCATCCCTGCCCAGCACACCCGGCTGCTCTGGGTCTGCATTCCCTGTGGCGGCGCCTGTGTCCGTCAGCCTGCGCTCACAGATGTGTGTACTCTCCTGCTGAGCACCTGTCCCTGTCACATCACGGAGACCTCTTCCTCCCCTGCCCTGGCATGAGCCGGGTGCACGGAGCCAGATTCCAGGGCCAACACGGGGCTCCACTTTGGGGGCCACACACACACCAGGGGCCGCGTGTCAGGGTCCGGGGGCCGCCATAACAGATGCCCACAAACTGGGGTCTGAAAACAACAGAAATTCATTCTCTCCCAGTTCTGGAGCCAGAAGTCCAAGATCAAAGCGTCAGAAGGGCTGAGGGTCTCAAGGAGAGAGGCCTGCCCAACTCTCCCAGCTCCTGGGGGACTCAGCCCTCCGTGGCCGCGGCGGCGTCCCTCCAGTCTCTGCTGCGCCTTCACGTGGCCTCCCCTCTGTGTGTCTGCCTCCCCTTTCTCTGGAACGCCAGTCTGCACAGAGGGCCCACCTGAGCCAGGACGATCCATTTCGAGATCCTTTGCTAATCACACTGCAGAGACCCTGGGTCTGCGCTCACTGGCTGACAGGGTGCCCTGGCCAGCCTGCTCCCCTCAGCCGCCAGGGGCCCCTCTGTGAGGACATGGCTGTGGCTCGCTTCAGGGAGCGGCGGCCTCCAAGGGCTTCCTGCCAGCACGCTTGGCCTCTGGACTCAGGGCAACGTCCCTGACCACCCGGTGAGCCCAGAACCTGGAGGCCTCAGGGCCAAGCGGCAGTGGCACTTTCCTGCTCTGCCAGGTGGCATGTCAGTCTCAGAGCCTCCAGACGCCCGCTGGGTGGCCCTGTGCCCAGTGGGAGGGGAGCCATTGCTCACTGGAGGTGGATGCCCAGCTACGCGTCGTGACGGCACAGCTCGGTGGGGGGCAAGCTGGCGTCTTCACCAGCTGAGCCCGCCTGGTTTGCTCCCACCTTTCTGGACCCTCTGATAGGCCTGATGCAAGGGGCCCTGCTCTGGCAGCCCCCACCGCTCACCCACTGCCTCTTCCAACAGTGCGGGTTGGGGGGTGTCTGGCCCCCACCCCCACACACGTGGGGGCTTCCCAGCCTGGGCACCATGACCACCAGCTGCAGCTCCGAGCCCCATGCTGGACTCTGCCTGCACCAAGCTTGTGACTCTGGACATCTTGGCAGGTCCTTGTAGCAACCTGTGCAGCGGGGACCATCCCCCCGGGTACAGATGAGTAGACTGAGTCCCCTAGAAGGGACGCCACTTGCTCAAGCTCCCTGAGTATCTGGGGCTGAGTGTCCTGGCTGCCCCCGTCACCCGACCCTGGGCCTGTCCACACAGCACCCGGAGGGCAGGTGTGGGCGCTGGGGCAGGGCGCAGGGTGGCTGTGCCAAGGACCTTGGTGCCAGCCCCAGCAGGAGTGCTCTTGCTGGCCGGGGCAGGGAAGACCGTCCACGGGTTCCTGCGGTGGCATTAAATTGCACGGAACGGAAATCAGACCCCGGGCAGCCTACATCTGAGAAAGGACGGTCTTTGTTTGCTCTTGGGGAATAAACTCTAGCCTCCGTCTCCCCACGCAATTCTGTGAACTTAATTTGGCTTTTGTCTGGGTGGCCCCCGGAGGGGATTACCCGGGGGTCCTGTTACGACTCCCAGGTCTCAGCCCTGCTAATGAGTTCAGGGGCCGGTGGCAGAGGTGAGCAGGAGGCCTGTTTTCCTGTTGTCCTGGTAACAACATGCGCGTGGCCGCTCCCAGGCGCAGCGAGGCCCCCTGGGTGCCACGGGGCAGAGGCCGGGTGAGCCCCAGGCATCCAGTGCTTGCGGAGAGAAGGACCGGAGAGCCCACACACCAGGAAGGCTTTTCAAATGGTGATAAGTGCGCTAAACAAAACCTAGGCGGGAGGAGCCGGCCCGCCCAGTTAGATGTGGGCAGGAAGGCCCGGCCCACAGAGCAGGGCAGAGGGTCAGGGGAGGGCATTCCGGTGGAGAGCAGCCGGGAGGGTCCTGAGGCCGGAAGGCCTGGGCGTGTCCCGGGAGCGGGAGGGCACCCCCGTGGAGACGTGAGTCGGACAGACAGGCTGGGCTTAGAGACTGAGGTAGTAAAGTGGGCTCTGCGGGGGCGGGCAGCCTCCAGTGACCCCATTTTACAGAAGAGAACTGGCGTCAGAGGCAGCGCCCTGGTGTCACATCTGATAGGGCTGAGCCAGGTCACACCCGGCCTGGGGATCTCAACCAGCCTTCGGGACCACTGCAGCCAGCACCACTCCTCAGGGGTCCTCAGGCAGGGCAGGAGACCCTTCCCAGCTGGTCCCCTGCCTCTCACCCTGGACAAGGGGGCTCAGCCCTGGCGTGGCCTTCACCCCGTGGCTGGCCGGCCTCTGCTGCCCCCTGGCTGCTGTCCAGGACGGGCCGCACCAACCGCACATTTACCTCGGGGCTCTTGCTGGGGCCCAACCTGGGATTTTGCAAACAGGTTCACCAAATTGTCAATTAAGTGAAAATCAATCCTGGGTCATTCATCACGGGCTGCTCAGGCCGCTCATAGGCCGCCATCGATCGGCACCCCCGGGGAGCCATTGAGGCCAAGTGCAGCCCCACGTCAGCTGCGTCAGGGCAGCCTCTGCCATCCATCATCTGGAACGGCCACTGCACCCGCAGGGGCTTGGGGCCTGCCAGAGAGGGTGGCTGGGCAGGAGCTCGGGCCCTCTGCCCGGTGCTGAGGGCTCCTCTATCCTCACCCCAGCCTTGCCCCTCCCTCCTGCCCCTGCACTGTCCCCCTGCCCCGCTCCAGGCCCCCCAGCCTTCCCTGGGGACTCAGGGCCCTTCCCCAGTGTTGTGGCGCCTGGATGACTCACCTCTGTCTCCAGTGGCCACCATGGGGCCTGTGGGGCACTTAGGGGTCCCTTCCTCACAGGAGCGGGGTGGGGGACAGGTGGGAGGGGACTGGCCCTCTCCCATCCTCAGCCTCCCCTCGCTGTCTGGCCTCCGCAGTGGGCATCCTGACCTCTGCTCCCCTGACCATCTCCCCAGCCCCCAGCACAGGACCCATATAGCATCTTAAATGCACCAGCTGAGCTCCAGGGTCCCTCCGCCAACGGCACAGGGACAAAGTCCACTGAGACTCCCAGCTAGGGGCCAGTCCCTAGACAGCCAGCTGGGGGTGCTTCCCCAGGAGACCAGAGACCCCTCGATTCCCCCCCACATTCCTGCATACACCTGGGAAATCTGAAGACCCCAGAAACACCAGCTTTTTATAATTCCTTTGTAATTCAGCACTCAGGCTGTCATTTTTATGTCAGGAGGAAATAAACCACCTCTGTCCCACCTGCAAACGCAGCCTGTCCCCAGCCCCTCCAGGGGGCTGCAGCAACCCAGACTTCAGGACCCTCCCAGCAGGCCCTCCTGGGTGAGGGGCCAGGGCTGGGGCCCCGTGCACGCAGTTAGTCCTGCCCTGAAAGCCAGCGAGACCTCTGGTAGAGGGGCCCCCTGGGCATCCTCGCTGCCCCACCGGACAGCACCAGTCCCTCTTCCTGGGCTCCAAGGTAGAAACCAGCAAGCGCCAACTACCGCCCAGGGCCCCCTCCCCTCCTTGACTCCTGTCCCACCTCAAGCACCCTGTGTCTGGGTTGCACATGGGGGTCGTTCCATGAGGCCTGGGAAGGAAGTGGCCCTGTGGGTCAAGAGCCCTACAAATGTTGATACCTGTTGACTGCCAAGTTGCACTCCTGGGGGTCGATTCATAACCAGCCAGCCCTGCCCCCCTACCACGGGCCAGGTGCTGTGACTTAGGCATGGGCAGGACCCCCACCCTGCCCTCATGTTGCTGAGGCAAATACAATCAGCCCATCCAGGAGATGAGCTTTTTGCTCAAAGGCATGTGTGGACCATTACCCATTCACTTATTCATTTATTCACCTAGAAAGATTTATTAAACCATGGGAGACTGTAGCTTCCAAGGGTGAAGGAGTAACAGGGACTGAATTTTTCCTCGTGCTGAAAAGAAACAAAGGAAAAATACATAAAGAATATATGTTTTATATATGAAAGATGGGTGTCTGACATTGGAAGACAGCACAGGACAGGGATCCCCGAAAGACAGGGAGCGAACAAGGCAAGCCCCCCCCACACCCGTTGTCTCGGCTCACTGCCAGGCCCAGCGTGGAAGGGGTGATCCGGGGCTGAATACACCAGGCACTCCGTCCTGAGTGCTGGAGGGGAGGGGGCCGTGTGGAGAGAGGAGAAGCCCCCACGAGTTACCCGGCACCCCTCGTGTGTCCAGCTACCTGGTCAGCACACGCCTGTGAGGAAAGCACCCCAAACTGGAAAAGAACCTCAGGAGAGGGATGCAGGGTAACCCTCAGGGCTGGGGGTGATTCCTGTTTCCACCAACCAGAGAGGAGAGGTCCCAGGAAACACAGGACATCCTGCGGGGCTCTCAGAAGGGTCTTGCCTTAGGATTGGGGCACAATGAGCCCCAAAGTAAGAGTGCTCTTGTGTGACAGACCAACAGCCCAAAGGCCAGCCTCCAAAGGAGCAGACCATTCTTGGTAACCTAGCAACATCCCAGAAGAAAGCTTACGAAGATTTACAGGAATGTATGAACACCCTGGGCACCACAAGGTAAAATCCACCATGCCTGGCATCCAAGCAAAAATTACCAGGCACACAAAGAAGGAGGAAAATAGGACCCACAGTGAGGAGAAAACTCAATCGATATCATGACTCAGAAGTGGCACAGATGTGAGAATGAGAGGACAGGCCGTGAGGACAGCTCTGTGACGGCTGTGCTTCCTCCGTCCTAGAAGGTAGAGAGAGGCTGGGCACGTAAAGGGAGCACGCGGAAGATATAAAAGAAGACCTGAATCGAATTTCTAGAGATGCCAAACCCACTGGATGGAATCAACAGCAGACATCACACTAAAGAAGCAAAGGGTGTGAGTGAATCTGGAGACAGAGTGACAGCACCTGCCCAAGAGGAAGCAGAGGAAAGAGCAGGAAAAGTGACGGGACTTCAGGAGGCCGTCAGCGCCCCAGGGGAAGGGGACAGAGGGATGGCACGTAAAGCAGTAACAACGAATCTTTCCAAAACTGGTAAAGCCTGTAAACTCACCGGCCCAGGAGCCTCTACAGCCCCAAACACAAGAAATACGAAGAAAACAACCCTGAAGCGCACTAGAGTTCTTAGAGCGGGTGATAAAGAGCACGTTCTAAAAGCAGCCGGTGGGAAAAAGCACGTAATGGGCAGAGAAACGCAGGATGGGCAGCTCCGCAGCAGAAACAGCAGGTGGAAGACAGGAGAGCCGGGCCTCTCAGGCTCTGAAAGAAGAAAACCCACCAGCCTCGAAGTCTACCAGGGGTGCCGTCTCTGTCCAAAACGAAAGTGCAGTAAAGGCTTTTCGGGCACACCCAAGCCGGAAGGATTCACCACCAAAGCTGCACCACAGCAACGCGGAAGGAAATCCTTCCCATGGAAAGAAAATTACTCCCCATGGAAAGATCTACACAAGGAATGAAGAATACAAGAAAGGAAACCTTAAAGCCGTTAAAAATCTTTAAAAATAACAGATTGTTTAAGGCAAAAATATTGTGATAACGTATTATGGGGCTTGTGGCCCAAGTAGAAGTGTGACACAGTAGCACACAGGCCAGGAGGGGAAAAGGGAAGCCCGCTGGTCTGAGGCCGTCAGACACGCGTTAAGCAGGACGACACACTTGGAAGTGGATTGTGATAAGCTGAAGATGTATAATCCCTACGGCAACCATTAAAAATACCAAATGAGGAGTTCTCACTAATAAGCAGACAAAGGAAATAGAGCGAAATTGTAAAAAAAAAAAAAGACTTGATTAACTCAATGGAAAGCAGAAAAAGAGAAAAAAGGGAACCAAAGGGCAATGGGAGAATTAGAAAACAAACAGCGGGAGAGAGCCACGATCACATTACACGTGCAGGGTCTGAACCCCCGACTGAAAGGCAGCGATCACGGTCTTCAGTCACACAGGGGATGAAACCTGGATGAACCCGAACACCGCATGCCAAGGGGAGAGGCCAGACACAAAGGCCCCACACCGCTCGTTCTGTTCATGTGATGGACCAAGAACAGTCTAGTTCCTAGAAACAGAAAGTAGAATATAGGTTATCAGGGGCTGGGGAGGGAGGGGAGTCAGTGTTCAGTGAGGACAGCCTGGGGAGGGGTGATTAAAAACAAGTTTTGGGAAGAGATGGTGGTGATGGCCGCACAACACAGTGAATGCAATTAATGCAATTAATGAATTATACGCTTAAAAATGGTTAAAATGGCAAATTTCAGGTATTGTGTATATTTACCACAATTTTAAACATTAATAATGTAATACAGCAAAGCCCATTGAATTGTATAATTTAAATGAGCAAATTGTAGGGCATGTGAACTATGTCTGAATAAAAACTGTCTAAAAGAAAAAGACAGTGATTGTCACTGTGTACCAGGCACCGCTCTTGACACTGGTGACGGGGACGCACAAACCCGGCCTGGGCCCTGCAGAGCCTGAGGAAAAGCCATGAGGAAGGAGACTTGGAAGAGGGGATGGGGGGCAGGAAGGAGGGTTGCTCCCTGGAGTGGCCATGGGGAGCCTTGCAGGCCTCGGGGCGAGAAGGTTATGGGCTGAGGAACCCTCCGGCTGGAACCCAAGTGGCCGATTTTAGCAACATTATTTATAATAGCAAAGAAATAACATCCTCCCAAATGTCTGCACATCAGGGAGACTATTAAGGGTTATATTCCGCAGACAATCCTTTGAGGACTTTGTAGACATTAAAAACATGTTTTTCAAAGAGATCACTGAGTAATTTGGGGGAATGTCTGTTGCAATGGGTAAAAACCGGAAAATAAAATCGGCCACATGATACCATTATACATGGCACAGAGCATGTGCACTCACACAGATGCACACAGACACACACACCCCACACGCACACCATGCACCTGGCCTGCCAGCCTCATCTCCTTTGCAAATGAGGAGCTGAGGCCCAGGGGGTGTGACACCTCGTGGTCAGGGCCAGCCCACACTGAGAGTCAGCCTCCCACCCGGCTGCCCTCCCAACCCATTTGGTGGCATCTCCCCATCACCCACCGTTCTCCCTAAAGCCGGGGGACCCCTACCCACACTGTGTAAGGGTATAAACAAGGGTTCTGCCACACCCTCCATGCGCCAATCCTGAGGCCCGGGAACAAATGAGAATCTTACTTGAATCCTCATAAATCTCCCATCGCTGATGAATCCAGAGGGAGACAAGAGCCGCAAAGAAAGGGGGAGGGGAGGGCCAGAGCCCCTGCTAATTCTCTCAAACTGCTGTTTATTGAAATGAGGCACCGGGGATAAACCGCAGCCAGATCGATAATGGTCTGTCTAATATAATCAGTGAGGCCGCCAGCCTCTCACCCTGCCAGGTGAAGGAGGGGAGCAGACAGGCCTCCCACCCAGGCCCTGCAGCCCCCGCACTTCCTGGCAGGCCGGGGGTGCGGCCCCACTGCGCAGCAACCCCACGCTCACTCTTGCCAGTGGCTTTCGACCAGCGGCTTCCCTTGACCAGCTCCTGGTCCTGGGATACCCGGCCACTCCCGGCTCTGGGTGGCCGACACCCAAGCCTAGGGCCTCGGCCACCTCATGTCTGTGAGTTCCCCCATGTGGGCCCCTGGACAGGACCCATCGCTCCCGCCGGCTCCTGGGAGGTGTTTTACTTTTAAACCAAGTAATCAGAGGCCGATGGGCCCTGCGCCCAGCTGCA
The DNA here is from genome assembly GCF_030020395.1 of Manis pentadactyla. Lineage (NCBI taxonomy): Eukaryota > Metazoa > Chordata > Mammalia > Pholidota > Manidae > Manis > Manis pentadactyla. Next base: position 220,389,219 of record NC_080021.1, read on the forward strand.
TGTGGTAGAGGCCCACGCATGGAGGAGGCCTCCCTGCGGAGCAGCCCACAGGGGCGGGGGTCTGTTGCAGAAGGTGGCATGGGAGGGGCAGGCGTGGGGCGCCACTGAAGGCTGCATCTCCACCACAGGACTCAACATCCGTGGTGGCCCCTGGGGCGGACCACCCGCTCCTCTCCTCAGATCCAGGCGAGGGAGACCGCGAGGCCGGCGAGGGACGCAGGCACCCGGACCACACAGAGGCTTCCCCGGGTGGCTCTCTCGACCCTCCCCTGCCCACCCCCTGCACCCAGCTCCAGCGATGCCCCTGCTTTCTGCGCCCCCGTCCCTTCAAAGTTGACATCTGAAAGGGTCTGTGATCGACGAGCTCAGCTAAATCGAGGACTAGTCTTTCTGAGAGAGCCTTAGAGGTCCCACCCATCAGGTGAGGAATATTAAAGGCGGGGGGTGGGAAACAAAGCCAGGCAGGGCGCGGCAAGGTGATGTACTACCCAGAAAGTCGCTGCGGAATTCATCAACTGTTTGAAAAATAGGCCTGCGTGCTGCGTGCACAGAGGGCTGGGACTGGCCCGGCCTGCCGTCCAAGGCGATGGGAATAGATCACGGCGCGGCGCGCGTCCCCTCCCCGCACAAGTGTGGGAAGGCGCTTTGAAAGGCACCAGAGCTGCGGCCTTGACGCGCACGCCCTTGGTGATTCCGCCTTCCCCAGAGGCTGGTGGGGACAGCCCGCCATGGCTGCCAGGGCCCCTGGGGTGGGGTGGGGGGGTCTCCATACTGCTGCCCATGAGGCAGGACTGAGGAAATTTCATGTCAATCAATCAATCAAATCCCATGCCAGGCTTTGTCCGACCTCAAGGGTAAGAACTCGGCTTGCGCTTGACCTTGGGTGAACTTTCCAGAAAGCTCTGGGACAGCTTCATGCATTCAGCTCCTGCAGGTGAGTGGCTGCACAACACAGTGAATGTAATTAATGCAATTAATGAATTATACACTTAAAAATGGTTAAAATGGCAAATTTCATATATTGTGTATATTTACCACAATTTTTAAACATTAATAATGTAATATAGCAAACACCTGTTCTGTAGGACCCCGAGGGTAATGGACGGGCAGGAACATGGCTCTGCTTCCTGGCTGCAAAAGCTAAAAGGGAGACGGGTTGGGAGCCCCGGAGCCTCCCTTCCGCAGCACCTTCCTACAGACACAGCCTTTCCTGGGGCCAAGCGACCAGGGCTTGCCAGTGTCCCCGCTGCAGAGCAGAGTGGCCGGCCAGCGAAGCTGGAGGCCTGGCCTCCTTGGGGTCCTGCCCCTCTGGCTCTTTCTTCCTTCAGGAAACGTCTTCCCCGAAGAAAAAGTGCAGGGCACTGGTGTGGGAGGGATGTTGTGACCTCAAGGACGGGGAAGTGAACGTCAGGCCTGGGCCACCCGGTGACCCCTGACCAGCACCTCTAGGCACCAACTCCCAGAGGTCAGTCTCCAGTGCCCCTCACCTTGGGCTCCTCCACCATGTCCCACGGTGGCTGCTGCAGGAAGGCCACCACTGTCCTGATGGCTCACGACCTGGCCCAGATGGGACACCCAGAGGCCCAAATGTCTGGAAAAGGGTGTCGTCACTAAGATAAGCCAAGCGTGAGCCCACGGGGGTGCATGGACAGGCCCCTTGCCCCACCTGAGACCCGCACGAGGTGCGCCTGGTGGGGAGCAGGGCTCCACGGCCTCCCAGGCCCCAGAGGGGCTGGCGCTCAGGGTGGGTGGCTCTGGCCTGGCAGCAACCCCAGAATTCACAGCTCTGTCCCTCATGGTGACTCTGCTCTGCCGATGGTGGGACCTCAAGCCGTCCCCAGGCGGGCTGGAGCCCCAGGCCATGCTCCTCAGGGTGCAGCTCCTCTTCGGATGCTTTAGGATAACCCTCCCCTCCAGCCCCAGTTTCTCCATGTGCAGGGGGAGGGGCATGGGCTGGCCCCTGGGCTCCTGCACGGAGCTCACTGGCATGTAGTGTGCCCAGGAAGGGGAAGGTTTCCATGGTCTCCCAGGAGATACAAGGCAATGTTTTGCTTTGCTTCTAAAAGCCCCCAGCCTGGGACTCTGATGGGAACAACCAGGGAGGTCGAGGGCTGGCGCCGACCCCATGCCCACCACTCGGGGAAAGACCCTCTCTGAGTGGAGCACAGACCCGGCTGGCAGCCTGGGCAGGGGCCGCCCTGTCCCTGCCGGCCTGGGGCTCCCCAGCAGCAGAGAGGAAATCAAAAGCAAATTATTTTCAGGATTATGGCTCTTGAGCCCGAACAAGATAGTGCCCATTTTTCACAGCAGACAAAAACATTTTCCCAGGGATCAATTTTGCCTGTAGAAGTCGCCTTCTTTCAACCCACAATCCATCATATTTCCCCATTTGCAATTTCTTGGTGTCTGAGTGTTTTAAGTTTCCTATGAATTATTTTATAAAGCTTTCTTTCTTCCTGCTGAAATGAGGTGCTCCAGCTGCCCAAAGGGCCAGATGCTATCAGGCTGCAGGCCAAGGGCCCGGGTGTCGGCCCGGGAGGGCCTGGCGGTGCAGGTGCAGGACAGGCTTCTCACTCACAGGGTCCCTGTTACCCACTGGAGACAGGAGTGGATGCGGCCGGGCGGGGAGCTGGTGGGGTACGTCGGTGGGGCACGGGGAGGCCACCAGCCACTCAGGGGTGGAGGGAGAGGTGTTGGGGGAGGCGGGGGAAGGCAACAGGGAGGCAGGCCAGGGGAAAGTTTTTGAAGAGATTTATTCTGATGCGCCGCTGAGGGAGGGTCATCCTTCAACAGGCAGCGTGTATAAAAATTTCCTGGCCTGTTGATTGGTCTGTCACAGTGATTTGTGGCTCTTCCCCCGAGGTAATGGGGAGCAACTGGGCCCAAGAAAGGCAGCCGGACAGATTGCTGAACAGAACGGGAGGGGCCGTGGCGGCCAGCAAGATTTATTGGCCTCAACCCACGGAGGTCCCTTCCGCACATTTAATCTGGCCTTTCAGCCTGTCACCGGCGCTGATTGCCACCCGGCCGGCTCCCAGCCCCACGGGGCGGAGGCGTGCGGCCGCTGACAGGGCACGCCATCTGGCCTGCTGCCCCCGGTATTGCCCCTGCCCCAAGACGAAGGACAGGTATTGATCCTCTGCTGCCCCCATTCGCCATCCACTGGTTGTTTCAAAAAATCAACTTTGCTGACATATGACTCAGACCCTGCAGTTCACCCATTTAAAGCCCAAGACCCGGTGGTCTTCAGTGTATTCAGAGCAGTGTGACCCCCGCCACGGCAGCCTTAGGGCATTTTCATCTGAAAGGAAACCCTGAAGACAGTTTGGTTGTTTCTTGCAAAACTAAACATCCAGTCCAGCAACCATACTGCTTGGTATTTACCCATAGGAGTTGACAACTCACCTCCACACAAAACCTGCACATGGATGTTTACAGCAGGTTTAATCATAATCACCAAAATTTGGACGCAACTGAGATGCCATCCAGTAGGTGATGCATGAATAAACTGGCACATGCAGACAATGGACACAATTCAGCGCCAAAAAGAAATCAGCTGAGAAGCCATAAAGACATGGAGGAGCCTTAAACGCCGTCAGTGACAGAAAGAAGCCAGTCTAAAGAGGCTGCAGCGGCCTGCCGCCTGCACCTGTTGGAATGACCACCATCAAAGAGACAGAAATAAGCGTGGGTGAGGATGTAGAGAGAAGGGGGCCCTTGAGCACTGTTGGTGGGAATGCAAACTGATGCACCCATGAAGGGAGCAGCATGGAGGCCCCTCAAAAAACTTAAAGATAGAACAGCCATGGGACCCAGCAGTCCCACTTCTGGGAATTTATCTAAAGGATATGGAATTACTACCTGTACACCCCCCACTCACTGCAGCACTATTCACAGCAGCGAAGACATGGGAGTGACCTCCACGGCCATCAATAAACAGATAAAGAAGGTAGAGAACATGTGATGTACATCTACAAGGGAATATTACCCAGCCATAAAAAAGAAGGAAATCCTGCCATTTGTGACAGCATGGAGGAACCTTGACAGCACTATGCTACATGAAACACGTCAGGCAGAGAAAAACAAGCTGCATAAGCGGCATGATCCCGTTTATATGTGGAATCTGAAAAACCAAACTCATAGAAATAGAGAACAAATTGTTGCTTGCCAGAGGTGGGGGCTGGGATTAGAAGGCGCAAACCTCCAGTTGTAAGTCCTGGGGGTGCAATCACAGCATGGCTGTAGTTAACAATACTATACTTACAGTTGAAAGTTGCTAAGAGAGTAGATCTTAAAAGTTCTCATTACAAGAAAAAAATTGTCATCATATGAGGTGAGGGATGTTAACTAGACTCTTTGCGGGACCATTTCAAAGTATACAAATATTGAACCACTGTGTTATACACCTTGGACTAACACAATGCTGTGTGTCGATTATATCTCAGCAAAACTCGGGCTACAGACCATGTGATGCCAACTCCAGGGCATTATGGAAAAGGCAGAGCTGTAGAGACCTAAGATGATCAGCAGTCACCAGGGGAGGGGTGGGGGTGAATAGGCAGAGCGGAGAGAATTCTTAGGGCAGCGAGATGACTGCCTGATGCCCTAACGGTGGACACTGGTCATTATCCAAACCCATAGACTGAGCATCACAGTGACCCTATGGTGAACCACAGACTCTGGGTGACGGCGGCGTGTCCATGGAGGTTCATCAGCTGTAGCAAGTGGACCCCCCTGGCAGGGGTGTTGGTCACAGGGAGGCTATGCACGTGGGGTCAGGCAGTCTGTGGGTGCTCAGCTCCATACTGCTGGGAACATAAAAGTGCTCGTAACAATTAAGTCTATTTTCTGAAGGGGGGAGTCCCTGTACTCTTCAGCTGCTCCCCGCCTGCCCCGTCCCACCTGGGGAGCTGCTCGGCCGCCTCAGCCTCCTCCTTGCCGGTGGTGAGCATTTTGTGTCAGTGGAATCGCCAACACGGCCCTTTGGTGTGCGGCTCTCCCTGAGCCCGAGGCTCAGTCCCGGTGTGGTGTGCGGCGGAGCCTCGCTCCTCTCCCGGCTCAGCGGCACTCCCTCCTGCGGACGGGCCGCATCTTGTTTACCCCTCTCAGCTGACCGGCTGGTTCCATCTCCTGGCTGTGGTGAACAGGCTGCTGTGACCCTGGGGCACACGTGTTTGTGTGGAAGGAGTTGTGCTTCCTCTCGGGAGCACAGCCACGGGTGGGGTGCGGGTGGGGCGGTCAGTGCAGTGGTCTGGGATCTGCCGGGTGGGTGGCTGCTGCCTTCTGGCTTCCCACTTCTCCCCGGGGGATCAGTCAGCCATGCCCATTGTCCTAAGTCTGTAAAGCACAGGGTAGCACAAAGAGGCAAACAAACAGAACTGCCCGGTCCGAGACTCCGCAGCAGGCAGGCACCCCCCACTCAGGTGACAAGTCATTCTGTACTTCCAGCAGCGTGACCTGCCTTTTCTCGCCATGGCCTCGTACTTAGCAGAAGGCTTTCCCGTGCTGTTGAGAACCCTCTGCTCATCATTTAAAACCACCGTGTAACATTCTGGGCGGCCAGGCCTAATAGCTCTTCCCAGGAGCCCCAGGGCACAGAGAACATGGCACTGGCTGGCTGGAGGGCCCAGTGACAGGGGCCAGGGCAGGGTGTGGCTCAGACTTGGACCTCCAGGCTCTCTCTGTGAGCAACCTCAACCCACAGAGGGTCCCATTCTTCCCTCTGGGTCCAAAGGGCACCATCTCCCTGCCAGCTCCGCGCCTCAGGCCAGCAGAAGGCTTCCAATATGTTGGGAAACCAAGTCCCCCGGAACCCAGCTCCTGAGGCTGGGCCCACAGAGCGCGTGCTCCTTGCTCCAGTACCTGTGGGGTGGGAGACTATCATAGCTTGCCTCGGAGCTGCCCGCCTGGCTCAGGCTGCATGCCCTGCATCCCAGGCGTTTGATGTGGAGCCGCACACTTGATCTCCGGGGCCGGGTTGCTGGCCCTGCTGCCCTGCCCATTCCACAGGTGCGCTGGCCGCAGGGCACTGCGGCGGCTGCTGGGGGCTCAAAGCAGGCACGGGACAGAACTGGTGCCACCCTGTGCTTCTACTGGGAGTTTCAGGGCAGTCACCCGCACCTGCCAGGCTCTTCAAAGGGGAGGGGCAGGGAGGCAGGCCCTGATCTTGGAGGACAAGGCCCTGGGCAGCTCCCATCTGGAGAGAGGGCTGGGGGTCCCCTTCATGGCTCAGGGATGGCAGACCTGCCCCTGCAGGGCTCTGAGAGCGTCCCAGGGGGATCCGAGTTCCGGTCCAGGGCGGCCCTCCCGCCTGCCTTCCCTCGGTCTCCCTTCGCCGAGTCATCTCAAGGGAGGGGTGCCACAGCACAGGCCCGGGAGCCCAGGCGGGGGCAGCTGCGTCCACCCCCCGATGCGACTCAGCCCTGAGAAGGACGAGGGGAGAGGGGACAGGGTCCGCTCCTTCCCCACCTCTCAGGGGCCAGGCCCCTCCCTGGGCCCCCGCGTAAGGCTGTGGGGCTCATGCCCTTCACAGGGACGAAATGCCCCTTCCTCCCACAGACTGGGAAACCTCCAGTGTTTAAAAATCAGTAGCAGGGCTGGCTAAAACCAGGGGCCGGACAGGGATGCTGAAGGGGAGCGGCACACAGCAAACGCACTCGGCCTCTAAGGACACTGTTCTGAGGCTCCCAGGGCTGGGAGCGCAATCCATTCCGAGTGCGCACTTGGAAATTAAATCCCCCTTAGCCAAAGGAGCCCGGCTTCAATCAGCCAGAGCGCCCCAGCCGCCAGCCCGCCCCTCCCCACCGCCGCAGCTCTTGAGTATGCAAATGGGGACACCTTGCTAAACGGTCAGTGATTGATCCTGTGTTCTCATCAGGGATGCGGAATTAAAGCCCAGGCTGCCCGCACGCAGCTTTGCCCTTCAGCTGCCTGGGCACCCTCCGGACACAGCCCTCCCGCTCCCGGGCCTGGCCCCGTCCTGTCAGCAGACCTTGAGAACTTCCGGAGGGCGCAGGGTGGGGGTTGGCCTGCGGCAGGATGCCTGATCAGACTGGCCGGCCAGCAGGACAGGAATTTGGGCCCTGGACTCCAGGGAAGACCCCAGCATGGGCAGAGGGTTGCTGGGAGCCCGCAGTTCCCTCCCCGGGGAGTTCCTGAAGACACAAGACAGACGCTGTCCCCAGAGCTGATCAGGCTGTGGCTCCCCTTGAAGGGCCTCTGGGAGTGGGGTTCTCAGGGTCCCCCAGGGTGGCTCTGAGATGGTGGAGTTTCAGTCTGAGGAACAGGCAGCAGGCAGCCCTCTGTCCAGGCACCCCGCCCCCTGTGGCAGAGAAAAGTCAGGCCCTCTGCCCTTCATCACAAGCCCAAGCAGGTCCCAGAGGGCACCCTGGGGTCATGGCCCCATCCCTTCCTGCAGGACCAAGCCGAGGGGCAGCTGCTTGCAGAGGCGGGAGCACACGGGGAAGCTGGGACGCTCCCAGGGCAAGGACGCAGTCGGCCTTCCCCAAGTCACTCTTGGTGCCCTGTCCCCACTCAGGCCACCCTGGGGAACTGGACAGGTCAGGCCCAGACCCACCCCAAGGTCCCACAGCAAGGCCACATGATGAGGGGCAGAGGGTGGAGACAGTGAGCCAGTGCTGGCGGGGTGGGCAGTGCAGGATGACAGACAGCCCCCCAAGAAGGCTCTCTGCAGCTGTCCCCGCCCTGGGCACCTCCTGTCCTGGCCTCAGGGCCTTTGCACAGGCTACTCCCCTCCCCCGGGGCCTTGTGTTGCTGGCTTCTCTTTGTCTCTCAGGAATCAGCTCTCAGGTCACCCCCTCCCTGGTGACCACCTGTATCAGCACGCTGCCTGGCTGCCCCCCATCACCACACCCTCAGCTTTCCCCCAGTTGTGGATTTTGCATGTCCATCTCCTGCGCTGGGCTGTGGGCTCTGTGAGGCCTGGGACTGTGCAAAGCAGAGCCTGGCCCCAGGCTCAGGCCTGTGCAGACGATGTAGCCCTCTGTGTGTTGCATCTGCTACCCTCCCATGGGCCCACCGGCTTATTTCTGCATTCCCCCTGCATTTACCCAGCGGTGCCCCCATAGTAAGAGGCGGAGGTGGACCGAGCCCTGCTTGCCCACTCCCGGGGAAGGATAAGGCATCTGGCTGCACTGGGCCCCATCTCCCCGAAGAGGAGCCTGCCAGCCAGCCAGCGGGTGGGGCTGTGGCCACTGGCCCTCGCTGATCCTGCATCCCTGGCCTTTTGAGAGCCCTTCTGGTCTCACTGGCCAGGTGGGGAGCAGGAAAGCACCCCATCTTTGATTTAGAACCATAACATTAATTATTATGCACAATTCTCACAGTAATTAAACTGATTCATTCTCAACAATCAAGGCTACACTGCATAATATATTTAATTAGCCAGATTTCCCGTGCACATTGGCGGTCAGAACTGGCAGGTTCTCGGTGTAATACACTTAATTCTGAAATAAATCATTGTTTGGAGAGACACACGTAGCCCACCTCCCCCGGGAGACCAGGGGTACTGGGGGTGGGCTCTGGCATTGCTAGGCCCCCCAGGCCGGAGTGATGGCTCTTCCTGTGGGCGCATTGGTGGTCCCGTTCTGGTGGGGGGGGCCGAGAGCGCGCCAGGGAGGCCAGCACCCCTAGACTGGCTCTGCCCACGACATCCTCCAGAGCCTCACCAGGACCAGGGGGATGGCGTGCAGAGCCCTCTGCTGTTGTTCCTACAGTGTCAGGACCAGGAAGACCAGCATGCTGGGGTCAGTGCTGGGGGAGGGAGGGGAGTCTGCGCCCGGGGCCCAGGAGGCTGTTGGCGGGAGTCTCCCCACATCTCTGCCTGCACCCCACAGTGGGCTCTGGCCTGCTCCCTGCTGCCCTCAGGCCTGAAAGGCTGGGGTGCACCCCCCAGCACTCACAGCTTTGCGTATTCCACGAGCTCCCCACCCTGGTGGCTGCCAGCGAGATGCTGGCCACTTTGGTGTTCCAACAAAGCCAGGTGTCATCAGTCCTCTCCAGCAGCCCCCGGGGCAGAGAGCCCTGGCTTCCAGGGACAGCTGGGTGGGGGTCTCCTGGTCTCAGCCTCATCTGGGCCCCGCCTCCGGTGCCCACCCCAGACTGAGCCTGGCACCTAGTCCTCATCCGGGTTCTTTGAGGGCGAGGTACCCCACCAGAACTACGCACAAGAGACAGAGGGATGATCCCAGGACCCTCCGGCAGACTGCCTGGGGCACAACGCGTCCCCAGGTCCGTCCTCCGCCCCGCCCCCCCACCCCTGGCCGCTTCCCCCTTGGACAGCTCACCTGCCTCAGGCTCCAGTTACTGTGTGCCACCGTCTGCCCCCTGTGAGGCTGGCCTCGTGCATAATTCAGGTGCCTGGAGAGGCCCCACTGCGGGCATTGACGAGGCCCGCCCGGCTGATCGGATGGCGGGACACCGGACCCACAGTGGACAGGACACGCCCTTTTGCCCCGTTTGTGCTCGGTGACAGGCCCGGCGGGGAGCGGCGCAGGGAGTCTCCATGCTGGCTGTGGGGGCCCCAAGACACAGCCTTGAGGTGGGGCTGCTCAGGGTTGGCTGGTGGTGGGCTCGGCACCCAGCAGCCTCCTCCCCTGCCGTGTGGCCTTGGTTAGGTCACCACGCCCCAGTGCTTGGGCCTCAGTGTCCTCATGTGAAGCGGGCCCAGAGAAGCACCTGCCGCTCAGGGTGTGAGCGGCGTGAGGACGACCCCGAGTGGGGCTGCCCCGAGGTGCCCCAGGCAGGGGCCTCTGGAGTTCAGCAGCCTGCTGGCCGGCTTGGAACTGAAGCCCTATGGACCTGCGCCTTCCTCTGGCCCAGAGCTCTGCTCCCAGCGATGCCACGTCCAGGGCCTCCCACCCCAGACCCTCCCCACGCCAAGCCCGCCCCATGCCCACCTCTGCTCTGTGAGACTGAAGATGTGGTCCTGGCCTCTCATGTTCGCCTCTAAAATGAGACCCCAGACCTCTGTCTGTAGCACCCGGGACCCAGAGCCACCCCCACGCAGGCCACACGGTGTCTTAGGGGACCCACCGCTGCGGCCCCCATGCCTCAGTCCCCAGGCCCGGGGGTTTCCTGGGAAGTCCAGCGTTCAGGCCCTCCAGCCCAGCCCCACCTCAGCCACTGGGGACTGGGTGCTCATTGCCCCTCTCTTCGTGGACAGTGTGGGGCAGGGGCTGACCTGGAGGAGACCGTCCACTACGCGGCCCTGGGCAGGCCGCCTGCCCACCTCTGCCCACCCCTGCCCGCCCCGTGCAGGGGGCCCCTTGGAGGGCTGCTATGAGGATGGCCTGTCCAGGCTTAGGTGGCTGCCCCTGGACGCTGCCCCTGTCCCTCCAAAGACCAGGCTGGGCCCCTCCAGCGCCCTGCTGCCCGCGTGGGCACCTGCAGACCAGGTAACCTGAGCTGGCGCCTCTCCTATGGCTGCTGCTTTGTTAAACAAAGAGGGCTCCTCCCTTAAATATTGATGACAGGCATTCACAATTGGCCCAGTGAACATCTGGCAGGTGGAGAGCCTTCTGCCCTGCCAGCAACATCAGATCAAACTGCCTCTGCAGATGGAGGGGTGCTGGCGGGCGGGGGGCCTGAGCTGTGCCCCTCCTGCCCCCACCGGCCCCCAGGACTGGGGCGCCCCTTTCACGGTGGGGGCTGCCAGGGCGTGGGTGCTCATCAGCGGGGATGCTGGCTGCCCCACTCTGCTCCCTAGCAGGGCACGTGGGCTCACACAAGTCCCTCACGGCACACACATACATATGCATGCTCCCAAACATATTACACATACAGGTGTGCACCATGCAGAGCATATACACACACACACATGTGCTTGCATGCAGGGGTAGACACACATACATCACGGGTGCACTTGGCATGCTGTGCTTGCACATGCGCCACACATGTGCACACGCTGCCTTCCCTGACAGGCCACCTCGGCCCTGACCTGGGGACCTCAGGGGCCTGTTCCAGCCCTGGTTGGAAAGTCCCCTCCTGCCCTGCAGGCAGATTGGGGGAAGGGGGCAGGGCCTGGGAGGGCAGGGCACGTGCTGGGTGCTGCCTCAGTGGAGAGGGGCAGGGGAGGCAGGCAGACCGTGGGGGCTGCAGGGGCACTGCCGACCACTTGTCCTCAGAACCATGAGAGAAGGGGCAAGGCCCTTTGGTGGCCACACAGGGAACCCACCCCCCAGGTGGCCTCTCAAGGGCAGAGCGGGCTGGCACTCACACCCCTTCCTCCCACTCCTTCCATGCACTCCCCACAACTGGCATCACTGCCCCACTTCACAGCCGAGGAAACTGCGGCCCAGGGAGGGCAAGAACCTGCCCGGTGCTGCCCAGCTACAGACCAGGTGGTCAAATGCCCGAATACTCGCTCACAGCCTCCCACCGTCCCCTGGCCCAGGCTTCATGGGTGCCTGGCTGCCGGCCAGCTGGCCAGGGCAGGGGGCTCTCGTCCTCTCCGATGCTTGTCCGTACCCACCTGGACGACGGCACCACCCTCATTCTGAGCTGGCGTAAAGCCCCCGTGGGCGGATTCATGCCAGCTCTGCCGGGGGGTTCCAGGGGCAGGCTGCCTGAGCGAAGGGCTTCCCACCAGGTGAGGAGAGGTGGGATCGCACCTGCGGGCTGTCGTGGGAGCCTCAGTGCTCTGGAAACTTCCGGGGCTTGGGTATTAGGTCCGGGAGGAAATGGAAACGTCCCCCAAGGCCAGGCAGCACCCCTTGCTCTGGGGATGGGCAGCAGAGGGGAGAGGTAGTGGGCCTGTACCCCCAGCCCAGGGGGGCCTGGGGGTGCTTGAGGGGTGGAGGAGCCAGGGTCAAGTGCGGTCTTCCATAGTTTGGGGCCCAAGATGCGGAGCTCTGCCAGAGCAGGTGCACCCTGGAGCCTCGGAGGGCACCCTGCCTTCCTGACCGCCCACAAGGGCACCTCACACTCTGGGCCCGGGTCATGACCTCCTCATTACAGGAATGCTGCCATGGCATTCCTTAACTGTGCCTGAGGGGCTGGACCTCCAAGAAGGACACCTCCTGGTCTATGTCTCCACTGACCCTGACCGTGGCCGAGTGTCTGACCAGGGGAGCCCACACACACCCAGAGCACCCACATCCTGACACAGCTGGCCCTTTGGGGAGCTGGCTGGATGGGAGGGTCCCCGCTTCTTGGCACCCACATCTCCCAAATCCCCCCCATGGCCAGGCTGGTCGCATAACCCCTTGGGCCCCAGTTATGACCCTGCTTCCCTCACTATGGCCTCTAGGCTCGTGCCACGTCCTGAGGGCAGAACACGCCCTGTCCTGGCTTGGGGGTGATGCCTCTCCGAGTCCTCTTGTGCACCCAGGACTCCGCAGCCAGACGGGCCATCTGCAGGTGGGGAATAGAGGTCTGACCACTGGGGCCAACTGCCCACACTACTCTGTTGGCACTTGGCAGGGTCCGGCTGCTGAGCTGGCCAGAGAGAGCCTGGGTGGGTGCTCCCCCAGCTCTGAGCCCTGGCGGGTGGCAGGTGAGCGTGTGTGCGCCCTTCGGGAGGGGAGACATTCGCCAGGCTGCGGTCTCCCCACTGTGTTCCCGTCTTCCAAGGCTGCCTTCACAAGCTTCGTGGGAAGACTCAAATGCTGGCTTGCACGGGAGTGGTGGCTAGTCGTGACCAGCCAGGGGAAGGCTCGCTGCCACCCTGTCCCTGAGGTCAGAGGCCACAGCTGGCTGACTGGTTAGTTGGAGCCGTTAGGGGAACACGTGCAAAGTCTGCAGGCAGGGCCCTGTGCGTGTCGTGCTGGGCCAGCGCTGCTCACTCCTCAGCGGCCGCCTCACCTCCTCCAGCCTCCCTCCAGGCCTCTGCTGTCTTGCATGAGGGTCAAGGGAGGCCAAGAGGGCCTGGTCACAGTCCTGCCAGGAGACCCACCTGCCAGTCCTGCCAGTTCCAGGCTGACCGGCCCAGAGCTGACCAGGTGTGCACCGGCCAGCTGGCCAGGTGACCATTTCCTGGCCCCTCCAGGGGTCAAGTGTCCCGTTGGCCAATTTCAGTCATCCCAGTGGCATGAGCCCATTGCACCTAAGGGGAAACTGAGGCCCAAGGGAGGAAACCCCGAGCTGGGGTAGCCCTGCAGGCGTGCATGTGCATCTGGCCTTCCTCTGTTCCCCACTGAGCCAGGTAGATTTGCAAGCCTGGCTTGGCAACCTTGGTGCAGAGGGGGTTCTGCCAGTCCCCGCATGGCGGGCAGATCCGGGAGGAGTCACCCCCTGCCCCTACCCTCCTCTCCTGCCCACCCCTACCACATCCATCCTGTGGGTCGGCGGCCAGCCCATCGGCTCTGAGGACACAGACCCGCAGACGTGGGTGCCTCAGGTGCCCCTCAAGTGCCCACAGGCAGGAGCCCGAGAGGGTGGGAGCCTCGCGCCAGGTGTCATGGGAAGCGGCAGAGCTGGGACTCGTTGACCAGGGCCCTGCCTCAGCCTGAAATGGACCGGGCCTCTGCTCCTCCTGCACCCCAAGGACATCTGAGTCAGAAAGGCAGCCAGGCCTCCAGGTGACAGGGGGGTGCCCTTCAGACCAGTGAGGGGAGCGGTGGGAGGTGCCTGTGTGCCGGCTGCCATCTGGTGGCCGCCCAGCCATCAGAGAGGGAAGGCGGGACCTCATGGCCACACAGGCTGGGGCCTTAGTGCTTGAGTGTGTCCTATCGGCCCCCTGCATCTGCCCCCAGGCACAGGGCGGGGTGCTGGGCGCCAGGGTCCAGCAGAGGCAAAGATGAGTTCCTGTCCAGCGCTGCACCTGCTCACAGTCTCCCGCTTGTCCCCAAGGACAATGTGCCGGGGCACTTCCTCCTGGACTGCCAGCAGCCCTCCCCCTGCCCCTGCCCTTGACCGCCCAGGTGAGCCAGCTCTGGAGGGACCCTCTCCTTGGGTGTCTGCGGCTAGCCTGGCCTGGAGCATCTCCACTGTTGGTGCCCTGCTCGGCCTCTGAGGTGACTGAGGTCAAGGTCACCTGGGGTGCTTGGAGGCATGAATAATATGTTTAGATTTTCCCAGTTTTACAACCTGGAGACAGGCTTTCAAATGCCAGAGTGGGAGTCCCTTTATGAGGGAAGCGGGTCAGCCCAGGCACGCACACCATGCCCCCACCCCAGGACGCCTGCCCGCATCCCTGAGGAACCTCTGGCCGTGAGCGATGATACTGGGTGGCCCAGGGGACAGGCCCTTCAGTCCGTAGAATAGTAATTCCAGCCCCACTCAATTGATCTCCCAAGTTTTTAAAGGAAATTTTATTTGTTTGGGGTTCCTAGCCATTGAGTTAAAACCAGTAAAATAGAGCAAAATCAATACCTGTAGGGCAGGGCACGGCCAGTTCAAATTATCAGGCAAAACAGGCAGGATCAGTAGCTGCTAGATTTGGTCTTGGGGAGGGTCGTGGGCACACGTGGGTGGGGACTGCTTTGGAGAAAACTCCTGACTTCGAAGGGGCCCAGCCTCCAAGCCCTGTGCCCACGGGCCTCTCTGCTGCCCCTGCAGCCTCTGGACCATCCATGATTCTGTAATCAGGCCTCTGATGCTTTTGGGGAAATTGAGTCCTGTGTGAGTCTCAACTCCTCAGAAGCTGGCAAGCTTTGTAGACATACCCGACAGCAAAGTCCACGTCTGCCTCCCATGTGCGCGAGGAGAGCCTGCCCTGTGCCCCTGACATGCTGGGGTCACCATGAGTTGGCACTTGGGACCAGGTGAGAGCAGGACTGAGCTCGGAGACCGACTGTGCCCACGCAGGGCTGTCTCGGAGAGCTCCCGGTGCTGCAGGCTTGGGGCCAGTGCCAGCAGGGGAGAAAGCTGCCCGGGTCCTCTGTGCCGAGTTTCCAGAAGCTTCTCGTCATGGAGGATCCACTCGTGTGTGCCCCCTCCCATAAGAACTCGCTGGAAAACCTATAACCTCTGGTTTCTAAAGCTCAGCCCCTCCCAGGATGGAGAGGGGAAGGCAGGCCTGAGTGGGGACAGGGCACCAGAGTGGCCTGGGGAAGGCCGACCGCATCCCTGCCCTGCGAGCGTCCCAGCTTCCCCGTGTGCTCCCGCCTCTGCAAGCAGCTGCCCCTCGGCTTGGTCCTGCAGGAAGGGATGGGGCCGTGACCCCAGGGTGCCCTCTGGGGCCTGCTTGGGCTTGTGATGAAGGGCAGAGGGCCTGACTTTTCTCTGCCACAGGGGGCGGGGCGCCTGGACAGAGGGCTGCCTGCTGCCTGCTCCTCAGACTGAAATTCCACCACCTCAGAGCCACCCTGGGGGACCCTGAGGACCCCACTCCCAGAGGCCCTTCAAGGGGAGCCACAGCCTGATCAGCTCTGGGGACAGCGTCTGTCTTGTGTCTTCAGGAACTCAGCCTGGACCCAGCCTGTTTGTAACTCACACATCGTAAGATCCACCCGTTTGGAGTGTCCAGTTCAGTGGTTTGTAGTATATTCATGAACACATGCAGCCATCACCACAGCCGATTTTAGAACACTTTTTCACCTCAGAAAGAAACCCTGGGAGATCCTGACATGTGCCACATCACGGATGGAGCTGGGGGACAATACCCATGAGATGAGCCAGACATGGGGGGACAGACCCGGTGGGGCTTCACTCCCAGGACGTCCCTGGAGGGTTGGGTCCACGGAGACAGAGAGTGGGTGGGGGTCCCCCGGGGCTGGGGAGGGACGGGGAGTGAGTGTTCAAAGGCGGACAATCTCAGCTTGGAAGATGGAAGGTTCTGGAGACGATGGTGGGGACGGCTGCAGGGCAATGTGAACGTGCCTGCTGCCCCAGAACTGCGCACTTAGGAACAGCTAAGACGGCAAACTTTATGTTATGTATAATTTAACAAAAAATATTTTTTTAAGGAAGGAAACCTTGTCCCCGGTAGCTCTCACCCTGCTACCCACCATCTACCCCCAGGCCCTGCGGCCACTAATCCACCCTCTCTGTCCACAGATTTGCCTGCCTGCCCCGGGCATTGCACAGAGAGAAGCACACACTGGTTTCTAAAACTCAGCCTCTCTCACTCGGAATGACGTTTCCAGGCCCACGTGTGTTCTCTACCACTGCCTCACTCCTGTCTGTGGCCAAATACCATTCTGTTCAGTGGAGGGGCCACCTTTTTTACCCATTCATCCGTGGATGGACATTTGGACTTTTCCCACCTTTGACCATCATGAATAAAGCTGCTGGGCGTGTGTGTGCCCACGTTTTTAGGTGGTTGTGTTTCTGCTCTCTGGTGTGAGCCAGGACTGCCATGCTGGGCAAACGGCAAACCCTGTGCTTCAGCGTTGCAGGCACCGCCAGACCCTTTTGCAAGTCCAACCTCTATTTTTAAAAGGTGGTCTCAGGACCTATCCCAATTAGGGAGGAGAAATTTTCCTCTACAGAGGTGTCCTCTGGCCCTGGGAAGACCTGGGGGTCAAAGGCTGCCACTGTGTACTGGGCAGGAGGGTGTCCAGTCCCTCCCAGGCTTTTAGTAATGAAATGGTCACCACCCCACACCACCTCTGGGTGTTTAGCTTTTTAATCCCACAGGCCACTTCCGGGCCGTAGCTCCTGCTGAGGACAGTGGCACTCCCACTCCCGGGAGGGGATCTGTGAAGGGCTGTCTGGGCACAAACACCCGCTGTGTTTTTGCACCCCCTGCTTCCCATGGCCATCAAGCTCCAGTGCAGCCACCACCAATCATCTGCCCTCTGGGGGATCCGAGCTGGTATCCTGGCAGGAGGCATTCAGAGCATGTTGGACAGTCCCACCCTCTAGCCCGGTCCTCCCTAAGGTGCTGGGAGGGGTGCAGGGCAGCTGGGCAGGAATAAAGTGTGTTCCGCCTGCCCCCCATCCAGAGGCCCACGAGTTGGGACGAGTCGTTGTCTTCTGAGACCACTAGGGGAGACTCCTGCCCACCCCCCGGGGTGGGGGCACTGACAGAGGCCCGAGAAGCTGTGGGAACTTGTGCTGTGGGACTTCCAGAACGCTGTCTGCAGCAAGGGCACCCCCTGCCAGGCCCCGCCCACCTTTCCCATCAGGGAAGCACGTGGTGGAGAGGAGCCCCCAGCTCAGGTGGGAGTCTTCACCTGATACGCCTGACATATGTGTGGGGGCGTGGGGAGGAGTGGGTGGAGAGGAGGCTGGCGGGCTGCAAGAGGAAGGGCGGGGGGCTGCCTACCACAATTGGGAGCAAACGTCCCCCCTAGGAAGCTCTCGCTTTTTGTCTGTCTCCATCTCCAGACTTTGGGAGTTCATGCAGTGGAGGTGTTTGGCACTTGAATTCCACAGAAAATTAAATCAATTATCCAGTCTAATAAAGAACCCCAGGTTTTTAATTAAACTAAGCTTAATTAAATGGCAAGCACAGTTCTGCCGATGCCCTGATCAGGCCCTGGGGGGCTGAGGAGCATCTGAGGAAACCACGCTGGTGCTGGCAGAGCAGGGGGATCGATGGACGCACGCTCACGGAGGAGCAGAGGCTGTGTTCCCGCCCCAAAGCACTAGGCCCTCCCCTGCACCCGAGGGCACCGCAGCCCAGCTCCCACCACCTCTCCTTGGGGTGGCCACGTCTCCAGGGCTTGCACCAACACCCTAGCTGCAGGCGGCCACGGGGCTGCTCCAGAGCTGGCAGAAGGCGGGTCCTCTCGGCCCTCGGCTCCCTGCAGAGCACTGGGCTGGGCCTCCCCCACTGCTCACCCTGCCCTGCCTGCCTGGGTTCCTCGTGCTCTCCTGGCCCTGATCCCAGCAGCAGGAAAGAAGCGAAGGCTGGCTGGCCTGGCAAAAGCTGTTGTGTTTCCATAGGTGCCATCTGTGCCAGGAAGGTACCTACAGGAGTGGCCCGGCAGCCAAGCGGGATGGGGGTGGCTGCCTGGCCTACAGTGGGCCAGGGGAATAGGCCCGGGGAGGCTCTGGCCCCAAGATGCATGGCGGAGGCTTCACTTCAGAGGCTGGGGAAGGGCCAGCAAGGGCTGTGCGTGGGCTTCGAGTCCTGGCCATGATGAAATCGTGTGCTTCTGTGAATCAGTGAAACAGAGCGTTTCACACGGCCACTAGGCAGATTCAGGGCCATTCTGTACATGTAACACACCAAGCAAGTGCCAGAAATGGCAAAAAGAACAAAAACTAAAGTCAACGAATGTGGCCAGGCTGACCAAAATCCCAACAGGACCCTCCTGGGCCCTCTCAGCCCCGAGCCAGCCCTACACCCCACGGACATCCAGACGCCTGCACTGCTCCTGATGAACTGTCGCCCACTGCTTGGGCAGCTCCAGGGCGGCAGAGCCAGCCCCTCACCCTGGCAACCCTGGCCATGCAGGACCGCACAGCCCCACCTAGCAGTCTGGCACTATTCCAACTCACTGGTGCCCAGCACTCCAGCGGAAGCACCCAATGGCGTTGTCCACCCAGCTGCAGGAATCCCTTCAGGAGCTGTGGAAGCCAGCTGGGTCCTCCAAGCCTCCCCCTCCCCTGGAGCTCTGTCTCACTGCACGCCTGGTCTCAGATTCGGGGCTTGTGAGCGCCTCCTTGCAGCCCACCCGGGCGCCCAGAATCTGGTGGATGTGGGTCAGTGTGACGCCACGTGCAGGACACATCCTGTCTTAGGTGCCGATACCTAAACTGCATAATAAAGGAAGAACATTCACTGTGATTGTCTGATCTATATTTATTCCATAACATGCAGAATTAATAAGATACCAGCTTTAAGGCAGCCATGGCAACGGAATGCAGAAAGGCTTGCCCCTGCAAACAAATGAATTCATAAATAACCCCGACGTGCCGGTATCAACAGCTGTGGGCTGTGCTGCAATGCTGAGGCGGGACCCGTGCCCTCACACCCGGGGCCAGGCCAGGGCCACCTGGGGCCAGACTCCCGGTGGTTACCTGGAGCTGGCATGGGATGGGGAAGTGCTCTGTGGCTGGCCAAACGGGAGCCCTTTCAGAGCTCTGTCCCCATGGGGGCCGGGTCTGCAGATGAATGTCCTAGGGGTGGGAGGGATGGACATTGGGGTTTCATGCTATCTCCCTATGGCTCTGACAGCCAGAGGGCACGGCCTCGGGTCCTGCCTTCATTCATCGTTCATTCATTAGACAGATGTCTACCGGGCACGGAGAGCATGAGGGCAGCAGTGAGCCAGGCACCAGGCAGGGGAGCCAGGGACCCACTGGCCTCACTAATAGCAGAAGTGCTGGGGCAGCCCCCACGGGCCCAGTGCTGAGTGACAGCCCTGCAGGTGCTCCCTGAGCACGTGAGAGCCCCGCCCCCTCCAGCCTACTGTTTTTACTGCTTGCCTCTTCGATTTAGCATTTGACAATTTAGCAAAATCACTCAGCTGGGCGGCTATGATTTTGCCCAGGAGCATGAGCAGCCCACCAGAGGCCACCCCACCACCCAACAGCAGCCCACAGGATATGGCTAAGCCCCGCCTCCCAGGTGTGCGTCCCCTGCCCGGAGCCCAGGCAAGGCTGTGAGGGGAAGCTTCAAGGCCCATGGGCAGTGCTCCCGCATCCAAACTACAAAGTGATACCTGGCGGTGGTGGAGGGGAGGGGAGATGACCGGGGGGAGCACAGGGGCCTTTTAGGGCAGGGGAACTCACTCCTCTGTGTGATGCTGTAATGTGGGCACAGGGCATTACACATTTGCCCAGACCCACAGAGCGCCCAACACTGAGAGTGACCCCAGTGTGGACTCTGGACTCTGGGTGATGATGATGTATCAGTAGGGGTTCGTCCATTGTAATAAATGGACCCCTCTGATGGGATGTTGATAATGAGGGAGGCTATGTATATGGGGCTGGAAGCATATCGGAATTCTGTTCCTTCCTCAGTTTTGCTATGAACTTAAAACTGCTCTAACAAATAGTGCAAATGGGTGTGTGTATATATTCAAAGTAAGCCTCTCAGAGGTGTCAGCCTTTTGCCATTATTATTTAAAACACTTGCACCAGTCTCAGGCTGCTGCATGGCCCCCATCTCCAGACCCAGAGGAAGTCTTCTCTGAGTGGTTGCTGACCTGGGTTGAGAGCCCCCTTGGGCCTGAGTCATTTGCCAACGAACGTTTGTCTCATACACGAAAGCCGGTGGGGCGGCTAGGAACACAGGTGGAGAATGACCCAGGCTGTATGCCAAAGTCCCCAGGGAGAGGACAGCGTGAGCCAATCAGTGGGCTGCGGGACTCCTGTCTGCACCTGCCCAGCAGCCCCGACGGCCCATGGGGAGACCCCAGGGCCCCGGGGACCAGCAGCCAGGAAGCCTCCAAGCACGGACGTAGAGGACACCCCTGCAAATCTAGCACTTGTCCTTGAGACCCCCACTCCATCACAGCAGCACGGCCAGAGGTGGGGCCTGAGGGCTCTCCCAGCACCCAGCAGCTTCCTTTATCAGGCGGGCCATTCAATGCCCAGCTCTGGGAGCTGCCCCGGGCCCTGGGGTCCTGCTGGGTGCATGACTCTGCCCCACCCTGTTTCCTCAGTGGGCATCTGGAGGCAGCCTGACCCACCTAACCCCTGCCCACTGCCGGGCTTCCCACGCAGGCTCCCACCCTCTCCCCGTGTGTGTGTCTCTCTCTGTGTCTCTGACCTCTCTGTCTCTCTGTCTCTGTCCCCTGCTGCTGACTGGAGCATGGACCTAAGGCTTGGCTGCTGAGCACGCAGCCCCAGCCTGTGGTGGGGGGTCGTTCCCACCTGCCCTCCTCCCCCTCTGTCCCTGGAAGACAGCCTGCAGCCCCCGCACAGCCCCACCTGACCACAGCTCAGGCTTTCTGAGGAGGACGGCCTCCATATTGGGAGAGGGGCTGCAGGGGGAGTCCGGTCCGGCCCCGCTGCGCGGACCCAGGAGCCACCGAAAGGGCTCGGCTGCCCCCTGGCGCCAGCGGACGCAGCGCGCCGGGGCCCGCGCCGCGGGGAGCAGCCCGGCCAGGTGGGGTAGGGTCCCCGCGAGTGGGCAGGCGGGGTCCTGGCGTCCCCATCCCGTGTACCCCGTCGGCTTTGCTCGGGGGCCCCGTGTACCAGGGATGCAGCCCCTTCGTGCTCAGCGCTCCGCTTATCCTTAAAATGGGGCACCCGAGGCGGTCCAAGGAAACCCGGCCTCCCGGCGCCGCTGCACCCCAACCCGCAAGCAGCGCCCCCGTCCTGCCGACGTCCCCGAGCTGTGCGGCGTGGCAGCACTTACTGCAGGTCCCGCTTCACCGCAGCCGAGCCCGGGGCCCCCGCGGGAGAGTGAGGGGCGGGTGCGCTGCAGCGCGGTGGGGATGGGCCCGTGCGCCGGGTGCGGTGGGATGGGCCGGCGTGGGCCGGGGTGCGCTGAGGCCCAGCGGGGCGGGCTGCGCGCGCCGGGCGCCTCCGCGTCCACGCGGCCTCGGGGAAACGCCGCTGCCTAGCGCCGAGGGTGACCGCGGACCCAGAGCCGCGCGACGGGTGCGGAGCGCTTCCCGGCTCGGGGGCGCCCCCTGCCTGCCGCCGCGCGCACCCGCCGGGACGAGCAGGGCCGCGGAGCTGAGCCGCCGCGCGGAGCCCGGCCGACGGGCGTGGGGCGCGGGCCTCGGCGGCGCTCTGCCCTCAGCGGGGTGCTCCCATGCTGCGGCGCCGTCACCCACGGCGGGGTGCGGGATGGGCGGCAGGGCGCGCGCCCTACCTCACCACGCAGACGCCGACACCTGCTGCTTAAAGACGCACACCTGCCGTGGGACGCCTCCTGCAGGCACCAGGGGCTTGGCTGCACCGCACATAAAACTGGTGGGCTGCAGTCACCGCGAGCGACCTCAGGTGTGTGAAACGCAGGGGGTGGCCCACGTGAGCGCCAAATGCTGTGGTACCCGTTAGTGGGGAGGACCCTGCCCGTGGCCCTCACTGTAAGGAGCAGGGCGCTCGCCCACAGGCCCTTACTGCTCCCGGGAGTGGTCAGGGAGGGCTGCAGGGAGGCCGTTCCCCCGCAGGACCAGGCCCCGCAGGGCGGAAGGCAAGCTCCGAGGAACTCGAGCCAGGCCCAGGCCAGTCCTGGAATGCTGGGCCTGCAGACCCTTGTTGTTCTCAAGGGCCTGCAGTGGGGTCTGGGCTCAAGGACGTGGGTAGGAGGTGACAGACGGGAGCCCGCTTGATGTGCCCTAATGTCGACCCAGTTCATCACATCTGACCTTTGCCCAGGGCCAAGAGCAGGTGGCCTTGACACCTAACATTGGCGTCTCTTCCCATCAGGGGCACTGCCCAGCCCCCTGCACAGAGTCTGGGCACCAGGGGTGCTGAGCCGCTGGACGTCCAGCCAGGATATGGGGGCGCAGCCACTTGCCTGAGGAGGTCAGTGCTTCACGAGCAGAGTCAGGGGCCTCTGGGGGCAGGGGCTCTGTGCTCCCCTATGGGGACACAAGACAGGAGCAGTTCCTGTGTCCAGGGCACACAGCTTCTGCTGCTCTCCAAGGACCAACCAACCAGCCTCCAGGACCCCTTTCCTGCTCATGACACAGCCACCCTGGAATTCCTGAGTCCTGGGAACTTTTCTTCACGGAGCTGGGGACCCACAAGGACACTGCAAGTGACTGTCCCCCAGGCTTGGGCTGGTGCCTCAGGCAGCCAGGAACCTGAATGGGGCCTGGATCCCCAGCACTGCCTGCCTCAGTGGGTTCGTGCTGACCCATGTTTCTGTCCCTCCCAAGGTTTGGCCTGCTTTATTTCCTTCCACTGAGCCCTCAAACCCCAGAGGGCTGAAAGGCCTAGACTCTTGGTGATGCTGTTCCTCTGACATTGAAGATGACTCTGACAGCTACCTGCGTTTTTACATTTTGTGTTGTAGTATGATATACATAACGTAAAAGTTTACCATCTTAACCACGTTGAGGTGTCCAGTTCTGGGACATCAGGCACATTCACAGGCTGTGTGCCATCCCCACCATCATCTTCAGAACTTTCCATCTTCCCAAACTAAAACTCTGTCCCCACTGAACACTCACTCCTCCCTGCCCGCTCCCCTCCCCAGCCCCTGGTCCCACCCTCCACTCTCTGCCTCTGTGGATCTGACCCCTCCAGGGACCCTCTAGGAGTGGAGTCCCACAAAGTCTATCTTTCCAGTCCAGGAGATGCTTTTGGGGCACTTTCTTTTATTTAATTAACCCAGTGCCTCTGTGGACTAACCTCCAGGCTGCACGCTGTTCTTTTGAGTGGGTGGGCTTTGGGGCCACTGCATGTGCCGGCTGGGGTCACCAAAATCTGGAGCAACATTCCAAATAAATTGTCCCTGTAGGTGTGTCATGGACCATCACTCTCTCTGTGCTTCTGCGGAGCATGACAGCGGCGTCCGCATGCATTCTGTGGGGCCCGTCCCTCCCTAGCGAAGATGAGGCAGCTCTTTCTCTCCATGACGTGGGTGCTCTTTGCTGCTAGTTTTGGAAATGACCAGAGGCATGATTCTGTTGGGAGGAAACAGGCTGGCTGTTTTTCAGGAAACTTCTTGTGTCCCAGGAAGAGGGGGGGAGGTGTGGCGATGGGAACCTCAGGCAGGGAGCCCCTCAGTGCAGACCCTCACCCCTTGGTCACCTGTGACAGCTTGGGAAATAGGAACTTGCCACAGCAAGAATCAGGAGCCATAAAAAGTTGCCCGACGCTGGCAGTCCATTCGGAGGGAGCGTGGCATGTGCCTGCACACAGATTCTTGTACCAGGATGTTCATCACAGCATTGATTATAAAACAAGAAATTGGCATCAACGCACATGTCCAATAGGAGAGGAAGGGTGAGGTGAACGATGGACTGTCATGCCCCAGGATGCCATGTGGCCCTTCAATGCCAACTTGATGAAGTGCTCAGTGGCACGGAAAAATGTCTATCATAGAAGGTCAAGTGGGGGAAGCAGAACGCAAACCCAAGTAAGCAGCGTAATCCCTATTTTGACAATTAAACATAATAAAGCACTTGGCCTGGCAGAGAGCACACGCTGCCTTGCTGTCCCACGTGGGGCTGAGCCGGCCTCGCCCTCATAGGTAAAGGGGCCCATGGGGCAGCGGGGCTTGTGAGGCGGTGGGTGCTGGTGGTTTAACTGAGGCCCTTGCCAAAATGTGGGGAGGGGGTAAAGAGGGGCCCTTTGGGGTGAGGTGTTGACTTCCTCCCCTCTGCCCCCCTCTCCCCTGCCCCCTTCTCTCTCCCCCTCTGTCTCTTGTCTGTTTTCCCTTTCTTATCTGCTAGAATTATCCAATAAGCAGACCTGTTCTGGTTGAAATAGATTCATCACATTTAACAAAAAGATACAAAATGCCCCGCAAAGCTTTGGTTTCCTTCTTAAAGCATAAATGCGTGTGTGGGTCTCAGGGCATCAGTGGCTGGCCTGGGTCTGGGCAGTCGTCCCATTAGAGGTCCAGGCTGTCTCACTGGGGAGTCCGGCTGGTCCCACTGGAGGGTCTGGGTAGCCCCACTGGGAGGTCTGGCCAGTCCCATTGTGGGGGTTGGCCAGTCTCAGTGGGGGTCTGGTGGGTCCTACTGGAGGGTCTGGGTGGTCTCCAGCAGGTGCTGAGTGAAACCTGGGGCACAGCCTCCCTCGGGCAGCAAAGCACTGTCTAGACGGCAGGGCGCACTTGGTGAGTTCAGCTCTGTGTCCACCTTGGGGACCAGACCTGAAGTTGAGATGACCTCCTTCCCCCAAAGGCCCAGGCATGGGGCATGGGGTCACCCCACACTATCTGCCTGTCATTGCCACTCTCCCCCCCAAAAAAACGGTAAAATGCATTTTAACTCAAAACCCTTATTTAATCAAGAATGAGAGACAGGCTCCCAGAGGCTATGCCTGCAAAGAGAACCAGTACAAGCACACTTCAGTTCCCATTGTTCTGGAAAAGAGCTGGCAGGAGCCGTGTCCAGGCTGATGGGAGCACCAGGCTTCCGGAGCCAGGGAGGCAGCAGGCAGTCTGCCCACTGGTGACTTCCAGGCCTGCCTCATCCAGGGGGCGCACGTGAGGGCTGCCGCACTCCCAGGTCAGCCCACACGGTGCCTGGCTCGTGAGCCACCTCCACGGGAGGAAAAGAGGGAAGTGTCTGCCCCCTGGAAAATCAGTGCCTCGCTGCCAGTCCGGCCTGCGTGGCCTGCTCGGCCTGCTCCCTCGGTGTGTGCCTGCCGCCGTTCATCATCTCCCGGCCTCTGGATTATTCTGGGACTGATTAAATTAGCAATCACAACCTGAAGCAAGTTAATTGAGAGAATTTATTTGGGCCTGACAGTTTTATGCATGTTTGATTAAGTATTATAAGGTTTGTTTTTGATTTTGCATAATTTAAACTTTAAATCCTGCACTGGGGGGCCCATCAACTATTAACGACCAAAATAAACCTCTTTTAAGATGCATCTATTTTATGATTTATTTCTGAATGTAATATCTTTCAAGTTTTTTTGGTGCTGTTGCCAAAGTGACAAATATGTTAAAAATAACATTTGGAGCTATTCCATTCACCCTATAACTCTTCCGGAACGTATATGATTCATTAAAAGTTTTGAAAGAAGTACAAGTTAGCATTTATATTGCAACAAGTGACATATAAACTCCTATGTTTGTCTTCCCAGCCTGCCATAAAATATATCCCCCTCACCAGGCTCCTCAGAGCCAGACAAATCACTGACACTCTAGGATAATAAGGTCCCCCACAAATCTTCATTCTGTCAGCACAAAGCTGTCCAATCAACAGGGGTAGGAGTTGTGTCTTTTGTGAAATCAGCACAGGAGAAAAAACTTAAAAGTCACCTGGGCTGGGGGACCTGGGTGGCTGCAGAGGCTGAACCCGACGTGAGGGCTCACGTTGAAAGCCTGCCTGCTGTGTCCCCTTCTCGGCCCAGGTCTGGGTTATAGGAGGGCACACCCTTTCCGCAGCCAAGGGCCTGCTGCCCCGGGGAGGCCAGGACTACCCGGAAGCTGGCTTTGTAGCCTCCTCTCTCCCAGTGAGGGGCTGGGTCTCCACCTGTGGGCCAATCCGTGGCTTGTTTTCAATGTGCATTTCCCCACTTCCCAGTGGCCGTGTTTACTGAGTACGTACTCTGCCCTGGCCTTGCCTAAGGGCTCCACATCATTAAACCCTGGTAAGTGGCCCCGGGGATGGTCTCTCCAGCTCACAGATGAGGGCTGGCCCCTTCGGAAGGGGTAGTTAGTAGTTCACCCAAGCGCGGAGCAGCCTCTTATAGCACAGGGTGGGGACACACTTCTGAAACCAGTGCACACCTCTGACCTATAAACCGGGCTCTGTGGGCAGCCCCGTATCACTCAAGAGCCTTAGACACGGACTAGGTGTCCCTCAGCACCCTTTAAAGTACTCCACTAAACTTGTTTAACTTCACTGCCTGCCAGACACAGCGAGGACAGATGCTTGTGCAAAGCAGGGGTCAGCACGCGTCCCACAAAGGCCAGACAGTGCAAGTTCTCAGGTTTGTGGGCCACTGGGGCTCCGTCACAGGGGGCTACTCACAACATGAGCAGCTTGAAAGCCGTCACGAACAACCAGGCAGCGGGCCAGATTTACCCTGGAAGCCCAGAGCCCCTCTGGTCCTATATTCAGCCCTGGGGCCCAGGCTCTGTGGCACCATGTGCACTGTCCCAGCAGGTGGCACAAGGCCACTGCCTGCAGCTCTGATGCCTTGGGGAGGCCTGGGGCTGACCTGGGGAAAGGGATCCCAGTCAGAGTAAATGGGAATGCCCACTGGACCCCCATACCAGGGCAAGCCTACAGATAAACACAGCCTGTGGCACGACCTCCCTGGGCCCGGCACTGAGATGGTCCTGAGGACACAGCCCCATCCACATCCTCTCAGCTCCTGATCTGGTGGTGGTCAGGATGCAGGCCAGTGGTCAGGCTGCAGGCAGGTGGCATCTAGCACTTCTATGGAATAAAGCAATAGAACAAAGACGTATCACAATGTGTGGTCAGGAGAAGTGTTGTTTGTGAAGCTTCTGGAGTTGTTTAAACACTAGGGGAGATAACATCTTGCTGTGGGTCATGGTAAGAAAACTGAGCTAGTGGGAGAGACAGGTTCCTAAACAAATTTTTGCAGCTTTGGGGGCAGAAGAAGGTAGGGTAGAGAATAGTCAGCATCACAGTCCCCCACCAGGGAAGGGGTGGGAGGCAGCTCCCCAGAGAAGGGGATATGTGATCCAGGTCTTGGTGGGTGAGAAGCTCCCCAGGCGGAGGAGGCACAGAGATGGAAAAAGCAACTGTGAAGGGGCAAGAGCCAGACAGGAGCGATGCAGCCACCCCACAGAGCCCAGGGGGAGGGCCTGGACCAGGGACTGGAGAGGAAAACCACCGCCCCAGGGCCTGGGCGAGGCACAGGGGCCACTGCTGAAGTTCAGCCCGCAGAGAAGATGCTCTTAAAGAAACACTTCTTAAAATACTCCTCTTCCTACCTCCTACTGCCACCTCCCAGCTGCTCTGGACACCTTCCCAAGCTCTCTGGGCCTCAGGCTTTCTCGCCTTTCCCTCCCCTCGCCATCGTCACCCTTCATCCGCAGGACAGGAGTGGTGGCGCTGGACCACGCGTGCCATCAGGCATTAGGCCCCTTCCTACATCACGGGGCAGGGTGTGGCACGGCGTTAGGGCTTGCCTTGGAGGGGCTGCAGACAGGAAGCGCCGTGGCTGCAGAGGCTGGCACCTGGGCTGGCAGTGCCAGGAGGGCCAAGCCCAGCTGTCTTCCGTGAAGGGTGCTGAAGGTCTGGCCTCAATTAGTGTCCAGGAACAAAAAGGGCAACGAGGACCAGGCCCCTAGACACCCAGGGCACACGTGTGTGGAACCTGCAGATTCTCCCATCTTGACAGAATTAGGGCAAACGGAACTCGTCAGCTACATCCAAGAGGCACGAAGTGTTACCCTTATGGGACACCTTCGTGGGATTCAAATATTTAACACGTTTGCACTGACATCCGCATTCTCCCAGGAAAGAGCAACCCAGAGCTCCGCGGTGATCAACCAGCCCGCCCCGACCCCCCTACATTTGGGGACGTGTGTCCGAGGCCTCCTGCCCCACCCCAACGCCGGCAGCCGCGCTCCGCGTCGCAGACACGCAGAACCTGGCGTGCCCCGGGACCGCTCCCATTAGGCATGGCCGACGGCCTCGGGAGCGGCGGGGCGTGCGCAGAGGGGCTGCCCGCGGTCATTTACGCCGGCCCACTATCTGCGCCTGCGCAGGACAGGCCGCGGTAACTCGGAAAAGCAACGCCGGGGGCGCGCGCGCGCACAGGAGTGCGCCCCGGGGAAGCGTCGAGTTCCGGGCGCTAGGCGGCGGCCGAGCACGGGAGGGAAGAGCTCTCCGTGTCGGCGCGGGCGGAGGGACGTGAGGAAGGCCCTACGGTGGCCGCGCAGGGCTGGCGCTACGGTTCCCACGCTGGGCCAAACACGGCCGGACGCCTGGTGCGCGAGCCCCTGGGTCTTCAGGGAGGCCTCGGGCGCGGACGTGTGGGTGGCCGGGCCCGCGGCCGCGAGCGGTCGGCACCATGCGGCCGCACTGCCCCTGGAGCCCCGAGGGCCGCAGGGGCCCGCAGGCCCGGCCGCTAGCCTCCCTCGCGGCTCGGGACGCCGGCGCGGAGACGGCAAGCGGTGAGCGGGCAGCTGCGGGGGTCGGGGCTGCGGGCCGGGGTAGCCGGCGTCCCGGAAGCGAGCGGAGAGGCCCAAGCCCGCGACCAGACGCCCGAGGCGCAGGCGCTGGGGTCGGTCGGCGGCTTGCGTGCGGCCGGCGGCGAAGTGGCTTGGCGAGCGGCGCGCCCCCAAGTGGGGGCGTGACCCCCCGAGCGCGGCGCTGGTGTCCGAAGGCCTTCCTGGAGGCGGCAGAAGCCCCTTGAGGGGCTCCGGTGGAAGCCCGGCGCTTTCCCCCAAGCCGGCGCCCAGCCGTGCGGCTCCAACTGTATACGTTCTATATATACCTCCAGCCCTTTACTCCCACCCACAGTTCACTTAGGCAAGCTGTAAGTGGCCGCTGCTAGGCGGAACAGGAGAGCCACTGGCCGCTCCTCCTTTCCATGCGCCCAGTCTGCGGGCCCGCGCCCTGCGATGAACCACCTGCAGTCCGTGGTCAGTCGCCCTGCCAGGCATGGCGGGCCCTCCCTCTTGGCCGTGTTTCCTGGGCACCCCAGGAGCTCAGGCTCTCTGCATGCCCGTTTTGCAGCAGGGTCTGGGGGAGGGCGTGAGGTAACCAGCTCCGGGTCACCCCTAGTGAATGACAGCAGCGGGGTTCAGGTCCAGCACGGGACCCCGGAGCCGCTCACCCCGCTGTCTGGCTCCCGGTACTGGGCCTGGCAAGTTCTGAAGCGGGTTGCCCGGTCTGTGCTCTGGCGCACCCCCTCTCCATCCGGGTCTTGTGGGATTACGTTCAGGGACTTGCCTACCCCTGGATAAGAGAGCCGTAGCCCCGAGGTAGGAATGGGCATCCTAGAGAAAAGCCCGAGGGTGGATCTAGTGAAGGGGACTCGCCACGCCTGTGGGAGGGTGAGGTTTGCCAGGGTTGCTATTGGCCCCGCCTCCAGAGGGCCTTGGCCGTTGTCCTGGCCCTTACGGTGGAATTGGTACTTCTAGTTGCCAAGACTGTAGGTCCCTTTGAAGCGTCTGAAGAAGCGTTGGGGGGGTCACCCCGGGGTAACGCGCAGTGCCGGGGCCCAGGGTGGCTGATCTCCCCGCAGCGGGGCATCGCTGGGCGGCCCAGCTGACCGGCCGCTCTCCTGTGGCTCTTCTGCAGACCCACACCTCCTCCGTAGCCCCACCGCGGGCCCTCGGGCCTAGGCCCATGACGCCGATGCTGACCGCCGCCGCAAGCTAGCGCCGCCGGCCCCCATGCCGGTCATGCCCATCCCGCGGCGGATGCGCTCCTTCCACGGTCCGCACACCACCTGCCTGCACGCGGCCTGCGGGCCAGCACGCACCTCCCGCCCGGCGCGCACCAAGTACAACAACTTCGACGTGTACGTGCGGGCGCGCTGGCTCTATGGCTTCATCCGCTTCCTGCTCTACTTCAGCTGCAGCCTGTTCACAGCCATCCTGTGCGGCGCGCTGGCCGCGCTCTTCTGCCTGGAGTACCTGGGAGTGCGCGTCCTGCTGCGCTTCCAGCTCAAGCTGTCCGCGCTGCTGCTCTTGCTGGGCCGTCGGCGCGTCGACTTCCGCCTCCTGAACGCTCTGCTCATCCACGGCATCCGAGTCACCGTGCTGCTGGTCGGCGGCCTGGGCTGGTGCTTCATGGTCTTCGTGGACATGTGAGGGGCGCTGGAGCCTGGCTCCGGGTGGGCTGGCTGTGCTGCGTGGTGGGCGATGCGCCGTGGCGACCTGTTCTTTGCTGGGGAGGGCGGGTCAGGGCCCTTGCACTTTTCACCCACCGACGCACGCTGTCTGCAGAAGTCCCACCCCTGCGCCCGGTTCTGGCCCAGGAGAGAAAAGGGCTGAGACTTCTGTGAGGAGAGCACGGTGCCTCCTGCTGGTTTGCTCCTCCAACTACCCCTGTGTATGTATTTAGGAGCCGCGTCCCCGGCTGCCAGCCTGCAGCTCCAGCCTATACTTTGTAGGCTGCGCTGTGGGGTGCCGGCGGTCCACCCTGTGCTTGGAGAGCCTCTGGGCCCCTGTCCACTCTCCAGGACGCTGGCATTACCAGTGGTGTGCGAGGTCCTCCAGGCTAGCTGCAGAGCCTCTTCTCATTCACCCCTGGCCCCTGCCCAGCCTTAGGGAAGCGTCAGGCTCTGCTAGCCGATAGCCCGCACTGCCATGAAGCTCTGCGCTCCGCCCTGGGCTGCCCGAGTCCCGGCGCAGTCCACAGATCCTCCTCCCACGGCCACCTTGAGAGGCACTGCGGGACCTGAGCCCCAGGCTGGGCTTCGGGGTCACCTTGGGGGGCCTGGACGCAGTCCAGTGGGGAGTCCCAGCTGTAGCAGGCTCGTAGATTAGACTAGCTCAAGGAAGCACCAGGTCCAGGGTAGATCTGTCTTCCTTCAGGGCAAGTCTTTTGAGAATGTCAAGCTGGATGCTGTGATCTCTTCACATGACTATTTTTGGGGAGGCAACTCAATTCCTTTCTTGCTTTTGGAGGGGGAGATTTTGGCCTGTCTTCCTTTGAGGAACACCCCGAAATGAGGCCTGTGTGTCTGGAACAGGTGTCATGGCCTCTGAGTGTGCACCTGGAAACAGGAAGCTCTGGGTTTCAGAAATGCCCCTAGAGTCAAGGGTGTGCACCTGGGCTGGGCCCCCGGGGAGGGCTCTACTAACCCTTTGTTCTTGCCTCAGCAGCCATTAGAGCAGCTAGGGAGTAAAAAGCAAAAATGAATGTGGGTCAGAAAAACACAAAGGGCCAGGGTTTGGGGGGCTTTCAGTTGCAGAGAGAAGAGCACATGAGAGGGCCAACGTCTTACCCAGACCCCTCACTTTGGCCTTCTCCATCAGAGGGGGCCAGGGTGGCCACTGCGGGCCTTGCTGTCAAGTGAGGGGTCATGCTGATATTTATGCTGGACAACAGGCAGAGATGGGTACGGGACCCAGGCCCAACATGGATGGTGACAGGTCAGCTGATGCCACTTTACCTAACTGGGCATGGGCAGCAGCCAGGGGAAGCTGTTGTGTGCCACTGGAAGCAAAACCCATATCAGGTAGAGAAAGCAAAAAATACTTGGCTGTAAACCACGCTCTTTGATTTGTAGCCAGCTTCTCGGATGATTGTCGACTTGAGGTCAGCGGGAAGGCCCCTTGGACGAAGTTCTCTTAAGAGTCGAGTCTGTCTGAGTCACGCGGACAGCAGGCGAGGAGCGTGCTGCGTGGGT
The DNA here is from genome assembly GCF_030020395.1 of Manis pentadactyla. NCBI lineage: Eukaryota > Metazoa > Chordata > Mammalia > Pholidota > Manidae > Manis > Manis pentadactyla. The sequence continues at coordinate 220,420,950 of NC_080021.1, forward strand.
CCCGCTTCTCGGCACTCAAAGACTCATTTGCACTAAATCATGCTGTTTCCTAAAAGCTTCATTTTGTGTTAACTAACTCAATGCTACTCAGATCCTCCGAAGCCCCCCTCACTGAGGTGGGCGCATGTTGGGGTGGCTGGAGGAGTCTGGCTGTGCCACCTCGAATGTCAACACGGCAGCAGTGAACACAAAGCTGCCCCGTGTCTTGAGTGCCTGTTCAGTTCTTTATGAAATGAGCCACCTGCATTAAACTTATTTTTTTAACATGTTGTTGGAATGATTGCTTAAAAGTCAGAAAGTTTATCCTTTTTTAAGGATATAACCAAAAACGCCACAGATGCCATTTGTCACAAAGCGATCATCTGCAATACCGGGGAAGGAGTAAATGTCATGGTCTGTGGAGGGGCCCATCCTGACCCTGAGGCCCAGGATTCCTCTGTGAGAGCCTGTCCTGGGGATCTGCCCAGAGAACACCAGGAATTCACCGGCACTGGCCGAGGGGCCTGGCGAGTCCCCAGGGCCGACTTCAGCCAACAGACTCCACCTCCAACAGGACGGAGACATGCCTTCAGCTCTCAGTGCGTGGAAACCCGATTCAGACCTGTACCTGCAGCCTGAGCTCAGTTTCAGGGGAAGGTAATATGCGAAGGAATAAAAACCGCAGAAAACCAAAGTTGCAGTTCTTATTTAACCTAAAAACACTGAAAAATTCGAGACACATTATTAACTTTGTATCTTTATTCTGTACAGGTCTCTCTAGCTGCTGTGCCAGGGACGCATGTCTGCAGAGACTCCCAGCACAGTGATAAGGACATGTGCCTCCCAGCGGTCACGGCGGCCAGGAAGCCAGAAAGTGCCATCAAATGGGGGTTGGTCACATCACAGAGCAGCCTATGCGCCGCTCCTGGAATTTTGTGGAACTAGATGTTTTAGAAGAAAATAATCAAGTCGTCTGGGGGCTTAGCTTTAGATGGCAGATGGTTGGTGGGGTCCTTAGCAAGCCTTGGCCCCGATGCGCAGCAGACAAGGCTTAGGAAGGGCTTCTCTCCCAAAGCCTGGCTGGGGCTTGGGTGGGCGCATGAGGAAATGGGCCGGCAGAGCACTTGGCCTCCCTCGCGCCCCTGGGTGTGGGTGGCAGTGGCCATACGCCACCTCTGTCCCAAGTTGCCCTCTCCCCACACCAGAGCCTCAGGGACGCAGCCCTGCTAGGGGCTCCCACGGGCCTCCCCGCGGCCTCACTTTGCTTCAGGTGAGTTGGAGTTTCTTCAGGGGCTCAAGACCAGTTTCCTGTTGTCCAGACTTACGCGCTGTGGGAGTGCGGTCTGCTGTCCAGTGCAGAGCCGCCAGCCCCACTAGGTTTGCTGTGGCTGAGCAGAAGTCTGATTGGATCAGCCACACATGGCTTGAGGTCATCTCGCTGGGCAACAGAAGGCACAGGCTAGGTGTGTGCAAGCCAAGGCAGTCAGGTGGGGTCCCTGCCAGACTCCCATCCTCTGGGCTGAGTCAACCTGACATACCCCTGCGTGATAGTCACCGTTTTTAAACACCACTTGCAGAATGGCTAGGCTACAAGAAGGTGGGTGCGATTTGGTGGCAGACCCTGGCAACCCAGAAGTGCCCTAATTACCAGTTAAGGCACGTTGTAGCCAGGGACCCCAGCAGCAGCACACGGGCCCTGTGTCCCTGCCCAGAGGGGGCCCCTCACAGGCAGCTTTCTTTGGAACATGAGCATTCTGCTGAATCTTATTTAGAGCAGATGTGTTTGCTCATTGTGGCTGCACATCTCTATGAAAAATGGAATGACCTGCATGCTCAGAGGCTTCCAGTGGCTGTGAGGAGTCAGGCCAGGGGACGAGCCAGGACAAGACCCAGCCTAAGCTCAAGTCCCAGGGCTGCACCAGCAACAGCGTGGAACTGGAGCTGGTTTAGGAGACAGAATTAATCCTCAGAAAGCTGTCAGTCCTCAGCCACTCGCCCTCTACCCCCGAATGGCCCAGGCTGCCTGTGCGGTGGAAAGTAGCCCTGGGAAGTGACCCAGGAGGGTGAGGAGGGCCACCTGCAGCCCGGGCCAGAGGCCAGGCCAGTGCAGTCCAAAGAGGAAGGAGAGTGCCTGGAAGCTGGCGATGTCCGGAGCGACAGCTCTTGGTTAGCGCGTGGATTTGGGAGCTGGGTGCCCAATCCCTGTCTTCAAACTCGGAAGGTGGAGGAGGGCGGGCAGGCCTGGACCAAACTCAGCAGTGGCCACAGAGAAGGAAGCGAGCCAAGTGCGGAGGAGCAGCGCCCATGGGAGAGCGGAGGGGGTGGGGGCCCCAGGAAGCAGCAGCTGGGAGGCAGGCTCCTCGCGGGGTGTGGGAGGCACAGGGGAGAGGATGGTCAGATCCAGGCGGGGCTGTCGCCGAGCAGGAGTTATGCCGAATGGACAGTAGGGAGGTCGGGGCCAGGACAGGAGCCTGGGAGAGAAGGGGGGGGAAGGTGAGGCAGCCAGGAAGAAGTGCTTCCCTCAAACGGGGAGACCAGGTGCAGAGTAGGGCTTCCTGTGGGCAGGTGTTGGAAAGCCCAGGCCTGCCTCTGCCTCCACAAAGATATGGGCAGGCTTGGTTTCCAGCCTGGCAGGGCCGGCTGTTCCTCCCAAGCCAGCTCTGGCGAGAGTGAGAGGTGGGCAACGGCAGGAAGGCACGGTGCCTTGGGAATTTCTAGAAGCCAGGTGTTTATCTGAGCAAGTGGGAGGCTGTTTAGGCCCTGGGCAGTGGCGGATGAGACAGCCTCCACAGATGCCCTCCTCAGCACTCGGCTGCTTCAGGCTCATGGAGATCTGTGGGGGGCAGTTGGACCCCTGTGTCCCTCGCCCCTCCACCCCCTGGGTGGTGGCGGTGCTGGACAGCCTCAGGGAAGGGGCACCATCCCCACCAGGAGGCTGGGGTCAGTGCTGGACCAGAGCGTGACCCCCAGAGCTGCTCAGAGGACAGGCGTCCGCTGGGGCTCACATGGATGCTGACGTTCCCTGACCTTGAGAGGTCCCTGTTGCTTCTGGTGCCTGATTGGATGAGGGGACAGGAGGGCGGCAGGCACGGGTGCTGACTCAGCACTTTGCTCCCTCTGCAGAGGCCAGCACTTTGCGCTCCTGGCTTTGTGGTGTTTGTGAAGGGCGCCTCTGCACCAGCCCCTCCAGGAAGGCCCTGACTCTTGGCCCTGGGAGGCCGCCCACCCCAAGCGGGTGCTGCTTGCAGAAAATCGCCTGCAGTCTGGCACGTACTGACAGCTCCCCAAAGAGGGAGCCTCCCGCCAGCATCCTTGCCGGGAGGGGACAGGGACACAAGGGTGCTGCTGATTCAGCGGCTGGTAGGCCGCACCCCTCCCCCAGTCCGGCGGGCAGCATGCCCAGGCCTGCTGGCAGCCATGTCACAAGGGGCCTCTGGCAGGATTGCTGTGGCTGTTCGTGTGTGGCCCGCACTGCGCCTGCTGGGTGGTAGATGGACACTGGGGGAGGGCCTGCCATGGGCAGGCTGCCAGGCACCCCTGCTATCCCTGTGCCCCATTTCCTGCCACGGCAGTGGCCCCGAGAGGGTGCTGGGTGAGTAGGGCTACTGTGGGCTCCCAGGAAGGGAGCGCATCCTAGGTCAAGAGGTGGCAGATGCACCAGCCCCGGCCACATGTGGTCTCCCCGGATCCCAGGTCTGAGGCAGGTGTCCTCCACCTCTGACCAGTCCACCTGTGGTCACCTGCCACCAACCCAGGACTGGAGGCTGGCTGACTGGGGTAGAGACAGGCTGCCCTGCTGGCCCAAACTTAGCTCCAGACTGGACAACTGATGGGAGCAGCCCGGCTGAAGCTGGAACCCCTAGGGCCCAGCAGTGGGACAGGGGCAGGAAGGAGCTGGAGCCACTGTGCAGCAGGTCCTGTCAATGGCCGTGAGTGGAAGTGGGCTCCTTCCTCCATGTCCCCATCAAAGAGAGGACCACGGGCATCCAGCAGACACCTGACAAAGGTGCAGGCCTGGAGCCCACTGAAGAGTCTGGGAAGGGCAGGGGACAAGCCACAGGAAATGGGCCGGAGGGGCGGCTAGGCTGGGTCACAGGAGGGGCAGGGCCTGGGGCAGCCCACCCAAAAGTGTCCAGACCCCCGGAAGTGGTAGAGGAGTGTCTGCAGACAAAGCCCTAGAGGCCGACGTGCGTGTCTGGATGCCCACGTCCATGCTCCCAGGAGCTGCATGGCGACCGCCATACATTACTCAGGAAGGTGCTCCCATCAGCTCAGTGTTAATGACCATTCCTGGAGGAAATGCTGTGTGAATATTCATAGAGAAGTCAATCACACCAGGCTGGAGGTGGTGTCACAAGAGGGGCAGCAAGCAGCCAGGTGGCCCTCGGAGGAGGTGTGTCCCCTGTACCATGGGGGGCAGGCTCCAGACTGGTCAGATGGTGCTGCCTGGGAGCCAGTAGGCTGAGGCTGGGCTGGGGACTCATCTGCCATGTGTGGAACCCAGTTGGGGCGCCCTGCTCCATTCCTGGGGTGGGGGGCTCTGCTCCCACGGCTCAGCCCTCACCCCTCTCCTGGCCTGGGCTGCTACCTGGCCGTCTGCCTGCAGTTTGCTCTTCAGAACCAAGGGGCCTCTGCCCTGCCACTCAAGGCAGGCCGCCCTTCGATGATCTAAATCTGGGTATATTTCAATTTGTTATTTACAACAATGCCATGAGACATAATGGTAACGTGAATCATTTGTACATATTTCAGGTTGTGTGTGATACCCATCTGTTTTCCCAGCCCTCCTGGTCCACTGAAGCCCCTAACACACACAGTCTCCTCCCCAGGGCCACAGCCAGGAGCTGGTTCAGCCTGTGCTGAGCACCCACCTGGGTCATGCGCAGATGAGGCAAAGAGGTGCCTTTCCAAGCAGCTGCAGCCCCGTTTGGTACCGCCCCTACTCCCACGGTGTGGCTGGGGTGTGCAAGCACGTGTGCTTGTGTGTGTGTGTGTATGTGTGTGTTCTGCTGCCCAAGGCTTTAAATCCTGGCCCTGTTTGCCCAGGGAGCTGGCCCTGCCACCCTTTGCAGCCCGGGCTCCCTTCAGGCGCTCTTGGAGAGAACTGAGGGCTTGGGCCCCTTGGGAACCAAGGAGCCCCAGGCGGCCACTACCTCCGGGTTCCTGCCGAGCAAACAGCCTGCTGTAAAAGCTGGAAAGCAAGCTTGCTGGTTTGCCTTTACTGCATTTGGGTCAGATGGTCACTGTGTGAGCTGACGCTCAGGGAGAAAGGCCAAGGCCGTGTCCCCTGGCCGCTGTGTGCATGGAGGCTGGCTCCTCTCCAGGACCAGCTCTTCCTGGGAGATAAAGAGGCAATCCAGGGACAGCCGGCCTTGTGGCCCAGAGTGGACAGAGCTGCTGGCCTTCCCTCAGGGTGGGTGGAGCTCTTGACGTCCCCTGAGACCCACACAGCCCCCTCCTCCCCATCCCACCGGGGGCAGGAGGCCAAGGCTGCAGGCCCTACCCCGGGCCAGTGCAGGATGGCCCTCAATGGCACAAACGCATTCCCTGGTCCTAACTTCATGAACACGTCCTTGGGATCAGCCTGTAGAAGGACGCCCAACCTTCTCAGGGGGCACCACACTGCCATTGTCAAATGAACGAGCAGAGGAGTGAGTGCGCTGCCCTTGGCTCAGCTGCAGCACCTGTGACAGGCCCAGGGTCCCAGCCCGGCAGACCCGGAGTCTGTGAAGGGCTGCTTTCTGGCTCCTAGATGGCCTCCTCTCTCTTGTCCGCTCGAGGTGGGAGTGGTAAGGGAGCGCTCTGGGCTCCCTTTCATAAGGACTCTGACCTATTTGTGCAGCTCCTCTCCCAACCCAGTCACCCCCAAGGCCCACCTCCTAATGCCACACACTTGGGCTGGGACTGAACATATGGATGGCGGACACACACTCAGATGATAGCATGTCCCTTGTGTCCATAGGTCCTGGCACACAGTAGGCCCTTGATGCTCTCTTTACAAATGTGTCCAGGGTCTCTCCAGGCTCCATAGCGGGTCTCACGTGTGTGACATCTTCCAGAATGTCCAAGGGAATGGGTGCTTGCCTTTTGCTGAGTTACACACAATTACGCACCTTCTAGGACCTGGCCCTGCAGTCCTTCCTCTCCCGTCACTTGGTGTCCTCGGCTGCTGCTGAAGGCTTCTCTCCGGAATGTGTGCCCAGCTCTGACCTGCGTCCTGCAGGGGGCACTGACTGTCCCCAAGCTGCAGTGACACCCTGGCAGGACTCGGCCAGGCTGTGCTGCCCTCCTGGGAGGTGAGTCATTGCAGCACCCGACCCTCAGCCTCCTCAGGAGCAGAGAGCAGCAGCTGCTTAACAGCTGCGCAGAATGTTAGAGGGAAATTCAGGACAAAAGAGGAAGAAGACTGGAGCATCTGAATTGAACTGAGGGGAGGCACACAGAAGCCAAAACGGGGCGCCCTAATTCACGCACACACACACCATGGGTTCTGCAGCCACGGAACGAGAAACCAAAATATGCACCCAGTTTCCTTCCATACAAGGGATCCAACTTGCCTGACAAGGCACCCAGATGTCCCCAGCCCCACTGGGGGGTGGCCCTGGGTGCGCAGACCTCAGGCTGCAGAATTGAATCCTGCAGGCCAGGCTGGGGCCCAGAGGGGGTGGCAGAGGGCCCAGCTTGACTCCACCTCCACCTCCACCTCACCAGACTGTGGCAGAAGCCCATGAGCAGATGGGTGCCCATCCGTGGCTCCAGCCCTGCTCCCCGGTGCCACCCGGACCCCAGCCTTCCTGCAACCTGGTGGAGAGCTCCCTGCAGTGTGCTTCCTGCCCAGGCCTGCCCGGCAGGTCAGCTCTCTAGTATTCTGGAGAGGATGGTCCCATGGAAGTAGAAGGCCCCAGAGAAGGGCTTTTCTGGAGGAGCCAGGCTCAAGGTGAGCAAGTCTTCTATCTTCAGAGCGGTCCTCAGCGACTTCCTGCTGCTGGAAGCCCTGTTCAGAGGAGCAGCCGGGCTTGAGCCTGGGCTTGGTCTTTAAGCAGGCAGGCCAGCAGTGAGTGGTCCTCTGGTCCCGTGGCCATGTGCACCCAGCCCTGAGCTGCAGTCTCCCCTGAGCAGCCATGCTGGGCACCAGCTCAGCCTTCAGCCTGAAATGGGTCTGTGTGTGACCGTAAGTCGGTGCCGGGAAAACCAGCAGACCTGTCCCTGGCCGGGCAGGCACAGCTGTGGGCGGACCCAGCCGCTGGCCTCTCGGGGGGTTGGGGTTCTCCGGTCCCCTGGAGCCAGTTGGTGCTTCAATTACAGATGGCACAAATTCCTGGCCTGGTCTCACAAGGTGAGTTTGTGGAAAATGAATGGCTCTGCCTGGGGGTTTGGAGGTGACGTGGACTTTGTGGTAAACAGTATGAATTTACAGCTGCCTGTTCAGCCCTCCAGCGGAAGGTAAAAGGCCCCTGGGATACCCCTCATCCTGTGGAGCCTCCAGAGGAGGCAGGCAGCTCTGTCCAGGTGTCTGCACCCGCTACAGCCCCTCCCAGGGCCAGGAGCCAGGTGAAGCTTCAGGCCCAGAAGAAGCCGTTGTCTGGTTGGTGGGGGCGGGTAGGTGAGCGGAGCGGGGCGGGTGGGGCAGGTTCCTCCATTGCGCAGATATGGGGGCCACAGCCCCACCCCTCGGATCCGTTCCCTTTCTGTGAGTCTGGCCTGTGTGCTCAGCCAGCCTCCCATCTCCCCTGGGGTGTCATTCTGAGTGCAGAGTGGGACACAGGTTCTCCCCGGCTGCTCCCAGCACATACCTCTGGGCTCCTGGCAACGGGTGTGGAGATGTGTGGGGGTGGCAGTTTTCAAAGGGTGGGCCTGAGGGATTGAAGCCAACACCCTTGGGATGCCCCATCCCCCGCTGCAGTTTAGCCCCTGGGCAGGGTGTTCCGCAGAGCCCTGGAAGCGTGGCCTCCCTGCCGGCCCTCCCGGTGGCTTTGTAGGCACCTCGTTCCCTGGATCACTCCTCCCACCAGGAAGCAGGAGTGTGTTTCCCCCAGCCTGGCAGACACGCATGAGGTGGGCGCTCCCTGCTTGGGCGCGGGCTCCAGCTGCAGTGGGACCTGGGTCTGGATGGGCCCGTGTCCCTCGCACAAAGCCCGGGCCCAGGCTAAGGCTGCCCAGGTGACCAAAAGTGCTCTTCTGCTCCTTCTCCCAGGCTGACCACCTCATTCTGGCAGCTTGAATCTCAGCCGTCAGGTCCCCACCCGTTTTCCAGGGCACACGGAGATGACAGACAATGGCAGAGGCCCGCAGGGACCGGAGCTGTGGCAGCCGCGGAGCAGGGCTGGACTTAGTCACTCCTACGGCCCCAGCAGCCGCCTGGGGTGGACAGTTGGTCCTCAAGGGCCAGGGGCTGCACTTCTGTCTGGGCCCAGACTGCAGGGGCTGAGCGGGCCCTGCAGGCCACGGGCAGTTCTGGGAGCTGTGCCCACATGGTCATAGATGGGCCAGGGAAGTGGGCCGTGCCCACCCCTTTTGCCCCTCCTGGGAGGGGTGGTCGTGAGCAGGTGACCCTCTCCTGGGCAGCCACCTTGAATGACCTCAGGAGCTTGCTCAGTTGGCCCTCCTGCAGGCAGGACCTCTATGTTGGTGACCAGCTCGCTGTAGGATGTGTGCCATGCTCCCCCTCAGCTGTCCCCGCCCAGGAGAGTCTGCGTCCCCGCAGTAGCCACCCACTGCTCATCCCCACCCAGGGGGCTCACACAGCCACATGGTGGGTCTGATCCCCCAGACCCTTCCCCACCTGAGGAAATGGCCATCAGGGCCCGCTCTCCGGCCGTGGTCTGAGCGCTCCCAGCTCCACCCGAGTGCCAGGAGATCTCACCTCCAGGCGAGTCCCAGTGGGTCTGATAGAACATTCTTCTCTACCTAGCAGCCAGGAGACCACTTAAGCACACACATGGGGCCCAAGAGAGCTTGCCTGGTGCTTGGAACAAGGCAGAGTCCTGGCCCTGCTAACCAGCCCTGCATGCCACCCCATCCCTGTGCCCACTGGGAGCCTGTCCTCACAACATCCAGAGAGCTGGCCCCTCACGCTGCCTGTCAGGTCTCTGCCAGGGGCAGCTTCCCCCCAGGTGCCATGCACAGCTCCTGTTTTGTTCTTGTGGAAAATATGCATAACATAAGAGTTACCGTCTTAGCTGTTCCTAAGTGCACAGCTGGGGCATCGGGCTCATCTACGTGCTGTGCGGCCGTCCTCACCATTGTCTCCAGAACCTTCCATCTTCCCAAGCTGAGACTCTGTCTCCGATAAACACTCAACTCCCTCCCCCTCCCTGGCCCTGGGCCCCACCACCCACTCTCAGGCTCTATGGGTGTGGCTCCTCCAGGGTCCGGGGTGAGTCATTAGCATTCCATTGTCTGGCTGGACCCCATCTGCTTCACCTCCCAGTGGACTCTGGGGTAGCTTCCACCTGTGGGCTATTGCCAATAGTGATGCTATGATCATGGGTACAGATATCCGAGATCCTGCTTCCAGTTCTTTTCATTCACACCCAGAAGTGGAGCTGCTGGGTCCTGTGTAAGTCTACGTCTGATTGTTTGAAGAGAAGCACATTGCGAGCCACAGCGGCCGCACCATATCTCAGTTCCCACCTGCCGTGCACGAGGACCCATTTCTCCATGCCCTCCCAGCGCTGGTTAGTTTGGTTTTTTGGTTTTTTTTTTACTCTAGCCGTCCTACTGGGAGAAGTATCTCATGGTGTGCACAGCACTTCTCAGTCTGTGATATTTTCCCCTTTTGTTTTTAACCATCTAGTCTCCCCAGCTAGGACAGAAGCCCCAGAGAACAGCCCTGGCTCACCATGTTCTCAGTTGCATCCCAGGGCCAAGCGGCAGGCCCGGGACACGGCTGTGCTCCAAGGGTCCTGGAGGACGGGACCTTTCTGCTGTCTCTGGAGGCTGTGCTGGACCGGCACTGCCCTCAGCACCCAGCCACAGGGCAGGAGGCTCGCCTGTAGCCCTGCCAGGCTGTTCAAGCCTCCGCTGTGCTATGCTCTCTTTTGGTAAGTTGATTAAACCATCTGCTCACAAGTGTATTAGTTCGGCTGTACCTAGGGCTGCAAGTGGGGACCCACCCGGTGCTAGGAGAGCCAGCTGGGGGGTTGGGATGGCTTCCCTGAGGACCCGGCTTGGCCACCTGGGCCCGAAGATGAACTAGTCTCCGTTTGTTTGCCAAGGCAGAAAGAGGAGGTATGTGGGCAAGGGAACAGCACTTGCAAAGGCCCCGTGGCAGCAGGTGCGGGGAGAGCGGCCAGCACAGCAGGGAGCCATGTGCTGCAAGAAGAGTGTAGGCGGTTGGGCAGGAGGTCCAAGGCTGGGAAGAGAGCAGAGGCCAGCCACTCAGGACTGGTAGGAAGTCACTGAACACAGGTGAGAAGCAGTGAGGCCCCCGCCCGCCCTCCATCTTGGCGGCCCCCCTCCTCCCTCTCTGCACCTCCTCCTTGGACACCACGCTGGTCCCCGGCTCCCGAGTCTGCAGGACATCCAGACGCTTCTGAGGTGGGCCATGCAAACGGGACAAGGGTCACGCCATTGTAAAATCTACTTAGCCTGCAAAAAAGGCCCAGTTTATTGTTTAATTTAATCTCATGCTCTTCTTCCTCTTCTTCCAGCCCCCTAATCAATTAAGTAACTTTGTAACCAGGACAGGAGACAGACCTCTGAAGTGTAAATGAACCTATGTGGATAGAGAATGCCAAGATCCGGGTCAACACAGTCACCTAAAAACCCTATTCTTAAGACAAAACTTCAAAGGAATTATGAATCTCCTGTATACATCATGCCTTACGCTGACCCTTACCCAAAAGGCCCTATAAAACCCCAGACCCTAGACCCGTAAGTGTCCTGGTTTCTGAGGTTGCCCACACTCCCCCTTCTTTGCGTGTGTGCTTTTTAAGTAGAGCCTTCCCGCTGCTCAGCTCACTGCGTTTGTCTCTGTGCTCGTCCAGGGGTCTCTGTCACTTTGTCATCTCATTCTATATTCTAGACTTAAGCACAAGTCTTCACTTGTCTCCGTTCTACTCCAGATAAGCAGGGAGGGGCTGCTGGGAGCTCTGATTTGGGCTGGAGCTCCCGGCGCCTGGGTGGCCCAGAGCGAACTGCAGCTGTGGGATCGTGCTCCTAGTAGGGTGCCCGAACATCTCCCGTCTTTGCCTTTGGGAAGTTCTCAGAACATCAGCTCACCCACCCAGGGCTCTGCGGCTCCCCCAAATCCTGGGGTGGTGGGGGCTTAGTTCCCACGCCACGCAGATCCAAGCGGAGCTGGACGCTTGCTGTCTGCTGCCTGCAGGGTAGCTGCCGTCCCGGCTCCTCCTGCTTCAGTGAATTCCTTCCTTACCTGCACTCGTCTCGTCGGACCTGCTTGAGAATTCTTTCTCCTTCAGGGATAACTCTTGCCCCACCCTTCCAGGTTGAGAGTACACCTGGTGTGCAGGGAGAGACCTTCCCAGATGCAGCTGCCCAGCAACCCTTCCGCCAGAAACACGGAAGTTTAAGGGCTTCTTCTCACAAGGTTCCACTTGCCTGCTTTACCATTTGCAGGGCAGCAGGGATTGGCCTCGGGGGCTGGGGCTGGAACCCCAGGAGAATGTCACCAGATCACTGCAGGGCAAGCCTGGTGCCTGTTCCAGCACAGCCTGATGCCCCCCAGTGCAGGCCTTGCAGGGGGTGCTGGGTGCCAGGCAGGCAGAGCTAGGAGCGTTGGGAGGCCTGGATGCCATGCTTGGTTTCAGGGTGAGCGCAGAAATGATGCCCCAGAAGGGCTGCCGGCGGCACACCGCCAGTGGGGAGGGGAGAGGAGGGGAGGGGGAGAGGGGAGGGGAGGGGCTGACGCGCCAGTCGGGGGTGGGGGCCTTCTCACCGATCTCCAGAATGGCAAAGAATAGATGTGCGGTGGGGGCAGGGTACCTGAGCTGCGCTGGGGGGTGAGGGAAGGGGTGCGGGGGAAGCGAGGCCCCAGGCCCTTTGTGGGAGGGTGCGGGATGGGGCCCCTCAGCCCTTCCCCTTATGGTCTTCTACTGCAGGAACCTGCACCCTAGGGCCAGACCTCCCCAGCTTGGTCATGCAAATGCGGGATCTCCAGGCACTGGGCCAGGAACAAAGCAGAGATAATGTCCCCTGAGGGCCCAGCAGGGGCTAGTGTTCAGGTGCTCAGGGTTAGCCCCCTGCTGCCAGGGGAGGTGCCTGGGCCTGAAGTCCTGAGCTTGGTTTCTGTCTGGGGTCCGGGTGGGGGTGGGGGTGTCCTGGGTCCTGGAGCGGATGGCCAGTGAGGTCCCTGATGGGTGGCCTGCCCAGTGGCACTGAGGCATGAACATCTCTTGTCCCCTCAGCCCCATGCGCCCCTTGGAGGCTTGGTGGGTACCACCTTGGGGTGCCAGGCAAACTTCCTGGGGACGCTGCCCACCTCGGGTAAGTTACAGGGCTGGATAGAGACTGTTTGGGCTTTAAGAGGTGTGGTGGTTTGTGAGCCCCAAGCCAGGACTAAGTGGGCAAAAACCCCATAGCGAACACCCAGGGCCTGACTTTCACTGCGAGCCTGGAGGCTGTGAGCTGGTTCCCGCCCCTGCCTGGGGCCCCGCACAAAGCCCGCCTGGGCTGCTCGGCCCCCCTGTGCTGCCCAGTTGGCACGGAGCAGGGTTCTAACAAGGGGGAGCATTGTGGCTGCTGGCTTGCGGCCGCAAACGGGTGGCCAGAGCGTCTCCCAGAGCTTTGCTGGGCAAGGGGTGGGGCGTGGGTGTCCTTCCGGAGCCTCGTTACTCTCCCGACAGCTGCCTGGTCCCGGGCTGGGGTCTACCCCACTGACTAATGCTGATGTGCCTGAAGCTGGCAGAAGGCCCTCCCTGGGCCCCCAGGACACTCCCCTCTGGGGGCACCTTCAGGGAGGGACTGGGCCCTGAGACACATGTTGCCTTTGCCCCGGTGGTAAACTGCTCTGTGGACCACAATGCTTCCCCAGAGAGGCCATGTCACCAAAGGCTTTTCTGTGTCCTCACTTCCATGAGGACAGGCAAGAACAGGCCTTTGCTTGCCCTGGACAGCAGCCCCATTGCCCGGTGAGGGGGGTGTGCCGGGCTCCCAGCTGTGCCCAGGACAGGCCCAGGGAAGCATGACTTTGGCGCCCAGCTGTAGGTGGTCTGGCATCTGTTCTCAGGCCAGCATTCCTGGCCAAGGGTCTGGCCACGGGGACCCCACCTGCTACTTTCCTCCTGCTGACTAGGCCCCCTGGACACTGAGGGCAGGAAAGAGCCTCCAGGACTCAGACAGGTGGGCAGGGGGCTCCAGCCCCTCATCAGGGAGGGCATTGCACCCCTCAGGCTTCCACACCCCGCAGATGTCTGCAGACGCCTGCCCTGTGCCAGGTTTCCTGCTATGCCAGGACCGGGGCAGTAGACAAGATGCAGAGCTGCACTTGGGCGGGCAGGGAGTGTACGAGAGGGTTCGTACCAGGGTTGGGTCGGGAAGAGCTGGCTGGCAATGGCTGTCTCCTGTATGAGAGGGTCAGGAAGACCCACAGTCCAGGGATGTCTGGGCAGAAACCCAAAGGAAGTGACAGAGTAGTTAGGGAAGGCCAGGCAGTGGGAATAGCAGGTATAAAGGCCCTGGGGCGGACGTCTGCCAGCAGCTGGAGGGCCCATGCAGAACCCAGTGTGCCCGGAGCTGTAGAGGAACCAAGTATGGCTGAGGAGTGGGGAGCCAGGGCCTGGCCACTGCAAAGTGGGAGGAGAGTTGGGGGGGGCCACTGAGGCCTGAGTTGGGGAGGGATGTGATCTGACACGTTTAGAAGCATCTCTGTGCTTCTGTGTTGTGACAGACTGGGCTGGAGCCAAGAGTGGGGGAGATGGGAGACCGGATTCGGGGTGCTGCAGTAAGCCGAGGAGAGGGGGCCCGAGCTGGGGGTAGCAGTGGAGGTGAGAAATGGTCACTTCCGACACAGTTTAAGGCTGGTGGAGTTGTAAGACTGAGGGCAGGGTGGGCCTGGCTGCGGGGAAGCCCAAGGTGGTTGGCCTGAGCAGCTGGGAGAGTGAGCCGCCATTGGCTGAGGTAGGGGTGGTGGGAAGAGCAGTTCGGGGGCACGGTTAGAGGCTCTGTTCGGCTGTGTCATGTTGGAGAGGCCCTCAGACCCCCACGTGGACAGGTTGATGAGCAGCTGGCCATGGGGCTCTTAGGTTCGGGCGTCTGATGGGACTTAACCCTTCTTGGAGATGAGCCTCAGATGGAGGAAGTGAGCCTCTTTCCAGAACTGATGAGCAGTGTATGCATACCTGCCTCTTTGCAGTTTGGGGGCCATGCACCCCTGCAGTCTACACACAGAGCCCTGGGGACCCAGAGCCCTTGGGGTGGGAGCTCCCGCACCACACAGAGGCCAGGAAAACAAGCATGGAGCAGCCTCTGCTGACTAGTGTGGCTGCAGGGTCCCTGGGAGGAGAAGGGCCCGCCTCCAGACCCCCCCTCCGTCCGGTCACCCCGTCGGGTCTCCACCGAGCCCTCAGACCCCGCAGCACTGCCGCAGCACCTGGTGGGCTGCCGAAGGCCCCACCATGCTGGGGAGATCGGGCAGGTTGGACCAGGCCGGTGAGTTGGTTATCTCTGCCTCCCTCCCAGGGGCCCCCAGAGCCTGCTCCCCTGAGGCCCCACCTCGGTGGCTTAACAATTCGCAGACTTATCTTCTGTGACTTCCCCATCCCTCAGCTTGATGTTTCCTGGAGGACAAGAGGAAAAACAACCCACAGACCATGAAAACTCAGGACCAGATGCCAGTACCTCCCTGAGCTGAGAAAACTCACTGGCACCGGCATCTCAGAGCGGCTCTGGTGCTGGTCAGATCCCTTAAGGGGGTCTGTGGCCGCCTGGCCTGCGTGTCGGTGGGCAGTAGGCTGCTGGTTCACAACATCTACATAACCGTGATGATAAAGTGAAGTTGCCATGCAGGCACACAGCCTGGGAGGCTTCTAGTTGGGGCCTGTGAGTGAGCCCCAAGCTAGCTGGACTTTTCTCATCAGTAAAACAGGAAGAGAAAGAGCTGACCTCACAGGCTCACTGTGAATATCAAGTTAGATATCACGCACAGAACATGTAGCACCAGCCTGAAATTGAGGTGTTTGGTGTTGGCATCTAATACCATCCAGTGGGTGCACGTGCATGTGCACACACACATACACACAGGCGTGCCCTGCACCAAGCCCCGTTATCCTTGGGGAACAGGTTTCTGGTTATCTGCTGTCTGCTAAAAACTTTTCAATGTTTAACAAATGTCCTCTATTTAAAAGGAAGGATTTAATATTTAGAAAAGAAAAGTGATGAAAATAATCAGAATGTGCAAATATGTGAGCAGGCCGCCCAGGAGGGCAGGCGCCCTGCCAGGAGCCTAGAACAGGCACCACCCCTCCCCCTGTCTGCACCGCGTGTTGGGAGATGGTTACATGTCTAGACTGTCTGTGGGGTGTATCCACACAGTGACCCCAGACCATTCCCTGGGGAGGCAGGGCCTAGTGGATGGCTGCCTGTCCTGGCCCCAGGGCTAGAAGCCCCAGAGACAGTTGTCTGCACATACTTGTCATTTGAAGGAGTCCTGATTTCCCAGAGGCCCAGGGAAGTCTGCACTACTCAGACCCTAAAAGGGCTCAGGATCCTGTGGGAACCCTGAGACTGCTCAGCTGCTCTGGCCAAGGCGCTTGGCCCTTCTCCCCTGACCTGGGACCCAGAGCCTTCTCCTGGTCCTTGTGCTGAGCAAGTGGCATTACCGTGTTGGCAGCTTACCTCTCTCACTTGTGCCTGCTGGACCATGTGACCACATGCCAAGCCATGTGCCTATCTTTGCAGCAGGTAGAGCCCGAGCAGACTGTCAGACTGTGGGTTGGGAGTAGCCTGGGCCGGGCTGGGGGTGTGGCAACTGGACGGTGTTTAGGTCTAAGTGGGACTCTGGTGATGTGCGGACTCCTTGAGAGCTCACACCTATTCCCCAGAGGGCAAGGCAGGAGTGGGTGGGGGCATGTTTTCTGTGCAGACGTTTTCTGGGCTGAGGTCAGTCTATGCTTAAGGTCAAGGACCCAGCTTGAGGCTGGGGATAGGAGACCTTGGACCAAATTTTGATCATTGTCCTAGGAATGACCTTGGCTAACTGTCCTTCAGGAATTTAGCCCTAGCCTCTGATCCCCCCAGGGGCTCAAAATTAACTCGGGGAGTGGGGTGGGCATCCTGGTTTTCTCATGAACCCCTCCTCCCCATTACCCCGTGCTCAGGATCCCTGAGCTGGTGCCATTTTCATGAGGGGACGCGGGTGCGAGTGAGGGACCCAGGCTGCCTTTGACCTCAGCGGATCACCTGTTCTGATCCTCACCCACCCCAACATACACACCAGGGTTCAGGTGGGGGCGATTAAGGAGACATGGGTGTGTCGCCGGTTTTATTTTCGCACACTTGTTTTAAAACCGCAGGTATGTCTACCGGTGTACGACCTCCGGTGCACGGGGAGCAGCGAGGGGCAGGCGGCTGGACTAGTCGCTGGGGCGCCCGAATCACGCAGGGCCTGAAAGTAGCCCCCGGCCGCGTCTACTCAGCTCTCAGTTCCGCGGCCCACGCAGCAGGCCGGCGCCCTGTGCCTGACTCCTGCAAGGGCGCTCCCGCACCCGCGCTTGCACCGCGCCGCGCACCGGAGCCTGCCCCGGGCAAACGAAGCCGCCGCGGGGTGGGGACGCTCCGGGGCCGGGGACTCGGGGCTTCAAGGTCCGCGTGGGGGCCGGAGGGTCGGGGAGGGTGTGGGTCGGGCCGACACCCGGTGCCAGGCAGGAGCTTGGGAAAGTGGGGCACAGAAGCGAAGGGTGCTGTCCCCACCCTCGCCAGGGACCCCCGTTCCCGCTTGCGACTCCTTGCCCCACCAACGCCCGAATCCGCCAGGGAGCCTTCGCCGCAGCCCCTGTCCCCGGTGTCCCTCCCGGAACCCCCGACCCTCCTCCTTCGTCCCCGCCCGGGACCCTCCGATACCCTCGGCCCACCCGAGAACCCCCGCTCGGGACTCCACCCCCGACCTCCGCCCGGGACACCCCGTCTGCCAACCCTGAGCGCGCCCAGGACCCTTCGCCCCAATCCCTGTCCCCGGCCCCGCCCGGGACCCCAGCGCGCCGGACGCCCACCTGGCGCCGGGGGCGCGCCCCAGGGCGGCGAGTGCGCGCGCGCGGCCGGCGCGCTGTCCCTTTAAACGGCCCGCGGCGCCTCCCCGCGCCCCTCCCCGCGCCCCGCCCCGCCGCGGTGCGGCCGGTGCTGGGCGAGGCCGGAGAAAGTCCATGTGAGCCGGAGCGCGGGGACGCCTGCACTTCCTGCCGCCGCAGGCCGGACCGGGCCGGGCGCCCGCAGGTACGTCAGCTCGGCGCCGCGGGCCGGGGTCGCCGCCGCGCACTTCCCGCAAACTCCGGGCGCGCCGGGCCGCCCAACTCGGCGCGGGCCGACCTCGCTGCCGCAGCGCCGCCGCGGCCCGCAGCCAAGTTCGCGCCGCCGGCCGGGGGGGGGGGGGCGGGCGGCGGGCCCGGCCTGGGGAGGCGCCCCGACGCGCCCCGGCCCGCGCACCCAGCGGCCGGCCCGGGGCGGCTCCCTCCCGCCGGGCTTCTCGGGGACCCTCGGGACGCCCCCCCCCCACCGGGCGGACGGGGCCCAGCTGCGGTGGGGAGGCCCGGGGGACACACCCCTCCCGGCCGGGGGTCCGGGCCGGCCGCGCCTCCGCCCTCCGTCGGGCCCTGCGCCTCTCCCTCCCGGGGGCCCCTCCGGCGCGCCAGTACCCCCGCGTTCCGCTCGCGCCGCCCTCCACCGGGGGAAGGCCTGGGGGCCGCCGTCCGCCTGGGGAGGGGGCGCCCACCTGTCACCCGCTAATGTGTCCTTGCGGAGCTGAGGTCTGGGGCTCAGGCCGCCGCCCCAGGAAGCTCAGAGGTGACCTCTGGGCCCGCTGCCTACCCCCGTGGCCAAGGCAGGGGCCCCCAGGTCTGCCTGGAGGCTGGGGGGCATGGGGTCAGAGGTCACCTCCAGGTCCCCTCTTACAGGCTTCTCAGAAGTTCGGTCACAGAGAGTTGGGACTGGTGATTGCCGACTCTCTCCTGATGCCCTTTCATTAAACCTGTGGATTTGCCGTTGTTCAGTCTCCTGGCCGATCCCGTGGCCCCCTCCCCCTCCCGCTGGGGTCTGAGGTGTTTGCCCATGTGGGCAGTTGGGCGGCTTCGCCCTGTGGTATTTCTTGGGACGCACTGGCACCCAGCATGTGTCCCCTGGCTGCGTGTTCTAGCTGAGGCCATGCTGGTGCTCTGTGGGGCTGGGCTGGGGGCAGCGCTTCCTGCCCTCAGAGTGCGCCCCATCCAGGAAGGCTGGTGGTTCTAGCGCCCTGCCAGCACCTCGCTGGGCCCGCACGCTGCCACCCACTCCCCAGCTTCCCAGGCTGCTTGGCCTCCGGACCCCTCGCTCCGCCCTCCCTCCCGGTTGGCCCAGGTGATGACTGCAGGAAGCCCCAGGTGTTTCTCCCAGCCCTGTGTGGGGTGTTTTTTAAGCCTCACCAGGACTCCAGGAGAGGCAGCTTCCATTATTGGCTCCATTTTCCAGGTGGGGAAACGAGTGTCGGCAGGAAGGAGCCAGGTGGGGGGAGCAGGCGAGCATCAGGCAGCCGGGCGCTGCCTTCCGACCAACCAGCGCCCCCTTCTCCCCGTGCTCTCTGGGTGCCCGTCCCCCCCAGGAGGCCCATTGGCATCTCCCCATGGGTCATTCCACCAATGGGTGGCACTTCGGCTGGGGCCTGAGTACCGGAAGTTGACAGCAGCGAGACCCGAGATGGTTGGCCCCGTTCCTTTGGTGAGCCGGCTGGAGGGAGCACAGGAGTAGAACCCTTGTCACCTCTCGTGGCCAGAGATCTGTTTTCAGTGGTCACACCCAGGGTGGGGACAGTGCTGGACGTAGTGTCTGGTACAATGCTGACGCTAAGCCATCTCGCCTGTCCTAGACTCTTCAGGCGTTTGTCACTCTCCCCTGAAGGGTGGTTGAGGAGGAAATGCTTGTGTATCTGACTGGGACCTCTGGGCCACCACTACCTGCCCGGGATGTCCAGGTTACAGCCACGCTGGAGGGTGTGCTGGGCGGGGTGCGGAGCCCAGCTCTGGGAGGCAAGCTCATAGATGACTTTTGACAAAATCCTGCAAACGTCTCTTCCTATTTCCAACTACAACACAAACTCCATCATTCATTCGTATAAGGGTCCCTGATGGCCAGTCCTGGGCTGTGTTCGCATCCTGAGTTCCGCTCACATCTTGGCCTCTAGGGTCCTGCAGCCTTGCATGGTGGGCTGGGTAGGCCTGGGACCCCCTTGTGGGACAGGTGAGTACTGTGGCCCTGACACTTTCCGGAGTCCCAGGGCCCCCACCTGTGCCCCTTGCTTTGTGCTCCCATCATGCAGAGGCTAAACAGGGCAGGACTCCGCGTGGCCCTGGGCCCCCTGTTGCAGTCCCTGGCGTCTGCCATCAATAGAGCCAACCACCCCACGCTAGCAGTCCTGTCCGCGCCACAGCCACTCCCCATCGGCCCCTCCGGCTCGGTCTGTGCCCCCTCACCTGGGCTCGGCTCTGCCTGGTGCTCCCTGGGCTCTGTTGCCCCCCTGCGCTGTACGGAGTGGGGTGAGAGTCTGCCGAACCGTCTGAGCGTGAACTGCAGTGGCCCAGGTCGCTTCCCCTCACCCCGGAGCGTTCCAGCATGTTTCTGCCAGGGGCCAGGGCCTCCTGCAGACCCTCAGTGTGACGGGACTGCTTGGGAAGTTTGACCATGGCTGAGTTCTCTGGGCAAGACCAGCTGCCTTCCCGTTCAGGGCAGTGTGGGCTGGCCTGGACCTGGGGGGTGCTGGGGCTGGTCTCCCAGGCCTGGTCTTTTGAACGGAGCTGAGCCCTGTGGTGTGGTTTCCCAAGGCAGGAACAGGTGCCGCCAGCCCCCAGCTAGACCCAGAACTGCTAGTCAGCCCCACTTGGGGAGCTTGAGGCTGGGGGCTGGTGAGGGGCACCAGGGGTGTTTAGGGCTGGCTCACTTGGCCCTTGCCCCAGCCAGGCCCGCCGGCCCGTTGGGGTCTGTGTTCTGGACCCCCCAGCACCCTCTGGAGCCCCTCATTCCTGTCTGGTGCCTTTCCAGGCACCCTCTGGTTCTCCCGAGGTGAGCAGTCCAGCCCTGGGGTGCTTCAGGTGGGGTCGCACCTTAGGGTTAGAGCCAGTGCTGCCCTCACTGGCTCTAGTGCCTGGTTCAGAGATGTGTGCGCCCACACCGGGTCTCTGGACGAGGCCTGTGCCCCCCACCCCTGTTTTCTTTCCCTTTCGGCATGTCCGAGCCACCATGGGGGTGCCTGGGAGGTTTCATCCTCCTTTGTGGACCTGGGGTGCTGGCTGGGAAGCATCCAGATTAACGAGGCCTGAGGCTGAGCAGCATGGGGATCGGCAGGGACCCCAGCGACGTCTGTTTTTCTTTTACCAAGTTCCTGCTCTCAGGAGCTGGCTCTCCAGTCATGTGCAGAGCATGCCTCCTGGCTCGCCTAGGCTTTCCCTGTGTCCCCTGCTTGCTGGGAGCTGGGCCTTCTCTGCCTCGGCCTCTGGCCTTTCTCATTTAAATTTCCGGTTTTGGAAGCTGTGCCCTGTGGGTGAGGATCTCAGCAGGCTGTGGGTGGGAAGACAGAGGTGTCTGGAAGTCGAGGCCCTTGACATTTGGGACGTGAACTTTGGAGCGGGGCTGCCTGGTGGGCCGCGTTTGAGGGGACAGTGTTTGAGGACGAGGGCAGCGCCCAGGCCTGACTGCTTCTGAGCAGAAGGAATGGAGAGGGAATGTGACGGTGACTCCGGGACCCCCTGCCCTTCTGTTCGCTGGGCCTGAGTCCAGGCTGGAGCAGTGGGAGCAAGAGCTTGCCCCATGGTCTCTCCCAGGTCGCCTCCAGCCCAAGGCTGTGTGACCTGGGATGGGTAACTTACCCTCTCTGAGCCCTGCTCAGGCCTGTGTATTGGGATGCTACTGAGGAGTGTCCTTATTTGGTGCTGGGAGGCTGCTGGGAGGCCGGGTTGCCCTGCGGAGGCCCTCTGGGGTGCCCCTCCCTGGCAGGAGCTGAGCCAGTCGGGGCACATGCCCCTTTAAGGGGAGGGTGCTTCTCAGGCTTCAGGGAGGACAGAGGCATACTTTTCTCCCACAGGGAGTGGAGAGTGGCTCTGGGTCTCTGAAGGAATCTTCCCCCTCCCCTTGGCCCTGGGTCCTGGCATCCAGGAGGGCACTTGGCCCCCTTAGGGCTGGAGCTCCTGGGCCCTGCCCAGCGCCTGCCTGGGTGCCTGGGAAGCAGGCAGGGCCGGGGGCGGGGACCACAGGGGCTGAAAGTGCCCATATATAGTCACTGGGCTTGAGCAGTGAGCTGGGCTGGCTGCGGGGCTGGGTCGCAGGCCCAGCTCCCAGGTCCCGGAGGACATCCTGTCTGGGGAGGGTGCTGAGGGGTGCTGGATTTGGGGTAAAACATGAGATACAGCAGCAGACACAGGTTTGGCTCTAGGACTGTTTGTTGATTGAAAATAAAAATCACCCGGGCCCTAGGTTGTCATCACCATCTTTGAAAGCTGGAGGCAGTAATAGGTGGCTGCTGCGTTGGCCAGAGCTCCCTCTCTGTGGGTGCTGGCAGGATGTCTGCTTGTCCGTAACCCCAGTTCTTGTCCCACAAAATGCCCCCGGATTATGGCAACACCCGTAGATGTACCCTTCCCTATCCCCACAGTACCGGTGGCCCTCCCCACTGGTGGCTGGTATTTTCTGGAAGAGTGCCTCCCTCCCTCCATCTCTGGACGTTGCCTGGAGGCCAGCCAGTGGGGAAGGGGGTGGGTCTGGGCGCTACTGGGATGGGCTTCGGTGGAAGTCCGCTACCCTGTGCCTCTTGGTCAGGAGCAGGAGGAGGTTGTCGTGGGCTTTCTCACGTGTGGGGTCCCCCTGCGGCATCCCTTGTGGTCATAGTTCCCCACCCTGGCCCTCAGCATCTGTCCAGCCCCGCCTCCCTTCCTCGCTGGGCGCCTGTTTCTGCGCCGAGGGAGAAGGGACCGCCTTTGCTGCATTCCTGACTTTGGTGCTGTTAAGAAATCACAGTGTTCACATAGTTTAATTTAGTTTCCATTGCACTGCTGAACGAGACGCCTTTGTTAAATTTTGTATATTGATACTTTTTGTTGTTGTCAGCAGTTTTTTCTTCCTTTTTTTTGGATATAAAGCCATTAGGGAGAGAGAAGATTAAAAAGATACATTACAATTAAAATGTTAATGAAATCTGCATCATACAACTTTTGAAACCCTTTGGGCATTAATCCTGGCTGTGTCACGTCCATTAACTCGGGCTATTCTTATTCCACACTGACCCCTGCTGAGAGATTTGTGCTATAATTGGATTTTTTTAATAAAAAAGAATAAAAAAGCTTTTAAGAGAATAGAGGTTGAGTGGTGGCCCTAGCTCCTAAATGGGGAGAATAAAGGGGGGCGGGATGAACTCTTACCCTATGTTGGGCACCCCTGCTGAGTGCGGGGCCCCCCACTGCTGTGGACACCCAGCCTGGTAGCCCAGGGGAACACCAAGTGTGGTTGTGCATGTGTGCTCCACCGGTCCGGCCTCTTGGTGAGTGACACCTGTGCCAGGCCGAGGATCACCTGTGCCTCGGGCTGCATCAGGGTGTGGGTGTGCCAAAGCCGAGGGTGAGCTCACCTTCCTGGGGAGAGGACACTGGGTGAGGGTGGCAGGAGTGCCCTGGCCAGGCCCGTGGTGCAGCGTGGAAGGGCTGGTGGTGCCGAGGCCCAGAGAGTTTGAGTTCTCAGGTTCCGTGTCCCCCATGCGCTGCATGGAAGTCTGGCTCTGTGGGCGCTGGGCTCTCCAGCGAGAGGCTGCTTGTGGGAAGGGGGAGACCCTCCTGTCTATTCCCAGGGCCGTCAGGACCCTGCAAGAGTGGCCAGTAGGATCCCCATGAACTGTACACACTCACCCTTCACAGTGGCCAGGTGGTGGGTGGTTCAGGCATGGGTGGTGCCCCTGCTGGGAAGGATCCCCTGGCCTGGGTGAGGCTGGGCCCAGGATGGCCCGTGGTGTCGGTCACGCCAGCCGAGAGGGCTTTCTCGGCCCCCTGGGGCTGCAGTCACAGCTATCACACTGGGAAGCTGGTTGGTGGCTGGCAGCCGGGCTGCAACAGACAGATTTCCTGTCTGTGTGTTTTTGCAACACCTCTCTATAAAGGGAAACATAATTTAAAATATGATTACTTAGTGTTGTAACAGACGCCTCAGCCTCCATGCTATGCCGAGATCATTATCAGAGGCTGATATTAACTTGCAAAGAGTATTATGCAAATTGCCTGCTGGCTTCTCCGGGGAACCTTCTCCCAGGATGCATGTGGGGTGCAGGGCAGGTCCCTGCGGGGGGACGTCGCTGTGTCCCGGGCCTGCCAGCCGCTAGTCCCGGCTCCGCAAGACAGTGGGCCCAGTCTGTCCCCTCCCTGTGTGCCAGGCTTTGCCCCTAGTCTTTGGCTGGTCTGGCGGGGGGGTCACAGGAGGGACGGGGGAGCAGGGCATCAGGATGGACCCAGCTTTGGGGCAGCTCTCGTCCCTAAGCCTGCCACCAGGTTCCATGGTGCTTGCTGAGTGAGTGCCCGCACCATGCCAGGACCTGGCAGGCAGGGGTGGCCCCTCACTGGGGCAGCTGTGATCCTGGTGGCTGTGGTTACTGGTGATGGGCTCTGTCGGTAATGACCTGGAGACCCACTGGAGACCCAGCGCTCTAAGCACTTGTCCTTTCCTGAGGGAGGGCCTGAGGTCACAGTCACGGAGAGCGCCCCGCCCTGGGCTCAGCTGGAGCCTGTTGACCGGCCTAACAGCCTGGTTTGCAGCTTCCGGGGCTGGGGCAGCCCCAAGGGGGGGAGCGTGGACTGCCCGCTCACACCCGAGCCTCCGGAGGGGGCTGGGCTCTGAGGGCAGCTCCCGCCCCAAGGGCAGTGCGTCCCTCCTCCCCCAGTGGCTCCCCAGCTGGTCTTGGGGGGCTGCCGGCTTTCAGATTCCTTCCAAATGCCCTCTGCCCCACTGGGTCAAAGAAATTAGAGCAAGTTTGGGGTAAAAATATTTCTGACCCCACATAGCAGAATGACCTGTATGTGGGTTCTGAGAAGTAGTGTCCACCTGGCAGCCCTGGCAGCCTAGTGGTGTCAGACGTGCCTGAACCCCCAGTGCCGCCGTGATCCCCCACATTGGCCTGCCCACTCCCTGTGAAGGCTGTTGGGATGGGCAGGCGGGGCCAGGAAGCTGGGGACCTCCTCAGCAGAGTGGCCACTGCCCCAGAGCTGGGCTTCAGAGCCAGCGACATCTTTGGGTTTGAATGCTGTTCCTCACTGTGCTGGGCAAACTCCGTGGCCATCCTGGGCCTCGGTTTCCCTGTGTGTGAAGTCAGGGAAGCCGACTGTGAGCTTTAAAGGAGAAACAGGTGGGGCTCACCCTGCCTTTGGGTCGCTAGGACCGCTCTGGAGGGCTGCCTGTGTGCCTTGTGCCTGGACGCCCTGGCTGGGGGCCGGGAGGTCCCCTCTGCAGCCCCAGCACTGGCCCCTTTCCTGCTGTGGCCTGACACCCCATTCTGTGAGTGGTGCTCTCGGGGGAGCCCAGGGAGATGACTGGAGGGGGCCTGCACCTCGTGGGTACCCTGGAGCATGGGGGAGGTGCCAGTGTCTGGGGGCCGGCTAACAGGCGACCACAAACCGGGGGCTCACGGAGACCTCACATCTGGAGGCCTGAAGCCCCAGTCAGGGTGTGAGGGTCGCTCCTCCGGGGCTATAGGGGGATCCTTGCTTCGTCCGGCTTCGGTGTTGCCCGAGATGCCTGGCGTTCCTTGACTTGTAGACTCACTGCTCCCCCGTCTCTGCCTCGGTCGTCACATGGCCAGCTGGCCTGTGTGTCCATCCAGACTGCCCTCTTTGGGGGCCACTGGGTGCAGGGCCCACCCTGACCAGGATGACCTCACCTCCAGGGCCTTAACTAGGCACATCTGAGAGACCCTGCTTCCAAATAAGGTCACATTCTGAGGTTCTGGGTGGATGTGAATTTTGGGACACCCTCTCCACCCCAGTATAGGGGGTGTAGAAACCCTTTAGTGCCTGGAGGTGGGGTTGGGCCTTGCTGACACAGGCCATCCGGCTCAGGCCTGTGTGTGCCCGCCCTGGAGGGTGGGCAGCCAGCCACAGGCAGGAGCCACTGCTGGGTAGAGCCCCCAGACAGTGGGGCGGGAAGGGCCAGTGCAGGTTGGGAGTCCAAAAGGTTTGTTTTCAGGAGCAAAGTCAGGGCTAGGGTGGGAAATGGGGCCGCTGACGGAGGATTGTCTGCGGCAGTGTCTGTGGTTATGTAAGTTTGGGGACGGGAGGCGGTATTTGTGTTAACTGTTGTAACCCAGTTTAGGCAGCCCATCCACATCGTGTGGCGGGGCCTGGAAAGGAGGCACATGGTCACAGAGGAGTCCTCAGGGCCAGGCCTGGCTGTGTGCTGGACACTGCATGCCTCCAATCCCTTCCCCTTGTGTCCCCTTCCATCCCCCTGAAGAAAAGTCAGGTCACAGTGTGCAGGGAGAATCACAAGGGGTCAAAGCACGGTGCCTTGGGAGGAGGTGGGTCTCTGCAGAACGGGCTGGAGGTGGCCACAGTGCCGGGATTGGCAGCGAGGGTCTGCTGCCCTTGGGGTCCAAGCAAGCCCTGGCCTCAGAGAGCCCCCCATTTCAGGCTTGGGACCATGAGGAGCAGGTGGCTTCGGGGCTTAAGAGCCTGCGTGTCAGCCAGGGGCCTGCTGGCAAGATGTGCAGGCCTGGGGCCTCTCCTGCTGGCAGAGCGTGCCGGCTTCCCCGCCCACTCCCTGCCCCCTGGGGCCCCTGCGACCTGACTCCGGAGTCCAGGCCAGCCTTGCAGAGTGCCCCTCTAGTCCAGGTCTGTCCGAGGCTGAGTCGAGGCCCACGGCAGTGAGTCTTGGGCAGGGGCATTGCGGCCGAGTGACTGTCCTGCCAGCTGGAGATGGCACGTTGCAGAGTCTGCGTCTGGTCACTCGGAATTTCTGTCTGATGGCGGGGTTTCCGCAGCGGCCCGTGCAGAGTACAGACAGTGGGCCACACTGGGCCTATGTCTGGGGGAGGAACTGTGTCTTTGGCCCAGGAGGGGAGGCTGTTGAGTGGTGAGTGACAGGGACTTGAGCAGGGGATGTCGGGGTCATGTCAGAGCCAGCTGCCCTGGGAAGGTGGGTCTTGTCCTGGCAGGCACGCAGCCATGTTCTCCACCCCTGAGTCCAGACGCTGTGAGCTGGATGCTGGGCTGACTCTTACTGTCCTGGCCCGCTCTTCCTCCCGGCCTGTGGGGCTCTGTGCAGAGGGTGAGGAGGTGTGCCCAAGGGTGGAGGCCTCCTGCAGGGATGGGTGCACCGGGAAGAGGGGCAGGGGAGCAGTCTCACCCGTGTGCGGCGCCTCCTCCATGCGCCCTGACCTGGAGCTGCGCTGGGCCACCCTGCCGCTCGGTGGGCGCAGCCTGACTGTGGGCAGAACTGCCCAGAGCGGGTCCAGGTCCGGGGTGGAGGGGGTGCTGTGAGCGTCCAGGGCCTTCCTGCCCTCCCGGTCCTGAGACCCGAGGCTGCAGGTCAGGCGCCTGGGGCCGCACTCCCTCCGGAAACCTGGGGACGGTCCCTGCTGGCGCTCCCGCCCCTGCCTCACTGTCACCTGGCTTCTCTGTGTCCAGCTTTCCGTCTTAGGAGGGCACCGGTCTGGATGGGGAGTTCACCCTACGTCGAGTAAGATCTTGACTGATCATACCGCGTTTCACCTAAGGTCATGTTCTGAGGTTTCAGGTGGACGTGAGTTTGGGGGGACCCCATCCAGTCCAATAGTGAAGGCACGTGCAGCTTTCCTCCATGATGGCCTTGCTGCCCCGACACCCCCAGCCCTGGAAGGAGTAGCAGCCCTGCCTGCCCGAGCAGCGGGACGTCCCCGTGTCCCCCGGTCTCAGCTTGGGCCCCTGACCCTCTGACCTTCCGCCCAGGCTGCTCGGTCTCCAGGCACCTCTCTGCTGGGGGTCGGGGGCCACACCCCTGTGTCCGGTCTGGTGGGATGCTCCCTGTCAGCTGGGAAAGAGGTCGTGAGGGGTCTCCAGCCCGAATCGGAGAGGCTGTGTGCACACTCGGAGTTCTCTGCGGGGAACCGAGACCAGCCGGCCCTCTGTGTCAGCACACATGGCTACCGGAGCGGGCGTCATGGTGGCCGTGACGCACAGGGTCATTGCTCTCGCTTGGAAATTTGACGGGATTGAGGGAGTCAGCATGAAATGCTAGTCGTAGTAAGGCTGGCCGTACGTGGGGGTTCACTTAGCAAATGCTGTGAGCTGCTGTGGGAGCCTGCTCTTCTCTGGGGAGAAGGAAGGAAGCAAACGCCAGGTCCTGCTGTGAGCCGGCCTCCCCGCCACACGTCGGGGAGCGTAGTTCGGGGCCAGGGCTCTGGTGGCCTGGCTGCTGAGTGGGGCCGGGCAGCTCCTCCTGCTGGCCTGTCGAGGCTGGACCTTCCCTGCAGGGGCCCCAGGGGTGGGGTGGGCTGTGGGCAGGAGGTGCTGCCTCGGGCCAAGGGGGGACCTTGCCCTGGCTTCTTTCTGGTGTGTCTGCAGGCACCCTGAGGGCAGTGCCGGTGCCGAGTGGGTGAGGGTGGAGTGGCAGCGCACCCACTGATAGTCACGCGGGGCTCCCTGGGTGGGCAGGGGAAAGGCGGCAGGAGCCCGTGGACAGCTGCGGTGAGCCCTGCCCTCACCCAGCCTTACTGGGCCGGGCACATCCTGGTGGGTGGGGCCAAGGCGGGGTGCTCCTGGGCTGCCACCCTGGGTCGGGGTGGCTGCCTGAGGGACCAGCAGGAAGGGGCCGGGCTCTGGTCCTAGGTGGGCTGGCGGGCAGCGGGTGCAGGCCTGGCCGTGAGGTGGACGTCCCTCCCCCGGCCCTGGCTGCTCCTGAAGGTTTCGGTTCCTCCTCGGTGTGTCTTAACTGCGTTCCCATAATAGTCACAATGGAACGGAGCCCTGGGCGGGGTCACTCAGAGCCCCAGCTGCTGAGAGGACATTGCAGTCGCTATGGCCAAGAAACCTCACGAGGAAATTTGTTGGCGCTCACTGTGGAAGCGGATGTCCCACCTGATGGCCCACGGTGGGCAGCTGGCGCCACTGCCGGGAAGAGGGCGGTCGCTGGCTCCCAGGACCCACCCATCCCCAGGCTTGCCGGCTGGGGTTGCCTAAGGGGGTGATGGGGGCAGGTCACAGGTTTCCAGGTGGGCCAAGGTCACGCGCCGACCCCATCCTGCCTCTGTCCAGAGCCCAGGCGAGCCGGCCGGCCCGTGTCTACCCTGATGGTTCTTTCCTTGTGAGTTTCCAGTGGCCCCCGGGGCCCGGCAGGTCCCAAGGTGGCCGTGGCAGTTCTGAGTCTGGTTTGGTCTGTGTGCTGAGAATTCCTGTGTCTCTCGTCGGTCCCAGAATGTACGAGCAAGCGTGAACGTGTTTCTTTTCCCAGATGCTGTTTGCGGTCCTGGACCCCCACCGTGGTGTTTAGGACCAGCACTCTTCCTTTCCCTCCGATCACCTGGAGGGCACCCATGGGGTTGGTGCCGTGCCTCCTGGAGGAGCTGGCAGGAGCCGGCTCGCTGGCCCCGCCCAGGCTGGTGTGGGAGCAGGCCTTCCTGGGGCTGGGGTCACATCTGCTTTGGAGGAGCCAGGTCAGTGGGACGCCCCAGGGCTGTCCTTGTGGTGACTGACCACCAGTGATGGGTACTTACTCTGGAATTTAGAAAGGCCACCGAAGACTTGTGCTGGAGGCATGGTCTGTTTACCTCTCACTGACTTTGCCTTTCACCTGGAAGTGTACCAGCAGGAGGGCCATGGGATCCTGGTGGGCTGGGTGGTGTTTGTGCCACCCACAGGCCACCCCACTCCCATGTCTGGAGAGGAGACCCCCTACTGAGTAACGAAGGGAGTCTCGCAAAGCATCCTCTGTTGGCTAAATCCTGTGCCGCCTGGGCTGGGGCACACCTGGGCACGCTTGGGGGGATGTCCACCGAGGGCTTATGGCATTTTCAGACCCTACTGCTGTGGGCAGCCTGGCTCTGGGGGCCCCCTGTCAGGAGCCCACAGGGTGGTAGTTGGAGGGGATATCCACAGCCCAGGCAGCCCAGCGGCCTCCCACTCCCTTGTGCCTTGTGTGCTGGCCGAGAGGGCAGGCCTGTCCCGCAGGCTATGGGGCTGAAGACCGGGAGCCAGCCCTCCCCAGGGTGTCTCGGGGTCCACAGGCTCCTCCCCACCAGCCCAGCCTCGTGCTGCCCAGAAGCCAAACGGCGCACCACTGGCCAACCCCACAGGGCTTGGTGCCCTGATGTGCAGGTCGGCGCAGCAGCTCGGGACTGGGGAGCTGGGGGGGCGGGCCTCCCTGGTTGCCCCCTTGGCACCCCCAGACCGCTCATGCTCAAGATCTCTGAGGCCCAGGATGGCTGCTCAGACACACATGACTAGTTCTCAGGTTCTGTGCCCTAAACTGATAGAATGCGCACTTGAAAAAGCCATGACTGAAGCCAAATTAGCATATTTACCTTCAGCGCTCCCACGGGCACCATTAGGGGCTTGGAGATGCCATGGCGGCTGCAGCATGTGGTGACAGTGACCGTGGATGGGGCCCGTGGCACCTGGCTCTCCGGGCTCCTGAGTGCTGGTCCAGCCTCCCCCGCTGCTCTCGGGGCCCCTGGCACCCTCGTCCCGGGAGGTGGTGGAGACTGAGTAGTGGGCTGTGCTCCAACCCCCAGGTTGCAGGGCCCAGGCCAGGGCCCACGCACCCACCCCACCCATGATGGCAGCCCTTCCCACGCACCCACTCTAGGCCTTGCTCAGCCCCGTGTGTCTGCCGGCCTGGGCACCCCAGGCATGTCCTCTGGCCCAACTGCATTCATCAGCTTCCCGCCCAGGAGCATCGAGCCCTGGGGTCCTGTCTGGGTGAAGGGGCCTTGTGTCCACTCCTAAGAGCCAGGTCCCAGTTCCCCACTCAGAGCCAGTGTCCCAATCTATAAAATGGGGGCAGCAGTATCTCTTGAGCTTAAATAAAGAAAAGCCTCGAGGGATCTGGAGGTGAGGCCATGGAAATAATTCCCTAGGTGGTTCAGGGGCCCTTCCACATGTCCGCCCTCCTAGTGGAAGCAGGATTCTGAGGCCAAGGGACTGAGGTTTGGGAATTCTAGGCTAAGGGGAGTGGGCATCCAGGGAGCCCCTGGCTGCTGCTGTGCAGGATTGAGGTGCCTGGGGCCCTTGGGGGGATTGTACCCTTCAAATAGTTTTTTCTTAAACTTCAGCATGGATTGTCTAGATGCAATACTGAAAATTGTATGATAAAGAACACTATAATGATATTTGTTTTGAGCACACCTTTGTAATGAGGTACAAACTAATACTCAAATTCATCAAACTGCTTTTGCTCACCTTTTATTACCACGTGGGTGGCTGTTTTAAGCACGCCTAGCCGTGCAACCCACAGACCAGCTCCCAGATCCCGGATGAGGATTTGATCTACTTTTATGCAGCCAGTGTACCTGTGTGTGTGACCGGGGGCAACCCTAGACCCCTCTTGCTTGCACCACTGCAGCCCGGCTTCTGGTGCCTGGATGGGTGTGCTGTTCTGGAATCGTGTATGTGGGCTGGGGTCCGCTGCTTTGCTCAGCACTCTGACGTTCAGGGGTGCCCGGTGAGCACTTCCTGGTGGGTGGTGGTCCTCGGGGGATGTCCCCACATTTTCAGGATCTAATCTGATGCTGTCAGTTTCTGGGTCATTTGCACTTTGGGGCTCTTAGGAGCACCCCCTGCTAGGAAGCTTCTGGGGCTGCAGTGCAGGTGACCCCCTGCAGGTCGCCCACGTGGCCTGTGCTGGGAGGCCCCCTGCATCTCCCCTACAACTGCCTCGCCCGCCTGGCCCCTTTGGGGAGTGCCTGTTGAGGCTTCTGCCTCCCTCCCTCCTTCCTCAGTTTACTTTTCTTCATTTACAGATTCTGACCGCACACCCTTTGCTTTGCAAATATGTGCTCCTCGTATTTTCACGGGGAGCATGGCGTCCCTGAGGTCCACGCGTGCTGTGGCGTGCTCGGCCCTCCTTTTGAGGGCTGAGTAATACTCTGTGGTGTGGACAGAAACGCTGGCTAAGAGCTTTTGAAGAACTCAGTATTTGTAGTCATCGAAGAAAGAATGCTGGGCTTAGCTTTTTCAGTTAGTTACATGATTGCTCAATGTCCTTCAGGGCAGGAAAACTTGGCCTTTTGGGGTTCTCTTTGCTAATGGACAAATCATTATGTGCATCTCTTTGGGCACAAGTCTAAAAGCTAACTGGTCACAGTCTGGGATGTAATCAATATCAAATAGCACATCAAATGGGTATGAAACAATCCTCTGAATCAAACAACCCTGGTGGGCCAGCTGGACAGCCCCCCATCACGTGGGAGGGGCACACAGTCACCCGTATATCCAAGCTTTTGACAACTGTCCTTGACAGTAACCTTTTGTGGCCCTAAGTGTTCTCCAAGCAGCTTTAAAAGGTGGCCGTCTCTCGTGTGGCCCATTGCGCAGCGTAGCAGGAGGAGCCTGGTGGCCGAGCCTGTGCAGTCTGGGAAACTGCTGCTCCGGCCCATCCCGAGTCCTCAGGGGCCCCCCCTGTGCGGAGCTTCCGCCTCAGCCACCGGTCTGCTGGTCCGGGGCCCCGTCGGCATGTGAAAGGGGCCGGCTTCTTCAGGACCCTCTGCCATGAAAGGGAAAGAGACTGTCTTGAGTCCCGAGGCCCCGGGAGCAGGCATGCCGTGTACACAGTGTTCCCTTTAGTCTGGAACCAAGGCTCCTGTGCGAGGTGGACCTAGAATAGGGCGGGTGTTCTTCCCTGATATTCCAGCTTAAACATGAGCCCATGACCGCGCCGCCATGAAGGCATCTGGAGACCTCGTCCCTTCCTCGGTGGGCGTGACAGTTGTTAAGGGGCAAGCATGGCCTTTGTGGACGGCCCTCTTTCTGGCCTGCAGCTTTCAGGGAGCAGAAGCCACCTGTTGATGGCCAGACGGGATTAGTTCGTTTTACAGCCCATCCGTGCCAGCCTGGAGGGAGGCCTCTCCTGGGCATTGCATGAGGGTTTGGTTACGGTCCCCTGCCCAGTAAGAACACAAATGGACAGTGGGGTTGGGGGGGACCAGTCCCGAGCTCCTGGGAGGGGCCGTGTGAGAATTACATTCCTGCCGGGGGCGCTTGCCAGCCCAAGGAAAGCCAGCCGGGGATTTGGCACCGCTTCCCGGGCAGCCCCTACTGTGGAGTGCAGAATACCGACACACAATAAACCCAGCATCCCCGATTTGCACGCTGGAAACAAACGTTTGGGAAACTACAGAGAATGGTCAAATGCAAAGTCCAACTTCATTTATTTTAGGGTCTGGTTTGGAGAAGGCAAAGTCAGCAGCATTATCAGAAGAGATGTGGACACTTGATTAAGTAGAACAATGAATGGTTTTAGCCTGGCTGTCTGTTAACTGGAGGAGCAATCCAGTTTTTTTAAGCAGCCTTAAGACATCAGTAACTCCTTTGTAAGGAACCTGAACTACTTGGGGAGTAAAGAACTTAAACAGTAGGCATGGACGTGGCCTAATCAGTGCAGAGCACTAGAAGGTGCTCACTCATTCCTTGTTTCGGTGACGGCTGGCATGGAAAGATATTTATCTTCTATCCGGTGGCCTTGATCAGCTCACTTACTAGTTCTAGAAGTTTTTTTTTTAGATTACCTGGATTTTCTTTGCAGACGATCCTGCCATCTGCAGTGGGGTGCTGTATTTTGTCCTTCCTCATGAGTGCGTTTTTTTGCTTTGCTGCTTTGTGTCGAGTCAGTGGTGGGGACAGACGTCCATGCCATGTTCCCCATTGTAGGGAAAGAGCATTAGCTGTAAGATTTTTGTAGATGCTCTTTGTCAACTTGAAGAAGGTCTCTGAGAGTTTTTTTTTGATCACGCATGGATGTCAAATGGTGTCGGTGCTTCTTCGGCACTGAGTGGCGTGTTCGTGTGGTTTTCATCAGCCTGACGCGGCGGGCCACACTGAGCAGCTCTCAGGTGCTGAACCAGCCTCGCCTCCCTGGAGTAAATCCCACCTGGCCATGGTGTGTAATTCTTGATACTTCGTTGACTTCTGTCTGTTGATACTTTGTTAAGGATTCTTGCATCTGTATCATGACTGACACTGGTCTAGCTTTCTTCTTGTGGCACCATCTTTGTCTGGTTTTCCACCTCAGGGTAATACTAAGCTTCTTGAAATGAATTGGAAAGCGTTCCTTCCTCTTCTGTCTGCTGGGGAAGATTGTGTACAAATACGTTAATTCTCTTTTCAACAGTTGGTGGGATTCACCAGGGAAACCATCTCGGCTCTGAGATTTCTTTTTGACAATTTTAAAATTACAAATTCAGTTACCCTAATAGTTGTAAGGCTGTTTGAATCCTGTTTCATATCGAGTGAACTGTGGTAGTTTTTCCTCCCTAGGAATCGGTTCATTTAATTTAGGTTGTCGAGTTCATGTGTGTAAAGTCCGTATTAACTACCTTGTTGTTCTTTCCATCTGCAGGGTCTGTAGTGATAGCCCCTGTCTCATTCCTGGCAAGTAGTCTGCTCTTTCTCTTCTCTTTTGTAGTTCTGTCTGCCTCAGCTGTGTACATTTTGCTGTTCTTGTCTGGTTTCATACTCAGGATGGCTGTGTCTTCTGGGTGGATTGAACCTTTGATCTTTGTGAACCTCTCCATCTCTGGTAATTTTCCTTTGCTCTGAAATCATCTGCTTTATTTGATATAGCAACCCCTGCTTTCTGTTAATTATGTTTGCATGATGGCTTATTTATATTTTTCTAGCCTTTTCATTTTAACTTGCCTGTATCATCGTATCTGAAGAGAATGTCTTATAGACAGCATATAATTGGGTCACAGTCTTTTTACCTTCTCTGCTAATCCCTGTGTTTTGAGTGGCATATTTAGGGCATTTACACTTAATGGAATTATTGATGTGTCAGGGCTTAAGTCTGCCGTTTAAGTTTTCATTTGTTCCTTGTTTCTGTTTTTCCCTACTTCCTGTGGCTCACTTGAACATTTTTTAAGGTTTCATTTTGATGTATCTGTAATTGTTTTTCTTTTTGAAATAGCTTTATTGAGATATGACTCATAAACCACACAATTCATCCATACAGTGTACAACTCAGTGGTTTTTAGTCTACTCAGAGTTGTGTGACCATTATCACAATTGATTTTAGAGCATTTTCATCACCAAAAAGAAGTGCCATCCCTCCTAGCAGGTAGTTCCATCCCCTCCCTCCTTCCTGAGCCGCCACCTCTCCCAGCTCTAAGCAACCACCGATCTCTCTTATGTCTTTATAAATTGCCTATTATCTGGACATTTCACATAAATGGAGTCATATAACATACGGTGTTTGTGACTGTTTTTTTTCACTTAGCATGTTTTCGAGGTTTGCCCATGTCTTGTATTTATTAGTACTTGGTTCCTTCTTATGGCTGAATACTATTCCATTGTATGGGTAGACTGCACTTCGTTCATCCATCCGCTCATTGGTGGGCATTAGGGTTGTTTTCACTTTTTAGTTATTATGAATAATATTGCTATGAATGTTCATGCATAATTTTTTCATGGACATAGGTTTTGTCTCTTAGGTATATACCTAGGTGTAGAGTTGCTGGGTCATATGGTAATTCTGTATTTTAACCTTTGAGGAGCTTCCAGACTTTTCCAAAAGTGGTTGTACCATTTTACATTCCTACCACATCTTCAGCAGTAAGTTTTATCTGCCTGTGTTTGTTGTAACCATCGTAGTGAGTGTGAAGTGTTCCCTCACTGTGATTTTGATTTGCATTTCCCTAACGGCTAATGATGTTGAGTGTCTTTGTGTGCATATTGGACGTCTTTGTATTTTCTTTGGAGAAATGTCTCTTTAGATGCTATTCCCATTTGTAAACTGGGTTATGTGCCTTCTTACTGTTGAGTTGTCAAAGTTTTTTATTTATTCTAGATACAAATTTCATATCAAGCGTATTGTAGATATTCCTCTCCTATTCTTTGTCTTTTCACTTTCTTATTGGTGTTCTTTGAAGCAGAGAAGTTTTTTAATTGAATGAAGTTTAATCTATCGGGTATTTTTTTATTTTGCTGTTTATACTTACGATGTCATATCCAAGAATTCATTGCATAATCCAAGGCCACAAGATTTACCCCTATGTTGTCTTCTAGGAATTTTACAGTTTTAGCTCTTACATTTAGGTCATTAATTCCTTTTAAGTTTTGAATATGGTGGGTTAAGGGTCCTACTTCATTCTTTTTTACATGTGGATTTCAATTGTCCTGGCACCATATTTTGAAAAGACTTCTTTTCCTCTTGAATGGTATCGGTACAGTGCTGAAAAATCAGTTAACCACAGACACCTAGTTTGCTCTGGATTCATATGTCTATCCTGATACTGGACCACACTGTCTTGATTACCGTAGCTTTGTGGAAAGTTTTGAAAATGAGGATATACAGGTGTTCCTACTTTGTTTTTTTTCAATATTGTTTTGTCTATTTGGGTCCCTCGCATTTTCATGTGAATTTTGGAATTGGCTTGTCAATTCTGCAGGGTGTCAGCTGGGATCTTGATCAGTATTGCACTCAATCTGTAGATCAATTTGGGGATATTCCCATTTTGATAGTATTAGATTTTCTAATCCCTGAACATGGATGTCTTCCCATTTATTTAGATCTTTAGTTTCTTTCAACAAAGTTTTACAGTTTTCAAAGTATTCGTTTTACATTACTTCTGTTAAATTTATTCCTAAGTATTTTGTGCTCTTTAATGTCATTATAAATGGAACTGTTTACTAAATTCATTTTCAGATTGTTCATTTTAAGTGTATAGAAGTGCATTTTGTTTTTTGTATATTGATCTTATATCCTACAACCTTGCTGAATTTGCTTATTAATTTTATTAGACTTGATTGGTTCTTTAGAATTTTCTTTATACAAGACCATGGCATTTTACATGTAGACATGTTTTGCTTTTTCCTTTCCAATTCATTTCATTTTCTTGCCCAGTTGCCTGCACTAGAACCTCTAGAACGGTGTTGTCCTCCTTGCCTTGTTCTGACCTGAACAGGAAACACTCAGGCTTTTAACACCGAGCGTGATGTTGGCTGTGACTTTTTCATATAACACCCTTCATCAGGTTGAGGAAGTTTCCCCCATTCCTAGTTTGTTGAGTGCTTTTTATGTACTGAGCATTTTTATGTGTTGTTTATGTGTTACATGTTTTTAGGAGACAGATGTGAGAATTACCTGGTAGGGATTTTAAAGCAACACTCCAGTATTCCAGTGTTCCATATTCCCGGAAGCAAAAATCTACCAATTAATAACTTTGATGTCAGTTTGTCAGAATTATTCAACCTAGTTGACTCTAAATTGTGTCTTTTTAGTAATCTTGACTGTAATGTCAAAGTAACGCTAGCATTTCTGATTGGCGGAGCAGTATGTAAGGAGTTTGGGAAACTCAGATTAGCTACTTTCCTCATGAGAAAACACATCCAGGTCTTGGAAAAGAAAAAAAGAGCTGGATTTATAAGTCAGGGAAGACATCAAGTTTTTTTAACTCACGTTATCCAAGTAGCTTGATCTGCCCTCGGTGTCCCCCTTGACTGTGGGAATTTGGAGCGTTGTGTGGAAGTGCTTTTTGAGCTCCTAGTTCCTCTGGAAAGGGTCCGCTTGCCCTTAAATGCTAGCTCATTTAAGATACAGGAGTTCCTTTCTTTATATATTCTGGGAATTCTGAAAATACCGAATTTATGAAATTGCTCCTTGTCTACTAGCTCATGAAGGTAGGTCTCTCTAAGAGATTCTGCAGGTCATGAATACACTTCAGCGGTAGGAAAAAATCCCACCCAGTGTGAGGAAGGGCTCGTCTCGGGCCTGGACACGGTGAGCCTGGAAGGTGGCGCCCCTCCCTGTGCCTGCGGCAGGTTTTCCTTGCAGTGGACATGAACTGCTCTTTGATGGACCATCAGGGGGCCGATAGGGGCCGATGAGATGCCCCTCGTCCACACTCTGGAGTCTTGGCAGGATCAGACTGGTAGGCCAGCCCCCCGCCATTGCTGGCTTGCTTGGGGTGCCCTGGACGGCGCGGCCGAGACCAGCCTAATGGTCCTCAGTGGCTGCTCATCCTGGTCTGCAGCACAGAAAGGGACGGGGCCCAAACCTCAGGTTAGACAGATACCTGTGCACCGACAGACCTGACCAACAGCCGGAAACAGAACAGTCCTGGTTGAAAAATAACCAATAAACCAACAAACCAATAACCAATAAACACAGAGAAAGAGTCAGCGGAGGCCGAGGTCTGCTGTCTCTTGGGTCCACCCCGGGGTTGGCACGCATGCCGGGAGGAGCTGGGCTGGCCAGTGTGAGCAGCTCTGCAGCTGAGCCATTGGGGGCCCGGTGGAGTCCTCACACAAATCAAAGCGAGTATGTGTTGACGAGGTACTGAGCTCGCAGTGAAGGAGCTGCTAGCAGGTTGCAAAGCTGGCGGGGAGGCACTGCAGGCCTCGAGGAAAGGAGAACCGCCGTCTCCTGGGCTGGCCGGGCTAGGCCCGGACCTGCGGACGTCCTGCAGGATGAAGCCCTGCATCTTTGTCTTCTGCTATGGAAAGAAACCTTTGCATCTTTCCTGGGCAAAAATGAGCAAGTTGGTACATAACTTGGCAAAGCATGGGAAGAGAGTGAGTCAAAGGCCAGCCCTCCCAGACCGTTGCGGGGGACAGGCCTGTGCCCCCCAGGACACGAAGGAATGCGGGTCAGCAGTTGGCTTATTGCCAGGCATTGGTGCTGAGTGGTCTGCCTCCGTCTGAGCTGATGGGTCTCGTGGGCTTGCTCCCCTCTCCGAGCCTGCCTGCTTGTAGGGCCTTGAGGGGCCTCCCATCCGGCCCTTTCCTGACCAGCTGGGGGCTGGGGAGGCCCGAGGGATCTGGGGCTTCCCTGGCCCCTCTATGGCAAGAGCGGCATGTCCGGTCCACCTGCCGTTCTCTGTCCTGCCTCCCTGCTCCTGGGGTTCAGCCCTCCCTCTGCCCCCAGCCTCTCCTGTAGGCTGAATTCCCAGCGGACCCCTCACCGGCCAGGGTCCCCAGTGAGAGGCTGGCCCTGCAGCTGGGCCTGGTGAGCGTCAGCCTGTGTCCTGTGGTCTGCAGGCCGGGAAGGCCAGTGTCCGGCACATGGGAGCCTCCCCTCACAGTGCCCACTGTAGGTCCAAGGGCCTGGAGGGGCTCATGACCTGCCCGGCCTGGCAGGATGTGAGCTCACAGCTGTGGCTTCTGAGACCTCCGTGGGATTCTGGGGCGACCTCAGTGGGACTGGTGCACGGCAGCTGGCGGGGGGTCGGCCTGGGGAGGAGCTCAGCCCACCTGGTGCTGCTCGCTCTGCCCCCACCTCCGTGCCAGCCTAGGATGCCCCGGTTCCATTGGGCCACGGCCCTCAGCTGACAGCCTGGCATGAACAGTGTGACTGCAGGCCGAGGATCGGGATGTTAGACACACACCCCTCCTCTTCCACCTGTACAGACCCCTCGCCCACACAGTCGGGGCATGTGGGTCTGGGTGGGCTTTGAGGATGCCCTGGGGGAGGTTCTGGTGTGGGGTCCAGCTGGACACCCGGACAGCTGCACACTAGGCAGGTGGGGATGGGCGGCAGGGCTGGCGAGGACCTGCCCTGAGGCTTCCATGGGGCTTCAGGGGACCTGGTGCCCACCCAGCTGCGTCTGCAGTGCTCACCAGCAGCCCCTGTCATGTTTTGTCCTCTGTCCTGACGTCCCCCTGGAGGTGCGGCAAGCCTGCCAGATGAGCCCCTGGACTTGGAGGCCAACAGGCCTGGGCCTGATTCCTGGGGACCGCACCTAAGGCCTTTCACCCCTCACCTCGGCCCAGCAGCTTGCCCTGGGGCCCCGACCCCTCCTGGTAGGAGCCCAGAGCCCCTCCTTCCTGGGCAAACTGGCTGGCCAGCCCTCTCCCTGGCCTCTGTTTCAGGGAAGTCAGTGTGTCCCCCCACTGGCTTATTGTGGGAGCCTCGAGAAGTGGTGGGGAGGCTCACGGCTGTGACCTCCCCAGGGTCAGGCATTGGCGAGGCCGGACCCCATCCCAGCCAGGCACCCCAGGGAGGAGGGGAGCGGGGCCTGCAGCTGTACCACCTTCCAGGAAGAACCGCTGGGTGCTCAGTAATGGGTGTTCCCAGGCCCTAAAGCTGGCCCTTGAGTTCATCAGCTTTATTTTTCATATCAGTAATTACTTTTATGGCCCCGGCTGTAAGCCGCGGCCCGTGCTGGAGCGGCGCAGGACTCCGCCCCCCTCTCCTTTACACACCATGACGCCTCCGTGTGGCACGAGGGCTTTGGGGAGCACTGGGTTTGTGGTTAAGATTCTCACACTGGAGCACGAGGACAATTATGTGTAGCTTTTATTCGGCCCCCAGGATTCTTACTGCATTATCCATATTTCCTTTAATTTGTGGGATTTCTAGTAAATGGGCTTAAAAATAGCTCTGGGCATGATGCCAGGCAGATGCGGGCAGCAGGCATCTCTGTCTCCTCTAAAGGCAGAGCAGGGTAGCCCCCGTGTCACTTGCGCCTGTGAGTCCCCTGAGATGGCCCCACCAGTGCACCCCAGGAGGAGCAGGGGTGCGCCAGCCCTGGGGCCCCAGCTCCTGGACTCCTGGGTCTTGGCTGCAGCTGGGGGCCAGGATCAGGGTGTTTGGGGTCTGATTGGAGGGAAGGAGGTGGGTGTGCACAGCTGGGCTCTGATGGGGGCCGGGTTGGGCAGATGGCGGGTCACCTGCCATGGCTCGTGCAGCTGAGCCCACGGGGGCCCTGAGGTCTGTGTGTCCGATGCCCTTCTGGCGCCCACTTGTGGGTGTTGGTGCCGTCCAGGGCGCTGAACAGCCGGTGTGTCTTCACCCTTCTCCCAGGCCCAGAACCTCCCATTCTGTAGGTCCCTTGGGTGCGTCTCCCTGCAGATGGGGAGGGCAGTGCGGAGCCCCCACCCCCACTCCACCTCGCAGGGCTGAGCCGCTTTGGGGCTCAGGAGACCTGCCGTGCCGGGTCCTCCAGCCCTCCAGAGGCCAGGTGTTCTGCCACGATCCCTGCTGATCTCAGGCTGGGACATTGCCCCAGGGGTGGGGGCAGTTTTCCCTTCTCCACCATTCTCAGCTGCTGGGTGAGCCTTGCATCGTTCTGGACAGCTGAGCAGGTGGAGGGCTGGTGCCCAGCAGGACAGGAAATCAGGGCCAGTCCCCATCTGGGGACTGAACCACATGCTGGGGGAGTTCCGAGAGCTGGGCACCTGTGTGGGGTGGTCACACAGTGCCGGGAGACCTCAGGAAGGAGATGGGACAGGCTGGCTGGCCCTGGGGAGGGGGTCCTCAGGTGCTGTGGGCAGCCCCCTGTGCTGCCCCCCGCCCCACACTGGTCTCTTCAGGGCCAGCATGGGTGAGGTGGGCTAGGCAAGTGGTCCGCCCCCAGCTCTGGCCAGGGGGTTCCCCGGAGCTGGGCTGGCATGGTGTGGCCCCCGTCTCTGCGTAATTGTACCCCCACCCCTAGCGCTGATTTAGGATTTCTGTGTCTGTCTGATTTACATTCGATTTTTAAGTGTAATTAGAAATGCGGGGAGCTTTGTGTTACCTCGACTATTTATGGCTCGACATGCAGATGAGGAGAGCCGTGAATATTAAAGGCGGGGGTCCTTGGAGTCGCTGCTGCTAATGAGCTGGGTGCTGCACAGGGCCTGGTGCGCTGGACTGCCCGGAGGCAGCGCCCGGCCGGGGAGCAGCCCTCGGGACCGGCTGCAGGCAGCCCCCCTCAGTGCCGAGCCTGGGCCGAGGGGAGACCCTGCTGCTGCCCGTGGGAGGAGGAGGGCGTGCTGCACGCGGGGAGCTGGTTTCTGAAGTTATTAAACCGTGCCCAAGGGAGACACTCTTCAAGCTTACGGTATTTAAATTACAAATACGGGTGAGAGAGATTGTCGGCTCTGCTCAAAACACTGCTTCGTTCTTGGGAAATACTCTGCAACTGTTCGGGCTGCCCTCAGGCCCCTGCCCTGGGTGACCCGCTGTTCCCCACCTTTAGCTTCATGCCCTGTTTTCGGCCCCCTGACCGCACACCCACACGGAGGTCAGAATATTCCCGAATGGAGAGTCAGAGGCTGGCATGTTGATGGCGGGCTGTCCTGCCTGCTAGGCGGTAGAGGGTCAGGGGCCACAGGATGTGGGCTGGGCTGGACCACACAGACCCCTGGACTGCACCATCATCAGAGCCCCCTGTAGGCCACGCGTTGTAGAACACAGGACCCGCTGTCCCTGGTGGGGTGTCTGGCCTGTCCTGGCCTGACCCCATGGTCCTGCCCTCAGGGTCTGGGGGTGGGTGTGCCGTGTGGCGGCCCTGATCCTGGTGGAAGGAGCCTGTGTGCCAGCCTCTCTGAGGACCAGTCCCGCGTCTGGCTCTCCTTGGGGCGGTGAGAGGACTGATAAGTGCACATTCTGGCACACCGCCCTCCTCCACTTGGAAAAAAAAAAGCTTTCAGGCAAACACTGGTTACTGCAGTTAGAGCCGCATCACAGCCCCAGGCTGCGGTGCAGGCTTCCCAGGGGCCTGGGCCCCCACCCCTCGGCACTGGGACTCCAGTACAGAGGCTGAGGTGGGCATCATCTCCACCGCAGTCCTGAGGATGCACCTCTGTCCAGCGGGGTCGGTCCTCACTCTCCAGAGCTTGCCTGGGGTGATGTGTGCAGAGTAGGAAGCCGGAGAGGGTGGTACAGTGTGCAGGGTGCAAGCTGGCTCTCGTGGGGCCTTAGTGCCCTGGAGGCGAGCACACAGTAGCTGGTGCCAGTGGCTGTTGGGGACCGGGGGGAGCGGGGGAAGCGGGGACGGCTGGCCTCCCCGTCAGCCTCAAGGTGGCTCAGCCTTACTTTATGATGCATTGAAAGTCTAATGCAAACCTGAGACCCAAACCCATCGGTGCCTCGCCAAGCCCAGGAGATCAGCAGGGCTGCCTCACTGAGAATAGTGGGCACCTCAACCCTTGAGGGGTCAGCCTTTGGGCCGCCCCCAGGCTCTCAGAAGAGCA
Organism: Manis pentadactyla; assembly: GCF_030020395.1. Lineage (NCBI taxonomy): Eukaryota > Metazoa > Chordata > Mammalia > Pholidota > Manidae > Manis > Manis pentadactyla. The sequence continues at coordinate 220,463,171 of NC_080021.1, forward strand.
GAGGGCACAGCCCAGCCAGGGCATTACCCAGATGGTGGCAGCAGGTTCCCTCGTGCAGGCCGGCAAGGAGCCTGTGCCGTGATTGAGGAGCGGAGGTGATTGCTCTGCAGGCTGCGGTCCAAAGTGAGCAGCCCGCCTGCCCACTGCCCCTCCTCTCTCTTAACAGCCTCCAGTGCACAGCCCGGCTGCACTCCTGACGCCCCGATGCACGTGTGTTCTCGGAGCAACTTGCCTGCCTCTGCGAGACACCGTCCCGGGGGATGTGGCCGCTGGGGCCTTGCACCAGACTCCAGAGTGCTCTGACTTTCGGGTGGTGTCCTTGTTACCAGACTGGCTTCTCCTGAGCTGGCAGGGCTTGGCAGCTGGGCAGGGAGGAATCCCGATTGGGGCAGGAGAGGCAGGGTGGCCAGAGGGACCCCTTTCTCCCCACCAGGGCGTTTCCTGATGCACCTGCCTTCCTCCTCTCCAGCTGGGGGTGTGTTTAACAGCTGTGTACTTGCTGAGGTCCAGACCTCTTATTAGATTGGTGAAATTAAATCTTGTGCAATAATTTTATTTAATTTCGTTTATCTCACCTTTCTGTCCCTTGCTGGTGTTGATCCTGTGGAAATTAAACATTGCATTCCTCTGCCTGTTCTGCAAGGGCCTGGGGCCTAGGAGTACGGGCACGTGGGGAGCGGTGGGGTCCCAGCTGGGCTTCTGTGGAACTCTGGCCAGGACCTGTGGACTGTGGAGCCGTGTCCTGGAAGCTGGCTTCTTCTGGGACTGCCCACCCTCTCCTGGCTCCCATGGGAGGCCCTCGGTGTGTTTCTGGTATCTGCTGAGACCCTGCTCCCCCAGGTGCTTGGCGCAGGGACCCAGGTGCACTTGGAGTCCAGCATGGCTGGCCCTGGCCTGGCACCCCCCGAGAACCTGGACTCGTCAGCATCTTGCCTGGGCCCTAGGGCCTGAGGCCCCTGTCACTCCCTCAGACCTTGTGTAGGGGAGTGTCTGCAGATCTTGGGGCCACTTCTCCGTGTCCACCTTCGGCTATGCTGCCTGCAGGGGTGGGGAGGAGCTGTTGACAGCCTTAAGCCCAGGGCCTGCCTGGATCCCCCCTGTTCCCAAGGGAGGGTCCACAGAGAAGACCCCCCTGGCTGTCCATAGTTTTTCATTGTGGGGGCGTGTGTGTGTGTGTCTTGGCGTCTGTGTTAGGTGGGGAATGCCTGAGGCTGCCACGGCCGCAGGGACTGGACTCTGGCTTTGTGGCATCAGCGGGGGTTCCCCCAAGTGGATTCCATTCTGAAGGGTGTTATGTGGAGGAGGGTTCTGTGGTACAGTGGCTTTGAGGATGGCCAAGGTGAACAAAGTTAGGGATCTCTGATCTGATCTCTGATCCTGGCTCTTCAGAACCTTCTGGAAGCCAGTGGGCATGGCAGGTCAAGCTGTGGAAGGAAACAGAACAGGTATTGCTTGGGAAGCAGGGGGTGAGGGAGCAGGCGCAGGGAGGTGGTCCCAGTGGCGCTGGCCCGCTTCAGGGAGAGGCGAGGAGGCCAGTCCAGCCCAGCCCTTGGCGCGTCCCCCTCTGGCCATCGCACGCAGGGCGGCTCCTGGTTTGGCGTTTTGCAGCCCTGGGTGCATAAACCAAGCCTTTATTTTATTCTTTTCTCCTAAAGTTCAGCTTTGTTTTGTCCGGCCGAGGTTTCTAAGAAAGCAACCTAAAACCAGCTTGTGCTGGTGCTCATAGGCTGCGGGGCGGCGGCCTCACCTGAGAAGGTGGCTTGAGGACACGGCAACTGTTGTCCTAGGTCCCCAGGGACCAGACGGCCCGTCACCTTTCAGCAGAATAATGGGCCCCCTCTGGGTGAGCAGTCTGGACCCCCAGCTGTAGGTCTCCGGCCTCTGAAGTGTGGACTCTGGCTGAGGCCGGCGGACGCTGACAGACACCCACCTGGACCTCTGCTCTGCCCTCCTCCCAGGTCTCAGCAGGTGAGAGTCCCCAGTGCAGCTTACTGGGGCGAGGTGTGCCGGCCTTGAGCTGAGGGCCTTACTGATATTGGGCTCTGTGATGACCTTCTGAGGTCGCCTGACCCCTAATTGACAGGTGTGCATACAGATGTGCGGTCATTTGCTGAGGCCTGGCTTGTCTACCAAGTGGCTGGTGCCAGGCGTGGCATGTGGGGTGGTGCCTGGCAGGACCCAGATTTGAACCATACTGACAGGCCCACGGTTGGAAGGCATACAGGCCCTGAGGGCCTCACACTGTCCCCTCCTGTCAGCTAGGACCTGTGGCTGGGTGGGCACATGACGCTGTGTCCCCTTGTCTTGGGGCCATTGGTTTTTCTGTTTGCTCCAGGAAAAGGGGACCACTGGGATGACATAGCCCAGTCTGGGGACCCCACGGCTTCTGGCAGGAGATTCCCCAAGGCCAGGCCTCTCGGGTCCAGATAAAGGTGGGCTGGTGGGGTGGTGTGCAGACCCGGGCATGTGGGCCTGCTGCCGCCTGGGGCAGCAGGGAGCAGCGGTGCTCCAGCCACAGCAGGGGCTGTCCACGGCCCCGTGCAGCTTCCCAGAGGGAGTCAGGGCCGACGCCGAGGGTCTGGTGCCCTAGGCCTGGCCCTGAAGCCTGCCCCACTGCTGACCAGGCTCGGCCAGCAGCCCCTCTGTGCTCAGCCTGCTCGAGCACCCACTGGACCTGCGCTCCTTTAATTTGACCTGCCGATGGGTGGAGGCTGAGCCCAGGTTTGAAGCCTGCCTGGTGTGGGGTGGGGCTTGGGCAGGAGGCCTGGCCCCCCAGGTGCCCAGAGCAGCCGGGGGGTGGGGGGTGGGGGGAGTGCGTTGCTGTCAGTGCTCCAGTCACAGTCATCGCCCTGTGTGTGGGGGCACAGAGCCACCTGCCGATTGCACCTCCGGCCCTGCTCACACCTGGGCTTCTTCCTGCTCCCCTTCAGGGGCTTTTTATCTGGTCTCAGATGCTGAGTCCCTGTTGTGTGAATGGGGAGGCGCCAGATGGCCCTTTCTTGCCTCTGGCTGCTGTGGAGAGGGGGCCGGGGGAGTTGCTGCCTGTGGCCCAGCCTCCCCCGACTCCAGCCGCCAGTTGTCAGGTGAGGGGGCAGTGCTGGGTGCTGTGGGGGACAGACTGGCCCTCTGCAGGTTTGCCCCTTCTTGTAGGCTGAGTGTGCTTCTCTCAGGCCTCAGTTGGTGCCAGGAGGGGAAAGTGAGGCTGGGCGGGCCAGTGGTTTGTTCCCAGGCCCGCACAGTCCATCAGGTGGAGGCGGGAGCCTAGAACAAGGTGCTGTCCTCTGGAGCAGGACAGGTGGTGCAGGGCAGAGCCGCCCCCTCCCCAGGGAAGGGTCAGGAGAGGTCAGCCCCCTGGAGCCCCCCAGGGCAGCCCAGCCGCATTTGTTACCTGGGGGTGCTGCTGGGCTGGCCCGTGAGGGGCTCCTGGCTGCCCGCCTCTGCCTCCACGGGCCTGGCCCCACTGGGCTCTCAAAGTTGCTTTTTCACAAAGGAGCGGACGCAGGTTGGAGGGTTAGGGACAGGGTGGCTTCCCTGGGCGAGATGGGGGTGTCCGGTTGGGCCTGCTGCTGTGGGACCCCAAGGAGAAGGAGGGGGCACTGTGGGCGGGGTGCCAGGTGCCCATGGGCCCTGGACCTCTGCCTTGCCCATCCATTTCTGGGCCTCCTCTTCTCTTTCTGTCTCATCTTCTCATCTCCCTCCTCCTCCCCCCACCACCCGTGCGCCCCCTTGCCCCTCCCCGAAGGAGTTGGGCGGCTCTGCCAGCCCTGCAGACTGTTTGGAATAGTTTAGATGCTTTGACACTCGGCTGTACTGGATGGCAGGGCGGCAGTTTACTGGGTAATTCATATGCAAAACTGCACTATAAATTTCCAGGCTGTCTCAGTTGCCGTGGCACCACGAAGCATTGCTCCGCGTACAGTACAGTATTTCTGCCATCTTTGTTTGCATTGCAGTGAGTCATCAAAAGTCTGTCTTGTACCAACACCCGGAGCCGTGCATTCCTCTGGCACCAACACTCCACTGTTTTTAAAGCTGGGGCTGGGAGCTGGCATTTACTTCAGCTCCCAAATCAAAGGCGGCTATTCATTCCCGAGAGCTGCCTGAATGTCCGTCTGCATCCGGCCTCTTCATTGAGATGCTGTGTGCTGCCCCGGAGAGCTGGGCTGGGTGCAGCTGAGCTGCGGCCGCTGAGCCCAGCGCCGAGACTCTCTGCCCCCCCCCTCCCGGCTCCCCACCCCAAGGGCTCCCGCTCCGTTTGCTGCATTCCCGGAGCAGCTGGCGAGCCTACCCCTGCCAGGCTGAGCAGGCAGTTGCCGGGCCACTGGCAGCAGCAGCCGAAGGTAGGTCTCCCCCACTGGCCGGTGCCACCCGGCCGGCCGGACCCGCAACTTCTCCGCAGCGGGGGCATTGCGGGCTCTCCTGCGAACGGACGGCCGCCCATCCGCCCAACTCCTGTTGCCGGGGTCCTGGTGCTCCGCCTTCCTTCGCCCCTCCTGCCTGCCCGGCGCCTCTGCGGCCGCCTGCACTTTCCTCTGCGGGACAGAGCGGCCCTTTGTGCGGCACCGGCTCGCAGAGTTGGGCCAGCGCCTTCTCCGGCCCGTCCGTCCTCGGCACGCATCCCTGATCGGGCATCAGATCCACGTTGTGGGAGCCCCGTCCCCAGCCTAGGGGGTGCCTGGCAGCATTGGGAGCCCTCCTGGTCCCTCCCCCCAGTCTCCCCATGACCCCTTTCGTCACCTGGGCTGGGAATGAGCCAGCAGCGATTGGCCGGCTTTGGAAGCTGGGGGACTGGGAGGGTGTGCGGTGGGGCTGCGGCAGGCTCCCGACTCCTGGTCCAGCCAGGTCCCTTCCGGCCGCTCGGGGTCCTGGGGGAGCCCCTGTGGTGCGGGACGTCCTCTGCCGGGAGGGGGCAGAGGTGGCAGAGACCTTTCAGACCCGCTGGGTTCTCCTGGACTCTGCTCACTCTCCAGGGTGCCCCCACCCCTTGCCCACCTCTGCAGGGGGCCAAGGGGACCGGTGGCTTCTGGGCCACTGGGCAGAGCTGCCTACTTGCTGGCCCTTGGCATGCTGCTCTGAGGGAGAAGAGGGAAAACAAACCAGAAACCAGAGCCTCGAGAGACCCCCGGGGGACTTCCTCGCTCTGGGCCCCTGTGCTAACTTTTTTCCCCCTGGGAGAAGAGTTGTGCAGGCGGGGGCCTGCTGCCCCAGCCCCTCCCAGCCGCCACGGGGTGAGCTGCCCTGGCCCTGCCCTTCCGCCCATCCATCCTCCCCCAGCCCTGCTGTGGGGCAGGCCTCTGTTCTCATCTGCTGCTGAGACCGGGTGTCCCCTGGCCCCGAGGGCTCAAGCTCTCTGTGGGGGGCTCAGTGGGGAATGCATCTCAGGGCTGCCAGCATCCCGTGCTGTGCTGGCCAAGTGCTGAGCCGGGGTCCGCCAGAGCAGGTCGGCCCCAAGACCTCCTCTGGGTTGTTCAGGCTTTGGGGGGCAGTGGTAGAGGAGGCCATGAGTGAGCCTGGGCAGAGCGCTTCTCCACAGCCCTCCGTGGGGCGGGATATGGAGCTTGGCCCTTAGCGGGCGGGCCGCAGCCCACCCGGGACCCTGACCGCAGTGTCTCCCGCACCCTCTTTTCCGCAGATGTGTCCCGCTTGGGCCGCCCCGTGCTGAGAGTCCGAGGCGTGCCCGCTCGCACCCACCCGCCATGTCCCAGATGCTGCACATCGAGATCCCCAACTTCGGGAACACTGTGCTCGGCTGCCTCAACGAGCAGCGTCTGCTGGGCCTGTACTGTGATGTGTCCATCGTGGTCAAGGGCCAGGCCTTCAAGGCCCACCGGGCTGTCCTGGCCGCCAGCAGCCTCTACTTCCGCGACCTGTTCAGCGGCAATAGCAAGAGCGCCTTCGAGCTGCCGGGCACGGTACCGCCCGCCTGCTTCCAGCAGATCCTGTCCTTCTGTTATACGGGCAGGCTGACCATGGCGGCCAGCGAGCAGCTCGTGGTCATGTACACGGCCGGCTTCCTGCAGATCCAGCACATCGTGGAGCGTGGCACGGACCTCATGTTCAAGGTCAGCTCGCCCCACTGCGACTCACAGACCGCCGTGATCGAGGATGCCAGCCCCGAGCCCCAAAGCCCCTGCACCCAGCTGCAGCCAGCCGCCGCGCCCCCTTATGTGTCCCCCTCTGTGCCCATCCCGCTGCTGACCCGAGTGAAGCACGAGGCCGTGGAGCTGCCACCCGCTGCCGGCCTGGGCCTGGCCCCCAAGCGCCCACTAGAGACGGGGCCCCGGGATGGCGCCACTGTGCTGGCGGGTGCTGGGGCGGTGGCGGGCGCGGCCCCTCTCAAGCTGCCCCGGGTCTCCTACTACGGGGTGCCCAGTCTGGCCGCCCTCATCCCCAGCACCCAGCCGGTGCCCTACTCCCAGGGGGAGCGGACCAGTCCGGGGGCCAGCAGCCTGCCCACCACCGACAGCCCGACCTCCTACCACAACGAGGAGGATGAGGAGGATGATGAGGCCTACGACACCATGGTGGAGGAGCAGTACGGCCAGATGTACATCAAGGCCACCGGCAGCTACGCAGGTAACAGCGGCGGGAGCCTGGCCCCATGCTGCTGCCGTGGCCACCCGCCGGCGGGCAGGGGTGCAGCCTAGGTCCTGTGTGCATGCACAAACCTGACCCTTGCCCTGTGGCTCTCACAGCCTCTCTGGGACGTCGGGGGCCAGGACAGCCCAGTAGGCTGCTGTGCTGGTGTACGGGGGGGACCCCAGCCCAGGCGGGACGAGCTAGCAGGAGCAGGGCCCAGGTCAGTCTCGGGGTCTCAGCTGAGGACTGGAAACTCGACACTGGGTGAGATGAGGGGTCCTCTCGCGGGAAAGGGTTCAGCCGAGTGAAAGCTCGCTGGAAGCTGCAGTGGGTGTAGGACGGCCTGGGTGAGGGACCTGCCTGAGGCCCCAGTGTCCCTCTCTGTGAAGTGCCTGGCACTCTGAGGGGCCCAGCAGGTCTGTCTTGATTACCTCTGACCTCAGCCCTTTCCCTGCCCATGTGGATTGCCTTCCCTCTAACCCTCCGTGAAGCCAGAGAGTACCTCGGGCCCGCCCGAGCTGCCCCCCACCCTTATTTTTTCGGGGGGCTGCCCAATTGGGACGTATAAACCCAGGCTGCCCTAGCCTGAGAAGCCTGGTGTCACAGACTACATCACAGGGCCTGAGACGCTTTGGGATTTGCTGGGCAGAGGGTCCCACAGCTAGACCCCACATCAGGTGCCCCCTGCCTTCTGTGCTCCCCGAAAGCTGGCCATGCGCCTAGACCTGCTGCCTGCCTGGTTTGCATGCAGAGCCCATGTCCAGTGGACAGAACGAGGACATGGTGCTGGCAGGAAGTGACGCCCCAGGCTGGGGGCCTGGGGAAGCTGGGTCCCCAGATGGCTGAGGACTGGAGGGCTAGGTCTCGGCCTTTGGCTGCTCAGCCTGGGTCTGTCTCAGAAGCTGTATGTAGTAATATCTGCGAGATTTCCACAGGACACTGGCAGGCAGATCCCCCTTTTTAGTGGTAGAAGGAAGAGATAGGCCAGTGTTGCCGATATCAAGAAACCTGCAGGCTCCGGCTCGGCCCTAGTGAGGGCCCGCTGGGCTCAGGCCTCGCAGGGACCTCAGGGAACCTGTCCTGCCATGTGCTGTTTCCTCTGCTGCCTGCTGTCGGCCACTGGGGAGGTGGGGGAAGGGTGCTCCCAGGCCGCAGTGGCCCAGGACAGACCCCCACAGTCCCTGGACAGGGCTCTGGAGAGGTCAAGGCAGCGGAATCTGCCAAGGGCCCGGGGTCGGGGACTGCCTGCTGGTGGCCCTCGATGGTGCACCGTGGAGCCAGGAGAGGTCCCTGTGCTCCAGACGCCTCCCTGGGGTCCTTTCTGCATGGCCGGCTCCTTGGGAGGGGCTTTGGGCCTTCGCACGGCTGGAAGAGTGACGGCCTGGATGGACAGGTGTTGGGTCACTGGTGCGGATGTGTGCCGAAGCCCGGCTGAGTGCGCCTGTCCCTCACCTGGACAGTGACCCACCTGTGCCCTCAGGTCTCCAAGGAGCCAGTGGGACGGGGCCGTGGAATGACCAGGGCGGAGTTGGGAGGCAAGGCTGCCCCGAGCTGCCCCGCTGTCTTCACGGTGACTGGGCTTCTCACCAGCCACCCACTCCCCTGCCCTCAGACAAGGTGCAGGGTCCTGCTGAGGCTGGGGGCACAGGCCCCCCAAGGCTGAGCGTCTGCGGGGCACACCATGCCTTGGTGACAGGAGGGAGTCCTGTGGCCATCAGAGCCCCTTGCCCCACCTCGCCGGGGCGTTGGAGGTAGGATGGGGTGGTGGGGAGCTGGGAGTCCCAGGGGCAGCAGGGCAAGGGGGTCAGCCCCGCCTCCAGCCGGCCCAGGATGCTGCACTCCGGGCTTTCTCCTCGGTGAGCCCGTAAGTGGGGCAGGGAGGGGGGGGTGATTTCTTGGTTAGAATCTAGGTTACTGGCAGTGACGTCGCTGGCCGTCGCCCAGCACTGGGCGTGCTGGGCAGAGGGTGTGGGGGAGGGGGTCGTGGAGGCGAGCAGGCACAGGGGGCTGTCCCCAAAGGCTGGCCGCCCCTCGGGTGTTGACTTCCTTACCCCGGGCCACCTCAGTGGCTACAGGGGGCTGGGCAGGGCTCTCTTGGAGCAGGTGGAATCTGGAATGTTCTCCGATGCACCCCTGGGGCGTAAGGAAGCTTGGGAGGCCCTTTTCCTTCCTGGCCTCAGGTTCCCCACCTGCCAACAGAGAGGTTGGCCTGAGCAACCTTCAGGGGTCTCTGGCCGGTGCTCTTCATGCAGGAAAGCACAGGGTGCCCACCAATGAACTCGGTCTCCGTCCTCACGCCCACGAGGCACCGTGCGGCCCCCGTGAGACGGGCCTCTGGCTCTGGGACTCAGGGCGTTAACTGTTACGGATGAAGGCGGCTGGCTGTCGGCCCCCTGCCGCAGCCCCCGCCTCTTTCCACCCCGTGCACCCTCCGTTCCTCTGGGTCCCTTCTCGTTCTCTGGTGGAGGCAGAGTAGGGACCCCCGGGTGGTCTCTAGTTTGTGGCTCTTAGGCAGGTCCTGAGTGGGGGTCGGTGGGGCGAGCGTGCCCGACACTCTGCCCTGCCTTGCAGTAGGCTTGCCCTGCCTGGTCTCAGGGCTGGGTGCCCTCTGCCCACAGGGTGTGGCATGGGGGCAGGTCCCCTTGGGAGCTTTGTGAAGCCGCTGCTCTGGCCTTGAGGGTCGGAGGGTGTCTGCATGTCAGCTGCCCTGCTGGGGTGAGGGGCCTCCCCAGTCAAGGCGGGGAGAGTGGGGGGCGCTGCGTTGGTCTAGGGGGGGTGGGTGAGTCTGAGGGCCGTAAGGGGTCTTCTCCCGGGCTCCACCAACCACGCTCGTTGGACACTGACCAAGTATTCAGTCGTGGCTGGAGTGGCCTCTGTCACCCCAGCCCGGATGATAACGAGGCAGGACAGGCACCCCTGGGCCCCAGGAGTGAGGGCCGGGCAGGCTGTGCCAACAGGGCCAGGAGGAGAGGCGTCTCCATGCCAGCCTGGGGCTCCGCCCCTTTCTCTGTTGGGTAGGGAGGGCGCCACCCCTGGGCAGGCCGCTGCACCCTGGGCCAGCGTCCTGAGCACCTTGAGCGGCAGGCCCAGCCCGTCCTTGACGCAGCCAGATGTTACCCCCCGTGGGTGTCTGAGACAAAGGCGCCCCTTGGTGTTGATGCACCAGCCGTGTGTCACCATGTTAACCCTTCCCAGGAGGGGCCCCTGTGGGTGCTGTGCTGGTGGCCCTGAGTGGCCCACTGGGGGCAGGCTCTGGCATGTGCAGCACCCGTGTTCCTGGGCTCTGCCTGCTCCTACAGAAGCTGCTGATGGCTCCTGCCTGCCCCGGAAGGACAGGCTCCTGGGCCAGCCCTGCGCCTTGCCGGGTGCTTCCAGCATGACCCGTGAGGTCATCACTGCTGCTGTCCCATCCTATGGATGGGCCGAGGCTCGGGCCTGGCCTGCAGCTGTCCCCATGTCCACCACAGCACAGTGCCCTTCTGCAGGCTCCCGCCCGGCGTCCAAAGCTCAAGGGCTGCCGCTTGGGGGTCCCACACAGCGGGGAGAGAGCTGCATGTGCTCTACACAATCTGACGTACCAGGGCACAGGTGATGAGTTTGGTGGTGGCAGCCCATCAAGTGCCATTGCACAGTCAGGATGCAGACCCTTTAACCCCAGCGTGTCCCTGGGTCCTTCCCCCTCCGGCCCTGGGCCCCTGGCCCCACCTACTGTTTTCTGTCCCTGTGGCTTTGCCTTTTCTAAGTCTCCGGAAATGCAGCCATACAGAATGGAGTCTTTTATTTTCCACCTTTTTCACTCCGTGTTTTCAGATCCGTGCATGTGGTTCTAAGGGCTGGTCCCCAGTTCCCTTGGTCGCTGACGTCCTCCTATGCCGTGGACAGATATTAGGGTTTTTATACATCTCTGTGTTCAGTTTGCTGATATTCTTAAGGAATTTTTCATCTGTGTTTGTTAAGGTTAATTATCTGTAGTTTTCTTATACTGTCTTTGGTTTTGGTGTCAGGATAGTGCCAACCTTATGGTCCCTTCTTTGTTTTCTGGAAGAGTTTATGTAAGTTTAATGTGATTTCATCAGGTCCTATTACCTGATGACCAGACAGGGTTTATCCCAGGAATGCAAGGGCAGCTCAGCATTTGCAAACTGACTGATGAAATACACCACCTCAGTAAAAATGAAGGAGAGAATCCACATAATCATTTTGATAGGGGAACAAAGAACATTTGATAAAGTTCAAACCCCATTCACAATAAAAAAAAAATTCCTTCACTTCTGATGCCTCCTGGGTCTGCATTGTTTTGTTGTTGTGAATTGTGGAAAGTTTTTGATCACAAATTTCTCATTACTTTAGATATAGAACTAATCAGATTTCTCTTTGTTCCAGCCATGGTAATTTGTATTGTTCATGGGATTTATCTATTTCTGAAGTATACTTTGATATTAATATAGACAGTCCAGCTTTCTTCTGTACAGTGCTTGTGTGCTGCTGTTTCTTTACATCTTTCTGCTGTTAACCCGCCAGTGTGTTAAAGTGCATTTCCTAGAGACTTCACGTGGCTGAGACTGAAGCACGAGACCAGCTCCATAATGGAGATACGGGACTGTTTCCTCACCCTGAAAACTCCTTCGTGTGGCCCCTTTGCTCTCTTCCTTCCCTGTCTCCTAACTCCTGGAACTACGGATCTGTTTCAGGCATAGGGATCCTGCTGTGTACCTTTTTAGGCACAGTGTTCTAGACCATTTGAGCTCTTGTGTGAATCCCTCGTTCGTTCTTTATTGCTGCATAGTATTCCATGTGTGACCACACCACAGTTCATTTTTCCATTTGCCAGTTAGAGGACATTTAGGCTGTTTCTAGTTCTTAGTAACCATGGATTAAGCTGCTGCAAAGACGTGCGTACAGGTTTTTGCATGCCCTGTGGGGTTCATTTCTCTTGGGTAACTTAACCTAAAAGTGAAACTGCAGGTCACTTGGTGAGTACATTTAACTGTAAGAAATTGGTCAAACTCTTGTCTAAACTAGTTTTGTTATTTTACACTGCAACCAGCAGTGAACTGTTCCATGTTCCCACCAGCACTTGGTTTTGTCTTTCTTTAAAAGTCATTCTTGAAGGTCTGAAATAGTATTTTCACTGATTTTAATTTGTATTTCTCTAATGTCTAATGATGTTGAACATGTCTCGTATGTATTTGTCATCTTTTATCAACTCTGGTCCAAGTGCCTCTGAATCTTTTGCCCTTTTTATTGGGTGAGTATTAAACATACAGAGTATTGTTGAGTATTGTGCATTCCTTATATATTCTGGAGAGAAGTCCTGTGTTGGATGTGCCACTCATAAACATTTTCTCCCAGACTGTCTTTTCATTCTTACAGATCGGGCTTTTGGTGTTGCATTTAGTCTTTATCTAACAAGATAAGAAGAATTTTTTCTCCTTTTCTTGTAGATGTTTTATGGCCATGGGTTTTCTACGTTGCCTATGGCCCATTTTGAGTTAATGTTTGAGGTATGGGTTAAGATTCCTTTTTTTTTTTCTTCCATTTGAATGTCCAATTTTCTTTCGAAGAAATTTTAAATATGGAAAAGAGCCCTCTGATACCTACATCTTTAAGTCCAGTTCCTCATGTTGTGTAGATTGGTGTTTCCATCTGATTTCATTTTCCTTCTGTTGGAAGAATTTCCTTTAACATTTCTTACAGTCCTAGTGATGGACTAGTAATGAATTCTGAGAAATTATAAAGGGTCTTTATATCACCTTTTAAAAAATTTGCCTGATTGAAGTATAGTTTATGTACAACAAAACCTGTTTTCGTTGTGCAATTGTCACCTTCATTTTTGAAGGGTATTTTGACTGGGTATAGAATTCTAGACTTATTATTGTTATTAATTTCCTTTCAGTAAAGGATATCCTCCTGTCTTCTGAATTGCATTCTTTTTTCAGGGGAAATCGTAGTCATTCTCTGCACTCCTCTGTACGGATTGTACCTTTACAGGCTGCTTTTATCTCTGGTTGTTAGCCATTTGATTACAGTGTACCATTGTGTAGTTTTCTTTGTGTTTATTCTGCTTAGGTTTTGTTGAGCTTTTTGGACATGTGGGTGATGCCCTTATTTCTTCAAACATCTTTGGGCCTCTCCCCCCAGAACTTGAACTAAACACGTTTTTACCCCCATGATCATGGAGGCCTCATTTATTCATCTCGTTAGCCTTTTTCCTCTCTAAGCTTTAGATTGAATCGCTTGTGTTGTCATTTCTTCATGTTCATTAATCTTCTGCAGTTCCATTTTGTTTTTACTTATACCTTCCATTTCTCCACTCACTGAGTTCCGTTTTTTTACATTGCTGAAGAAGTTCTGATCATGTTTATAGCAGCTGGTGTTAAAGCCTCTGCCAGTGCCATCCTTGTTTTGCCTGATTGGTTTCTACCAATGGATTTTTCTCCTTAGGATTGCCTTTTTGTGGTTCTTCGTGTATCTACTAATTTTTAATGGATACGGGACATTGTGCAGGGTACACTGTTGAGCACCTGAAGTTTCCTGTGCTGAGTCTCACAGTGGGGCTAAGTTGAATTCCTTAACGAGAATGATGCTGAGCCCCTTTTCACAGTCTCAGCCACTTGGACGGCCTCGTTCATGAGGCGCCTGTTTGATTCTGGCCTGCCTGTTGGTCGTGTGAGTTGTCTTCTTTTCCCACATCTCATGAGTTTTGTATACTCTGAATAGGCCTCTTTTGCCAGACCTATATGTCATAAATATCTTCTCCCATGCTGTAACTTGACTTTTCATTTTCTTTTTTTTTTTTTTGTAGATAATTATTTTTTATTGAAGGGTAGTTGACGCACAGTATTACATTACTGTAGTTTCAAGTGTACAACACAGTGATAAAACATTTATATACATAACTCTAGGTTCCAGCTATCGCCCTACCAAGCTGTTACAATATCTTGACTATATTCCTTACGCTATCCATTACATCCCGGTTACTTATTTATTTTACCATTGGAAGTCTGTCCTTTTTTTTTTTTTTTTTTGTGAGGGCATCTCTCATATTTATTGATCAAATGGTTGTTAACGACAATAAAATTCTGTATAGGGGAGTCAATGCTCAATGCACAATCATTAATCCACCCCAAGCCTAATTTTCGTCAGTCTCCAATCTTCTGAGGCATAACAAACAAGTTCTTACATGGAGAACAAATTCTTACACAATGAATAAGTTACATAGTGAACAGTACAAGGGCAGTCATCACAGAAACTTTCGGTTTTGCTCATGCATTATGAACTCTAAACAGTCAGTTCAAATATGAATACTCATTTGGTTTTTATACTTGATTTATATGTGGATACCACATTTCTCTCTTTATTATTATTATTTTTAATAAAATGCTGAAGTGGTAGGTAGATACAAGATAAAGGTAGAAAACATAGTTTAGTGTTGTAGGAGAGCAAATGTAGATGATCAGGTGTGTGCCTGTAGACTATGTGTTAATCCAAGCTAGACCAGGGCAATAAAACATCCACATATGCAGAAGATTTCTCTCAGAACAGGGGGGGTGAGGTTCTAAGCCTCACCTCTGTTGATCCCCAATTTCTCACCTGATGATCCCCCTGCGACTGTGCCTGTCTTAGGTTGTTCCTCCCTTGAGGAATCTTACCCGTCTCTGGCTAACCAGTCATCTTCCGGGGCCATACAGGGAAATGTGAAGTTGGTAAGTGAGAGGGAAGCCTTATTGTTTGAAATGGTTAGCTTTCTATTTCTTTGCATGGTTATGCCCTGTAGCTTCTATGCCCAGCATCTGTCTTGAGGTATCTTTACCACTTGGAAGAATTATGATACTCGGTAAATTTGATATGAGGCACGAATTCTATTTAAGGGTTGTAATTAGGAAGGAAGAAGAAAAGCTATAGAAGTAGCAGGCGGCAGAAAACATGGGAAGATTGATTATTTCTTTGACATATCTTCTTGTAGAATAACTTCAGCATGTATAGGTTTTAAGCTACTACTTAAATTGCTCACACACATTAACATAATAGGAATATAGTTACATAACCAAAGCATACCTGTAATTACCAGCCATCTCCAGTGAAACCAAAAAAACCAGTTAGGCACCTTAGGCATTTGTGAAAACTTATCTATGATATGGTGGATATTGTCCGACTGAACTTAAACAGTCTGAGAGAATTCAGATAAACTAGAACAACCCGTTCCTGGGGACTGTTCACATCCCTTAAGTTCTTTTAACAGTAAATAGTCTGTAGTTGTAAGATTTTGGAGCGCTACAATTTGCACTTCTCCTAATTCTTGGTTGAGTTCCAACAGTATAGATCCAGTCAAATTTGTTGTTTTACTGTATGCACAGGCCAGCTTAGATATCTCCTTCCTCATTCCCATGGCAAGTCCAGGAGCTGGTGGGATGAGTGCATCTACAGCTGTAGCAGTGCGTGGATCTTTGTTGGGGTTTTTTGATGATCATCTTCTGGCATGAGTCTTCCAGAGAGTGCTGGTGTTGGAAGTTCTTTTTCATACTGTATCGTAGTTCATTTTCGGGGTAGCCCAGTTAGGCTTTGATCTTCTGTATAAACACAAACAGACCCTTTGCCTACACTTTTATATGCCCTTTATACCCTTGTGTAGAACTCATTGGAGGTTACCACACAGGAACTGCCCTTTTTTTGTTTGTTTGTTTTGTTTTGTTTTGTTTTTGGTATCACTAATCTACACTTACATGATGAATATTATGTTTACTAGGCTCTCCCCTATACCAGGTCTCCCCTATAAACCCCTTTACAGTCACTGTCCATCAGCATAGCAAAATGTTGTAGAATCACTACTTGCCTTCTCTGTGTTGTACAGCCCTCCCTTTTCTCCTACCCCCCCATGCATGCTAATCTTAATACCCCCCTACTTCTCCCCCCCTTATCCCTCCCTACCCACCCATCCTCCCCAGTCCCTTTCCCTTTGGTACCTGTTAGTCCATTCTTGAGTTCTGTGATTCTGCTGCTGTTTTGTTCCTTCAGTTTTTCCTTTGTTCTTATATTCCACAGATAAGTGAAATCATTTGGTATTTCTCTTTCTCCACTTGGCTTGTTTCACTGAGCATAATACCCTCCAGCTCCATCCATGTTGCTGCAAATGGTTGGATTTGCCCTTTTCTTATGGCTGAGTAGTATTCCATTGTGTATATGTACCACATCTTCTTTATCCATTCATCTATCGATGGACATTCAGGTTGCTTCCAATTCTTGGCTACTGTAAATAGTGCTGTGATAAACATAGGGGTGCACTGATCTTTCTCATACTTGATTGCTGCATTCTTAGGGTAAATTCCTAGGAGTGAAATTCCTGGGTCAAATGGTAAGTCTGTTTTGAGCATTTTGATGTACCTCCATACTGCTTTCCACAATGGTTGAACTAACTTACATTCCCACCAGCAGTGTAGGAGGGTTCCCCTTTCTCCACAGCCTCACCAACATTTGTTGTTGTTTGTCTTTTGGATGGCAGCCATCCTTACTGGTGTGAGGTGATACCTCATTGTAGTTTTAAGACTTTTCATTTTCTTAATGTAATTTTGGTGTAGTGAAGTTTATTTTTTCTTTATCAATAGCAGATTTTTAATTTTGCTTAGGGAAATCTTTCTTTACACCTAGATCATTGTGATGTTCCTCTATGTATTCTTTTTTTTTTTTTACGTAAAGCAACTTTGATTTGAAATTATTTTAAATTTATAGAAATGTTTCAAGATAAATACAAAGAATTCCTGCTTACCCTTCACTGAGACTCACTAACTAGTAAGAATTTGCCACATTTGCTTTATCATCCTTCTTGTCTTTACACATACAGGGTTTTTTTGTTTTGTTTTTCTGAACCATTTGGGAGCAAGTTGAAGATAATATGCTCCTTTGCCACAAGATACTGAGCATCTCTTACAAGCAAAGACATTCTCTTTCATAAACACAATACAGTGTTCAAGACTTAGGAAATTCGGTTTTGACACGGGGCTGTCATGTAGTTTACAGTTCATGTGTCCGTGTCCCCAGTCATCTCTGTTGTCCTTTATAGCAATGCCGTGGTCTTTCTGATCCAGTGTTGAGTTCAGAGCCATACGTTGCATTCGGTGGTTGTCCTCTTTGGTCCCTTCATTCTGGAACAGTTTCTCAGCTGCTGTCCTTCGTGACCCTTTCCTCTCTGAGGAGTACAGTGTAATTATATGGTAGCCGTCCCCATGCTTGGGTCTGTCTCGTTTTGCTCATGACTGGATTCAGGTTGAGCATTTCTGCTGGGATCCCAGGCGGTGGTGCTGCGTCCTCAGCGGGTTGTATCAAGAGGCAAATGGTGCACTTGGCTGTGTTTGCAGTGTTGCCTTTCATCGCTCGGCTGTGGTGACCTCGGCATCATCAGCTCCTCACCCGCCACATGTCCTAGTCACTGATGATTTTTGCCAGGATCGATCACTTTGATGGGTGCGGAATGGTTATTTCTGACCCCATAGCTCCTGCTTTTATCGGTTGGTGTTCTCGTGGGGAAGGGCTTCCCTCTGCCCCCCACTTACTTGCTCCATTCTGTCACTGACTGCTATTACTTATTTAGCATTAGTATAACTAGGTTTTTTTTAAGCATTTCCCTACTGTCCTGTTGAGCAGAACATTCCAGGCTAATCTTATACTTTCTGTTCCCAGCCTAGGAATCAGCTGTTTCTCATTTTAGTGGGGTTTGGTGGTATTTAGAAACCAAGATCTTGGCGACAGGTTTGCTTAATGTTGCTGGGGTGTCTTGTAGCCTTTTATCAGTCTGAGCTAGGAATTACATATGTAAAAATCATGAGTCCGTGCCAGTATCTCCAGATGTGATTCAGCACCCTGGGGGCCTTCCCTATGCCTGCTTTTCCCCATGACAGGCCAGGTTCTGACTCCTGCTTCCTTGTTAGAGGCGTTCACATCTGCAGCATATCTGGAATTGACTTTCTTCGATGCAGTGTGACGTAGAACCCGAGATTCATCTCCTTCCTGTGCAACTTTCCAGTTGATCTGCACTTTCCACCGAGCTCGTCCACCCACCGTGGCACTGGGACATCCCGTCCCCTCCGTTTATTAGAGACATCTGTAAAATATGTGATTCTGTCTGAACTCTATTGTGTGTCAGCTTCTTTGCATCCCCTGTGTCAGGACAGATCCTCTTAATTTCAACCCAGTGCAGCTCTCGGGTTTCTTCGCACAGTGGATATGCCTTGGCCATCTTTATGTGCCTTTCAGGGTCAGGTTGTCAAGTGCCACACAAATACCTGCTGGGATTTGGCTGGGATTTCATCGACTCTCTGGCTCCATCTGGGGTGAGCTGATGGGTAGCCTTACAATATTGGGTGTATCCCTCTGTTTACTTACATCTTCAGTTTTTCTTGGGAATATTTTGTAAAAGGATTTCTGCATTCTCTTATTAGATTGATTCCTTGAAGTCAGTTTTTCTGTTTTAATCTACATGGTATTTAATTTCTATTTTTTTTTATTGTTGCTAGTACCAGGAAACAAAGTCGATTATTAAAAACAACCAATCTGGCCACCTGGCTCAATCATCCTTGTAGTTTACCTGCAGATCCCTCTGGATTTTCTCTCTGCACAGTCATGGCATCTGCCGACAGTGGCAGTTTTCTTTCTTTCGTCTGTCTTTATCCTGTTTGTCTTCTTGCCCGAGTGTCCTGGCCAGAACTTCCTACCCACCCTTGACTCATTTCCAAAGTCAGGAAAAGCTTTCAGTATTTCGTCTTTAGTAGGCTGTTTGCTCCGGGCCTTTTTGTGATACACTTTATCAGACCGAGGAATTTCCTTTTCCTAACAGTTTATAAATAAATGTTGAGTTTTAACAAAAGCTCTTTCTCTGAAGTTGAGGTGGCAGCATGGTCTCCTCTTCTGGTTAATGTTGTGAGCTACACTGATTGCCTTTCCAAATAGTACAGAAACCTGCCCTCCTGGAGTGAGTGCGGCCTACTGGTGACGAAGCCTCTGGGTTCAGCTTCCCTTGTTCTGTCCCTCTGTGTGGCTCTCCTGAGGTGTCAGGTCCTCCTGTGTTAGAGGCCTGGAAGGGGGCCCGAGGCAGGGAAGGCTGTGGAAGGCCTGGTGTCCAGCAGTTGCTAAATAGAGGGAACACTCTCCCTGGCCAGAACCTGAGCAGGCCTCAGGGCTCTGCAGAGGGTGACCCCCTCCCACACTTGTCCTGAGCTCCAGCCTCAACGTTGGGAAGCCTGCTGAAGGCCTCCCCCGCCTCTCCCCACCCCACACCCGGCACACTGAGTGTGGGCGCTGGTGAAGACACCTCAGAGGAGGCAGGGGGTCAGAAGAAGGGCCTGGACAGCCATGGAAGCCCAGTGGTTTATCAGCTCGGTGACTGGCCGCCGGCAGTGTGGGTTGAACCTTGCTTTTCTGATTTGCTGATACTTTCTTGAGGACTTTTGCCACCACGTGGATGAGGCGGCTTACCCTCTAAATTTCCTTTAATGTCTTAAGTTCTGCTGTCAAGTTTATCTGGCCTCCTAAAATGAATTTCCCTGTTTTTTTAATGATCTGGAAGACTTTGTGTCTGACTGGGCCATGTCTGCCTTCAGTGTGGGAAACCCTTCACAGGTGTGCTGCTGGGCTCCGGAGGCTTCTGCAGGAAGGACGGGCAGGGGGCCTCTTCCCCTCCCGCCAGGTGCGGTCCCCTGGGCTTCTCTGCAGGTTTGTCAGCCTCGTCCACTTCCAGACTTACTGGTGTGAGTTTGTTCCTACTGTCCTCTTAATGTTTGTCCCAGGGAGTGGCAGATTGTGACATGGAGCATGCCTGTCCCATGGCCTGTTTTTGTACAGCCCACAAATAAAGGATGCTGTTTATAGTTTTAAAGAAAGAAAAAAAAGAACAGAAACGAAGAAGGATGTGCCCCAGGAGCCAGACATGCTCGGGTGTCCCCAGATGGCCTGAGGCATCTGTCTGGCGCTTCGTGTTAGAAGTTGTTGGCTGACCGCTGTTCCGCGGGCTGTGCCATGCTGCACAGGGACCTCACTGCCATGAATTTGTGCCTTTTGCCCCATTTTGTCTTCGTTCAGACTTGCTAGACATGTTCCATTACGTTGGTCTTTTTCAAAGAACCAAACTTGGGGATTTTTTCTCTGTCACATAAACTTGCATATGTTTTAATTTCAATTTGCTTCTGCCTCCTCTGGCTTTAATTTGCTATTCTTCTCCTAGTTTTTGACATGGCTCTTTAGATTGTTGATTTCTCAGCCCTGTAAGATATATGCAGGCAGGGCTGTCCATTCACTGCTCAATCTGTCTTCATTCTATCCAACACATGTCATATTTTCATTGTCATTCAGTTAAAAATAGATTCAAATGTATGAATGGTTTCTTTTTGCCTTGACACTTGAGTAGTATCGTGGTGTGCTGCTTAATTCCCAAACATGTTTTGGGTTTTCTGATCTTTCTGTTAAAAGTTCTGAATTAAATTCCCTGTGGTCTTAGAAGGTATTCAGACCACTTCGTGGCTCTGAGACTCACTTGACCCCGTGGTGCATGTGCACCGCAGACAACTCTGCGTTGCTCAGCCTTATAAGCTGCCCCAATACAGTAAAATCTCTTGCTCTTTTAAATTTGTTTTTATCTTCTGTTGGCTGAGGAGATGGCGGCTGTAGATCTGCCCATTTCTCCTTAGCCTCTGCCAGTTGCTCTGAGGGTGTGATTTGGGGCGGTCATTCCCGTGGGCTGGGCCTGCCGCTGCCCTGGTCCGCTTCCCGCCATGGGACTTTCTGCTGAGCACAAGGGGCGCCTCTTGCTGTGAGCCTGCGTGGTCTGCATGGCCGCCGGCTGCTGTTGGCTTTGCCTCCAGCCCTTTTCCGTCCTTTTCAGATGGTCTCTTGGGCTTTGTCATTTTATCCGACCTTAAACTTTTTTCGTCAGAGTGCCGGTCATCCCGGGTGATGGCGGCCACCTTTGGGTCTCCTCTGCCACGGCAGGAACAGTTTCCCCTTCGTGCCTCTGAGCTTCGGTGTCTCTGTTCCCCTTCTCTCTGGTGAGTCATCCGTTGTATTCTGTGATTCCCCTTCCCCACCTGGGAGTGTGCACACGGCTCACTGCGGGGCTGGCGGCCCCAGCATCCCTCCTGACCTTGAGTCGTCCTTACCCAAGACCTGCCTCTGCCCCCACCCTCGACACCAGCTCCGTGCGTGTGGATCCGTTCTGCGGACGTTGTCAGCCCTGCCGCCGAGCCTCTTGTTGTTTTAAATAGTCGTGTTTATATTTATCCGCACGTTTATTTTCTCCGCTTGTCACTTATTCCCGCTCCGCCCTCTCGTGCTTGTCTGGGAGGACTTTCTCCATGCGGCGTCGTGTCTTTGATCAGTTTGGCTCTGGGCCGCCGTGCCTCACCTACACGCCCTCCTCTCCTGCTGGGCACCGGCTTTTGCCACACCCCGCGTGGCCTGTGCGATTAGTTCTGTTTTCCGACTTTGCAATTTCTTTTTTCTTTTTCTGCTAAGGTCTGGATATTTGGCACTGAGTTATTTTCCAGTTTACAAATCTCATCTGCTCTATTTGACTTCCTCCTAAACCCATCCTGTTTCTAGGAGTTGATCCTTTTTGCAGATTCTAGTTTTCTGGTGAAACTCTCTCTCTACCTACCCTCCTTGCACAGAGTAAGAGCACCTAATGCAAAGGCAATATCTGCCTGCTGTGGATCACCTGTGGGTCTGGGATGATGTCTTATCACCTGGTTCTGTTTTCTCATAGTCCTGGTGATTTTTTATTGGAAGCTGGACATTGTATGGAAACATGTTCGCGAGTTCTAAGCAGCGCTGCTCCACAGAGGGTCTGGGGCTGTCGTCCAAGGTCTGCACGCAGGATTTGGTCAAGTGACGCCATGACTGCCCGGAGTGAGTCAGGCTGGGTGCTCCTGGGTTGCCCTGTTCCTGGACCATCGCTGTTTCTGGGTTGCAGCTGGAAGCACCCCCTCCTCGGCAGGCCCTGAAACCCAGGGTTTGTGCAGCCCGTATGTGAGATGCCAAACTCCTGACTCAGTTTTTTTACTTTCTTGGCCTTTTGTTTTTCTGAAACTGGTTCCATACACATGCTGCCCAGTGGCCAGCAAAGACGTTGAAGGAAAGCAGGGTGCTCACGCCCAGGGTGCCAGCCAGTTCTGGGGCCGTGGCCCTTGGGCGTCTGCAGGTCTGGGCCCTGCCGCCCCTTTCTGCTCAGCCCCACGGCGGCTGTCGCTCTCCCCAGGCCTGGCCCCAAAAGTCCAGGCATCTTTCTTTTAATACACGGATTGCTCAGCATTGTTGCCGAGGAGGGCCTAGTCCACGGTGGGCGCTCTGGGGTATTTTACAGGTTAAATGCTTTGACTTTTGTAGGGCTAATGTATCTCATCATCTTGGAGAACACAGATCATACAGTGGCGGGTTGTTCCCATCCACCCGCTGGCCTCCCCGTTTCCAGGGCCGCTCAGCCGGCTGGGTGTTTGATACACGCACAGAGTGTGCATGCACGGGTGTGTGCACGCTTACACAGTTCCCTTCCCAGTGGTGTTTCATGGCAACTGGTGTCACTGGACATAGTGGCCTGGTCTGTCCAGCCTATCTACAGGGGACAGGGAGGCTGCGTGTGTATTGAGCACAACGCCAGACGGCCTGAGGAATTGACGCTGGACGGAGAGCTGAAATGGATGTGGTCAGGTGGGCAGTAAGACCCCCTGCTGGGATAGGGTTGCCAGACCAGTTCGGGCCATGTGGGGTCTCCCAGGGCCAGACTTGGCCTGGGAGAGAAAACAGCAGAACCCCCTGGGCCTGGGCAGGGGTGGCGGCAGCCTGGAGCCGGCTGGGGCAGGCTGAGTGTGTGGGGAGATGCCCAGAGGGAGTTCGGAGTGTTCTGAGTGGGCCCTGCAGGCCTGGGGACCGTCCGCGGTCCTGGGGGCCCTCCGTTCAGGAGTTGCCCTGGGTGCCTCTCTGGGGTGCTGGGCTGATCTCTAAGCCACGTCTTCCCCGGCAGCTATGTCTGTGCCTCGTATGGGACCCTGAGAGGCCCGCCGGCCCCTCTCTGTCTCGGCTCCCGAGCAGCCCTGGGAAGCTGGTGTTTGCACGTAGGTCACCCCCTACTCCGGGCCTGGGGTTCCTTTTTCCACCTTTATTTTTCTTCTTTCCTGGCTTTCCCTACCACACTTCTGTTATTTCGTACCCGACAAACCATACTTCATTGGTTCTGAGATGCATTTTGTCCCCACGATTTAGCATCTGGGGCGTGTCTTACAGTCGGTGGTGTACTGCCTTCTGTTGGTGGCCTTTCCGTCTTTGGGGGCATAAGGGAAGCCAGCCATGATGACCCCTAGCCTCTGGTGCCTCCTACGCCCCATTTGCCCCTCCTGGACCAGGGGCGCCTGCAGGAACCGCCACCTGCTCTGCTCCTGGGATCTGACCCAGTGTGTTCAGATGGAGGGGTGCCCTTCACGGAGTGGTGGTGCTGAGCTGCGGCTGCAGCGATGGGCAAGGGTCTGCCTGTGGTGTGTGTGCGCACAGTGGAGGCTGCCTGGAGCTGAGCAGAAAGGGGCCAGGGAGGGTCGGGGCAGCCCACTGCACGCAGGGGCTGTGGCCTGAACCTTTGTGATACAGAACGGTCCACCCCAGGACTCTGCCATGCTGCCCTGGACGGTCACCCTGCACCCAACCCCTGGCAGCCACAGGATTCTCTTCCCCATCGTTTTGTCTTTTGGAGAATGTCATGCAAGTGGACTCATCCAGTGTGTGGCCATCAGAGACTGGCCCCTTCTGTGGGCACAGTGGGCCAGGGTCCCACAGTGGTCGGCCAGCCTTCCCCTTTGCTGCTCGGCAGCAGTCCAGCTGTGGACAGCCCACGTGCCGTCTGCTGGCCTGTGGCAGGCCTGTGGGTTGTCTCCAGAGTGGGGCTCTTGCTAACAGGGCAGGTGCAAGCGCTCCCCAGCCAGGGAACAAGTGGACGCCTTCTTCCCCGTGCCTCTTGGGTGGGTGCCCAGCTGTGGGATTGCCAGTCACACAGCAGGTGGTGCTTAGCTTTACAGAAACTGCCAGCAGTTCAGAGGCCTGTGCCCTCCACACCCTCCCCTCTGAGGATGAGAGTCCCACTTGGTCCACGTCCTTACCAGCACTTGGTGTGGTTGGGGTTTGGGGGTTTAGCTATTCTGATAAATCTGTAGTGGGGTCCCATCGTTTTAATTGGCATTTCCCTAATGGCTGATGATGTAGAGCATCTTTTCCTGGGCGACTTCATCATCTGATAACACTCGGGTGAGGTATCTGTTCAGATCTTTCTCCCATTTTTTCAAATCGGTTGGTTCGTTTTTCTTACTGTGGAGTTCTGAGAGCTCCCTATGTATTTTCGATGCAAGTCCCGGGTCAGACTGGTGATTTGCAAGCCTTCCCCTCAGCTAGCTTCTCCTTTCATTTTGGTGAAACCCCGTTTACCGGTTCATTCTTTTAGGGTTATGCATTTGGGGTCATGAACCCAAGGTCACCAAGTTTTCTTCCCTTTTCTTTTCAAAGTCATGTGGCTCTGGGTCCCGCGTTAGGCCCACGATACCCATTCTCTCCATTTTTGAGTAAGGGGTGAGGTTTAGAGCCAAGGGCGATTTTGCTCTTGTGTTGTGCCCGTGTGTGCCCAGCTGCCGGGCGCCGTCTGTGGGAAGGCCGTCCCTTCCTGCCTGGAGTGGCCTGAGCACCTTTGTGGAGATCGGCCAGGCGCACCTGTGCGACTCTGTTTCTGGGCGCTGAGCCATGTCTCCGTCCACCTGCACCTCAGAGGCGTGGTTTCGGCAGCTTTGCAGGCCAAGTCAGACAGCGTGATTCAGCATTTTTCCTTCCGTTTGGTTTTAAGTGGCATTTTTCTGTATAATTAAGGAACAGGGTTCATTTTCACATTCTATCGTCTGACCAAATGGCATGCACGTCTGCACGGTCAGCGTCACTTTCTCTGTGCCCCCAGCCCCACCGCCCGACCTCAGCAGGGCCCCGCTGCGGCTGACCAGGGTGGCTGCGTCCCCCACAGTGGCCATGCACACTGGTGGGGTCCCTGAGGGTAGGGTCGCCTCTGTTCTCTGGTGGTGCCGCCGGGGTGGTTCCCAGGGGCCGCCTTCTAGGCATCTGGGGCCTCCTGACACGGCAGCATCTGGGGGCAGGTGTCTTAGTGTCTTTTGCTTGGGGAGAGGATCCATTCTTTCTTTGGAGCCCTAGTAAGTGACCCACAGGAGGCTGAGAAAGTTGAGGGACTGAGGCCAGTGGGACCCTCCCGGTTGCTCTCCGGGTCTGTCCCGCCTGCCCCATCCTGCCACTCATTTTTTCCCCCCGGTTTTATTGAGAAATAATTGACATCCATCACTGAGCTTCAGGCGTCCAGCAGGAAGGCCTGACTTACATATATTGTGAAATGAGTAGTTAACACCCGCTGTCTCGGGTGGACCCATTCGTTCTTTTAGGAAGTTGCGTTACTGTGGTAGAACACGTGTGACGTGAGGTCTGCCACCCTAGCCTTCCTGAATGAGCTGTTGAGGGGTGTAAGCACAGTCACGCTGTGCGGCCGCCGCCACCCTCCTCTCCAGAACTTTCCATCTCCCCAGCCTCAGAGTCTGCCCCTGTTAAGCACTCCCGCCCCAGCCCCAGCCCCCTCCTCTACTGTGTCTCTGGGTCCAAGTCCTGAACCCAGCACAGGGAACCTGCAGGATCCGACCCCCTGTGCTGGGTTCATTCCCCTCAGCGTGAGGGACCCAGGCCCCATTCCTCTGCTGCTTGGATGGGTGCAGTGTCCGTGAGGCAGGGGGTGGTGGTAGGGCCATGAGGCACATGGGGACCCTTTATCCATTGGATCTGCTGGAAGGGACACGGCATGGCCCCAGATCCCTCTTAGTGGTGTGTTTTCTGGGGCCAGAGTGCCTGTCCTAGGCCGCTGCCGCCCTGTCTGCCCTGGTTGGCCGCTGTTCCAGACTGTTACGTGGAGACCTTTGTGGCTGAGGCTCACCTCTCCTGCATCAAAAGCGATTGCTCAGCTCCCCATTCAGGCAGCGCATTGCTCTTTCAGGCGCTTCTCTTCAAATTCCATGGGCCAAGATATTTGGAGCCCACAAGTGTGAAAACAGAGTTGTTGCTGGGCAAAGAGGAGGGCTGTTGACAGCGGCAGCTCAGCCACGGAGGCTGGTCGCGGAGTGACTGGGCCACTGGGAGACCCAATGCACAGGGTCTCTGCCAGCTGCCTGCCCGTAGCCCCCAGCCCTGCACTGGGTGTGGGAGTGACCGGCCACGGGAACTTGAGAGGGCCCCCGACCCAGGGAGGAGCCCTGAAGCCCCGCCCCCAGCCAGAGTGGCCTGGGAAGGCGCAGGGAGGAAATTGGGAGCACCTTTCCAGACGCGCCGCCCTGCGGGCGAGGGTATTTTTAGCCACGCAGCCTTGGCACATGGCAGAGCAGAAATAGAAGAGGCTCCCGTGGCTGTTCTGGATCTGCCGGCTCGGCCGGCCGCAGGGGCTGGGAGCTGGGGTGATCCTGCCCAGGGCCTGCCCTTGCCACCCTCCCGCCTGAGGCCCCTGTACGGCAGCCCCCACATGGCTTCCCCAGGTCCTCCTCCTGGGCCAGCCTGGCCTCCCCCAGCCCCAGGCTCTGTGCTTCTGTTTAATTTTCCTGTGACCCCTGAGGGGTGCAGAGGGGACGGAGGTACTGGCCAGGTGCACCTGCCCTGGGCCTGCTGGAGGAGCGGGTTCCAGCCGGGCCCTACCCTCTGAGTGTCCGAGCACTGGAAGGTTCTGTGGCTGCTCCTCCCACTAGGGTCCCTGGGACTGCTAGGGAGGACTGCTTTCTGGAAAGGAAGGCCCAACCTGGAGGGGCTGTCTGGGCAGCCCGCTGCCTGTATGACAGGTGGGAGTGGACAGGCCCTTGGGGCCTTTACCTGTAGGTCCTGCTGCTCGGCCAGGTGTGCGTGGGAGCCCACTCTGCAGCAGCTGTGGTTTCTCAATGAAGACAGCTGGCCAGGAGCCGGTGGCCCTCCCAAAAGGTGACCCAGAATCACCCTGTCCTGGGGACACAGGGCTGAGGGAGCAGTGCCCTGGCCTCTGTCTGGGCGGCTTGCAGGGTGCTGGGCTGGTGGCTGCACACAGGCCTGAAGCGGGAGACTGCCAGGGAAGCCAGGCTGTGGCCTGGAGCCCTGCTCTGGGCAGGCTTCAGGGTGCGGTGGTCCCCTGCTGGACGTCCAGCCTGTGGTCATCAAGCTTCCAGGGTGGCTGAGGTACCTCAAAAATGGCCTCACCCTGCCCCCATCATAGCTGCAGTCTAGCACACTACGGGGTCCCTGTCTGACCCCCAGCTTGTCAGGAACGTCCCCAGACGGCCTGGAGGGCTGGAGCTGGCTGGCAGAGATGCCTGGCAAGTGTGTATGGAGCTGCCTCCCGGCCAGGGACACATACACAGGCTGGGGAGTGCCGCCGGCAGAGGGCCATGTGCCCTAGAGCAAGGCTGGTGCAGAGACCCTCGCTGATCTGTGCCGGCCCGCCGTGCCTGGTCCCCAGCCAGGCTGGCCTCTGCAGGCCCGCCTGACCTTCAGCCCTCCGTGATGGACACCTCCCAGGAGCCTCTGGGCCCCTGACGTGTTCCTGGGCCTGAACGGGCATCCCTGGCTCGTGTCCCCTCTTTGCTCGTTCACGCTGGCCCTCCTGCAGAGGGCAGGACCAAGTGTGCAGGAGGCGGGTCCGGAGCAGTCCAGCCCACGCCAGAGACCAGGGAGGGTGGGCAAGGAGCAGGTCTGACCGGGCTGGGCTGGGTGGTGAGCCGGAAGGGGCTGGGCCCCAGAAGACCCCTAACCGGTGGCTCTGCATCCACAGTGCAAGAGAAACCAGAGCCAGTGCCGCTGGAGAGCCGCTCCTGCGTCCTCATCCGCCGCGACCTTGTGGCCCTGCCTGCCAGCCTCATCAGCCAGATCGGGTACCGCTGTCACCCCAAGCTCTACTCTGAGGGGGACCCTGGTGAGAAGCTGGAGCTGGTGGCAGGTGAGGCCTTGCTCCCGCCTGTCTCTTGTATGCAAATGCCCTCTTCCTCTTCTCCTTCAGAGCTGAACAATGTACTCATCACCAATCAGTCAAAAAAAAGAGAACATCTTAAATTTCCTCTAATCTCCTTTCAGAAGGATGTGTCATTAAGAGGAGTTATTCAGCTGAATTAATCTAGCGTTTTAATTGAGTCCCCTGGGCTGGTAGCACTGCTGATGGGCAGGGGCTGCTGTCATGATGGGGCTTCAGTTTGGGTCGCAGGGAAAACCAGGTCGAAGATAGTTTACCAGCCCCACTCCCCAGTCCCCACAGGGTGCATTTGCAGCGTCCAGGGGCTGATGGCCAGAGGCTCCAAACGGCAGCTCACAGTCGGTCGGTGATGCAGTTCTTCTGGGAAAAGAGACAACACGGTTGAGTCCAAAAGCCTCTGTTGGAAGTATTCCGCCCAGTGTTGGGATTCACGCGGCCGCACGGCTCCTTGTAGATTTCTTTGGCTGCTCATGGGCAGGTCGAGAGCCGATGGCATCGTCCTCTCAGCTGGTAGATGTCGAGCCACGTGCCGGCATCTCTGGAGTGGTTCACCGAGGGGGTCCCAAAGGGCTGGCGGGGACCCGTGGCCACTGCCCCTCCTCCCAGCCGCTCCAAGTGCTTCCTCTGAGGCACCAGGTCCTCCACTCTTGCCGCACCCTGGGCAGCATGGTGCTCTGGCTGACCTGTTCTGGGAGCCGCTATCACAGGTGGCGTCCCTGGGGAGCAGCTGGGTGGTGGGCTGGCCTGGCCAGACCGGGGTGGGGCAAGGGCACAGCTGCTGCCTGCTGTGATGCGCTCCCGGGCTGGGTTACCAGGCTGTGGGGGTGCCAGGTGGGCTTGGTTCCAGGGGTCCGCAGAGGAGGGGGCCGGCTACTGGATGCCAGCTGGCCTACGTACAGCTGGACGTCAGGCTGCCGGGCCCCGCACCTCCCGAGGAGCCCCTTTACAGACGTCTCCACACAAGGGCAGGGTGTCTGGCCCCTGGGCCTCAGGGACCTGCTCTGCAGGTTTGAGGCTCTGCAGACATGAGGTGTGTGGACGTGAGTCCCTCAGGCTCGCCTGGCATGCTGTGGCCAAGGCTGTCAGACCACACTGACCAGACGTCCTGACGATGGACTCCATCTAGAATCAGCCATGCACATATTTAACCAATAGCTGGTGGCTCCTGGGGAGGCCTGGCTCATGCCAGGGAAACCCAGTGCTAAGCAGGGATGGCCCCCCCCAAAGCTGGAGTGGCAGGCTCCACGGGGGGCTGAAGCAGCCCCGAGGCACTGAGCAGGGATCCAGTAGGAAGAGCAGGTCCTTGTAGCCTCCTCCTGCCTGCCCCCCAAGAAAGGAACACCGCCTTGTCCTTTTCTCTTGAGGAGAAGATTCAGTGCACGCTCGGTACAAACTCCTATCTCAGGAAGGCCCGAGGGGGCCACGCAGGTCCCCAGGAGCACCCCTTGGGGCTTCCCGCACCATCTCCTCTCCAAAGTTGGGGGCCCCCTGACTCTTGCGTGAGCTCCTCTGTCAGTGGGCAGAGTGTGGGTAAGCAGGGCTCCAGGCTCCTGCCTCGCCAGGCTTCCGTGGGGCCCCCGGGCCACGCTCCGGCCTGTGCAGCTCCTTCCTCTCAGTAAACGTGGGAGCAGTCCAGCTCCGCCACCCCCAGAAGCCCTTAGGTATTTGGGAAGGGACAGAAGTGTTTCCCAAACCCAGGGCCAAGCCGGGGAATCCCTTGAAGCCAGAAGGGTAGTTTGGGGACAGCCTCTGAAGCTTGTGACCGAGGCTGCCTCCTCCTGTGACGGCCTTGGTGCAGCAAGGAAAGCTGGACTGTGTTCCCCAGCCCGGCGGGGTCCCAGGCCCAGATAGGGGTCTGCCGGGGCGGCCGTTGTCTGACCCGGAGTCCCGCTGCTCCCCGTCCTTTCCAGCCTCCTCAGCGCCCACACACCTGTTCCAGCCCTAGCAGCCCCCTGGGAAGGTCATGGCCAGGGTTTTGGGGGTGCAGCCAAGGGTCTCACGTGGAATTTTACATCCGGCGGCCACAGGCTCCGGGGTGTACATCACGCGGGGCCAGCTGATGAACTGCCACCTGTGCGCGGGGGTGAAGCACAAGGTCCTGCTGCGGCGCCTCCTCGCCACCTTCTTCGACAGGTAGGTCCCTGGGTGCGCAGAGGCTTCTGCGGTCTCCTTAGCGGGGAGCCGGCCAAGGCCCTCACACCTCCTGGCCTCGTGCTGCGGCATCAGCCCTGAGGCCATCGGGGCTCCAGGAGGAGCCCCCTGAACACAGTCTGGGGCTGGGGAGGGCCTGGCTCCTGGCATTCCCGGGTGGGCTGCAGACCCCTCCACCCCCAGGAAAGTGAAGAGCCATACTCACCCCACTAATGGGACAGCCAGAGGAGCCCCTTCCCCTGAGGGGCGGCAGCGCCTTCTCCCCACCCCAGTCCACGGGAGAGGCCAGGTGGCCTTCCTGCCGGGCGGGCCTTCGGATAGGGAGGCCCCCCTCTGGCCGGCCTCACTCTGCCTCCCTCCCATCCCTCCGCCAGGAACACGCTGGCCAACAGCTGTGGCACAGGCATCCGCTCATCCACCAGTGACCCGAGCCGCAAGCCGCTGGACAGCCGAGTCCTGAATGCTGTGAAATGTAAGAGGCCAGGTGTCCCGGGAGGGGTGGTGGTGTTGAGCTTCAGAAGCCCCCCAGGGCTTTGGACCTCGGCCTGGGGAAGGTGGCTGCCCCCCTCCCCCCCCCCGGCGCCATCCGGGACCGTGGGGTCGAGGGGAGGAGAGAAAAGAGCAGCTCTCAGAAGCCAGGTCTCGAGGTGTTAACGTTCTTGGTAGGTTTCCAAGCATGATGAATTCAGCTGCGAAACTATTTTAATATGTGAAATAGATCTAATTTTCCTTTTTGAACAAAACCCCTTATTTACATTTTGAGGTTATTTTGAGCCTTTGCCATCTGCTCGGCCGGCTTCTGCCTCCCGCTCCTGGGCGCTGGGGGCCGGGCGGCCCACCTCCGTGGCAGACTGCCGGGCTGGTGCAGGCCAGCCGACCCAGAGCACGTCGTCCGGCGGCCCGTTTCCCTGCTTGAAAAACCATGTCTCACGAGAGCCATTCTGCTCTAGGGCAGAGCGGCAATGCGTGGGCGTGGCTGGGCTCCAGGAAGGGGCGCCCGCCTCAGGCGCTCAGTGTGGGGGGCTCACCCCGGGGCTTCCTCCAGGTGCCGTGTTATGTGGAGAGCGGGTCCTGTGGCTGCTGGGGAGGGAGGCCGTGGGGCTCTTTATGACTGGTGGTGGCCGCGGTGCCATTGCTGCCCCTGCCCCGGGGATAGGCCGAGAACAGGGGTTGACGCTCTCTCTCCTGTCCAGCCTGTGAGGGGAAGCGTTTGATCAGGCCGCAGAGGCCCGAGCCTTATGGTGGGTAGGTGCCCAGGCTCCCTGGCCCCGGAGCCCTGCCGTGACTCCCTCTCTGGATGGGCTGGGGGTATCTATCAGTGTCTGACCAGAGATGCTCAGGGACCTGCCCAGGCCACACAGCCCACCGGTGCTCTGGGAGGGCCCTCTGTGCTCATGGCAGAGCCACAGCTGTGCGCCCTTCATGCTGACAGTCCCAAAGGAGGTGGCAGGGCCCCCAGGACCACATGGGGGTGACTGCAGGGCTTCAGGCTGAGGCCAGGAGAGGCCTGGGCGGCCGCGGGGTCTCCGGTGCCAGTGGGTAGCAACGCCCACCCCATCCCCACGGCCGCACATAGCCCTCCAGGCCTGAGGCTCGTCCAGGGCAGTGCTGTGCCCTGGCTCCTGGGAGGCGGCAGGTTGGCAGGCAGGGTGTGCAGGTGGGCGCCCCCTCACGCCCACCCCCCGGCGCCCTGTCCCTGCAGTATACTGCCAGAACTTCGCCCCCAGCTTCAAGGAGAGCGAGATGAATGTGATCGCCGCGGACATGTGCACCAACGCCCGCCGCGTGCGGAAGCGCTGGCTGCCCAAGATCAAGTCCATGCTGCCTGAGGGCGTGGAGATGTACCGCACGGTCATGGGCTCCGCGGCCGCCAGCGTGTCCCTGGACCCTGACTTCCCGCCCGCCGCGGCACAGGTATTCGAGCAGCGCATCTACGCCGAGCGGCGGGGCGACGCCGCCACCGTCGTGGCTCTGAGGACTGACACCGTGAACGTCGACCTGAGCGCCACCGGGGCTGCCTTCGAAGCCGGCGAGGAGGCAGACGGGGCCGGCTCGGTCATCCAGGAGGTGGCCGCGCCCGAGCCACTGCCCGCCGATGGCCAGAGCCCCCCGCGGCCCTTTGAGCAGGGCGGCGCCGGCTCCAGCCGGCCACAGACGCCGGCCACGGCACGAAGACCGGAGGGCGCATATGCCGGGGCCTTGTAGAGCGGAGCCGCGGGCCGTGCTAGAGCAGCTTGCATGCGTTACTAACACAGACAAATGTGATCGAGCCACTTACCTACCGAACTGCTGCTGTTGCCTGAAAAAAATGTGATTTTTATCCTGCTTGTATTTAAAACTTATGAAGGAAACAAATGCATCCATTCTACTGTAAACGATCAGGCCACTGGCCACTAGTTGCAAGGCGGGTCCCAGGGCTGCTCCTCATACCCGAGAGGCTAGTCTCCGAGCCGCAGCCTTCCCGCCCCCTGGGGAGCAGGCCAGAGCCCTGGCACCCAGCCCCGCCTGCCCTGCCCCCCCAGGCCGGGGGGAGCCCGGGTCCTGTGTGGGGCGCGGGCTCCCACCCATGGGCCCTGGACGCCCCTCTCGGAGAGCGAGCTGGGCTGGGCCCCCGGGGCACCGTCTCCTTGTTTTTCCCTCCTCGGGAGCCCCGGGGTCAGGCCTGCCAGCCCGCTGCGGGCAGGGGTGAGTGTGAGAGCGGGAGCCGGCATGTGGGGGAGCAGCGGAACGGCACGGCGACAGGCCTCGCTTGACTTGGGGGGTGTTACCGACTCATCTGCTGCCCCACCCAGCTGGTGGGTCTGCCCATCCCTGAGGCCCCCCAGCCCCGTGGTGCGCCTGGACCCCAGGGGTTCGGCTACCCCCTGAGCGCCCTCTGGCCCCCTCCTGGCCCCGCCGTCCTGTGTGGGTGGCTGCCGCCCTGGCACAGCCCGCAGCCACATTGGGATTACGTTTGTTGATTTCTGTCTTCAGATTTATTTCATATATAATGTGGAAACTTTCAGACCCAAAAGAGCAAAAAGTTAAGGAGGACTGAGTGTCCCCCTGACCCCGGGCCACATCGCACTCCCCTCCTGTGGGAAGTAGGGGTCCCAGGGAAGTGCCGCCAGGCTGTGTGATGGAGGCACGGGCGCCCGGCTGGGTGGGGCCAGACGGCCTGGAGCAGGGTCCCCTCGGTGTTGGGCTCCTCCTGGTGGTGCTCCATGCCCTGCGGTGCACACGCCTGGGGGTGGGGTGGGGGGAAAGGCCTGTTTGCAGGAGGCACCAGGGGCAGCAGTGTGGAGGCTGTAAATTGGGAGGCAGTAAGGAAGGCCTGTAGAGGTCGGTCGTCTGAGGCTAGAATGTTCACATGCTGTTCGTGGGGTGGGCACAGGTTGTGTGAGATGCCTTAGTCCAGGGGCTGCCTTCTTCCTGGGTCCCAGGAGCCCCCAGGCATGGCTGAAGACACGCCCTCCTTCCCAGGCTTGAAGGGGCTGTAGCTTCCTCCTCTGGGCCAGCACTCTGGCCCCAGCCCGGGTGTGCACAGGACCCTCAAAGCTGGGCCTCCTACAGCTGCAGGACCGCCTGTGGGGTCCCAGCAGGGCACAGCCTGGAGAGGGGCAGGGGGCTTAGGTCCTCGCTTTGGGTCCTCATTCCTGCTGTCCGCCACCCTCCCTTGTGTGGAGGGCCTTGGGGTAGACCTCGAGCCATGTGGAGGTGGGGTCCCCTTCCCAGCCCGGATTCAGCCCTCCAGGCCCCCCTCCTGCCAGGCCAAACATGTACCTGCCCTCCAGAAAGATCTGATGCCTTCTGAAAAGGGGCGGGGGACCTCAGGTGGGCCCATGGAGCTGACCTCAGCCCCTCTACCACCTGCCCTGCCCAAGTGCAGGGAGGTCCGAGCCCTGTGCTGCGGGCCTGAATGGGCTTCTTGCCAGTCACCAGCCTGGAGGCAGGTCCCTCTGCCCTTGCGTCTGGCCCTGCCGGTGGGGTGTGAGTGCCCTGTGCTGGGGCCCATGGCCACTTGGGCCCAGGACCACATCCTCCCCTGGAGTCCTCAGGTGGCCACAGGTGGCAGAGGGGGTGGTGGGTGAGGTTGACCGCCACCCATCTCTCTGCAGGTCCCCTTTGCCCCCCACCCAAATTTGCACTTTAATTTGACCACCCTGGGGAGCGGCCACCCACTCTCCCTCTCTTCACTCCAAAGTGGGCCCAGCCCCTCCCTGAGGCCAGGACGGGGTTGGGGATCTGGCCCAGTGGGGGTGGGGGCGGTGGCCACACAGAGAGGGCCTGACCGCCGCTCGGGCCAGCACAATATCCCGTGACCTCTGTCCCTTAACTGTTTGTTTTGTTGTACTGGGTAAGGAAGGTAAGCTGTGGGTGTAACTAGTAACAATTAAATGTGAATGGGTTCTGAGCTCTCCCTGTGCCCGGCGGGCCAGGCCGAGCGTTTTGCACTACTGTGTCCCGCGGGGGCGTGGTCGGGGCGCTGACAGTGGCCGTGGCCGATGACTGTGCCTGCCGGGCGCCCTCTGCGCACCGGGCCTGGGCTCAGAGGGCCTTCCAGAGTGCCTTACCATCCTTTGATCATTTTTCCCTAGGAAAACCGATTTAAAGAACCGGACCCTCCCCTCCTCTGTTTACAAGATGACTAATTCCTGTCCTGTGAGCGTGATCCTGACTCACCCAGACCCTGTAGACCGAGAGACAAGCCACTCAGTATTTATGAGATGTCTGCACCTTTACTCCTAAGCTTGACTAGTAGCAATATGCATATACTACATAGAGTCTATTATAGAGCTAAGTTATAGCAGCACCTTGTCAAGGAGGAGACGAGGGACCCAGCCCCGCTGGTGCTGGGCGGTGGCCTGGGACCCAGCAGCCCTCCCCAGCGGACGCGATTTGCCGCAGAAGGCAGCTGGGACAGTGCAAAAGGTCCAGAGGAAGGGCCGGGAGGGTGACAGATACTGTGAGCTTGCGGGGCCCGCCTGGCCGGCGTGCCTTGGTACTTGAATTCTGACTGTTTGCTGCACTGTGTCTGGTTCGTCCAGAGTTCTCTGTGGTTGCTTGACTTTGTGTTTGGTTCAGTGTCTTACCTGGCCCCAGGGGTGGACGCAGCTGTGAACAGCGGCAGGGGAGGCACAGTGGAGTGTGCAGCCTGCAGCCCTGCCCGCGCCGTGGTGCTGGGCGCTGGACTGCGGCTCTGGGACCTGGGCCCGTTTCTCCTTCCAGAAAACTCTCTGTCTCTAGAGCCGGGAGGAAGGCTGAGGTGTGGCCCGGGAGGGGCCTGCCCCATGCTCTGTGGGCACTCTGGTGTGCCTGGCCCTGCCCTGTCCCCATTTAATGGCTGGAGCTTTGTAGCACACGCCCACTCCAGCCCCAGCGGATTACTGCTTAGATTCCCCTAGATGGGTTATTTTTATGGAAATATCTTGATGCAAGTGGAAAAAGGCCTATGGCCCATTAACCAACTGAAAACTCAGAGAAAACCTCTGTTTACCTCTGCCAGCAGTAAACCCTAAATGCAGAACGGAGAGTTCACAGCTGTCTTGAGCTTTAACTACTGTTTCGGAGTGTTGCTTTTCCACAAATCCATCATCATGTCAGCCAGCCAGCTCTGAGCGTGCCACCCGCCTGCGGCCGGAGACCATTAGGGCTGGGAACAAGATGTTTCTAACATGGCAAAGGTTTTGGGGTTTTGTTTGTTTGTTTTGTGTCTTTGAAAAAAAGGAGAATTATGCAGAATCTAAAGCATTCAGATTGGACAACCTGCTTGAATTCTGATCAGTTGCTTCATTGTTAGCATTTTGCACACGATCGTAATTTTTATGTCAAAAGAAGCCAAAACTTGCAATACTATTTTTAGCAGACAACAACAAAAAGAACTAAATATAAAATCTATAAATATTTTTGACTTGAACGTTTGGATGGTAACAGGCGGACCGTTCCTCCTTTGGGTGGAATGCTTGTAGAAGAGCTGCAGAGGGAGCCGGCGGCCGGAGTCTAGCGAGGGGCTAAGCGGCACTGCTGGTCACGACTGTTAAATAAACATGTAACCTGCGCTGTCCCCGTGCTGTACAGAGGACACTTGTTTCATGGTACCACTGTTCCCTGCAGGCCCAGAAGATGCTGTAGCATTTTTTTTTCCCCCCGAAGGAGGAATTCTTTGTTCTTCCGGGTCCTCACTCCCTTGGTGCCACAATGGCAGAGTCAAGACCGTTGCTTTCTAGCCAAGGCTGACGCTGTATCAATAACTCGACCTACAGAGGCATCCACCCGCGAGCAGGAAGCGGGCTCCTAGCCTGCTCAGAGCCGATTCATAAGGTGGAAATCCGTTTCGAACAAACAGGATGTGATCGTTAATTGTAAAGCGCTTTGTAAAATTCACATTTACAGAATAATAAAGTCAGTTCAAACCCAAGTTGCCTGCGCTTTGCTTGGTCAGTGGGGTTGAGGGGAGACAGAGAAGCCAGGGAGCATCTGGGCTGCTAGGGGCAGGGTGACAACCACCCGGGATCCCCAGGCTCGCCGCCCCCTGTCCGTGTCCATCCACTCACTCCGCCTCCCCATGCCTTACCAGGGAAGGGGGCTGGGGAGCTGGAGATGTCCCGAGGGGGGACTCCGAGTGACCTGCGAGGACCTCTCTCAGAGCAAACCAGGAGAGCCACCTCACCTGGCCCACCGCCACCTCCTGTGCCAGCTCTGCCCCCAGGTGTGTGGAGGGGAGATTGCAAGTGATGGAGCCACCCGGGCCTGCTGGGGAGCCCCCCTCCCAGCCATCTCTGGAACCGCCCCCCAGGCCAGCCCTGGGTTGGGGTTCTTGGACTTAGACTTGGCAGCTGTCTCCCCACTCGCTCCTCTGCTGTCTGCACAAGGACCTTCCTGAGCAACCCCAGGCCGCGGGTGGGTCAGGCTTTGTTTTGCGCCAGTACGTCCCCCTGATACGGGTCAGGTCTTGGGCCCTTGCGTGCCCGTCCCACTCCTAGATGCCTGTGTGGTGGGCTCCTCGCTTCTCCCTGTCCTGCGAGGTTCTCATCCTAGGAGGCTGCCTCTGACCCACTTCTAAATGCCACCCCGTTCCCCCTCTTTTCCAGGCTTCCTGGCAGCAGAGGATTTGTTTGCTTGTGTGTGTGTGACCTCCGCAGGGGCCCTCTGCAGCAGTGGTGTGCTGCTCAGGGTCACCCTGAGCCACTGCCTCCTGCAGGGGCACTGTCCCTGCAGGGTTCCCAAGGACCCTGGACCGGGTGGGGCCCAGGAGCCCTGGGCGTGCCCGTGTCTGTCAGCATCCTGCAACACCTCAGAGCTGTTCTCTGCCACCCCCAGCCCGGCTCCCTAGTCAGCTTCAAAGCTCCTGGGTGGGGTGGCTTCCCAGGCCACCCACCTGGCTGGTGGAGTCACCCGACCCCTGGGCCGAGGGACACACACCTGGGAAGCCCCAGATGCCCCACCACAGGAGGTCCAAGCCCCTCAGCAGCCAGGACCACGAGGCCCATGGGGCTGGGGGTCTGGCAGTTGTGTGGAAGGTGTCTGCCCAGAACCCAGGAATCCTGCTGGATCCCCCTGGGACAGGAGGCCCCGCCCTGCCCGTCCATCTGGGCTTTCCAGGAAGCGGGAAGCAGGCAGCCTGTGCCCTGTCCCCTCTGCCTGTGCCCTTCAGCCTCCCACCGAAACCGGCTGAGGCATCAGCCCTTAGTTCTGAGCCCTTTGTCCTGTCCTGGGAGGAGGGCGCAGTGTCAGCAGGACCTGGAGCCCTGCTCTGAGCCCTGTGTCCCCTGCACAAAGGGTCAGAGCCCCTGGGGTGGGGGTGGTGCAGGCCCTGAGCCCGCAGGGCCCCTGCTGGTCCTGGCTGTGTGGGGCGGGGGCTAGGCCTGGACGGTGAGGGGTGGGAGGGAGGTGGGGCGGCTGGGGCTCCTCCCCAAATGACAAGCTATGAGTGGCACGCTCTCCACACTCCTACCGGGTGGGCATTGTTGACCCTCAGAGGGGGAGGTGGAGGCTCCAAGGGGCAGGGAGTTGCTAACTACCCTGTGCCAGGCTGTGCGCCCCATGCCACACTGGCAGCAGCCCAGCTAGAAGGGGGCCCAGCTTGCCCACTGTGGCTGCGTAGGCTTGGGGCAGGTCGGTCCTGGCTCTGCCTCACATCCATCCCATCATGTGACCACAGGAGGGCCAGAGCGTGGGGGCTCTACTGGGGGGGGAACCGGAGCCCCACCCAGGTCTGGGCACTTGGAAGGGGCAGGATGGATTTGGCGACAGTTTGTCAATGGAACCCTTCTGACAGTAGGGGGGTACAGAGGCCAGAACTCGACCCCTGTGCCCATGCACGACGCCATCTTCTTCCTTGGGCCCCCTGGGGTGTCTGGCCAGGGTGAGGGCTGCAGCTGCATGGGGCCTGCGGAGCCCACTGGGGGTGCAATGAGGCCAAGAAGGCAGGTCTGTCCTGGCCCTCAGCTCCAGGGGAGGGGCCCCCACAGTGTGAGGCAGGCTTTGTGGGTAGGCCCGATGTCCTGTGCAACTTCCCGGGCCCCCTCTGAGTGGGGGCCCAGCTGCAGGTGTGTGGTTTGGGGGGTCTGCAGAGGGGGTGCAGGGATCGCAGGGGCCAGCCTTCTGGTCCAGGCAGTGCTGGCACTGGGGGTCTTGTCCAGGTCCCACCCCCAGCCCACCCTCAGGACGCAGGCCCCTGAGCAGAGAAGCAGCTCCTGGGACCCTAACTAACGGCCCAGAGGGGTGGGTGGAGGTGGGTGCCGTTGTCCTGTGAGGAGGGCCGCCAGGCCCTGACTTCCAGGAAGGGCGGCCCCGTTTCCCCAGAGCTGGCCTCAGGCGCGGCTCAGCAGGGCCTGGAGCAGGGCCGGGCCGGCCAGGGCGGAGCCCACATGCCCTGAGCTGGGCGCGTGGCTGGGCAGCTGCCTCTGGCCCGACTCCCACACGGGAGGGAGGGGCAGGCCCAGGAATGTGGCTCCGTGCCCATTCCATCAGGTACGGACAGAAGCCACCTGGGGAGGGCACAGCCCTGTGTGTCCCTCCAGCCTTCCTACAAGTGGGCAGGTTGCAGAAAGGGGTGCCTCTATGGCACCCAGCACCTCATGCAGGGCACCTGGAGGCAGCCATGATGGCCCAGGGGGTTCCAGTGCCCTAGATGGGCCACACCGGCTTGCAAGCCCCCTCTTGGGACACCCAGCTCTGTGGCCCTCAGCCAGCCCTTTCCGGAGGAGGGCAGGGGCAGAGGTTCCCCTCAAGGAAGCAGTCGTGGTCCCCCACCGAGGGGCCCTGGCCATCTGGGTTTCCGCCTGGAGCGCCCGGAGGCTGGGCAACAGCTAGGAGAGCATCCCTGGGCCAGTGGGACCTGAAAAGCCCAGGGTCACACCCAGAGCCATCTGCGCACCGGGGCCCTGGCTGCCCAGCTCCCACTTAGCCCCCTGGAGCCTGGGCCCCGGACACCCCAAGGTACCACACAGAGGAATCTGGGCCGTCTCTGCCCCTCAGTGTCCCCTACAGAAGGCAGGGTCTCTCCAGCCTTTGAGCTCTCAGACCCAAGCCCTCACCACCTGCCTGAAAGGTCAAGGCCGCAGTCTCAGGCGCCTGGTGGGGAGCTGCCCTGGCCACGTGGGAATTGCATTAACCAGGACACGGAGTGCAGACACGGCCAGGATTCCACCCAAGGCCTGTGGGATGCTGGGGAGGGTGGGGGCCCTGCTATTGATCCCGTCCATGTTCCACTGCTGGAGGAAGCACCTTGCCTATGGCCTCACTGGGGGTGAACTTGACCCTGGCTGACCTCTGTTGGCCTACGGTCCATGCAGGAGCCCACTGAAGCCCGAGAATGACCCCGTGAAGGGATCTGGTCAGGCAGGGAAACAGGCTCAGAGGAGCTTAGGACGTCACCCGGACACATCTAGAAGGTGGCAGAGCCAGGATTCGGACCAGGTGCCTGCCCCTCGGCACCCCTTGCCGAGGGGAGTGAGCATTCCAGGTTGGCAGGGGGCTGGCAGGGAGCTGGGCCGGCTCCTCCACCCACCAGGTGCCACTGTCCATCTGCCAAGCGGAGTCCTCGGCCCTCCCTCTAAGGAGGGGAAGATCGGGCACCTGGTCTGTCTGCAGGGCCACCCTGCTCTCTGAGAAAGGGGAGGGAGGCAGAGCTGAGAGGCAGCAGCAGTGTGGCACACCTCGGGACACCTGGGGCAGATGAGGGCGGGGGTCACCTGCCCTGGGTGCCCCCAGGCTTTGCAGAGCAGGGCAAGTGCAGGCGGTCTTGCTCAGCCTGGCCCTCACCCCGAGGCTCCAGCACACTGAGGCCAAATGCTGGTGGTGGGGCCCACGTGGTGCTTTCGGACATGATGGCTCCGTTGCACAGGCAGACTCTTTCTCAGCCGAATCCCGAGAGGAGGCAGGGGTGGCCCTGAAGAGCCAGCGTCATACCCATATTACGGCAGCGTCACGTCTGACAGCCAAAATCAGGAGCGCCCAAGTGTCCCTCAGTGGGTGGATGGGTGACCCAGGTGTGGACTGTCTGCCTTCTCCAGGGTCTGCCTGGAGGTGTGACGCCCCCCCCAACACCGCCAGCTGCTGGACCACAGCCCTGCAACCCCGAGGACACAGCAGACAACCCCGCGCGGTGGGGGCCCACATGCCCTTTTACCGCAGACCAAGACCAAGACCACATGCCCAGACCAAGATTCGAGCCAAGGGTGGGCTGGAGAGGTGGGCGGCCGGGGGTGAGCCCCCAGCAAAGCAGGCAGACGCCTCCGGG
Source organism: Manis pentadactyla (assembly GCF_030020395.1). NCBI lineage: Eukaryota > Metazoa > Chordata > Mammalia > Pholidota > Manidae > Manis > Manis pentadactyla. The sequence continues at coordinate 220,503,658 of NC_080021.1, forward strand.
GCAGCGAGCTTCCTTGATGTCCCAGGAGGCTGAGGGAAGCCCCCCTCTTCCTTTCTGAAAGCCTCTGTGCCTTGCGTCCTTCCAGGCAGACTGGGTGGGTGGGTTTGGAGGGAGGGTCCACCCAGGGCCCTGAGCCCCCACCCCAGAGGCCCAGACCACACTCCAGCCCTCCCTGGGTCAGCTCCCTGGAGCCCCCACCCCCAGCAGCCCCCTCCTCCCACGCAGTGGGAGGCACCCCAAAGCGAATGCCACAGTGCCTGTCTGATACTGCCGCTTTATGCCTCAGTTTCCCCACATGTTCAACACCAGTGTGAACCATATCATGCTTCTCAAATTCTATTGTGCCTCAAATCCCCTGGGCTTTTTGGTAAAATGCAGGTTTTGGTTCTGCAAGTCGGGGGAGGTGGGCCAACTGCTTGTCCTAAGGAGTGTGCGCGGAGAATGTGTGGGTCCATACGGGCGGAGGGCCGTGCTCAGCGTGTCCCAGAGCTCATGCCAGTCTGCAAGACCACACCGCCCTCTGGCAACCACCAGGGTGCCATCCTTGCATCTGTCTGGCAGCGGCCAGGGGACTCATAGACTTGCCATGGCCCCCACGTGTGTGCCCAGCTCCCCCAGCCGTGTTCCAGGAGGGCCTGGGGAGGGGTCCATCCAGCTTCCCAGCACAGTGGCTCAGCGACGGTTTCAACGTCCGCCAAATTGGAAGGCAGAAAACCACACTCCGATCCACTGTTTGAAAAATTGCCGGCTGCCGGCCCCTGTTCATGCCTGCGGGCCTCTGGCCCTCCTGGTTGGTGATGTTCTCATCCGGTTTCCAGCCTTGCTCCGTGAGTTCTGCCGGCCTGGCCCCAGCCTGCGGTGTCTTCGGGCTGCGGTGGGTAAAGCCAAACAGAAGTTCTGGACGTTTGTATCCCCACCTTGCTGACCCCGACCCAGGGCCGCAGGAACACGTCCACATAGTCTCCTCTTAGGCTTGACCCCACCACCCCAGTCTGCTGGGTGGGTGGGGGCCCTGCAGGTGGGAGGGAGGACCAGGCACTCCCAGGCCCATTGCTGGGAAGGGTCTCCCCTAGTCCCAGGCCGCTAACTCCGGGAAGCAGGATTTCCTGTGGGGCTGCAGCCAGAGCCCACTGCCTACGTGACACCTGGGCCCAGCTGCCTGCCAAGGGTGGGGGGCAGCCAGCAGCGGGGCCCGGGGGAGGGGCTGCTCCAGACCCACCCTAGTGTCACCACGCGGAGGCTCTGCAGGCCCGTGGGAGGCATGAGCTGGCTGCTCACCAGGCCTGGCCAGGAAAGCTGGGCAGGGGCAGGGCTGAGAGCCGGGGCGGGCATCTGGACCTTGATTGAGAGGAGATGTGGGTCCCCCACGCGTCCCGGAGCGTGGGGGCAGGTGCTCAGGCAGCTCTCAGCTGTGAGCCTGTACGGGCTCCTGCTGCTGTTCTGATTTCAGTTTCTGGGGTCAGAGTATTGAAGCCGTGGGAGCTGGGCCGCCGGAGAGTGGCCTGGTGTGGTCGGTGAGAGGGGCCAGTGCGCCGAGCTATCGTGCCTGAGGGCACCCAGGCCTCGGGGGTGCCCAGGACAGGAGCTTGGCAGGAAGGTGGCCTTCAGCCCCTGGGGAGGGGCGCTGGGCCGTGGATGGCTGCTCCTCCCATTGCCCACCCCAGTGGAGTGAAAATGAAGGCCAGCTCTCCACCCTGAGGGGCATGGGGCACGGGAGGTGGAGGGCAGAGGAGGAGGGTGGAGCTGGGCCGCCCTTGGGGGCCTGGGGGGTGAGGGGGCCACTCTGCTCCATGGCTGCAGGGACCCTGGGGCTGCAGTGCTGGAGGCTTGTCTGCAAACAGTGCTGTGAGCCTGTCGGGGTCACACCCCCCTCGAGCTCCCCGGGCCAGGGCTCTGTGGGGACCCTTGGGGGCCTGGGGGGTGAGGGGGCCACTCTGCTCCATGGCTGCAGGGACCCTGGGGCTGCAGTGCTGGAGGCTTGTCTGCAAACAGTGCTGTGAGCCTGTCGGGGTCACACCCCCCTCGAGCTCCCCAGGCCAGGGCTCTGTGGGGACCACCCCCCAGAGGAGAAGCAGCTGGTGTGGACAGGAAGCCGGGCTGGCAGAGGGCCTGGTGGAGGGAAGTTAGATCGCCTGGCCCACCTGTCCAGTGAAACGCGCAGACAAGCCTCCGGTCAGATGGGCTTTGCCAGGACCCCCAGGGGGGAATATAGAGGTGATTAGGCCTAAAAACCTCAGCCATTCAGCTTTTATTCGGTTGTCAGAGAGGCCCGCAGTGCCCTCTGCTTTTTGCCCTTTGATCGTCCATCTGTGCTCGACATGCCAGTCCTGGGACGGAGGCGCAGGGCTCCCTGGAATGGAGACCAGTCTGATCGGTGAGCGGTCAGCGCCCAAGGCCCAGGCTTCCAACCAGCTCAGCTCGCAGACCTGAGGAAGGCCCCGCGGTGGGGGCGGGCCAGGCCTTCCACGTGCGCCGTGCCGCTGCCTCTCTGCTTCTCCGTGAGGTGGGCTCCCGCTGATCGCACCTTGGGGGCCGGGGGCCCCCATGGGGCTGTGTGTGCCAAGTGTCCATGGGCGGGCTGTGTGCCTTCCGTGGGTGCCAGCCCGGTGGCTTCTGCTTGGGTGGGGCGTAAACTCAGCTTCCTGGCACTGAAGGATTTCAGCAGGTGGTTCTGTGCCAAGAACCCAGGAAAGCCAGGTCCAGCGGTTGCAGCCAATCACCCAGAAGGCAAGGAGACAAGCCTGTGACGGGAAGCAGGTGGGCTTGTGTCCCGTGTGCCTTGGCCCGGCCACTCTGAACCTCAGTGTCTTCCTCTACTGGGGTAGTAGGTCCCACCAGGCAGCCATCCAGGGAGAGGGATGATGGGTGTCAGTGGGTGGGAGTGTGGTGGCGGCGGCTTCCCCTCTGGTCCTCCGCTGACAGGGGGAATGTGGAGGGCCTGAACCCCTTCCCACCATGTGGTGAAGCCACTCTGTGCTGCCTTCCCCGTGGATCCCTGCAGAGGCTGGGTCTGAGTCACCGCCGCCTGGGTCCAGGCCCTTCTGTCTCTGGCCTCCATCCTACTGCTACAAGGGCAGGCTGTGCCCATTTGGATGCGCAGCAGGGGCCGCCACAGAGCTCACTGTGTGGGCCCCTGGCAGGACTGCCCAGGCCTCCACCAGACCACTCAGTGCCTCTCTGCTGATCTCAGCAATGCCCTGGCAGACACAGCATCAGGCACGCAACCGGGGGACAGAGTGGAGCCCCTTTCATCCCCTTAGCACCCTTGTGCAGTGAACAACCTACACACATGTGCATCCAGGAGCCAGACGGGTCTCTGGTGGGCCCCAGCTCCGTCCTCTGGCAGGGGGCTTCAGAGTCACTTAACCTGTACGAGATTTTGTAAAACAGAGGTAACACTTGTGGGGTGCCATGGAAATCAGAACCCCTCTCCACTCGGCACTCCTCGGCAGCTCCCCAGAGCAGGAGCTCAGTGTTGACTCTCTCTGGCATCCCTCCTGGGGCGGTGGCCTGTTCGCACCCTCAACCATCCTGACATGCTAGAGAGAAGTGATGGCTTCCATTCCACGGATGGGAACACCCGAGGCCGGCAGGGTCCGCTCACACCTGGGCCCCTGAGAGCGCGGGGGTGGTGGCTGCAGGAAACCGCCTGGTACCCCCCAGGAAGCCAGCAGGGGGCTGCCATTGGACCCAAGACACCGCCCTAGGCATGCGCCCTGGGGAACAGGGACAGGTGTCTGGGCACGACTGTAGCCTGGTGTCCGCAGCATGTTACTCAGAGCCACCCAAGTGTCCGTCTGCAGGTGAGGGATTAATGCTATGTGGCCCATCCACACAAAGGAATAGTACTCAGCCCTGAAAGGGAAGTGCAGGCACACACTGCCCATGACGGGCCTTGACGCCCAGCGAGAGGAGCCGGCCCACGGGGCCACGTGCTGCACGACTCTGCTTGTAGGGAATGTCCAGAACAGGCCAGTCCAGAGAGGCAGAACGCAGATCCGCTGTGGCCTTGAGCCAGAGGATGGGAGGAATGGGAAGTGCTGCTAACGGGGGTAGGGCCTCCTTTTGGGGGAAAGTTCTGGAACAGGTCATGGTGTTGGTCACACAAAGTCACTTGGAGTGTCCTTAATGCCCCTGAATTGTACGGTTTACAATGCTTAAAATGGCACATTTTATGTTTTGTATATTTTACTACAGTAAAAATCAAACAACTTCGTGGCCAGTGAGTGGTAGGGCTGACCGGAAGCTGAGCCAGGCCGGCCCAGGCATTAGCTTCTGTCCAACTCGACCCTGAGTAGGGGCTTGGCAGTGGAGGGGCCTGCCTCACAGGCTTACAGGGGTCCTGGTGGCCCGGGCCGCACCCTGTGAGCAGGTGGGCGCAGGTGGACAGCACCCAGCAGAGGTAGTGTGGGTCTGTGCTGGTTGCGCCCATGCCAGGCTGAGAGGTCTGGGGCAGGAAGTCCACCCTGGCAGAGCTTTGGTGCGGAAACAAACACCGGAGGTGGCCAGCTTTGTGCTCAAGCAGGTGACCTGCCAATTTGGGCTGCCCCTTGGTCACAAGGAAGCCAGGTTGAGTGGGCAGCAGGCAGGAGGCGCCTGGTGGTATGGGGGCCTGCCCAGGGCACTTGGGTCCCAGGAGGGGCTCCCTCCCTCCCTCCTTTCCAGACCAGGGCTTCCAGGGCAACTTCTAGAAACTTGCGGTGGGGGCAAGGCCACAGAAGTGGAGCTGGCCAGCAGCTGAAGGGGAAAGAGTCTGCAGACCAGAGACTCCCAGCCCTGAGGCCCCCCACGGTGACCCCACGTGGCTCCCCAACACCTGAGGCCGGTCCTCCAGTCACAAGCCTCAGTCCCTCCAGAATGTGCGAGGAAGATGCCCCTCCCGGCCCACACTCTGTGCCCTTTGCAGAGGGATCCCATGAGCGGCCCCAGACCACAGACGCTGGGTCCAGGGCCCAGGGTGGGAGCATCGTGGGGATGCCAGCCACGGCAGCAGCCCAGGCACCTGTGAGGAGCTCGCTGGGACACCCTGGCCATGTCGGGGGAGGGGGGCCGGTGTGAGCTCTGGGCAGTGGTCAGGGGCTGGGAAAGGCTTCCTGCTGGAGGTGCCCCCGAGCAGACTCCGAAGGTGTCCTGGGCAAAGATGGGCACCTGGAACCAGCGCTGCTGGGGCTGGCCCGTGCAGCACTAGCAGACCTCAGCCCTGCACAGGTGGGGGCTGCCGCCTCGGCCCCTCTCTGCCAACGGAGTCCCAGCGACGTAGGCAGGCCACAGGCCAGCCTGGCCGGGAGGAGGGGCGCCCCAGGAGCAGCAGCCGTGCGCCCGTCCTGGCACCCTGGTCCCCTGTGGCTCTGAGTCACATGCTCCTGGAGTTGGTGTGTAGAGAACAGAGCAGATGGTGGGCGCAGTAATTAAGGATTCCTAAAGCACATTAAATTTGGATTTAATAAGACAGTTATTGTATGGAAATTAAAGACCCCTTGATTGCTCTGAGTATTAAGGCCCAATCACCACATTAATCGCAGGGTCGGAGCACAAGCGCGTGTGGGGCGGCCCGGCTTTGCCATGCCACCCCTGGGTCATCCGCCCTGCGAGCACCTTCAGTCTCCTCGGCCTGTCCCTGTGCACCTGCCCCTGGGCTCACCGCAGCTCTGGAGGGTGAGCCCGTCACGGGCCAGCCTGGCTTGATGGGTGTCATGGAATCCTTCAGAAGCCACTCTTACGTGGTCCGTCTTGCAGGAAAGGAAAGTGAGGCGCACAGTAGGGAAGGGACTAGGCCAGGGCCACTCTGGGAGTTGGGTGCTGCTTTGTGACCAGCGGGGCTAGCGGGAAAGGAGATGCAGGGGCTGGGGGGTTCCTGCTGGGGGTACCCCAGGCTTGCTGAGGCCTCAACCTCTCCCTTCCAGCTCTGGCCTCCCCTGGCCCTAGGCCTGCCGCCAGTGGGGCTGGGGGAGCCTGGAAGGGGCGATTCTGGGAGCAGGCACAACCCTTCTCCCCCACAGGCCAGCCTGCTTCAGTCTCCGGCACCCCCACTTCTGCCCCAGCCAGGGGCTGGAAGCTGCTAAGGGCACGCTGAGCTCCTGGGGCCCCTTGGTCTCTCCTGAGACAGAGGTGGGGGGGCTCTTGGGTTCTCCCAGCCTGGAGCAGAGGAATGCCCCTCACTGCAGCTCCTGTAACTGGCAGCCACGCTGTTAATAATCCCTGTGGCCCTGGAAGTGGAGAGTCCTCACCTGCCTCAGGGGGAGCCAGGTGGCCTCTGCAGAGGCCTGGTGGGGCCAAGGGGAGGGCAGCTGGTGGGGGCGTCTGAGCTTCAGTCCTGCAGACCGCAGCATGGCTGGGGCGGGGCCGGCGAGGGGCACAGGGGCTGGGTCTTCCTGGGGCCTGCAGTTCATCTGGCTTGGGGGCTGGCCACCTGACACCTGGAGCCAGGCCTCAGGGGTGAAAGCCAACCTGCATCCCCTCTGGGAAGGGGCTGACGGCTCAGCACTTCCTCTCGCTCCTTTGTCACCCCCAAGAAAGGGTCTGTGGGCACTGGAGCCGGTCAGAAGTCAGCTACCCTTGGTGTCTGCCGAGAAGGACCCCCAGACCAGGGGCAAAATGTGGGCTGGCGCCTGCCCTGCAGCCAAGGGGGTGCCCCCCCAGCATTGGTCATCTTGGGGGGCCAGATTTATCAAGTAAAATGTGTAACACTAATTAAATTTCAATTTCACACCACCAACAAATTATTTCTTAGTATAAATTGCCCTGTGCTATTTTGGGACATACTTATACCTTTAAACAATCACTATTTCAAATTCAAATTTAGCTGGGCTCTTGTGTATTACCTGGCACCCACCCACCCACCCACGCTGGCTTCTCCTCCTGCCGTGAACCCTGGCTCTGCACCCCGTTCCACCCCTCATTCCCTGCCCTCTGGCCTCTGTCTCCACCACACCTGGCGCATGCCAGTTCCTTGGCCAGGGCCATCCTTCCCTTTGCGCCGCCACCAGCTCAGCCTGCAGGCCAGGCTCAGTGCCCCTCCCTACTGAGGGCATCCGTCCTGGGTGGGGACACAGTACCCCTTCTCGACGGCTTTCAGCACAGTTGTATGGACACTTGTATTTTGGGGTGGTGTCTTCCCACTAGCCGTGACTGCAGGATCTTGTCTTCCCCTGTCCAGCCCCAGGTTGGGCACGGCATTGCCCCGGGGGCACCCTGCCTGTCACAGCCCAGGGGTGGCCCCTCTGAGCCTGGGTCCCAGGTCGTAAAGGGGGGCTGGTGCCCGCCTGGGTCCCAGTGACAGCAGCAGAGGCCTGCCTTCTTGCTTTTCTCAGGGGACAGTAGGGACTCTAGAGTCAAAGGGGAAGTGGGAGGAGGGCCCTGCATGGGGGCCAATCCCTGACCCCCACCTGCCCCCTCGTGAAGGCTTGAGGGGTGGGAGAGGGGGCGGGCCCTGCTTCTAGCTGTACGAACAGGGGGCAGGAGTCCCCGACATACAGGGGCTCCCTGCAGCTGGGGGGGAGGAGGGCAGGGTCAGCGTGCAGCGTCCCAGGGCTGTTGGGAAGGTCAGACGGGACCAGGGGCCTGAGGGTCTGCCCTGGGGGGGTGGGGAGGGGACTGCCTGCCTATCGCCCCCCCCCTCAGTGTGGTCTCTTGGGACCCCACTCTGACCCCCTCAATGGCCAAGGTCAGCGTGTGTATAAGGCTGTTCACAGACAAACTCCTGTTGTCTGTCATTTCATTGTGCTTTTCCTAAATTAAGAAAAAAAAATGATGACAATTAACAATAGCAACAGTCCTTTCTTGAGCACTTACTGTGGGCCAGGGGGGCACCCAGGTGCTCCCCCTGAGGAAACCTCCTGGTAGTGCACCTATGCTGTAGGGCCCCTGAGCTCTCCGCAGGCAGCCCCCCACCCCTGCACGGCCTCCTCTCTCAGCGCAGGGGTTCCAGTTTCCTGCAGGTCCACAGGGATGGGAGCAGGGCGCTATCAAGGCCGGGGACGGGCCCTCTGAAGATCTGAGAACCTGTAGACCACCCCTGCGAGAGGCCTGCCCAGCGGGGGAGGCGGGAGGAAGCCCAGCCCCTGCCCCCCTTCCCTTCTCCGCCCCACCTCCCCCTGAGGAGCACTCCTGGGTCCCAGGCAGCCTGGGGGCAGCACAGCCATGTCGCCATTGGACTCACACAAGCACCTACTCGATGCCAGGAACGCTTGGGGAAACTGAGGCACCCAGGCCCCTCCCCGCCTGTGGGAGAAAAGGGCAGAGTGATGGGGCTTCCATCAAGAAATAGGGAGGTCGAGAAGGGTTTGCCCTGAATGCCTTCCCAGGCGAGGTCGGTCAGCCCACCTGAGGCAGGCCCCCTGGGGGGACGGGCAGAGAGGCCGCCCATCCCTACCGGGTGCCCACCACGCTGACTGTCCATCCGCAGAGGCAGGGGCAGGGAGGGTGGGGGCACACACAAGCGTGGCACGGGTGCCCAGGCCAGGCTGCCCGGGGAGGGGGCAGGGGCCGCCAGGCCCCCCAGCCCCTGGAGCTCAGCCCTCATCTCTCTGCCTCGCCCCCCTTCTAGCTCAGGATCTGCTTGTGGGCACTGCTCACTTCCTCTGTTTAACCAGCAAGGCCTCAACTGGGAAACTGTCGGCGGCAGAGTCTGCAAACATCCCTCCCCGCGCTGCGCCGCCTGCCAAGCGCCAGCAGCCGCCAGCCTGGCTCACGGTTCCCACAAGCTGCCCGGCCTGGCACAGGAGCTGGCCGGGGAGGGCTGCCCGGCTGCTCTCTGGGTCCCCCAGCCTTGTCCCCAATGGGGCCTCTGCAGCCCCTAAGGCCCCACAGACCCAGGAGGAATCCAGGACCCCTAAGGCTCAGAGACGCCTTAGGAGGAATCACAGCACTCTGGGGGCACAGCAGATCTGGGGGCAGCTGCGGAGTGTAGGAGGAAGCACTTGTCCGCGTGCCGTGGGGACAGGCCACTCCTGAGGTCAGCCCTGTAGAGCCCAGCTCCCTGCCTTTGAGACACCCCCTGCTGGCCCCTGCAGACTAATCAAGGCCCCAAGCACCTGCGCTTCCCTGGGGGCTCCCCTTCCTTCCCACAGACCCTGCCACTGACACAGCTCTAGCTGGCAGGCCCTTCTTGGCACAGTGGGCCTTCCGCCTCCCCCAGCCCTTTGGGCAGAATGTCAGGGCAGCAGGGCTGGGGGCTGTGAGGGGCTGGCTCAGCCACACCCCAGCCAGACGCTCCCCTGCAGACCCCGGCTCTGTGGGTGGGGCTGCCCCTGAGTTCCCCCGTTATCCCGGCTGCTCCCAGACCCCCAGAAGTCCCGTGGTAGCCCTCACGGGACTGGCTCAGCCCCCAGGACCCGGTCACAGTCTAAAGTTACTAATCGCGCTGCCTCATGGCCTCCGAAGTCAGCCTGTGGGTTCTGATTACTCTCTGAGAGCAAGTTGTTCTCTGGGCAATAAAAATCAATCTGCTCAAGGCAGGGGCTGGGCTACCTCGTCCTGCAGGGGGAAGCCGGGCAGCCTAGGCCTGCTTCCCTTGCAGACATCCCGGGGCTCGGAGGACTTCCTCACCTCCCTCTGGAGCTGCAGGCAGAGGGGAGGGCAGGGCGCCGGCCGGCAGCCTGGACTCTTGCTTGTCTCTGGCTGGTGGGGGGTTGTGAGAGCAAGTGGGCGACTCCTAGGGCACTGCATGCACAGGCGGACCGTGGCTACTGAAGGCGGCCCTCCTGGGCTGGGGGAGGGACTGCAGTGGGGGTCTTTGGGCTGGGCTTAGTCTTGAGCCCCACCCGTGCCTCACTTTCTCCACCGTCGTGAGGGGTGATGCTCCCCTGCCCCACTCCACCCCCTGGGGATGAGGGTCAGATCAAGGCCGCGCCAGTGGTGCACAGATCCAGCACTGTGTCAGCCCACCCCTGGGAAATCCTAGCCCTGGCGGACGCTGCCGCATTCCCAGCCACTGCCGGGCACTCTGGGGCTAGGGTCACCTTGCCTGGCCCTGCGGTCCCTCCCCAGTGGTGTTCCAGGAACCCTGGCATGTGAGCCTGGGCCCTGTGGAGCGGCCCCTGAGGGCCCAGGGACTTGCGTGGCCCTGAGGCCCAAGCCTGGGTTCGTCCTGCACGGGGGCTGTTGCAAAGCTCCCACCCTCCTCTCCCAGCCCTGTGGGGGCATGCTTGCTCTGTCTTGCTGCCGTGGGTCAGGGATAGCGAGTCCCAGAGGGGCTGCTCAGGGCACTCGGGTCCTGGGGGAGACGGGCTGACCCCACCTGGGTGAGAATGCTCTGCCCCCAACCTCCCAGGCCAGAGGGTGGGGCTGCTGTTGTGGAGGTGGCCTAAGGGTCATGTCCTGCTGTCCACTCAGGCTCCAAGGGGCACCTGAATGGAGGAGGGGACCCTCAGGCTGTCTGTGGCCTCAACAGTGAGGCGGGCAGAGGCTGCTCCAAGCCTCCTTTCTCCCTGGTGGCCACAGATGGAGCTGCCCAGGCCTGCGGGGGTCTGAGCCCAGGGTCACCCCACAGCAGCCAAGTGTCCTAGTGGCCTGTCCCTGCGGATATGGCCCCGGAGAGGACCAAACCATCTTCCTTCCAGCACTTGAAAACCTAGGCTGAAACATGCATAAAGGACATTTTCTAGGGAGAGAATGTGGGAAACTGAGCGCCCAAAGGGACTGGGCCCAGTGCTGCCTTCCTGTGGGGTCCTGTGCAGGGTCCCGGGAAGGCTGCCCTCCTCCCAGGGGTGGCTCGCTGCCCAGGAGTGAGCAGCGATGCCCAGGCTTACACAGTGAGCCATCACCGAGATCGGCAGGGCAGGTACCGGAGCTGGGGGGCCGCACAGCCTCCTGGGACAGCATGTCCAGCAGTTCAATAGACACAGAAGGGTCCTGGGGCTCAGTCTGGGGTGGGGTCAGAGGTCAGAGCTGTCTGGAACCAGGGCTGGAGGTCAGAGTTGGGGCTGGGGCCTGTGACCGGGAGCTGTGAGCGCCGGCCGGCTCCAGGCCCGGGGCCCTGCTTGGCTGATGTCTGCCACATGTCCCCGCTGGTCCCCCGGGGTGGCAATTCCAGTGCTGTCTCCCAGCACCCCACTTTTCCGGGGAGGACTCAGAAGTCAGGGGGCTGAGCTCAAGGTCACAGCAGGTAGACCTGGCTCTGTTCTGGTGGGTCTGACCCCAAAGGCAGCACCCACTTCTGGGGCCTCTCCCACTGTTCCTGCTGCTGGCATGGCCGCAGCAGCTCCGGGGCCGGAGGTGGGGCCGCCCCAGGACTTTCCCCGCACTGGCCACCCCCTGCCGCAGTGGTCTGGGACATCATGGCAGCATCTCTTGGCCAGCTTTCAAAGAAGGGTCTTAGCCAGCCACACACACCCCTGGTGGCATCTCAGACCCCGACACCTAGCAGGGAGGCACAGGCCCTGAAGGCTGGCCCAAGGACTGGGGAGAGGACAGCCGCAGGCTCGTGGCCTGGGCTTGGGGACGGGCCTGCTCCTGTCCCAGCTTCATGGGCCTTTGGGCAAGTCCTCCGGGCCTGGGAGACAGCGACGCCCGGTTCCCTTGGCGAGCCCGTCCTTTGCAAGAGGACTCGCCGAGCCCCGCTGAAGCACCTGTGGCCAGGCGGTGGTGAGGTGGGCCTGAGCCCCCACTCCTCCAGCCCACCCGGGCCTCTCAGCCACCACTGGGAGCTGTGGACACCGAGCATGGGGACGCCAACCCCAGGCGAGGAGACAGCCCACTGTGGGCCAGCCCTTTGCCGCTCACGGCTCCTGCACTTTCTGCCTGGAGGTGAGTCCGCAGCACCTCGGCACTGCGTAGGGCCCTCTCTTCCTCCAGGTCCTGCTGCCCAGGGTGGTGTCCTGTCCATTAGGATGGGCTCAGGAGTAGGGGGTGTCCACCCAGGACCTCCTCTCTGAGGCAGGTGGTGAGGGCGGAGCAGGCTGCTGGGGCAGTGGCCCCTACATCTTGCCCTGGGCCTCCACCAACGAGACCTAGTTGGATCTGAGGCCAGTCTGCAAAGCCTCGTACCTATAACTTTAAATTAAAAAGACACGCGCTGTTTATGGGCCCTCCTTGCAGCGCGGCGCGGCAGCCCCATAAAGATCACAGTATAGTACAAGCCATTATGCGCCGAGTTTACTATATGTACATTTCTAAATGGCTCGGCAAACGGCGGCCTACTTATGGGCAGGGAAGGGGAACTGGTTCATTTGGGGTAACAAATGACCCTTGATTTGATTTTAAATGCAATGACAGCCAAATTTATTTCCTATTTAATCACTTCCCTGTGCTGCTGAGCACAGTGATATTAAACCCCGCAAAGCAGAGCGGACTCCGGAACCAGCTGAAGGAGGCAGGCGAACAGATCATGTTTATAGGGCGGAGGGCGCTCGTGCAGCGGAGCACATAACCAGAATGGGTGTTTTTGTCATTTATACAGTAGCTTATATCATTATTTCTTCCTGCTTCCAATTTTTCAGTAATAAAAATATGGGCCGAGTGATTCTCTTTGCATTACAGATAAACCATCGTGATTCCTTATTAAATATTTTCATTAATCTGAAGCAGTACACAGCACTGGTGCCCATGAATCAGGCAGCGCCGTCTCTCTGCCTCGGCTGCCTCTCCACAAGGCGGCCTCTTTGCAGGCGTGCGGTCCGGAGAGGAAGGCCGTGCTCATCGCCAGGCTCCCTTCCTTCCTGCTTCACAGCCACATGTGCTCGGTAGATGTGGCGCTCACAGAATATTTGTTCTTCAAAATCCAATTGGTTTGGGTAACCGCTCCGCGGTCCCCAGTTTTGTGTTCTGTTTAATTAGTAATTACTACTCTGGTATCTGGCTCACAGGTGCCAGCTGGGACATGAGCCCCTTGAGGTCCACGCTGGGGGCTGAGAAGGAGCCAGGGGTCTTGGGGGCTCCTGGAGAAGTGCAGGCCTGGGCAGCCCCCAGCAGGTCCAGGAGACACCCCAGAGGCCACCTGGGCGTGGAGTGAGTAATTGGCTGTCAACTTGGGGGGTCCTAGTCTAGGGGGTGGGGACAGCCAGGATGGGGGGCCAGGAGGACAGTGCTCCTTCCTGGGTGGCCTGGTGGGAGCCTGCCCATCCTCTTGCCATGGTGGGGGACACACGGACAACAGGAGACAGGCTGGGATCAGCAGCCCCTTCCAAGGACCCATCCCCGAGCTGGAGGGTCACCCCCCTGGAGGCTGTAGGAGGTGGGGTTCTCCTGCCACCAAGCACAAGAGAGTGGGGAGGGCCCCTGGCTGCCAGCCGTGCCCGTGTCCTCCCTGCACCCCTCCCAACTCAACTGCTGCTATGGAGAGTGGCCCACACGACCTCAGGCTGCACAGACTCTTATGGGGGCAGAGTGGGGGGCCCCTCCTGGGGGTCCTGGGGGGGTCTGCTCTTGGATGGGGTGCAGATCTCAGCCTTCCCCAGCTCAGGGGTTGCCTGTGAGGAGTTGGCAGCTGGGCCAGGGACTCTGGGGGCTCCAGGGGCTCCTGGGCTGTTAGGGGGACTCAGGTGGCTCTGTCATGGGAAAGTTGCACGCACTCGGGCTGGGTTGGTGCTGTGTCCGTGATGCCTTGTGGCACCCCATGATGCTGAGGTGCAGCTGCAGCCATTCCTGTGCGGGCCACCCCAGCCCCTCGCCCCCCGTGCCACCCTGTGAATGACAAGGCCTCTTGGCAGGCTGGGGCTGGAGGCTCTCTGATCCCTCCCTGCAGAGGTTGGGCACCCCTGACCTGACACCCAGGGCCCATGTGAGGCTTGGGTCAGGTCCCAGCTCTGCCAGTCGCAGCCCCTCCCTGTGTCCTTAGGGCCCACCTCTGGCCTGGCAGGGCTGATGGGATCCTGATGGGGGATTTCCCTGAGGCCCTGGAAGGACCCGCGGGTCCACCTTTGCCAGGGAATGCTGGAAGAGCAGGCTGGGAGCTTCACGGAGGAGCTGCTCTGGGAAAGGTCCGTGCCCAGTGTGAGCCAGGCCAGGAAGGGACAAGCTGGGGGGGCAGGATGGGGTGAGCCTGGAGGAGGCCGGGGCTGGTGCACATGGAATTTGGAGCCGGTGTGACCACCCAGTGCAGCTGCCTGCAGGGCCCTGTGTGGAGAAAACAGCTATGCACAAGCGTGGCACCTGGGGATGGCCACACACATGGGCACCAGTGCTGCACATGCCAAGTGACTGGTGCCCCAGCACAATCTGCCAGGTGGTGATGGGGCCCGAGGCCTGGCCTGGCCCAGATGGGGGTGACAGGAGCAACGCCCAGCCCAGCCCGGAGGTCAGCAGCAGTCGGCCTGAGTCCTGTGGGTTCCTGGCACCCCGCTGCAGGTGGGATCCCTGTTCTTCACTTACAGGCTGGCCAGAGCATCCTTGGGTCCTGGGCTGCAGACAGCGGGTCTGGGGGTAGGCTGTGCCCCAGAACCCAGCTGCTCTGCTCAAACTGCCCATGCAAAGCAGGGAGGGCAGACAGGCCAGTGGACGGGCACCGAGGGAACGCTGTGTTCCCACCGCCTCCTCAGAGGAGCCCCAATCTGAATGCAAGTGTGTGTGCTCAGCATCCAGAGAGCCAGCCTGGGGGAGGGGAGAGAGAGAGGCGTGGGGACGGGGAGGGGAGGAGGGGGTTGGGGGGAGAGGAGTGGGGCGAAGGGGAGGAGAGGGGAGAGAGGGGGAAAGGGGGAGGGGACAGGAGGGGGTGCCATGGGACTCCCAGTGGCCACTCCCACCTGAGCCCCTCCGTGCACTCTCAGGGGAGGTGGGACTGTCAGCACCACGGGATTGGATGACTAAGGTGGGGCCTCTTAGAATCCTGCCCCCTCCCTGAAAGTTCTGGTTTTGCTATAGGAAGAGTGGGCTGGGTAAGGGTGGGAGGCAGAGCTCCCCAGGGCAAGCAGTCACGGCTCCCTTCATGCCTCAGTCTCCCCATCTCTGAGCAGCCTAGCCCCGCAGAGTGGGTGTGGTGCCCAGCCTGGCCCCTTTGTGGGGCAGAGGTGCCTGGGCAGGTGTCTTGACTCCACCCCCCAGGGGCCGCCCACAAACAAGATGGAACTGAGCTCCCCCAGCTACCAGGGGCTGGGGCAGGGGTGGGGGGGCAGGCCCCTAGGCTGCCAGCAGGGGGAGACGGCGGCGGGGTGCCAGGCAGCCCTGGGTTGGGATAGGCCAGGCCTGCACTGGGCCTGCTGGTTCCTGAGGCTTGTTTACAGCTGGTGTCCTGGTTATGCTCCAGGCGCTGCCTGGCCCAGGGGGAGGAGGGACCTGTGAGGCCCTGGCACCCTCACCCCTTGGCAGCCTGAGGCAGCTAGCCTCCCCATCCCCACTGGGGCCTGGTCCCTGGGCTGGGCTGAGCCCCAGGACCTGGTGGGGGGTCCGGGCTGAGCCTTGCCAATCATCCGGTACCCTGAGCCTGTCTCCTGGAGGCCCTCGAGGAATGCACTTCGAGGCAGCTGTGTAGCCCCTGTGACCACCCTCCCGTGGCACCATGGGGAGCAGGCTGCCCCCCCACCTGCACATCCTCCATCAAGGCTGTCCTGACCCTGTCCTGGCCCTGCCTGGAGCTTCTTTCTCTGCATCTCCCCAGTCCATCTCCCTTCCCGTTGGAGAGCTAGGAGATGGGGCTGGACATGCCCAGTGGAGGGAGAGGCCAAGTCCCAAGGGCACAGGGCCGTCCATGCTGACCTTGGACAGCCCAGCCACTGGCTGGAGAGGTGTGTGGAGGGGGCACTCCTTCTTGGTCACTTCTTCCCCAGCCCCACGAGACCCGGCCCCTGCCCCATGGCCGCCCTGCACGCTGACCCCTGCACTCGCCTGCATGGGCAGGGCCCAGCCCATTCCCATTGGGTGGGGCCCAGGACAGGGCAGTGCGGGGCCAGGCCCAGAGAACAGCCTGACTCCCCAGCCTGCAGCCAGTGGGTGGGGTCTGGCTGCCTCCAAACGCCTGCCAGTCCAACGTTGCTCCAGCTGCGCTTTCTGCCGCCCTGCTCTGGGCACCTCTGACTTGTGGGGCTGCAATTCACTGGTTGAGGGCCAGGGGCAAAGCTTGAGGTCAGAGTGCCTTCAGTGGAGCCCCTGGGCAAGTTCGTTCCCCTCTCACGCCCCGTGTCATGAGGGTCCCCCACCCTTTCCTCCAGCCATCCTCAACTGTGCAGCCCCCACCCAGGTTGGGTGCCAGGAGTCACCCCAAAGGCCCTGGAGCAGGACCATGGCTGGCAGCCTGGGCCTTCTTTCGGTTTTTACACTGTGAGATGTTCCATCCTTCGTGAATGCACCCTCCCCCTCCTTCTCATGGGATCCTCCCACAGGCTGTCGGAGCGGCAGGGCCCGGCTGCATTTCTGGTTTACAGATGAACCGACAGAGTCCAGGTGGAGAGAACAGGTGCCTAGCAGGGCTGGGCCTCTGCAGCCTCCTGTCCAGGTCTCTCTGGCAGAGGTGGCCCCGGTGGAGGGCTGACCCCTGCAGGGCCACCCTAGAGGGTAAGTCCACCTCTTGGGAGACCCAACACTAGGCCTGCCCTCGAGTTCTCACCTGGGGTCCCGGAGCCCGGGACCCCAAGCACAGCCTGAGGACTGAATGTCTGCCTCGGCCGAGGTGGCAAAGGCCCGCTGTCCAGACCTGGACTGGGGGCAGGGGAGGGGGCATGCATGGACACTTTTGGGCCCTTCAGGGCACTGCAGGTCAGTTGAATCAGAAACACGTAGTCAGGTGACACACGGTTGAATTCCCATCTCTCGGGAAACAGCCTGTGATGTGGCAGCACGCTCCGGGCCCCAAGACCAGGCTGCAGTGGAGGCAGAGGTGAGTTTGAGGTACACCAGGCAGCCTCAGATGCCGGGCGCATGGCGTTCTCCTCCCAGGTGGGGAGTCAGACACAGTTTTGGGAATAGTGGGTTGAAGCAAGATAGCAGCCAAGGGCCGAAAAGTCCAGAGGTAAGTTGGACCTTGGCCTTGACCTGCAGGGCACAGGTAGAGCCTGAGCCAGGCCCCACAGAGGACAACACGGGCTGCGGCCAGGAACAGCCCAGCACAGACTGCTCCCTGCCACCCCAATGGGCAACTTTTGATGGAGACCCACAAGGAATCTCCCACTGGTTCTGCCTGGCCGCCTGCCATGTACTGGACCAAGAAGACACAAGGGCTGACTGTGGGGCGGGTCCTGGGACAGAGGAGGACCTGGGAGAAAAAGAAGGAAATCTGGTAAAGTGTGAACTCTGATTCACTAGAAACTATGTTCCTGACGGTTGCCAGGCAGCTCCTGGGTGAGGACTGACCAGACTGGATGCCTGGACCGGAGTGTGTGCCGGCCCCTCCAGCCCAGGCCCCAGCCCACTTTGCAGGGTGCATGGCCGGGTCCCTGTTCCCCACCCTCCCTGGGGCCCGGGGCCCTGTCCCACTTCTATCTCTGCACCTGGGCCCCCACTGTGTGCCGGACCAGCTGGATGGGCAGGACACTGACTCCTGCCCCAGAGGGGGGAGCCTCGTGTAGGACACGTGGATGTGAGGGAGACGTCAGGCAGACAGAGGGATGAGTGGCCAGGCGCTGGGGGAGGGCATTCAGAGGAAGTGTGGCGGGAATGACCACATTTTAACCCATCATAATGTGGACAGTTTTGTTATGAAGAACACCAGAAAGCCATTAATGTAAATCATGAAATATTCAGCAAGGAAGTCACTTAAATGTCTTATGTTCCCAGAAACAGTGCGAATGCTTCCTGCCTTGGGGGTACCCAAACATCAGCTCTTCTGTGCCTCTTCCGAGGCTCTTATCTCAGAGCTGGGAAGCGTTAGGTCACTGCTGCAGACGCCAGCCTGGAGCGGGTGGGGGATGACTGACCTGAGAGGCCGGCGTGGAGTCCCGGCTCCAGCCCCCATGGGGGCCCAGCTCCTGGGTCCCGACATGCTGTCCTCAGAGGACGGCTGGTCAAGAAGGGGCTGCTCCCACTGGCGGCCTCTGGGGGCCTGGCCTGCGCCTCGGCCGCCCTGCTCACCCGAGCTGCCCTCTGCGCGACAGGCCTGCTTCCGCAGGAGCCCTGCCTTCCGCGAGGCTGACAGTAAAAAGAGCTGCTGTGCCTCGCGTAGGCACTTGGCGGGCTCCTCACAGCCGCACTTGCCCCCTCCCTCCTGGCAGCAGTCTGAGAGCATTCGCTGGTGGGTGTCGAGAAGACCTGGACCCAGACCGGGTGGCTCCACAATCCTGCGCTCGACACCCTCCTGACTGCGCACAGCTCCAGGGCGGGAGGGGTGCTGGGCCTTTCTGGGGCGGCCTGCCCCTCGCTCTGGGGGACGTCCTGGAGCCTTGTGCCTCGGCTCCGCCGGCCTGGCTGGACACTCCTGCCTGAGGCTTGCCCGTGAGGGCTGGCCCAGCCACGAAAGGCCCTCAGGTGCCTGGGCCCCATCCTGCCCTGCCCCCCAGACCTTGGGAACGCTTTGCCCGTCTCCAGGCCTTTTGACCCCACCCAGGGTCCCTGGGTGCCCATCCAGGCTCTGCAGAGGGCAGGAAGGGTGCAGGTGAGGCTGGCTCAGGAGGAGGGAGGGTCTGGCTTCCTGTGCGTGCCTGGCCTGAGGCCTTCTTACCCCTTGGGCGCGGCCCCCAGTCCCCGGGAGCTCGTTCTGGTCACAGGGAGCCACGGGGGTGTGTTACTGGCACTTAGTGCCTGGCAGCTGGGACTCTGAATGTCACTCGTGTGTGTGCCAGCTCTGCCCCCCAGCACCTCCCCACCATGGGGCCCATGCGTCCCTTTGAAAAATCACCGCAAATTCCACAAATGCCATTTCAGCAGAGAGCACACAGTCTTCTGGAAACGAAGTGGGGCTCCAGGAGTCCCCGGCCACTCAGATGCTCTGTGACGGTGAAAGGCGTCCGATTACGATTACAGTAAAGCTCTCGGGCCCTGACTCAGTAGTTCTCTCCTGGGTCATCGATGCCGCGTGTGCCCAGCGCTGTCCCGACCGGCCAGCTCCCCTAGCGGAGTGGCCAGCCCCGCAGAGGACTCGGTCAGTCCCGCCCCGGGCCTGCGCGGAGGGCGGCGGCTGCCGGCAGAGGGCGCTGCGGGGCCCCGCAGGTCGGAACCCCGTTTCCGGACCTGTCACTGTGCTGGAAAGCGGCGTGAGAACCCAGTGTGCGGGGCTCCCTGCGAGGAGCACTTGTAAGGGGCCATTTTCCCCCGGATGACCTAGGCCCCGGGCCCCCCGTATGCGTTTGTCCACACACGCACACGCACGCGTTCAAAGCAAACCGAGGCTTGGCTACGGGCCCTGTATTGGCCTGGGGTCGAGGAGGGAGGGACACACGGAGACCAGACCTCGGATCCCGTAGGTCCTGAGAGGTCCCCAGACTCAAGCCTGGTGGGGGCTGCCAGGGTGGGCTTTGCCGCCGAGGGGCCTGACTTGAGTCTTAGGGTCCAGGGTGGGAAGCGCTGGCTGGGCAGGTGCAGAGAGATGGCCCAGGGTGGTGAGAGGTCTGGGAGCGCAGCGGGACTGGAGGTGTCGTCCAGTCTGTGGGGGGTCACGGTGACGGGCCCCGTTGATGCGATGGCACCACCTGTCGGGAGAGGCCAGGGTCAGAGGAGGGTCCTTCCCGCCCCTCACTGCCAGTCTTAGAAGAGAAGCCGCTATGGAAGGGAGCAGCTATGACCTCTGATTTCTACTTAAATGTGTAGGTAGCGAATCGCTGCTGTTGACTGGGCACTTGGGAGTCTGTCGTAATTGCATCAAGTGACAGAAATCACCCCGGGCAGATGCTCCCGGGGAAGCCGCTGGTCGGTGCGGTTCCTCTGTCTGCTCGGGAACAGAAGATCTGAACTTCAGGCCGGCGTGTCGTGTCCCTCCAGGCCTGGGGCGGCAGAGCCGGCATAAGAACTGGGTCTGCACTGGGTACGCCCGGGTCAATCCCGGCTTGAGACTCCCATTTCACACACCAGGAAACTGAGGCTCAAATCCAAGTACCTTGCCCAAGATCACACAGCCTCCTGTCTGACTCCGTGGCTCGGCGTCCCACCGTCCACCTGGCTCACCAGCGGTGACACTCTTGTGTTGTGGCGACTGCACAGGCAAGGACCGAGGGGAGGACCCGCTTAGAAACTGGAAGGTGCCGAGGGGAGGGATGGGGAGGGGAGGTGTCACACTGACCTTGACGTTGCCCGGGCGACTGTGTGTCTGGAGCCAGGGGCAGGAAGGCCTGGCACCCCTCACTCCACCCCCGACAGGACCGGGAACTGTCTGGCTGACTAGGCCACTGCCATTTCATTATGTGAAGGCCTGAGAATTACTATTCATGACAGCAAACTTAAAAATGAATTAATAAGTCTGTCCTTTTAAAAAGCAAATTGCGATGCCAGAATATTCATGAGCCGTGACTTCCCGGGAAATGCAGCCGCAGGGAGATTATCATTCAGTTAAGTCAGCAGCAGAGGAATTTAGGGAAATGCACTTGTCACTCTGAGGAAATGGGTGATTAATACTTTCCTGTTTGTGGGACCCTTAATGGGCGCATTTCAAATGTAATAATTAATTAACCTTGGGACCACTCGCGTTTCCCAGGCTCCCAAGGCTAGGCTCCTCAAGGGCAGGGTGGGGCCAGCTCCCGGTCCCCCTCCGGACGCTGCCGAGCTCAGAGCCGACCTCCGTGGGGGCCCAGTGGACAGGCTGGGCCGGCGGCGGCGAGGCGGCGGCTCTGGCCTTGGGACACCGCCCCGCACTAGCGAGTGTCTGACGCTCCGCTGGGGGCTGAGTAGGGCCCCCAGACTCACGTCCGCCGGACCCTCAGAGTGACCTCACTTGGCATAGGGTCTAGCGGACGACAATAGATAAGGATCATCTACTGACAGCCAGGTGAGCTCTTCCTGGGCTGCAGCGCGCCCACATCCAGGGAACGTGCCCTGTGAGGAAGGGGACACAGACACAGAGGAGGGAGATTTGGGACCCGGGGTGAGGACCAAGTGAAAGCGGGGCAGTGACCGGAGCCACACGCCTCCAAGCCCACGGAGGATTTCTGGCCACACCCGGAGCTGGGGAGGCCCGAGCAGACTGTCCTCCCGGCCTGCAGGGGAAGCAGCCCCGCCCGCACCGGCTCTCAGACCCGTGGCCTCTGGCTTGGAGACTGGACTCCTACTGTTTGACGCGCGCTAGTTCGGGAGGCTTTGCGGTGGCTGCCCAGGACACGCCTCCCTTCGTGAGGGTTGGGAGGTAGTGGTGCAGGGCAGCCTGGGGCAGCCAGGGGCAAGGGTGGGGCTGCGTACCGAGAACTGGGAGCCCCCGAGCAGGGCAGGGGGCAGGGTGCTGGCTTTTGCCACATGCAGACTAGGTGCCCAGAGGCTGCCACCTCCTGTCTCTGGGACCGGGGCTCCCACGGCAGGGGGATGAGCAGAGCCGGGCCTTTCAGACAGGGTCCCCCAGGGCAGCCACAGGGGGCGGTTCCTCCTGCTGCAGTGCCTCCGTTTCCCCGCCCTTGGGGGCTGGAGGGCTTAGTCGTCCTTTGAGCGGGATTCCGTTATCCTTCCTGGGGGTGGTGATGCGGGCGCAGCCGCCGTACCTTCAAAGTGCGGTCCTCCCAGGATCCCAGCAGGGCCGGGAGCGGGAGGGTGGGGTTCCCTGCCTGCTCACCCCCGCCTGAGCTCCCGCCCGCCCCCCCAGACCACGGCTCGTCCCTGCCCTCTAGTGGCCGCCCGGAGGCACTGCGAGGCGGCGACTGTCACAGGGCTTGGGGCCCAGAGGGTGGGCGCCCTGGGGGCTGGGGGTGCCTGGGCTGACACCCCTTGGGCCAGACTTAAACCCCCTTTGCTGGGAGACCCGCCCCAGCCCCCTGGCCCAGCTAGTGCCTGATCGGGGCCCAAGGGCTGAGTCCAGCCGGCGGGGCTGGGACACCGTGAAGGGAGCTCGCTCCTTCCCTCGGCTGCCACCGCCCAGGGCAGCCTGGGCCCTTCTGGAGGACGGCCAGTGCCCGGGCAGAGGCCGGGGCCGGGGCGGGCCTTGCCCACGCACACCAGCCTCTGCGGCGGGGCTCCGCCTACCCTTCCCTGACGCGGGGCTGGGGCGCCGCCTGCCGTGCTGCACTGACCGGTCTTTCTTCGTGAGAGCGACAGCGCCTGTGAGCACCTCCCAGAGCGGGTGGCGGTGTGGGCTGTCTCCCCACTTCACTCCTGCCGCAGCCCCAGGACCGAAAGCAGCACCCAGCGCACAGCTGGTGCTGAACGAACATATGCTGGACCTCGAGGCGGGTGGCCAGGCCGGTTCCCGGGCAGCAGGGGCTCAGACGAGTGGGGTGCATGACGTGCTTCAGGGCCCAGCACCTGCGGGATCGGGGGAGGCAGCGGGGAGCCCAGTAGGCCCGCCTCCAGCCCACCCTCAGAGGGCGCGGCCTGTGGCCTGCGAGGCCCCTGCGAGGAGGAGCGGCTGACCACTCCCAGAGCTGCGCGGCAGGTCCTCCCCGCCAGCCCTCTCCGTGTGTGCGCGGAGGCCTAATCCTCACGTGGAAGAAGAAACAGAGGCTCAGAAGGGAAAGGACTCGCCGAGGTTTTTCGGGGACACATGGCCTCCCTCCAGGGATTCCTGGGAGAGCGTCTCAGCGGCGCTTCCAGTGGGCAGACAGGAAAGAGCCTAGGAGGGGAGCCCCTGGCCCAGACCGTCTGGGCGCCTCCCACTGTCCTGCATCTCCCTGGGTGCAGGGACTGCAGGGTTCTGCTCAGGCATGGGGTCGGCCCTTAGCGGGGTGGGCAATGCCCAGTGTGCGCAGAAGTAACCCAGAAGAGGCCCTGACTTCTAGGGAATGGGCTGGGTTTGCACAGGCATTGAGGCCAGGAACCGTTCAGTTACTGGGAGACTCAGAGGAGGGAGAATGCTGGGCACATGGGATGAGGCAAGGCCCCACGGCCAGGCTCGACTGATTGGGCTGCTAAAGGCACAAAGAGCTGCTTTTAGATTCAGACAGTTTATTGACATCAAGGAGGCTCCCAGGCCCACACCAAATGGTGACATTGGAACAGCAGAGCCGATGATGCCAAAAAGAGCGTGGGCATTGCTGAGGAAGTCCCTCGGATGGCAGTTGAGTGGTTCTACAGGCTGGGCTGTACCTGCCTCTTCCCGAGACGCTTGGAGATGACAAGCAGGGCTTCCAGGTCTCCTCCTGACCTTCATTTTCTGCTTCCTGAAATCCCCCCTTTTGGACTTCATGGGGCTACAGTGTTTGAACCTGCTGGTACCAGTTTTCTTCATGGGCTCCTCTATGTGAAGGGTGGGTGGAGGGTGGGCACCACCATAGTTCCAGCTACTGCCACCGCGCTAACAGCTGCCCAGTCTTTGCCTCCAGCCCAGGCCTCTCTCCTAGATGTCAGCTCTGTGCATTCAAGCCTCCCGGCCCGGTCCACATGGATGTCCCCTGCACATCCCAGTCACCATGTGCAGAGCTGGGCTCAATATCCTTCCCACTTTTCCTTCTGCCCTGCTTCCTTCTTCAGGTGGTGGCACCACTGGGCTCCCAGTCACCCAACTCGGGGGCATTCATGTCACTCTTGATTTTGTTTTTATTTACACCTGCCCTCCATCAAAGACATCCCAAATCCGGCTCACCTTATTCCCCCAGTGCCACTGTCCTCCCTGTGTTAACTCACACTCTGAGAAACTGCTGTAGAGCAGTGCAGTCCGAAGAAACGCTAGCATTTGTCTAGTCCCTTTAAAAGGTACAAACAGGTCAAATCAATTGCAATATATTTTAGTCCAATACATCCAAACTATTATTTCAACAGGAAAGCAATATAAACACGATATGGAGGTGTGTCACATCTTTTTTCTCGCTGACTCGGAGGTCCAGTGTGGGCCTGACACCTCGAGCCCGTCTCCAACAGGCCGGCAGCGCGGCGGTCCCGCGGCTGGCAGAGCGCAGGCAGGTGCGGGCCGAGGAAGCCTGAGAGAACTACGTCTCCCGGCATGCTCCGCGCGGGCCACGCGACACACTTCCGGCGCGGCGGGCGAGGTGTTGACAGGAGAACCACGTCTCCCGGCATGCTCCTGTCGCGCCCCGTGGCGCACTTCCGGCGCGGCGGCCCGGCGGCGGGACCAGGGCGCCCGCTGTGGCCGTGGTGAGTGACGGGCGGCGGGCCGACGGGGGCCGGGGCGGGGCGGCCGGCGAGGGAGCGCGCGGGCGGCCTGGCCCCGCCCCGGTGACCTTCACGGCCCGGGCGGCGGGCGCAGGCCGGGCGGCTGCGGCGGCGCGATGTTCGTGCAGGAGGAGAAGATCTTCGCGGGCAAGGTGCTGCGACTGCACATCTGTGCGTCCGACGGCTCCGAGTGGCTGGAGGAGGCGGACGAGGGCACCTCGGTGGAGAAGCTCAAGGAGCGCTGCGTCAAGCACGTAAGTCCGGGCCGCAGCGCCGGGCCTGCCTCCCTCCCGTCGCCGGGGGGCGGCTGCGTCCGCAGCGCCTTTCCTCGGCCACGCCGTTCCCGACCCACGGGCCCCTCCTGGGCGCCCCTCCTCGAGACGGGCCCCGGGCCGAGCGTCTCGTACTTCTGCCACAGCCCGGGAGGTAGGAGCAGAGCGGGAAACTGAGGCTCGGAGGGCCTCATGGTTTCCCAGCATTTCCGCTCGCTGTTGGGGTGAGGTTCTTGCTGTTTCAGCAGCCCTTCCCAAGAGCCGGGGATTCCTGCGCGAGCAGTAAAGGGTCCCCAGCGTTGGAGCCGTTTCGCGTTGGCTGGTGTGTGGGGCCTGGCTCCGGCCTCTGCGCCGCGTTGCTGCAGTCACTTAAAATAGTCCTGCTGTTTTCCTGTGGTCTGTAAATGAAGCGGGGAGGTCGAGGGGAAGGGTCTTCCGGCTGAGAGAGCTACTCTTTAAAGTTTATTCACGGAAAATCCTTGTATAGCTAATTCCTTAGGTTGCTAATCTTTGGAACTAGTTCTGGGTGGCTTTATATCAAAACTGCTCAACAGCTGTCTTAACTGCCTAAGGAAAACCTGTACCTGACATGATGTAGTTTTTGGTTAAAGGAAGTTGCAGCTTCTAGTGCAGATTCGTTGGGATAAATTGCATATCTGTAGGTGTGACAAGGTGTTGTGCTGAAATAAAGTTAAATGTTCTCTCAAGGGATAAACTTGGAGTTCTTGTTATGGTAACTACCCACAGAGATACTTTTGAGTCACTTTTGTGAGCAGGGGTCTGTGGAGTTGTTCTGTACTGTACAAAGCTGGCCAGAGAGCGAGTCCCCTTCTGGAATGCACAAGGTGTGAATAACAGTGCAGTCTGGGCTCACCCACCTGGGCATGTATGTTTTGATCAAATTCTTTGACTTCCGACCCACTGTTCCGCCGTCTTGAAAGCCACCAGGCCAGCGCTAAGTCAGAAGGCTGGGGGCCCTGTGAGAGCCAGGGACTAATGCCTGTCAATCCCCTATGAGGTAAGAACCTCCCCTACCCAGGATGGGGCTCCTTGAGGGCTGGATTTGTATTCATGTGCCCATCCAGGGCCAGACTCCTAGTGCACCCAGAGCGAGCATGTGGATTAACAGAATAAACAGTGGAAATAGATTGTCAGTCCAGAAGCACATGCATGTGGCAGGCATGTCACCTGCTGAGTCAGTGGGTGAATTGGTACAGCCTTTAGTTTACTTCACTAATTTACATAACTATCATAATACTATTTTATGAAGGGGAAAAGGAAATGAAGCTCTTTTGACTGATCCACAGATGCTTGCTAATGAATTTCAGGAGCACTTGGGTTTAATTAAGCAGCCAATTTTGATGTGATGCTAATTACTATGTTTCTGATATTTATTATTCCAGTAGATATTGAGATGTATCATTTGGGATTTTTTTCTGGCATTATCCTGCTTCAAATTGAGCTTTTATTCCACTCTGCAGCCTCTCCAGGTGTGGAGGATCTGACCAGCAGAGGAGTTTTGCACCCAAAGAGCTGACATAAATTACAGGTCTCGAGAACTGAGCCATCAGAAAGTCTTCCTAGCCCAGAGCCCATCTCATTCTGTAGGCAGTGCGCATGCTGCCTCTTAGGCGTCACAATGTGTGAGTTAGCAAAGAGGATTTCTCAATTGTGTACTTGAACATCACCCTGGAAACCAGTTCCGGAATGTCCTATTGCTGGAGGCACTGAGCCTTTGTGTACCACTGAGCGTCTGTTCCTCTTTCGCAGTTTTCCTCTGGTGCATGCTGAAGCTGGCATTAGTGTTTCCTTTCTCTGTCCCCTCTACCTCTAAGGGACAATGTGGGTCATCCCTCCCCCTGCCCGGGTACTCCCTGGAGTGGATCACTTTTTTAATGAGGGTTTTTTTTATCATCTTGACTCTTATAGAAAATGATTGTCATTGCCTTTTCATTTGGGTATATATACATTACGGTCCCCATGTGGTCTCTGGCCTCCCGGGCCTGGGAGTAGAGAAGGGAGCAGAGTAAACCATCTTGTGCAATAGGAGGTTGATGCTTTTAAGACCGTTAACACCTATGATATGTGTGGTGTGTTCTGTGTGTTGTATACTGTTGTGAAATTGCCAGTGAAAAGTATGGTACCTGCTAGTGTGGCCATTAACATAGCATAGATGTGAAGGTGTATCTTCAAATGACAAATGACATCAAGTTTAAGAGAAACGACATCTCTGCCTTTCTGCGGAGATAGTGCTTCAAAGCCTCCCTGCCCCAGTGATGGGCTTTGCCAGGGCCATTTTGCTGTCACATCCTAGCTTGCTTGAAATGCTTCTGATGAGAACAGAGAAATGGAGTGAAACACTCATGCATAGTATGGATGACTCAAGCTCGTGTTTGGCTCCTAGCATGCTGTTGGTATCCTGCAGAGTACGGTGTTTTCGGAAAGAAGTAAGAATTATCTTGGAAAATTGTGTTTCAGAGACTGTATTCTGAACTTGTCAGAGCAGCTAGCCTGCAAATTTTAGAATTAGAAACAGCATGCCCAATATTTCTGGGAGCAGAGCCAGTGTTAATTTCAAGGGAAGTGGGGTGGGGGTTCTGTGCTTTGTCATAAAGGGTATGAAAGTGTGTCTTCCTATTGGCAGGGTTCTCCTTTTGCCCCCTCAGCCCTGCCAGTTCTGTGTGAATGGATGATGGCCCCTGAAGCCTTCATGGTCCTTGTATCCTGTTTTCAAAGTTAGAGTATTGGACATTCCGGTTACTCTTAGAATGAGGTTAAGTACATACTTAGATTTCTTCTTTTTTTGCACGCAGTTGTGTGTGCTGGGTCTGTCTTTGAGCCTCCTTGGCAGCAGAGGGAGGTGGTGAGGAGGCGTCCAGTGGGGCCTCTCAAGCCACTTGAGAGGCAGCGCTGCTCAGCCCGAGGAAGGCCACTGGGGCCCTGGGCTGTGCACATCCGAGGCGCTGGCCTCCCTCCAGCCTGGGTTTTGGTGTCACCCTGCCCCCCACCACATTCTGGGGAATCTGGGGCCCTGGTCAATGAGATGCAACTGTGCGGCAGTTGGCCCCCTTTTGAGCTCCCAGGAGGGATCCCATCCAGGGCATCTGTGGCCTCCTTTGGGGTCTCTGTGGCTGTCACATGGTGTCCAAGGGCTGAGCTGAGGCCGGTGCGCTCTTGGGGTTTTGTGGGTGTTTAGGTGGCCAGGCCCCTGTTTCTTGCTCTCTGTGGACCAGCGTCCTCTCTTTGCTGTCTCTCAGTGCCTTTCATGTGTCTGGAAGAAAGAAGACAAATGTACAAACCTTCAGATTTTTGGGAAACAATGGGCCTGCTGTTTTCATTTTTAAATGACCCTCCAGATCTTCCCAGACTAAGGAAGCATATAGGTTGCCCCCAAGTGCCTGCAGGGTATTTTATGTTGAGCTGGGAACCTATTTCGGGAGCATTCGGTGGGCCAGCGGGCAGATCCCTGGCCCAGGGGACCAGATGCTCTTGCGGTCTGTGTGGTTTGCACTGGGGGCGGGAATTCTTTGATTTCACCCGTGCTTTAGTGTCTCAGCTAGGGAGAAAAATCCGAAAACTCCTGCTGTGGTTTGGGATGTCAGGCCCTATAGGAAATCAGTGTCATGATGTCCTTTTCTACCTTAAAATGTATGTATTTTTCCCCCAGTGTGCTCATGGGAGCTTAGAAGACCCCAAAAGTGTGACCCATCACAAATTAATCCACGCTGCTTCAGAGAGGGTGCTGAGTGATCCCAAAACAATCTCGGAAGAGAACATCCAAGACAAAGGTGAGGGGGCCTCGCGGGCAGAGTGGCGGGGCGCTGCTCGGAGCCAGGGCTGAGGGGCACCCGCGCCCTTGGCGTTGAAGTCCATGTTCCGAGTTGGATCTGAGCAAGAAAACCGGGCCAGCAAAACTGGTTTTATTTTTCCTCTGTTAAAGCAAAGTGTGCGCATGGAATAGTTGCACCAAACAGGAGAGACTGAGGTTGACAGGCAGCATCCATCTGAGACACCACGTGTGAACTTTATTTTTAATTCTGTTTCAAAGCCAAACCACTGTCCCCAGGCTGCTGCAGGCGCACTTTGGGGCCGGGAAGCCCAGCTGTGTGGGTGCTTGGGTGTCCTGGGAGGACGGTCTTACCACAGCCCTGTTTGCTTAATCGCTTACGGTTGTGTGTCTGGAGGCACTTGGTGAGAAAATTTGTTTTTCTGTGTGTTATTTAAAAGGTGATTTTAATTCTGGGATTCACTCAGATAGTACATTTGAAATACTGTAAGCGTTATTCACAGATCTCCATCGAGTGTGGTGTTCAAGCTCAGAACTGGCTGGTGCTGGCCCACGTGGTCACTGTGGCCTGGCCACACCCAGGCACATGAGTCTGTGGTCCCCGAGCTCAGACTCTCAGAACTGAGAACTGCGAAACGCGGACATGGCGCACTGCCCACCGGTGCTTTGTGCAGCTGCCTGGGCTGTGCCGTGTGTGTCCCCAGGGCTTCTGGTGACCCACAGCGAGGGTCTCGCTGGGCTCAGGATGCGCACGGGAACAGGGGCCTGCAGCTCTGAGCTTCGAGGGGAGGGTGGGCTTATGCACACCCTCAGGTTAGGAGGCGCCCAGAGGGTCTCTGCTGGTCTGTCCTTGGGCCACCCAGCACTCTTTATGCCATTTTAGAGATATAAAATGATTACCAGATGATAGTCATATTTTTTTTCTAGATGTCTTACTGTTGATAAAAAAGCGTGCTCCAGCTTCTCCTCCCAAGATGGCCGATGTCTCAGAGGAAGAAAAGGTCAGTGTCGGTGTGGAATTGGAGATCTCTGGTCTGGTAGGAAGTGTTCCATGTTTAATACTGGGTGGCGCTGGCCCACATGGTCACTGTGGCCTGGCCACACCCAGGCACATGAGTCTGTGGTCCCCGAGCTCAGACTCTCAGAACTGAGAACTGCGAAACGCGGACATGGCGCACTGCCCACCGGTGCTTTGCGCAGCTGCCTGGGCTGTGCCGTGTGTGTCTCTGGGGCCTCTGGTGACCCACAGCGAGGTCTCACTGGGTTCAAGAAGCTGGTTGTTGAGTACCAACACACTCGCACAGTTACAGTACCAGCTCCGAGGGGTCTCTGCCATGCCAAGCCTGCTGCCCACGCCTTTCCCGGTGCTGCTCAGGTGCCCGGCACCCAGGGAAACCTGGTGGGCTCTGCCCCGGGATAGCAGAGAGGTGAGAGCCAGCAGACCCTTGAAGTGGGCCACCAAACTTGTGATATGTGCTTCCTCCGGCCTGTCCAGCGCTGGCTCCCAGGACGTTCCTAGACAGCCAGGGGCACCTGTCTTGCCTGGTTCTTGCAGGACAGGCGTGGCTGTCCCCTGGCTTTCGTGTTTGCTTACCTGTGCCTTCCATGTAATGCAGGTACCTTGGGAAAAGCAGGCCAGCTCACCGTTCGCTTAGTGGCTGCCCCAAAAGCCCACTCTTCAGAAAGCTCCATTCCCAGGGGAGGTTTGTTCTGAAGAGAGGACTTTCTCTGCCTTGCCCGGCTCGAATGCCTGCCCCCAGGTGCAGAGCTGTGCTATTTTAAAGGGGCAGCTACATTCACTTCACAATTTTTTCTTTACTCACGTCAAGGGGATCAAGTTTCTGATTAATGCTTTGAAATGCCAGGGAGCATGTTCACCCCAAGGAAGCAGGCTGAGTGCTCTGGGCCTGGGCCGTGGGCCGAATACCAGAGTGAGCTATTTAGAGTCTCCTCTGAGACAAGCAGAGGAGGGGTGCTCTGGGGCTCCAGTGGCCCTCCTTATCTGAGGCCACACTCGGCCTCGCACACACGCCCTGTCTCCAGCGGACAGGTCTGCCTGGCCTGTGCCAGGTCCGCTTCCGAGAACTGGGGCGGGCCACACTTACCGGTTCCAGTTCAGTCATTGGAGCGTAGATAACCAGTGTAGACAGAAGGCCCTCGGTGCTTTGTGTGACAGGCAGGACGCGGGGGCCCCTCTTGGCAGCTCGCATGTCCTGTGCACATACTTGCCAGTGAAACATTGTAAGGTGTTAATGCACGTCTTAGGGTGAAATTTTAAGAGGAAGTAACACGGTATTTAAAAAGCCAGGGAACACTACAGACTGTTTGACGGGGATGAGCCTCCCGTCTGCTGAGTTGCCCGCAGGCGGCCCTGTAGCCCTGTAACTGCCCTCTACCTGCCCCCTTCCTGGTTTCGCAACGGCCCACGTGGTCATTTCTTAGCTTATCAATGTCAGACTCTGTTAGCTTCTGATGACCAGCCTGTATTAGATTGTCATGTTGGGTGAAGATTAGAGTTCCTGCCAGTATCACCGTGTTCCCTGCTGTGAGCAGATGTACTGAGCTCATCTGTCCTTTTTTAATACAATGTTGCTGGAGTCAGTGATCACCTCGCTTCGTTTGTTTTCTGCAGGTTGTCACTAATTTTCTACTTATTCACTAGAATCAGTAAGCCTGCTGAGAGCGGGGGCCTGTGTGTGAGGCCGTCTGCCAGCTGCACCTCTTTGGCCTCTGCTGCCCACCCGGGTTGCCTCCAGGGCCTTCTGAACCTTCCGAATCTGTCCGCTTCCTGTTGCCCCCTAGGGCATCACCGCAGACCCAGGGGCTCCAACGGAGCTCTGATCACAGGTCTGTAGGTCGGCCACCTGGGCCCTGCCCTCGGGCTCCCAGCACTTGAGGGCGAGGTGTCGGTCGGCCCAGGTTCCCCTTGGAGGCGCCTTCGGGTGGCCGGAGAGCCAGCTCCCGTCGGGGAGCACTCGGGCCTGTTTGCTTCTGGCTGTCGGCCGGAGGCCACCTCCGCTCCGTGCACATGGTTCCCTGCGTCTTTGGAGCCAGCAGCAGAATTTTTCATGAGTTGAATCCCTCGCCCCAGAAAGAGCCCCGCCCCTTTTAAGGACTCTCCTGAGTAGGTCAGGCCCACCAGGAGTACCTTTTCTGAAAGTCATCTGTGCCGTGGGACGTGAGCTAACCCTGGACTGAAGTCTCCCACTCACAGGCGCGGGGGTGGTGTGCGCATGGCTGCCGGGAGCAGGATCTGGGGGCCACCGTGGAATCCTCCCCACTGCAGAGCCGAGGGTCCTGCTTCCGGCCTGTTCCCTGGTTGGAGGAGCGCGGCTTCCTGTGCCAGCTGGGAAGGGGAGGAACGCTTGGGGCTGTGTGTCCAGCATTCAGTGGCCGTCGTGCCAGCTGTACCGTGCCCGCCAAAAGCACTGGTGCCTGTTGGCACGGGGCTGTGGGCTCCTGCCTGCGGTGCCCGCTGCCGCCTCTTGCCCGCTGCAGCTGGGACCACTCAGGGTCCCCTCGGTGCTCCTCAGAGCTCCAAAATGTTACACGTCGCTCTGACGTAGGTCTTTCACCCTCATGTGCCTGGCATGGTGAGTTTGGAGGTTCATGTGTTTTCATTGCGAAAGTTTTTTTGGACCGTTTTCAGAGCGTTCCCTCCCCTTGTTTTCCCTTTCTCCACCTGGGACTCCTGTTAGTTGGACGTCGGGGCTGCCTCCTGAGGGGCTGCCCTGATGTGGTTTTCCAGCCATCCATAGCCTCGTCCTCGGGCTGTGCTGCCTACCAGCTCCCTGGCCGGACCTTGTCCTGGTCCTCCATGACAGCAGCTGTGGGGCTGCCATCCTGCTGAGGCCGCTCTGGGCTCTCTGGTTCTCTGCACTCTCTCTCTGACATGCTTCTCCATTTGCCCGCTTTTATTTGGTCTGTCGTTCATGTTGGAGGTGCTCCTCATGTCCCTGGTGCTCCCATCTCCATTGGCGGCCCTGGAAGCCCACTGGCCACTCGCCGTGCCCGTGGGTCGTGCTGCTGGTGAGGTGGAGACCCAGCCATCGTGCCCCTCACGCCCTGCAGCTGCGTCCCTCCTGCCCAGTGCCCTTGAAGCCGAGGAGCTCAGGCTCCCTGGCCCCAGGCTCGTATTTGCTTTCTCGGGGTGGCTGCTGGCTGAGCAGATGGCAGAGGAGCACCATGCTCGGCTCCTGCAGCTCACCCCTGCCCTGTACACTCCCCTCGGGCTCCTGAGGTAGCCTGGCTGGGCTTCTGCTCTGTGCCCTCTTGGTCCCACATCTGCCACTCTGCCAGCACTCCCTTCTGTCTCCTGAGAATTTGCTGCCACCTCCGAGTTTTGCTTCCTGGCCCATCGCTCTCCCCGTGAGTTTCTACCACCTTTATTCCCTTACGGTCGCGTTGGGGGCTTCCAGAGGAGCAGGTGAGTGTGGGTGTAGTGGCTTGCCTGCAGATGTGCGCGGTTCCTCTGAAGCCAGCGCCCCAGCCCAGCCGGAGCTCCCATGTGCTGGCCGCCCTGAGGCCCCGAGGCAGTGTCTGTCTCCTCCTCTGCATGGCACTGCCACACTCCAGCTGTGACAGGCAGGGCCTGCATCGTGAACATCACAGCTTCTGTCCCCAAGGGCACAGAACCTCCGGACCCTCTTAACTTGTCAAAGGAACGCAGCTCTGGCTCCTAGAGGAAACCACTTCTTTGCCTGACGGGGCTGTTTTCTCAGCTTACGTGACCTTGCCTTTTATTGCTCTTGTGCTCGTTTCTGACCTAATTATTCTTCTGTACAGAAAAAACAAGACCAGAAAGCCCCTGATAGAGATGCCATATTCCGCGCAACTGCTAACCTGCCCTCCTACGACATGGACCGGGCTGTGGTCCAGACCAACATGAGAGACGTGAGTGCCCATCATGCTGCATGGAGGCTGCAGGAAGGGGAGCTGGGAGTGCTGTGTGCTGTTGGCAGCTTTTCTGTAAATCTAAAATTGTTTCAAACTAAAAAGTTTAAATGACATTTGAAGGCAGAGATGAAAGGGTAGATACCATGGGGAAAATGGTAGAGTTTTGCCCTGAATTTGGCAGAAACATGTAGATAGAAATCTGGACTCATAGTTACTTGGATTAGAAAGTTTTGCTTTAAAGAGCGGGGCGCTCCCAGTGTTGTGTGCGCTCCCCAGAATTTGGGGTGTGCCATGCCTCTAGGGCTGGGAGCATGTGGCTGCCTAAACCCACTGGATTGAGGGCCAGCTATGGGGGCACCACCACAGGCCTTGGTTCACGTTGGCAACGGACCTCCTGGGGTCTCTTCCAGAGAGTTCCGTATTGGCCAGGCTGTCAACTCAGTTACGGGTCTCCCTGGCCTGCGTGTGGCCCTGAGTGGCATCTCATGATGTCTGAGGCTTGTGGGGAATGGGGCAGCTGAACCCCAGCCCCGTCTGTGCTGCCGGGGCCAGTTGCAGGGTGTTTGATTGCATCCCCTTAGTGCCTCCTTTCTTGCCGTGGGCAAATCGGCCGCAGCAGATGCTCCCTGTGCCCGCCCCTCCTCCAGCCAGAAACTAGGGGCCCCCCAGCTCAGTCTGTGGCCTCAGTGGAGCCAGAGGGCCCTTCAGCTCACTTAGTGGCTGGATGCTTTCCTCGTGGGTGACAGGCCGAGTGGGGCTCCCGATGTCGTCCTGTCTGTGTCACAGAGGTGGTGTGCGTGGCCCGTGTGTGCCTGTAAGACCCTCTCCTCCCCTATCAGAACAGCCTCTGAGAGTGTCTCTTCTCACCCTCTCCCTCGGTCGGTCGTGATGTTCTAGAATGAGCGCAGCGAGCTTCTGACTCACAGATACGGAGTTCTGAAGGGTGGGGTGCAGTTGACTCCTGAACAACATAGGTTTGAACTGCGTGGGTCCCACTCATACGTGGGTGTCTTTCAATATACATTGGAAAATTATTTGGAGATTTGTGACAGTATGAAAATGTTTTCTTTTTTTTTTTTTAGATAATTATTTTTTATTGAAGGGTAGTTGACGCACAGTATTACATTACATTAGTTTCAAGTGTACAACACAGTGATAAAACATTTATATACATAATTCTAGGTTCCAGCTATCACCCTACCAAGCTGTTACAATATCTTGACTATATTTCTTATGCTATACATTACATCCCAGTTACTTATTTATTTTACCATTGGAAGTCGGTCCTTTTTTTTTTTTTTTTTTGTGAGGGCATCTCTCATATTTATTGATCAAATGGTTGTTAACGACAATAAAATTCTGTATAGGGGGGTCAATGCTCAATGCACAATCATTAATCCACCCCAAGCCTAATTTTCGTCAGTCTCCAATCTTCTGAGGCATAACAAACAAGTTCTTACATGGAGAACAAATTCTTACATAATGAATAAGTTACATGGTGAACAGTACAAGGGCAGTCATCACAGAAACTTTCGGTTTTGCTCATGCATTATGAACTCTAAACAG
Organism: Manis pentadactyla; assembly: GCF_030020395.1. NCBI lineage: Eukaryota > Metazoa > Chordata > Mammalia > Pholidota > Manidae > Manis > Manis pentadactyla. The sequence goes on from NC_080021.1 coordinate 220,538,215, forward strand.
TCAGTTCAAATATGAATACTCATTTGGTTTTTATACTTGATTTATATGTGGATACCACATTTCTCTCTTTATTATTATTATTTTTAATAAAATACTGAAGTGGTAGGTAGATACAAGATAAAGGTAGAAAACATAGTTTAGTGTTGTAAGAGAGCAAATGTAGATGATCAGGTGTGTGCCTGTAGACTATGTGTTAATCCAAGCTAGACAAGGGCAATAAAACATCCACATATGCAGAAGATTTCTCTCAGAATGGGGGGGTGAGGTTCTAAGCCTCACCTCTGTTGATCCCCAATTTCTCACCTGATGACCCCTCTGTGACTGTGCCTGTCTTAGGTTGTTCCTCCCTTGAGGAATCTTACCCGTCTCTGGCTAACCAGTCATCTTCCGGGGCTGAAAATGTTTTCTTTTTATAGCTTCTTTTTAAGAATACAATATATAAAAACTCAGCATACACATCTGTTGATCGGCTATTTATGTTATTGTTAAGACCATTAGTAGTTAAGTTTTTGGGGAGTCAGAAGTTATCCCTGGATTTTCAGCTTCTTAGGGGGTTGGTGTCCCTAACCCCCATGTCATTCAAGGGTCAGCTCTGGTTAAAGATTCCAGCAGATCTCTTGGGCATTTGGAGAAATGAGATCATTTTTTTCTTTCCCTGCAGTTCCAGACAGAGCTCCGGAAAATCTTGGTGTCTCTCATCGAGGTGGCACAAAAGCTGTTAGCGCTGAACCCTGATGCAGTCGAATTATTCAAGAAGGCAAATGGTATGAGCAAGCCCCAGGTCGATTGGTGACCATTCGACCCCCCGTTTTCCCGGCCTCACAGGGCACCAGCCCCGCCCACAGGCCCTGTCCACTGCCGCCCGCGGCCTCAGCACTGGGCCTGGGAAGCTCAGGATGCTGTGTATCGCTGCTTTCAGCTGCTGAGGGCTTAGTGAGCGGCTGTATCATCACTTGTGCTCACACAGGTGAACGTGGATGGCCGTAGTGCAGGTTCTCGACGCTTATGGGAAGAGCCGCAACAGCTTGGTGCCTAGGCTCTGGGGCATGTGGGAGGCAGCCCTTGTGCAGGCCAGGGCTGCTGTGGCCCCTCACAGGCCACCCTGTCCGTGCCTGTAGCCATGCTGGATGAAGACGAGGATGAGCACATGGATGAAGCAGCCCTGCGGCAACTCACAGAGATGGGCTTTCCTGAGAGCAGAGCTGCGAAGGCCCTCCGGCTGAACCAGTACGTGGGGCCTGGGGCTGCCCTGTGGGGACACCCTTCCATCCCATACTCTTTGACTGAGTCATTTCTAGTGATTTTTAAAGAGGTACCCAGAATGTGTGTCCTGGAAATAACTTGATTGGGTTTCTCAAAGTATATCAAGACAGATTGAAATCAACTCACTCTTACTAGGATGTGGCATATAGTGGTTGTCCTGTAAACGCCCACTGCGCCCTGGCGGGGTCCTGCCTCCCCGCGTATGTGTGGTGGCATCTGTAGTGCTCTTCTGTGGGGTGGCGCTTTCAGGTGCTGCCCTGTGTCTCCATCCAGATCTCAAGTAACTAACCTGTAGGCCAAGGGATAGGCAATGGGCAGTTCTTTTTGGCTTTGGACCTAAACTCTTATGGGTGCCTCACGTGTTAGCATCCCTTGGCTTAGTAAGCGGGTTTCTGGGTTCTGACCAGGGTCTCGGGGGAGTGTGAGGCCAGGGCCAGAGCCAGAGCTTCAGGTGCACCTGGATGAAGAGTCTCATTGTATGAGGGTACTGGCTCATGCTGGAGAGATCGTTACAATTCAGGGGGCTCCTTGGGGGTATAAGAGGAGCAGAGGGCCTCTCTGACTTGTCAGGCGCCTTCCTGATCCTCTCTGGCCAGCCGGCACCTCCCTGGGCCTCTGACCGGCTGGGTGCAGACGAGCCCCTTGCTCCCTTCCAGCATGTCAGTGCCACAGGCCATGGAGTGGCTGATCGAGCGCGCAGATGACCCAGCCACAGACACGCCTCTTCCAGGCCAAGCCTCGCCGGGGGTGGCAGGGGCCGAGGCTGCCCCCGAGGCTGCGGCCGGGACTAACGAGGGAGACGAGGAGGTCAGAGACGAGCTCACGGAAATCTTCAAGAAAATCCGGAGGAAAAGGGAATTTCGGGCTGATGCTCGGGTACGTGTTGCTGGACTCGGATTCAGCCAGGTAGCGTTGCCGTGTCCCCCGGAGGCTGCACTGTGTGAGGCCCTGTGAACTGCCAGACACCCAGGTGGCCGAGGGGTGTCAAGACGGCCGGGGTGGATAGAACTCCTGTTCAGGGCTCCGTTATCCTCCCTTGGATCCAGGGGCCTGCGGCATGGCCAGGAGGTTGAAGCAGGATTGCCTTGTGAACCTGGGCGGCTGGTCAGGCCGTCCCCCTGACCAGCCTGTGGGGGTCATGAACCTGAGCTCCAGGATGTCCCCGCTGCACTCAGCCAGCCGCTAGTGGGCCTGTGGCCTCCCTCTGCCGTCCCTCCTTGTGGACGCTCTGTGCGCCGCCGGCCTTCCTCCCTGCTCTGCTAGGGCCGCACTGTCTGGGTGGCTTCCCGTGGCCTCCACCTGCCGCCCTTCCCTCTGTAGGTCAGCGAGCCCGGGGCGCAGCTCTGATCCCACGTGCTCCGCTGGTTCTGCTCGTGGCGCAGTCTCGGGTGTGGGGCTGGTGTTTCCACGGGCCTCCCGTGCAGCCAGTTTGTGGGATGCCCGCTCAGATGATTCCGCCCTTGATTCAGTGGGGGTGAACAGGCCCTCCAGCCGGGGCCGGTTTTCATGTCAGTCGTATGGGCAGGGCTCCCGGGCCATGCAGAGCGCACGGACCCACAGCTTTAGGGTCTGATGCCCTGGCCCCTCAAGCCTGGACAACCTTTTATAGCAAATGAGATAAAGGAAAACATCTGGGGAACGTTTTCTGCCACAAAGAGGTAACGGGAAAAGATGGCGGTAGATGCACATCTTGGGAAAATGAATGTGCTAAGATTGTTAGGAATGACACCGAGATAAAAAGGGTTTGGCTGAGCAGTAGGACCCTGGCAACGCTGTGTGGGACCACTGTAAAGGGAAGCCCAGACCAGCCAGCGAGCACCACGGACCCACCCAGAGCGGGGGCCCTCCCCAGGGCTCTAGGACTAGATCCAGGCTTGGCCTCCTAGGGAGGCCGAGAGAACAAGGCCTACATCTGTGGCCCAGGTTGGGATCTGGCTCCACACACACGACATGGACCTGGAACAAGGCCCTGCCTTGAATGCCAAGAGTACGGGGGCACCATTTCCCAAGGCCAGGACAAGTGAGGGGAGAGGATAGTTTTTATTGACATCTGGAGGAGGGCCATCCTGTCCTTGAATTTAGCAGGAGGGTCGAGGTGATTTTTAGTGACCTGGAGGTCGGACCCTGCATGGAGGGTCCTTCCCCCATTCACGGTGCGGCCCAGAGCTGGGAAGCGGTTTGGGAAAGCAAACGCTAGAGATCCTAGGCCGAGTGCTGACCTGCGAGCTCACTGGACAGGTCGGCTCCAGTTAAGCACCTTCCCTGATCACCTCCCCAGCTGGCTTCTTCCTCGGTTGGGCTTTCTTTGAAGCACCTAACAGCCCACACGGACTGTGGAGGGAAGACACCCCACAAAGGTGCGGTGTTGCGCTGCGTTGGCCAGCGAGCCCTTCAGAGGCCGTAGAGTGTGGGCCAGGAAGGAAGTAGAGGCTGTCCCTCCTTGTTCTGTGTCTGCCCAGAGCGTGTATATCTCCGTTGTCCACAGCATCGGTGGGGTCATTGCTCCCTTCAGGGGTCAGCATGAGTTTATGTTCATACCTTAAACTGTGTTAAATATAAGAAGTTTGAAATTAACTTTAGTTTTATTTATGTAAAGATAAAATGTGAGGGAAATCCCCCTTTCCCCAAATCACTGCGATATCTGTCTCCACGTAGATTAGATTTGCTTACTGATCTTCCCCTAATTCCGCTCGTTCCGGACAGCAGGGTCCCCTGGAGGAAGCTCGCGTGTGGCAGTGAAGATGGTTTTCTCCAGGATCACGGGGACAGAGCAGGCCCTGCACCTCCCTGGCTTTAGTCCCCGTGTTCAGAAAACCAAGGAGTGTTTCAGGAAGGCTGTAAGGAAACAGGGTTTTGAAATAGAGAATCCTGTGGCATTGCGTTAGAACACTGTCTGCCAAGATGGCTGCTCCAGAGGTTCCTCCCGTTCTGGGAGCGCGGCCTTAAGTGGTCTGTGGGGCTCTCCCTTAGGCTGTCATTTCCCTGATGGAGATGGGATTCGAGGAGAAGGAGGTGATGGACGCCCTCAGAGTGAACAACAACCAGCAGAGCGCCGCCGTGAGTACCGGGCCGCTCCCGTGAGCGCCCGTCTGTTCCGCTTACCCCGGCGGTGGGCTCAGCACTGTGCATGTCTGTGAGCAGGGCTCACTATGTGCAGCCGGGATTTTGCTTTTGAAGTAAAGCAATAAGATAGACGTTCAATTTAAAACCTTGTGAATGCTGAGAAAATTCTGGGTTTTGCCACTCTGAAAAAGTACATACTCTGTGGGCAAGTGTGTGCTGTGTATTTGTTTTGTTAAACTAATTCTGAGACCAATGCCCGTTCTGTGAACACATGCCAGCTGCTGAGGGGGAGCTGCCGTGGGAGGGGCTTGGTGCTGGGCCCACGGAATCGTCCCCCTGGGGTCGGCCAGTAGCTCCCACGAGTGACACGCACCAGGCTGTGAACCATAGGCCGTCCCAGGCTCACCGGTCAGCCACGATCGGAACTCGTCATGCCCAGGGTTACTTCCTGGGAACAAAACCTGGTGTTCTGTGCATTTCTTAATTCTTCTGCCAACGCTCTGAGTGGGTTATGCTGGCACCCCTGTCAGCAACTGGAGAAGCCACAGCTGTCGAATGGAACTGCAGGGCCCAAATCTGCTAGGGAAGCTGGGTTGGCGCCTCCTTCTCTTGCTGGGCTGTCGTGATGAGCGTAGCGTCTGGGTCTGGGCCAAGTTTGTGTTTATGTTAAGGACGCTTGCAGAGAGTGCCTGGGGGCTGACCTGGACGCGCAGCCCGAGTGCTGGATGTGGATGGTGGGTCCAGACGGAGCTAATGCCCCGTGTTGCTCTCGCATCTGCAGTGTGAGTGGCTGCTGGGAGACCGGAAGCCCTCTCCCGAGGAGCTGGACAAAGGCATCGACCCCAACAGCCCTCTCTTTCAAGCCATCCTGGATAACCCAGTCGTGCAGCTGGGCCTGACCAACCCTAAAACGTTACTAGGTACGTGTGCCTACCTTATGCATCCTCGGGGTGGGGCCCCCCACAGCACGCAGATGTCACTGACCAGCACCCTGCATGCACTTCAGTGTCCCCAGTGGGGCTCCTGCCGGAGTCACTCCAGGGCCCGGGAGGCAGGCTGTGTTCGTGTGTGACAGCCTCCTATGCAGGTGACTGTGTGTGAGCCGTGAAAACCAGTTATCTGGGTTCAGGCGAGTGTGGACAGCCCCCCGGCAGGGTAGGGCTGTGCAAGATGTGGTGGTTGCCTTTTGTTCTGCCCGCAAGGGACTGTGCATTGCTTGGACTTGAAGAATAAAATACATACCAAGCATATATAGTTTTTGTAATTTAAAGGACAATAGTAAAAACTAGTAACCCTGTACTTACCATTCAGCTTTAAAAAATCTTAAGCCTAGCCCCCTCCTGGCCTCTGGGCGCCCCCCAGCCTGCTGCATGCGTCCCTCCTCCCCGCAGAGTGCGTGCTGTCCCCTTGCTTCCTCTGGGAGCGTGGTGGTGACAGCCTGTCCAGGCAGGCCTCCGAGGCTGGCTGTCCTCCTGAGCACCATGGAGGACCTCTCTGGGTGAGCGTGCCAGCTTGCTCTGCCCCACGGTCTGCTGTGCTTGCGTCGTTCCCTGGCACACAGGCGGCCCTGAACATCCTCAGTGCCCTTTCCCTGGAGCACATAGGGGAGGGCTTCTCCAGACGGTGCGTAGCTGGGCTCGCAGGGCCCGGCCGTGTGGGCCGTGCCTGTTTCCAGAGGGGGCGCTCCAATCTTGCAGCGGGGCTCAGGGCCCCTGTTGCTTCCCAGGGGCAGCAGCTTGGACATCGGTTGAGGGCATTTGCCCACCAGGAGGCACAGGGATCTCTGTGCTTTGCCATCTCCATGATACTACGGCCAAGCCCTTTCCAGAAGCTTTGTCCGGTCAGAACCTGGGCTCTGTGAGGCCTTCCGCTTGTCTTTTGGCCTCCTGCTCTGCTGGCTTGTTTCTGCCACTCTCATCCACTCAGCCTGCTCCTTGCGCATGCTGGACGTTGATCCTCTGCAGGGTGGCCAGTTGTATCCCGCAAGTGTTGTCAGCTTCGTTACTCACTTGGGTGAACAGATGCCCTGGATTACATAGTCGGTGTGTCTGCATTTCACTTGTGACATGTCTTCCAAAGGAAACCCTCCAATCCCAGGTCAGGAAGACATCCACCTTTATTTTTTTCCAGAAGTTTTAAAGTTTCGTCTCTCTTGTTTGAGACTGTATTCTACCTGGAAATGCGTGTGTGGCACGAGGTAGCGTGTTCTTTGTACCCAAAATCTCAGAGTTGAGTAATGTGTGTGGTTGTGAGTTTATATCGCTGTGCTGTGTGTGCAGCAGACCTGCACACATGGGACGCACAGCCCATCTCCTGCCCCATGTAGACCGTAGGGGCTTGGCGGGTGCTGCCTTGGTCTCTCCAGGCCTCTCCTAATAGGCGTTCTGTTAATACTTTACCACTGAGGTTGCAATTTGCTGTAGACTTCAAAAATTTTTGAGCATCTATTAGGTCAAATTTAAGAAGTTCCCTTTTTTCTCCAGTTTAGATGCTGAGAGTTTTGATTCATGAGTGGGTGGTCAGTCACTGCTTTTTCCCTGTGTGCTGAGATTATCTCATGGTTTTACATCTGCTAATGTAGAGCTTTTCTTGCATTTCTGAACAAACCTCAGAGTGACTACACCAGCGTGCACTGCAGGCCCTGAGGCAGTGGAGCTCGGTGGGGCCCGGCCCGCAGGCCTCACGAGGAGCTGAGGCACCCGGGAATGGCCTGGCCCTGCTGACGGTGGCAGCCCTGCTGGGCACTTCTGCAGTCATGTCTCTGAGGCTTCTGGGGAACGTTTCTGATAGGATGGTTTTAACAGCCTTTATCATCTTAGGTGAAGTGAACTATCCATTGTAGAGAACTTGGGAATGCGAAGAACAGAGAGGCAAGGAGAGGCCGCTGCCCTGATGCTTCTGTGGGCCCATGGCGAGTGCCACTCCTGTCACACTGCTTCCGTGTCTCAGTGGGTGCCTTCTCATCCTCACTTTTAAAAACAAGAGTGTTTAGTGGGTGCATTTATTTTAGTCTGTAAGTAGGCCTCAAATCATTTAACAAATACCATTCCCTTGTTTCTGTTCATTTAAATCGTTTATCATTTTGTTGCTTTTGGACCGTGGCTGCAGTAAACCTTTTTTTGTACCTACTGGGGTGCAGCTCACATTTTCTGAGGAGAAATAGCTGGAGGTCAGAGACTATGGAACACTTCAAATTCTTGATAGTATCTGGCAGCTCACTGTCCTGTGTACTGGGTGACAGAGCTCTGTGCTCCCGCCCACCCCATGGATAGAGGCCTGAAGCCCTCGTGGGTACAGCAGAGGACTGCCCTGTGGCTGCTGGCTTGCCCTGCCCATGGGCAGAGTGTCTGCTGCCTGCTTTCAGTGTGATACTAATTGTTGAGCCTTCCTAATGACTCCCTCCGGTGAAGGACACCTGCCCTTTGTCACGTGTATCTGCCCTCTGTGTTGTGTGGTTTTCATACTTGATTCCTTTTCTTGGCTTTTCGGGCAGGCAGTCATTTCCTCCTCTGGCATCTGTTGTGCCCTTGGCTGGGAGGGATTGGGCTGTGGGCTGCTGGCACCGTGGGCACAGCCCTTCCCTGCCTCACGGAATCTCTGCTGCTGCCAGGCTCAGGATTCCCCATCCTCTGTGCCAGGTTGTCTTTCTCCTGATGTTTTTAACTGTTTCAGAGGATTTTAATCAGGGGGACCCTGGGGGATGGTTTTAAGGGTGGAGGGCTGTCAGGTCATGGACACCATGAAGTCAGGCCTGTGTGAGCTGGTGGACCCCCGCCCCCACGCAACCTGCATAGCAGGAGCAGGGGCTCCCCGTGAGGGTTACGAGCTGGATCACTTCAGCCAGAGTGGCTTCGTGGTTATCGACGTGATGAGGTCTGGCGTGAGACGCGCGTCCCAGACGAGGGTGTCTGCCCCTTCTCAGTAGCCAGTGTGTGTTTGGGTTATAGAGCTTTTTGCTAGAAGGCGTCTCTGTCTGGGGGGAAATATTTTGTAAAGCTGTTTGGAAAATCAAAGTTTTCATTTTAAAGAACTGCATTTACATTGTTAATGTGCTAGTTCTTTTGAAGCCATTTCCTTAAGTTGACATTTTGATTTTTTAAGTTGGATTTGTAGCAGTGTCTGTAGGTCTTTCTTGGATCTGACGGTTTTCTTGGGCGGGACTAGAAGCAGGGTTCCTGAGTCACAGGCTGCGACCCTTAAGATTCCTGATGGCTGTTGCTGGACTGCGTTCCAGGATCGGGTGCGGGTGACCACACAGATGTGTCACCCCCCCTGTGGGACCTGGAGACCCATCGTATTTCAGGCCTACTGTTGATATGCAGATCATTGTGGGGTGGTCTTAAAAGGGATTTCTGCGTGAGCTGCATCTCGGCCTGCCCCTGCATCAGGGCGCCGTGGGAAGGGAGGTTGCTCTGCGGCGCTGTCTTCTGTCTTCAGAGGGAGCGGTCACTCAGCCGTGGGCTCTGCTTTCCCCGCAGCGTTTGAAGACATGCTGGAGAACCCCCTGAACAGCACCCAGTGGATGAACGACCCTGAGACGGGGCCAGTCGTGCTGCAGATCTCCCGGATCTTCCAGACCCTGAACCGCACATAGGCAGGCCTGCTGCTCGCTGTGCCCTCCCGGGGCGGCTTCCAGCCAGACCGCTTCTGCTTCCCCACCAAGCCAGGAAGAGCAGGAAGACCCCTGGTTCTGCTGGGCTGGGCAGGAAGGGAGCGGCCAGGGCTGGGCTGTTCTCATGCTTTGATCTAACTGCTGAACAGCTGCGACAGCAGCGTGCAAGGCCGTGCTCAGTCTCTGACAGTGTTTACAAATAGGTGGTCGCTGCTCCGGGAAGGGCCGCCCCCCTCCAGAGGGTCTCCTGGGCTCTTGAAATGCTACTTGAATTGACTATAGGCGCTGCTTTAGGGTCCGCTTGTTACACAATAGGAGGCATGTTTCACCCACAGTGTTAACGTCACGTGTACTAAACTGACTTCCATAGAGGAACTTACAGATGACGTCTTTAATAAGTAAACTCCCTTTTTCCTATTCTTTGTCTTGGAGTTCTAGTGCCAGAGGAGAAGCCGCATGCGTCCTGGCAAGCGTCTGCATCCTTGGCAGAACCAGTGTGCTCGCCGCTTTCCCTTGGTGGGACCGGACGGGCCTTGAGCGGGCCTGCACCCCTGCCCTCTGACGGTGGGACCCGAGCCCCAGCAGGGACTCGCCCCAGGCTGCCCTTGGCCACCTTCCTTTTAAGCATCCTCTGTGCCTTAAAATGAGAAAATGGCTATGGGGCTTTGTTTCTGTTTTTAACTCTGCTCATGACTGCTTAAAGCAGGTCTCTTTTTAAACTCTGCTGAAGCAGTGTGCTGGTCCCATCCCACCCTTGGTCGGCCCAGTGGCTGGGCCCTTATGGGGTTCAGACACAGTTCGGTTCTTCATTATTGACCGGTCTGTGTGGCTGGTGTGACTGCTCTGCACCGAGCGCTAGGGTCCTGTCTCCTGCACTTGGAGAGTGGCTGGCCACTGCAGCAGGTGCGTGGCCACGAGACTCCTGGGTCACAGTCTGAGGGCAGGAGGGGCTGGGCTCACTCTCGGCAGGCGGACAGGCACCGTCCTTTCTGCTGTGTCGTGATTCTAGGACTGGTGGGCCGTGCTCGTGCTCAGGAGACGCTTGGTGGGATGGGCAGGCCAGGGGGTGCCTGGGGGCCATGGACTGGGGAGCCTGGTGTAGGGGCTGCTGGCGGCCAGCCTCCCCCTCTGCCTGGGTCTGGCACCTGGTGCCCACAGCTGAGGCCCCTTCCTCATTCCCTTCTGGCCAGCTGTTCTCCCAGGTGGCCTGCTCCACCAGGTTGTCCTGTGTGGACTTGTCTGGCCTCATGCCCCTGTGCTGTGAGGCCTCAGGCTTGCTCCCAGTCCAGAGCCCCCAAAACGGAGCTCCCCATGTGCCCCAAGAATGGTGATGGTGACCGTAGGCCAACACTACCCTTCTCCCTCTGTCCTGCGGTGTGTGCAGTGGCTCCGCTTGGCGACACCGAGGGCACTCTGGGCTGCTTCCTGGGGCAGCCGTGCTCCAGAGTTCCTGCCCCCCCGCGAAGCCCGGTCCCCTCTGAGCCGTGGTGGGGCCTCTCCGTCCCCAGACAGGGTGAGGCGCCCTTCTGCAGTGTCTCCTCACACAGCATGGAAAGGGGACTGCCGTCCCACGAACGTCCACTAGGGGGCCCTGGCTGGCTGGTGGAGGGTCTGCCGCCTCCCTGGTCTGAAGCCCCATAAACTGGGATTGTCTTTCCTTCGCCTGGAACAGGAATGCGGAAGCCCCAGGCCTGGACCTGCTCCCTGCCACCGCCATGCTGCCATCTGCCGTCTTTCCAAGTGGCAGTGAGTGGTTAGGGCGTTGGGGCCCAGTGGCCCGCAGATTGTCCCCCAGAGCAGCTCTCCCTGTCCACGCTTCTCTCAGGGATCTGAGGGACTATTTTAAGTTAAATGTGGGCTCTAGAGAAGTGGGGTGTCTCTTGCAGGCAACAGTGCAGTTCCCCTGGATACCCCCGAGAATTTTTCCTTGAGTGTTCGCCTCCAAAATCCAGAAGGTGGAAGGGGCTGGAAAGGGGCTGCAGGAAGCCCGGCAGCGGGTTTTCACAGTCAAGGCCACTGCGCCACAGCCTCCGTCCTCAGAGCTCCTGGGAGGGGGCTGTGCCATGGGTCCAGAAGCGCGTGCGGTGGACAGTGGTGCCGCTCCTGGGGAGGGGCAGGGAGAGTCCCCCTGCCCGCTTCTGGGCGGAGGGGCGATGAGGACCAGCCCCAGGCTCAGGCGCATGTGCCGCCCGGCAGCAGCACAGTCACCTGCTGGAGCCTTTGCATCCCTGCGTCCCCCTGTGGGCCGGGGAGCTGACCTAGGAGTGAAGACTCCTGTCCCTGGGGGAGGGGCGCAGGAGCTCCCTGGCTGTCCCAGTGGCCTGTGGCCCTTGGCAGCCCAGGTTACTGCAGTCTTGTGTTTGTTTGCTTTCCCTTGGGGGAAACTGAATTTTAACAGTTAATCAAATTTGAATTGGATTAGCATTATCTCCCTGGGGGAATGGTAATGAAGGGAAGGTCAGGAGGCTGAGCTCTAGCCTGGCTGAGGGGTATCTAGGCCTCCTGGCTGTGTCCTGGTGTTTGGTGGGTGGCAGAGCTGGCATAGGAAGGGTCTGACCCCCACTGCATGTGTTAGGAGCGGCATTTTTCACTGGAAGCATCCACAGGTTTCTCCCAGCGGTCGGTGAGCTGTGGGATTGTGTCCATGGTCACAGTGAGGACAGGAACCAGCCGCTGTGGGCCCCCGATGCCGCGTTGGAGTAGAGCTGCTCTGGGCAGGGGGTCATGGCTGCATGACCTGCACCCAGTTCACTCATAACCTCTGACTCCCCCCGAGACTGCCCTGCTCCCAACACCGGGGACCAGTGGGAGGGTTCCTGTCCCTGAACTTCTGCCCAACTTGGCTACAAATTGGGGATCTCACAACCACCCTTGGATTTGATGATTTGCTTGAACAGAACTCACAGCCCTAGAAAACACCGGCAGTCACCGGTTTACTTAGTGGACACAGAGGAGCAGCCACGTGAGGAGGCGCGTAGGGCGAGGGTCCCGAGTGCAGGAGCCGTCCCCGTGGTGTGGGGCAGCACCCCAGCATGAACGTGTGCTCACCACCTGGGAAGCTCCCTGAGCCCATCTGCCAGGGGTGTGGTGGGGCTGCATCACACAGGCAGGACTGACGGTCCTCCACCCCGCCTCCCTGCAGTGGGGGAAGGGCCAGAGACCCTGTGTCTGCCCCACAACCCTGTCCTGAGGCTCCCTTGGCCACCGTGGCCACCTCACTTGTGTGCAGAAGTGCTCTTAGCATCCAGAGATGACAATGGGTCAGGAGCTGTGTGCCAGGAACCAGGAACAAAGGTCAAACATCTATTGTGTCTTGGATACTTGTCATGTCATCTGTCACGTGTGTCTGGCGGAGGAAGTGCTGAGTTGGTCACCCTAGGGACCAGTGCCCACAGCCCTGGCGAGGGCCACACTGGTCTGGAGCAGCCAGGTGGAGGGAGCAGTGTCCCTGGAGTAAAGACAGCCCCCTGGCCCTTGGGTGAGGCCGACGTGTCTGTGGTGCTGATGCTCCCACAGGATCCCTATGTGCGTGGGGAAAGAAGGGGTGCACAGCATGCACGTCGCTCCAGGGCTGCTGTGCTGGGACAGGCTCCCCACTGGAGTCACACAAGGTGTTGCCAGAAGTCCTGAGGGTCAGGAGTCCACAACAAACCGACCCTTGGGGCTAAAGTCAGGATGTCTGAAGGACTGGTTCCTCCTGGAGGCTCTGGGGAGAACCCCAGCCTTTCCAGCTCTTCCAGCTTGTGGGGCCCCACATTCTTTGGCCCATTCTCCGCCTCTGCCTTCAAGGCCAGCAGCGCAGGCCTTCTGATGCGCCCCCTCTGCTCGCCCTTGCCTCCCCTCTGACCTGCCCACCTCCCTCTTTAAGGCACCTGTCCTCAGCCTGGGCATTGCAACACCTCCCACGGGCTCATGAGCCCAGACCTGTTTCTCCGCCCTGGCTGGGGCCTGAGGTCCTGAGGCCCGCAGATCCAGTGTTGGGAGAGGGCTGCTTCCTGGTTCCTAGGCGGCCTTTCGCTGGAGGGGGCGCTCTGGGGACCCTTTCATAAGGACATGGACCCACTTGTGCGGTTCCTCCCTCACAACTCAGCCACCCCCAAGGCCCACCTCCTAGTGCCACCACATACTGGGGCTGGGACTGAACATATGGATGGCGATAGGATCCCTGTGTCGGCGTGGTCCAGGGCCACCTGGTCTCAAGGTCCGAAACCCAGTCCTGTGCGCAAAGCCCTTTCTGTCAGGGCCAGTGGTACATCCACAGATCCTGGGGATAGGCTGTGGCGTCTGGGGGCATGGTCAGCTCCCCACACCATTTCACTGGCAGGAGTCCTGGGACACAGCCTGGCACTTGTGAGCCAGTCTGTCCCCATGTCCCCTCGGGCTGTGTCCAGCACAAGCGGGGCAGTGGGGGGCCGCAGGCACATGGCAGGAGGTACCCCATGTGCCCACAGGCAGGCGGGAGCCCTCAGCTGCGGGCCCCGTGGCCTCCGAGGGCTTGCTGAGTGGGCGTCCTTTGCAGACGGCCTGTGAGGTTTTCCTTGGTTGCTGGGATGGATGGACCCATCAGTGAAGGCCCTGGCGTGTGAGCCTGTGGTGGGTGCAGCCCTTTGCGCCTGGTAGGGGTCCAGCAGACGAACAAGAGAGACTGAGCTGCCTCTCAGTAGGGCCCTGCTCTGCCTGGGTAGCCACGTCTGTTCTGTGACGGGCCTCGTGTGCTCGCTGCCTGGTCACGGCCCCATGTTCATAGCTCTGTTGGCAGCTGTGTGCTGGCGCCACTCAGGGCTGCAATGGGCCTGCGCCCAGCAGTGACCCTTCTGCACAGGGTTCACTGGTTTTCTTGTGACCTTGAGGCAGGCTTCATGCAGGTTTTAAAATGAATTATAGATTTATTATAAGTTTCAAGTTTTTAAACCTAGCTCTGCAAACTGAAAGTTATAAAATATTAACTTCTGCATTTGCATTTTTTAAATTGTGGCAAAATACACAGAACATAAAATTTACCATCTTAGCCATGTTTAGGTGCACAGTTTGGGGGCATTAGGTACATTCATGTGTGCGGCCATCCCCACCATCCTCTCCAGAATTTTCCATCTTCCCAACTGAGACTGTCCCCACTGAACACTCCCTCCCCAGCCCCTGGTCCCTACCCACTGCCACTGAAGTGACTCCTCCAGGGACCTCCTGTCAGTGAAGTCCCACAGAGTCTGTCCTCATTTCACTGAGCACAGTGTCTGCGGGTCCGTCCATTTATCATGTGAGGATGCCCTTGCTTTTGAAGCCTGAGTAATATTCCTCTGTGGATAGACCACGTTTTATTTATCCATTGGTCCACTGATGGGCACTTGGGTGCTTCCCCATTTTTCTGCTGTGAATAACATTGCTATGAACAACAGCAGCCAAGTGTTTGAGTCTGTGAATCGAAAACATCTTAATTGAAATGCATTTTACTTTTCGTTGACATATTTAGCAAGTTTAAGGATGGGGTAGGTCCATGTCCCTGGGTTCAAGCCTGTTAAAATTCCTGCAGACAGGACCCCCCATGGCCGACCTCATGAAACCACATCTGTGTCTCTTGGCTCTTGAGATTGGCGCCTGCCTCACCAGCTCCTCGGAAAGCCTTGAGCTCCCACTAGGGCCCCAGGCCTCTGCCAGCCCTTCACTGGGCTTGGCTCAGAGCTCTCCTGGAGCGCTGGTGTCAGATGGCCCAGGCCCTGGCTTTGTTCCTGCAGCTTAGCCTGGAGAAAGGCTGGGCAGGCCCCCTCCCCTCTCCTACCGTCTTCCAGGGACTCTGTTTCTAGCAAGCCCTAGGCAGCACTCATCCCTTGATGTCTTTAAGCCAAAGGTTTTTGTGTACAAAATGTCCATGTTAGCAGAGCCCTACCACCCCACCTGAGGAAGCCAGCCATGACCTTGGCCTGCTGTGCCCGGCTTGCTGCACTCAGGGCAGGCAGGCAGCCACATGAGCTGCTCCCTGCTCTGTGGGCTGGCACCTTCTGCCAGGGCAGGTGGCTCTTATGGCCTTACTTGGGCACAGCTGGCTGTGCCTTCCTGGGGACAGCCCTGCGTGCCCTGGTCTGATCAGGGTGAGGCCGCTGGGTGGCTCGTAGGGGTCCTGCACACTTGCATGTGCTTGCAGTGCGAGACTTCTTGCCTGTTTATAGGAAAATGCAATGGCTGGCTCTTACGGAATTGAAACTAAAAATGGAAAGATGTTAGTTTTCTATTTCCATAAAGAATAGAAAGCTGCCAAGTTAACAAAAAGGTTAAATTTGCCTTCTCTTCACGTTTTCAGCAACTCAGCACAACGTGATCACCACCGTCACCTGCAGCCTCTGTCAATGTGCTCTTCCACAGTCAGGCTGCTGTTTCCCTTCCTCACCTGCGTTCTCTGTTCCTTTGGGCTGAAATACCGCCCAGCAGGTGTGAGGGCCAGTCCTGTGGGCACTGGGAGAATCAGCGTGAATAGGCAAGGAGTGGTGGCACCCTGACAGCCATTTTCATTCCCACGGCATTGGTTGAAGGGAGCTATGGAGGAAGGGCCACGGAAGCAGGGCTGGGGGTGCAGGGGCGGGCAGGGGAGCTGGGCCCTGGCTGCCACTTGCTGTAGGGAGTTGCTATCCTTTGGTCCTCAGACTTCTGAGGGACCTGATGCAGTGACCCACTGCCTTGGGCTCTGAGCTGGCGGCCAAGGGGAAGCCAGGCCAGGACGCCTCCCACGGACGGTGGGTGGCCTTATGTGCCTGTCCTGGGAGCCAGAGCCCTCGTTGGCGCTTTCTCGAGACACCCTTTGCCGCCTGCTGCTAGAGCGAGTGGGGCCAGGCCGAGGAGCAACGCCTGAGCATCCCCCTGAGTCCGGGTGGCTCCCTGACACATTGCTCCTGCAAAGAAGTAAAACCCGTCACGTCTTACAGCACAGGTTTTGGCAGTCAGAGCAGCGTTTGGAATTCTGGGCCAAGGACATTGTCTCCCGAGTTGAAACGTAAGTAGTGCATAGGAGCCAGCCCCAGCGGCCTCACATGCAGGAGTCACCCTAAACAGAAGCAGGCACAGCCAGCACATGGAGAGGTATCAGCCTTCCAGGGCCTTGTAACTATGTTCAAACAAGCCCTTCTGAAGGCCCCCCCACCCCGGTGGCGCCCCCTCCCTCCTGTGCACGCCCGGGGCCCCACTACAGGGGTTGCACACAGGCCTGCGCCATCCGACCTCACTGTCTGCCCGCAGAGGCCCCTCGAGGCTGCCCAGCCTCACGTGCCATCTCTGTAGCTCCTCCCTGCTGCCACCTGCCTAGGCAACAGTCCTGGGTCACCTCCTGTCCCTGCAGGCCCACGGTACTTCCATCCCCCACCTCCACCACCCCTGGGCCATGACCCTGCCTTCTCTCTTGCCCAGGGAAGGGGGCTCATGCGCCCAGGCCTGTGTCCAGGTCAGTGGCCCTCTCCCCTCCTCCGCACCATCCCTACCACGTCCGACATGCTGTGATTTCTCCAGTCTGAAAACAACAGCTTCTCTGTCCTGGGTCGCCACTCCATTTCCCTGCTGTCCTTTGCAAAAACTCCTGGGAGTGTGCAGGCTTTGCTTGTTGGAATTCCTTCTTGGTCTCCCCACTTCACCAAACCTGCTTGTCAAGGTTTCCCCAGGGCATTGCCCAACCTGAGCCAGTCCTGGGCATCTCCCGCACACCTTCTAAGCCGGCTGCTCTCACCCCTGACCTCCAGGCCACACGCAGGGCCTGGGCACCACTGCTCTAGCCCACAGCTCCCCTGGGCGTCTTCTCCCGCAGCTGCAGTGTCCGCCCTGTGGTGACAAGGCCCACTTCACAGCCCCTACCTGGGCCACCCTGTGAGCTGTTGGCAGGTGCCCGCCAACACTTCCACCTGGGGTCCAGCAGGCATCTGGAACTTACCATGTCCAAAGTACACAGGCCTGCTCCTTCCCCACACCGCCTCCCTCCAGCCTTTCCCACCTTGGGTCAGGACGGCTGGGTCTTTAGAATTCTTAGGAGAAAAGCCCTTCGACTGAGGTGAAAGGGACCAACTTCTAGGGTGACGCAAACCACTGAGAAGGACTTGAAAAGACACACCCTACCTGCGATTGTAACAAGTGGTGATGTACTGCCCACCAAGAAGAGCCCAGACCATTTGCTTCATTGTTGAATCCTATCAGTCAGAGGAATTAATGCCAATGTTAACAAACTTTCTAAAAAAGAGAAGAGGAGGGAACACTCAACCAAAGATATCACAAGAAAGCTACACATCAATAACTTGTATGAATATGGACACAAAAATCCACAAATGCAAGTAAATGGAATCCAGGAACAGAATTTTAAGAGAACTGGTGTCAACAGGATGGCTGAACAAGACACCCCCTGCTGGTCTTACCCTGAGCAACAGTAGTTGGGCATCTGTCCAGGGGCAAAACAAATCGTGGGGGCTGTGCCGTCCAGGTAGGAGATGGTCTGAGACCGAGGAGAGCCATTCTGAGAGGGCAGGCTCGCACCCAGGGGGCCGGCTTGACAGCTCCAGCCACCCAAGGACTCGCCTGTGGCCCCGTTTGGCCTAGGTCCAGCCAGCAGCACCATGTGCCACAGGGCCTGGCAGGGGTCATGCCCGCCCATGCCTCAGGTAATAGGACACAGACCTTGTGCCTGGCTGGGATCCTGAAGTGGCCTGTGGCCCAGTTCTAGCCCCTCAGCCACAGTCTGGGAGCCTCTAGAGTTACACCTGCCAAACTCAGCCTGACTGTAGATTCTGATATGGCCCTGGAACTGGGCTCCAGCCCCTCCAGCCAGGGTCAGTGAGCAGTCCAGCCCATCCAGGAACCTGGCAGGAGACCCATCCATCTGTGCCTTTATGCCAGGTCTGCAGACCTCAGCCTTGGCTGTGGACCCTGAGGCAGCCGAGAAACTCAGTCAGCCATGGTCTGGGGCCAGTTCTGCCTACCCAGAGACCCATCCGGGGACCTGGCAGGAGCCTTCCCAGGGACTTGGTGGGAAGCTACACCTGTGTGCACCTGGGAACAGACCTGCTATTTGAGGACCCAACTGCAAAACCTGATGAGAATGCACATCCCAGCACTAGCCCTCCTGCACCAGGCCCTGGAGGTGATCCTGTCTCCCAGGGATCACACATGACCCAGGCCTGCCCAAGGCCCTGGTAAAAGGCCTGACAACTGTGGATCCTGCTGCAGGCCAAGCCCCAGAGCCTCTGTCCTAACCCCACTACCGATGACTGCAGTTCCAGAGGTAGTCCCATCATTCCCAGGGAATGACAAGGGAAGGTATTTATCTACCAAAAGCAGTCTTTAAAAACTGAAGGAGGTGTGTGTGCCTTCAAATGCACAGACACCAGTGTCCTTCAGAAGTAAAGGTGAGGTAAAAACATTCCCAGATGAGCAAAAGATAAGGGAGTAAGAATGCAGCAGCCCAGTTTGAAAAAGACATATGCACCCCTATGTTTATCCAGCACTATTTACAATAGCCAAGAAATGGAAGCAACCTAAGTGTCCATCAGTAGATGAATGGATAAAGAAGATGTGGTACATATACACAATGGAATACTATTCAGCCATAAGAAGAAAACAAGTCCTACCATTTGCAACAACCTGGATGGAGCCAGAGGGTATTATGCTCAGTGAAATAAGCCAGGCGGAGAAAGACAAATACCAGATGATTTCACTCATATGTAGAGTATAAGAACAAAGAAAAATTGAAGGAACAAAACAGCAGCAGAATCACAGAACCCAAGAATGGACTAACAGTTACCAAAGGGAAAGGGTCTGGGGAGGATGGGTGGGAAGGGAGGGATAAGCAAGAAAAAAAAAGGGGGGGGCATTACTACTAGCAGACATAATGTGGGGGGGTTCATGGGGAGGCCTTACAACACAGAGAAGACAAATAGTGATTCTATAGCATCTTACTACGCTGATGGACAGTGACTGTCATGGGGTATGTGGGGGGGACTTGGTGATGGGAGGAGCCTAGTAAACATAATGTTCCTCATGTAATTGTAGATTAATGATACCAAAAAAAAAAAAAAAGGGCAAAGCAAAAAACAAAACAAACAAGATAAGGGAATCATCGCCACTAAACCTGCCTCACAGAAAGTACCCATGGGAGTTCTTGAAGTTGAAATGAAATGCCATGAAGTAACAATGTGAAAACAAAAGTATAGAATTCACTGGTAAAGGTAAATATACAGTCAGATTCAGAATACCCTAATACTGCAATGGATGTGTAAATCAGTACTATCTCTAGTATAACCAGTAGAAGACAATAGTATTACAAATAACAGTAGCTACAATACTTTATAAACACACAATATAAAAAGATATAAAGTGTGACATCAATAGCATAAAATGTGGGTGAGGAGAAATAACAGTGTAGAGCTTTTGTCTGTGACTGAAAGTGGGTTATCACTTTAGACTTTATCTCCACAAAAGATAAAGGAGGGCATACCACTACAAAAAATAAATCACAAAGGAAAACAGCAAGAGTAATAAAGGAACACAAAACAATAAAAAAAATGAATAAAATGGCAATACTGAATTCTTACCTGTCAATAATTACTTTAAATATAAATGGATTAAATTCTCCAATCAAAAGACAGAGTGATTGAATGGATTAAAAAACATGGTCCAACAATATGCCACCCATAAGAGACTCATTTTAGCTTTAAGGCCACACACATTCTGAAAGTGAAGGGATAGAAAAAAAGATTCCATGCAAATGGTAACTAAAAGAAGGAGTGATTATAGTCACATCAGTTATAACAGACTTCCAGTCAAAGTAGGTCACTAGATGACATTACCATATAGTGATAAAGGGGTTGTCAATTCATCAAGAGGATATAACAGTTGTAAATATATCACCCAAATTGGAGCATCTAAGTATTTGAAACGAATATTAACATAACTGAAGGGAAAATTAGACATAACAGTAATAGTAGGGGACTTTCATACCCCATTTTCAACATTGGATAGACTCTCCAGGGAGAAATCAATAAGGAAATAGACTTGAATAACACTGTAGACCAAGTGGACCTGAGACACAGAACATTCCTTCCGACAGCAACAGCATATACATTTTTCTCAAGCACATGCAGAATAGATGATATGTTAGGCCACAAAGCAAATCTCCACAAATTTAAGAAGATTGAAATCATATCAAGTATCTTCTAACACAATGATAAACAACTAGAAAACAGCAGGAGGAAAACTTGAAGACTCACAAATACATGGAAATTAACACACACCTGAACAACCAATGGGCCAAAGAAATCAAAAGGGAGATCAAAGTATCTTGATACAGATGAAAACAGAAATAAAACATACTAAAATGTATGGGATGAAACAAAAGCAGTTCTAAAAGGGGAGTTTATAGAGATAAATACCTACATTAAGAAAAAAAGAAAGATCTCAAATATCCTTACTTTACACCTCAAAGAAATAGAATAAAATTAAGCCCCAAAGTTAGAAGAAGGAAGGAAAAAGTGAGGATTAGAGCAGAAATAAACAGACCAGAAAAACAATAGGAAAAAAAATCAATGAAGCCAGTTTTTTTTAAAAGACAAAATTGACAAACTTTTTGCCAGACTAACCAAGAAGAGAGGACTCAAATCAACAAAAGTAGAATGAAAGAGGAGACATTACACAAATACACAGAAAGAGAATATACCACAGAAATACAAAAGAACAGAAGAGACTACTGAACAATTATACACCAACAAACCTGGTAACCTAGGAGAAATGGATAAATTCCTAGAAACATGCATACCAAGACTGAATCAGGAAGAAATAGGAAATCTGAATAAACCAATACTGACTAAGGAGATTGAGTCACCAAAAACTCTCCCAACAAAGAAAAACCCAGGTACAGATGGCTTCACTGGTAATCCTACCAAACATTTGAAGAATTAGTGCCTGTCCTTCCCAAACATTTTCAAAAAATGGAAGATGGGGAACACTCCCATATTCATTTTATGGGGCCAATATTGCCCTGGTGCCAAAGCCAGATAAAGACACTACAAGAAAAGAAAACTACAAGCCAATATCCCTGCTGAATATAGTGTAAACGTTCTCCATAAAATAATAAGCTGAATTCAACAGCACAATAAAGGATCACGCACCATGATGAAGTGGGATTCATCCCTGGGATGCAAAGGTGGCTTGACATTATGCAAATCAATAAATGTGATACACCACATCAACAGAATGAAAGATAAAAATTATGTGATCATCTCAATAGATGCAGAAAAAGCATTTGACAAAATTCAACATCTTTTCATGACAAAAACTCAACAAATTGGGTATAGAAAGAATGTATATCAACATAATAAAGGCCATATATGACAAACCAACAGCTAACATCATAGTCCGTGTGAAATATGGAAAGCTTTTAATATCCAGAAACAAGACCAAGGTGCCCACTTTCTCACCAGTCCTATTCAGCGTAGTTTTGAAAGTTCTAGCTAGAGCCATTGGGCAAGAAAAGCAAAAGACATACCAATCGGAAAGGAAGCAGTACTGTCTCTATTTGCAGATGACACGATCTTATATATAGAAAACCCTAACGGCACTACCCAAAAACTTTTATTTAGAACTAATAAATTCAGTAAAGTTTGCAGGAAACAAAATCAACACACACAAAGCAGATGCAGTTGTATACCTAACAACAACTATCTGAAAAAGAAGAAAAAAATCTCCCTTATAATAGCATAATAAATAATCAGGAATAAATTTAAAGAAGTTAAAGTAAAAACTGTAAGACTGATGAAAGATGAAGACACAAATAAATGGAAAGAAAGCCCACATATTCTTGGATTCGAATTATTATTGTCAAAATGTCCATCTTCTGCAAAGCAATCTATAGATTCAATGCAATCCCTATTAAAATTCCAATGAAATTTTCATAGAAAAACAATCCAAAAATTCATATGTAACCACAAAAGGTCCCAAGTAGTCAAAGCAATCTTGAGACAGAAGAACAAAACTGGAGTTATTACACTGCCTGATTCCAAACTATATTACAAAGTTGTAGAAACCAGAACAGTATGGCATTAGCATAAAAACAGACACATAGACCAATGGAAGATAATAAACCCATGCCTATACAGTCAACTAAAAATGGGAAAAGGACA
Organism: Manis pentadactyla; assembly: GCF_030020395.1. Lineage (NCBI taxonomy): Eukaryota > Metazoa > Chordata > Mammalia > Pholidota > Manidae > Manis > Manis pentadactyla. The sequence goes on from NC_080021.1 coordinate 220,560,286, forward strand.
GTCTCTTCAATAAATTATGTTTGGAAAAGTGAATATACACATGCAAAAGAACAGACCCCTATCTTATACCACTCACAAAAATTAACTCAAAATGGCTTAAAGACTTAAATGTAAAACCTGATACCATGAAACTCCTAGAAGAAAGCATAGAGGAAAAGCTCCTTCATATGGGTCTTGGCAATGATTTTTTAGATACAAAACCAAAAGCACAAGCAACAAAAGCAGACATCAACAGGCAGGCTGACATCCAAGCACAGTGTTCTGTGCTGCACAGGAAACCGACAAAATGAAGAGGCAGCCTGCAGAGTGGGAAAGAGTATGTGCAAGCCACATACCTGGTAAGGGGTTAATATCCAAAATATATAAAGAAGTCATGCTATTCAATAGCAAAAAAATAATGCAATTAAAAAAATGGGCAAATGATCTGAGTAGATATTTTCCAAAGAAGACATACAGACGGCCAACGTGTATGTAGAATGGTGTTCAGCATCCTACTCATGGAAATGCAAATCAAACCATAATGAGATGTACCTCACACCTGCTTGAATGGCTATCATCACAAATATAAGAGATGACAAGTATTGCTGGGGATGGGGAGAAAGGGGATCCCTTGTGCACTGTCAGGGCAAATGTCAGCTGGCGCAGCCACTATGGAAAACAGAATGGAGGTTCTTCAAAAAGTTAAAAGTAGAGCTTCCATATGATCCAGTAATTACATGTGTGGGTATTGATTGGAAGGACATGGAATCAGGAACTCAGATGTTTGCACCCCATGTGCATTGTATCACGCCTTGTTCACAATAACCAAGACATGAACACATAAAGTGTCCCTCGGGGATGAATGGATAAAGGAAATGTGTACATACACAATGAAATATATATGAGTACAGCCATAAAAAGGGAAATCCTGATGTTTGTGATGTGAACATTGAGAACATTATGCTAAGTGAAACAGAAAAAGACAAGTACTGTATGAGATCACTTACATGTGGAATCTAAAAAAAAGTCATAGAAAAAGTAGATTAGTGGTTGGCAGGGGCTTGGGGGTGGGGGAAATGTGGAGATTTGGGTCAAAAGTTGCAAATTTACAAGATGAGTATGTTCTGGGGACATAATGTATGACATGCTGACTATAGTTAACAACACTATATTGTATACTTGATAGTTGCTGAGAGAGTAAATTTAAATTTTCTCAACACACTGGCAACAGGTAAGGTGATCTGTCAACTGAACTTATTGTGGGAATCATTTCACAGTGTATACCTACCCATTCACCAAAATCATCACGTTGTACATCTTTAACTTACATGATGTTAAATGTCCATTATATCTCAATAAAGCTAAAAAAAATTATACACTATGACCAAATAGAATTTATTCCAGGAATGCAATGTTGGTTCCATATCCAAAAATCAATGTAATACACATTAATAGAATCAGTAAAAATATCCCACATGTTCATCTCAATAGTCACACAAAAAACATCTGACAAAATCCAACAACCTTTCATGGGGAAAACACTTAGTAAAATAGGAATAAAAGGGAACTCTCCTAATCTGATTAATATGAAAAGCCCACATTTAACATCATACTCTGGTGAAAGACTGGGTGCTTTTCTCCTAAGAGCAGAAATGAGACAAAGATTTGTCTACTTCTAGTCAACACCGTACTGGGGGGTTCTGGCCAGGGCAGTTATGTAAGAAGAAGAAATAAAAGGCTCCCAGATTGAGAAGGAAGAGCACAACCATCTATAGCACTGATGTCATGATCTTATGTATAGAAATGCCTAAAGACTCCACTAAAAAACTGTTAGAATTAATGTGCTCAGCAAGGTTGCAGGAAACAAGATCAGCATAGAAGCCCTCATCTTTCTCTCCCACTCCGCATCCCATCTCTCAGGGGATGGTCTCCCTGCTTCTTGCCCTCGCCACCATGTGTTCTTTGCCCAGGAAGCAGAATGATCCCTCTAGAAGGCCAGCACATCATTCCTGCCTGCGCTCAGTCCCTCTGTGGCTTCTCATCTCAGAGAAGAGGTCAAGTTCTTGCTGTGCAAGATCTGCCTCCACCTCCACTCCCCACCCCCTTTCCTACCAGCCTCTTGCTCCTGGGACCCAGTGGCTTCCTCCTTACATACCAGGTGCTCCTCTGTCTCAAGGTTTCTGTACCTGCTGTGTCCCCTGCCCAGACACTGCTTCCCCAGATACACCGCAGCTTGCCCCTCACTTCCTCCAGGTCTTTCAAATGCTCCCTGCCCGTTTCCCATGGCTGCCAGCCCCCAGCAATCCTATTCGCCCACTGGGCACACAGTTGCGTTGTCTTCACTAGACTTCAGCTCCTCGAGGGTGGGCAAAGGGGATCTGCATTTTGTTGTCTGCTGTCAGCCCGAGCAAGGCCCTTGGCTGCACAGTGAATGACAGGCTGGGTCCTCTGAGCTTACATCACTTTATTAATTTTCTCTCCTTTATTTATTTTTTAAATTAAGCTATCATTGATATACTCTTATGAAGGTTTCACATGAAAAACATTGTGGTTACTATATTCACCCTTTTTATCAAGTCCCCCCCACACCATTGAAGTCACTGTCCATCAGAGCTTACATCACTTAGTGATGTGGCTCTTCTTTCCGGCTGAGGATGGCCCAGTGAAGTGGAGATTGGGAGGCGTGGTGGCCTTCACTCCCCAGACACCTTATTTATGCTTTCCTCAAGGCCTTGGGTTTCTGGACCCCAGCGAATGGCACAGCAGCCAGTAGCCTTTTGTTTGGCTGTTAGGTCCTCAGATAAGCACGACATAAGACGTTTCACGGTGTTATAATTATTAACCCAATACAGGCCCTTTGATGCTGACTTTATTAGGATGAGGCCAGTCTCTACTAGGGCATGTGCCCGAGCCCTCTACCTATGGCAACACTTGGTGAGGACGCTGCCGTCTCCCTCAGGTGTCAGACGCCCACCTTCCCGATGCCGTACCCTGGGGCCCATGGCTGGTACCCACGTGGGGCACCCCAGTCACAGCTCGCTCCTGGGCAGGCTCTGCGAAAGCCCAGGCTCCAAGCTTTGCAGGGGTGGCGGGGCCGGGCCTGCTCCGGGACCCCGGCTGCAGCGCCGCGGGCAGGTAGGCAGGTATTCCGTTGGCTGCTCCCTGGACAGGGTCCGCGGGCTCGGCGCCCCGCTAGGGTGGGAGGCGCGCCCAGTGCTACGCTGGGGGTGGGGATCCCTAGGCACCGTGGGCCGTTACGGAGGGGCCGTCGCCGTAATCCCATAACGGCTCCGAGGGCAGGGAGGGCGTCCCAGGGCTGTTCTGCGGCGGGGGACGGCCGGGTTCCGGGCGCCCCTTCCGCCCCGTCCGCCGAGCGGTCGCCTTCCGGAGGCGGCGGCCGGCCCGCACGGACCCCCAGGGGCGCAGTGGCGTCCGCGAGGCGCTCGGCCCGATTCGCCGCGGCGGGGCCTCAGGTGCGGAGGACGCAGGACGCGGAGGAGGGGCAGCCCAGAGAGAAGGCTGCGGCGAGCCCTGCTGAGCCCCTCCGTCGACACCACTTACTCCGCGCGACCCCGCGCCCCGCGCCGCGGGTAGGGAAGGGACGAACGTGAGCCGGGGGCGGGGCGGCGGGCCTCACGCACTGCGCCTGCGGGAGGGGGCGGGGCGGCGGGCCGCGAGCTCTGCGCCTGCGGGAGGGGCGGGGCGAGCGCGGGCCGTGGGCGGGGCGGCGGGCCGCAAGTTCTGCGCCTGCGCAGGGCTCAGCCGTGCGCGCGCTCCCGTCGGTTGGCTGCCTGCTCAGCGGCCGTCGCCTCCGCCGCCGCCGCCGCCGCCCCGCCCCCGCCCCCGCGCCCGCCCGCGCCTCCGTCGCCACCCCCGCACCCCCCCGTGCCCGCGCCCCCGCCTCGCCGCCTTCGGACCTCGGCCCGGCCTCCCGGTCCGGCCCCGCAGCATGCAGCCGCAGCACCTGCGGCGGCGGTCACGGCGGCGGCTCTGAGGTGAGGTGGGGCCGGCGCGGGCGGCCTCCGGGCGGGGGTCCTGGCGTCGCGGCCCACGCGGTCCCGGCGCGGTGAGGGGCGCGGCGCCTTTGTTGCGGCGCGCCCGGCGCCGCCCGCGCTGCAGCGGCCTTTTCGTGTGCAGATGGTGGACGCGGGCGGCTGCCCGGCCGGGGAGGGCTGGCGGAGGATGGAGGCCGCGCCCGACGGCGCCCTGGACGTGGTGCCGCTGGACCGCTACGACCCCGCGCGCGCCAAGATCGCCGCCAACCTGCAGTGGATCTGCGCCAAGGCCTACGGCATAGGTGGGCCCGCGGGGCCCGGGGGCGGGGGCGGGGGCGGCCCGTAGGTGCGGGAGGAGGGCTTGCGCGGCTGCCGTGGAGTCGCGCTGCACGGAGGGCGCGAGGCAGGGGGAGCCCCCGTGTCCACGCTCGCGTGATTCTCGGCGAACGGCGGCTGTGGAATCGCCCCACGAGAAACTGCTGTGACTGGGTCGCGCTCGTTCCGAATCCTTACCTTCGGTTCGTGCCTGTTCTGGAGAAGGAGGCTTCCTTGTTACCGAGTCTCGTTGGTCCGGCCTCTTGCGCTTCCTGCACGAGGACGCCCATCTCCACTCTGGGAGTCTCCATACCAAGAGGTTCTCGTAATTGCTGGGCTCTTGATTAATTTCAGGTGCTTTGTTTTCGGTACCAAATTAAGAATTAGCGCTGTGTATTCTTCTTTCTTTTGATCTGAAGCATTGAAAAACTGTTGCCGTTGCCGTGGTGAAGGCGTTCGCGTTTCCAGAGCGAGGCGGAAGAGGAGCCGTACAGGGAGGCGCTGGGATGAGCGGGTCGCGAGCCCGCTGAGCAGGCCCTTCCCTGGGTGGGGGGCGGCCGTGGAAGTTGGTTGTGCCGTGTGCAAGGAGAGTGTTTTATTTCACAGCTGGCGGTTTTGGAATTCTTGTTCGTAGCTCCGTTGAACTTGATTCAGCTTCTGGACAGTATGATGGGGAAACACTGCCGCATACATGGATTTATGTGATTGCTGGGAAAATACAGATTCGGTGAAAAGTGTACGATATTAGAGGGATGTGTAAGGAGTCACTGAGCGGCCACTGGACAGTGTAAGCAGCTGCCGCGTCCTCCACTTCTGCCGTCTTCCCCGACACCCACCTGCGTCTTGCACTGGCCTGGGTTTGGGGCTAACGTCACCAAATGGTGTCATTTAGAGATACAGGGCCATCTTCTGGGACCGTTTCACATCGTGTTCTCAGATTCTTCCCACTCTTCTCCTCCCCTTTTCACTGCTGTGTAGTATTTCACTGGAGGTACTGGGTTCCCGTTGTCTTAAGCACTGTGGATTCTTGGGCAAGGGTTCAGGCCTGTGTGTCTGTAAGATCTTATGTGTGGAAATAGCTCAGGTTGTACTAATGAGTGCTGCACAGACACGGATACTCCTAAAAAGCCCTCTTACTTGCTTTTCAGTTTCTTCAGCAAAGTCAGTGCATTTTTGTCCAGTTGCTTTTAGCTTTGGCAATCAGCTTGGCATTTGTCAGCTATTCAGAAATGAATATGCATCTCTCTCAGCCTTAATATTGGGTTAGTCTAGTTTATTTCCAGTACCAGATCGCTCTGTTAATACTTGTTGACTCATCAGATAATTAATTCTGAAGCTGGTGTTAAAATAGGCTTTAAAGTTTTGAAATTATTAAAGGCAGGTATTTATAGAACAGAGCAGGAGCGGGTGCTGAGGAAGACTAGATTCTGTCTGAGGGATCTAAGAGTGGATTGCACGTGGCCTGTTGGTCACGACCCCTTGGCTGCCCTTTATCCATCAAACCCTGATTTTAGGAGGTCTGCTTTCCATTCAGTTTTGCTAAACGAGAAGACTTTTCTCGTCTGTACCTTCGTTCAGGAAGGGGAGCAGATAACAGTGTTTTTCCTAATTTAGAGTCTCCCAAGTCACAAATTTGGGAGATCCCAATTCAGATGACCAAGATGACTCGACTCAGTTCAGATGAAGGTATTTCATCTGTGTCGCTGGAGTGAAGGTCACAGCCATGGTGGGAGATTAGCCCTACCCAGTGTGGAGTCTGGTCTTCCAGGAGACTGGGTGGGGAGGGGATTTTGATAGGATGGTGTAGATTTCTTTCCCCCACCACTCTCTTCCTAATCCAGAGGCCTATTCTTTGTTTGCTCTGGACATCTTCCTGTGTCTGAGGCTGTGTTTTCAGTCAGTTAGGCATGGCCACTTTTACTGCATATGGCACATCAGTTTTGGGAGTAAGATGGTGAAAATGGCCTGTTTCACTTGTACAGTTGTTCACCAGGTAGCTGAATGAAACTCAGCAACCTTCCCCTTTGTACAGGACCTGGAAGCATGCAGACTGCAGGGCTGAAGGGCTCAGAGGCTGCCTTTCACGTTTTTTCATTTATCTTTCTGCCATTTGTGGTAAATGGGGAGGCTTGGGAGAGCTCATCCTTGACCAGGCCTCCTGGTGGCATATTGTTAATGCTCCCCAACTTCCCTCATCTCTGGTGCCGAAGCCAAGAACCAGGGGCTGTCTTGTACTTTAATTTTGGATTCTGTCCCATCTCTTTTGGTAAATCCTGTTTCATTGACAGTGTTTTAATTGATTTTTATAAATAATACACTGAATATGTTGAAAATTATCCATTTACAAGTGTCTGTAAGGAGCTGAACCTGATTGGCTGGAATATTTTGTGATGTCCTTTAGGATGAAAGTTGTAATAAATTGGCTAGAAAATTTAAAGGTGTGACTTGAAGTGCCATTTATTTTGCAGAATAGAGCAGTGGACTGGGGCTACTGCATTCCCGGCTTTTGGTTTTAGTCTAAGACCTGAGGAAACTTAAAAGGTGTCTAGGCCTTGGTTTCTGGGGAAATGGCAGAGTAAGAGCTTTTGTTATCTCTCAAGGGCAGTGTTGAAAAAAATAAAAAGCCTAGGGAAGGTACTAGAAGGCACTTGGTTATTTGCAAGTGTGTTGCTATGTAGTACAGTGGTGATTTCACCCTCTGAGGAGCCTTGGAAACCAAATTGAGACTCACTGCAACTCAGACTCACCATGGAGCTGAGCTGCCTAACTTGGCGGGACCGTAGGGGTCACCAAAGTCAAACTTCTCTTTTTACCAACAGCAAACTGGGATTGAGCAAGGCCACCGGGCTGTCCAGAACCCACTGCTAGTGAGGGATAGACATTCTCCTCCTCTCTCAGAGTAATTCAGTTACTGATTTGGAAACATTGTTGTGGAATGGGAAATCTGTGCACCGATGTTTTGGACTGTACAGCCATTGATGGGGTAACTGTAATTGAGCTTCTGCCAGCAGTCTTATTATATGTGTATATAAACCACAGAATAGTTTGAACTCTGTTTGCTTAATTGACGTTAGGAGCAAAATCCCTTGGTTGTCAACTCCAGGGGATCACCATGTTGCTTTGTTCTACTGACATTTGGTTAAAATGATCTAGAGCTTGGAACCCCTCTGCCCCAGAACTAGAAATGAAACCCGGCTGTGCTCTTGTCCCTGGGCTAGGGGGAGAGCAGCTGCTGCGTGAGTCCTTAGTGGGGAGCTCCTCATTCATAGGCATACTGTCAAGGGCTTTACCTGGTGATACTTTCAGATTACTGGTTTATGAGTTTAGATTGCATGTTTTAATAGTTTTTTGTTCTTAGTGAGGGATTTGGGTGCCTCTGGGATGGCAGATTACAGGGCACCCTAGGTACTTGTGCTGGGGGGGACCAGATACTGTGGGGGTGCCGGTGGTCTTCCCTGTGCTTGGATGACTGAAAACCACCTGATGTCTCTGAGGTCAGGGGTTATGCTTTTGTCCTGTCTACTGCCATGTCTGTAAGACAGACAGCACTCAGCCACTGTCAAATGGATAAAAGAGTTGGAAAAGTCCTTCTTTGAAACAGGTGGAATGGAAAGAGGTGTTTTCTAATTCCATCTTGGTGGCCTTACATGGATGAATTTATATTTCTAAAGATATCCAGTGCATGTGCTCTCTTTCCTGTCCTCATTCTGTAAGTTACATATTAATCAAAGAACATAAATCCATCCTTGACTTCCAACTGTCCTAATCCTTTAAATTTGAGCAATACTCTAAAGGGTCACCTACTGTTGTACTTCAGGATGTTAACTTTGTACATGTTCTTTCAAAAAGCCCTCAACATTTTCTTCTTTGTATTACATTTATCCTAATAGTTTGTGAGCTTCTCTTGTGATTGATATTTTTGTGTGGCCATATCCCATTATATAAACCAGTGCTCTTTCTTAGTTGAACTATTGAAAAACTCAGATTGCTATCATTTTTCATCTGAGGTGAAGGTGACCAGGATGGAGCCAATATACCATTCATTCAGTTGGTAATAATCGCGTAACACAGCATATCATGTGCATTATGTTTTGTACTACAGGAAATACGGGGGGTAGTTACATGCCCTGTCCCCAGTAACTTGAAATCCACATGAGCCATTGACGTAAAGGAGGAAAATGAAGTAGTGCAGGTACTGAGAAGTGTCAGCAGGACGTCAGCACCGGAGCTGCCGTGAGGTAGAACATGAGTCACCAGATAGGCACATCGGGACCAGAGGGCTTGGCCTGCAGGCGCGGGGCTGGCCACTGGGGGCGTGTTTGGGGAGGCTTTGGTGGGGAGGTAGGCTTTGAAGGGTGGGTAAGGTTGGAGTAGTCTCCCCAAGTGTGGAGGGGAGGGCATCTGGCCAAGTTCCCTGCAGAGGAAGAATTGTTCGTGGGCACTGAGTCGATTAACCTTGTTGTGACAGAGGTTTTGTGGACTGAAATAGTAGGTGATTAGTTCGGAAAATAGTCTGGGCCAGATTGTTTATGGTGTTACAAGCTGGTTAGGGATTTCTTTCATGATGTGTGCCTGGGAAGGCTTTTGTGTAGGGGCTGATGTGACGAGGGGGATAGCCTGGCAGGATTCTTCTAGCAGGTCGGAATGGGTAGAGGCTGTGGTCAGGTGACATATCTTGTCTTAGTCCATTTGGGCTGCTATAACCAGATACCATACACTGGGGACTTAAAAACAAAAATCTGTCTCTCGCAGATCTGGAGGCTGAAGTTCGAGACCCTGACACCGGCAGATTCGTTTCCTGGTTTGTAGGTAGCTGTCTTCTCACTGTGTCCTCCTCATAGGGCTGGAGTCTCTTCTGTAAGGGTCCTGATCCATTCAGGAAGGCTCTACCCTCATGACCTAATCACCTCTCAAAGGCCCCACCTCCTAACACCATCATATTGTGAGTTAGGGCTTCAAACATACAGACAGACACATTGAGTCTGTTGCCTAGCTTAAGTACAAGGCCTTGCCTAGTTTTCTACAGTGTCTGCCCTTATTCCAGGAAGGGTAGATTGAACCAACGGATGTTAGGAAAGCAGTCTCTGATACTGGGTTGATTGTTGCTAGGGTGGGAGGTGGGCAGGGGTGTGGAGGTTGGCTGGGACTGCCACCTGGAGCCTGCATGCAGCACTCCTATGGGAATATTTATAGTCTTTATCCCATAGAGCTTTTCTGCTTTCATGGCTTTGTCATCACCCACAGAAAGAGCATCTTTGAGCTTCTGTTTCTATTTCTGACTTTTTTTCATGCCCTCTCACCTAGCCCTCTTTCTAACTGTTCATGTGAACTGGCTTATTTAAAAACCCCTCAGTCCCTGTCCTCCAGGCACTTCAGACTTGGTCAGAATTAAACATACACCAATTCAGCTGAGCATCCTGTGGTGCGCTGTGGGTCCTCACCATGCCTGTCGGCTCCCGTCGTGCTGGGCACGTGCACTAGGAGCCTGTGGTGCAAGGCCAGGGAGCTGGTGTCTGAGAGAGGAGCTGGTGCTGTGGCAGAACAGGGAAGGAGGGAGAGAAGCTCCCTCAGGGTATTTAGAATGTTCCATTTGGGAAAGTGGAGCTGAGTTTATGGCTTAGGTGGGTGAGAACCAGGTGGAGGTAAATCAGGACAAAGAGTAGAGGGGAATACAGTGTTCTTCCTGCTCCTGGGGAGGCTGGTGTTCTTGGGATGAAATTTGAGTTTGTAGCAGAATTGGAAGGTGAATGTAGATTGGAAAAAAATGCCTAGGGCCTAGGGCCTAGGGCCAGGTCTTGGAATACCTTAAATGGCTGAGTGATAAATAGGGTTTTGTTGTGTATGAACCGGGGAGCTATTGGAGGTTTGGTGGGAGAAGAGATGTATTAAGCCTGGGCTTTTCAGAGAGGTCTCTGTTGGGATGACTAATGCCTGTTGTTGGGGATATAGTGAAGAATTTTATTCTGGACCCTTGAGAAACCAACTTTATTGAGGTATACTTTACCTACAGTAAAATGCACACATTTTAAGAGTATTTGATGAGTTTAAACAAATGTACGCACCACTGTGGACAGGACAACAATCAAGGTAGAACATTTTTATCCCCAAAGTTCCCTTGAGCCCCCTCCAGTCTGCTCGTGCACTGTAGTTAAGATTAGTCATTGTAGAGCTTCATGTACCTCTTCTAGTCCATTAGTTACTCTGTCTGGCTTCCTTCACTCAGTAATATTTTTGAGATTCATCCATGTATAGATATTTTTTGTGTGTAGTAGTGGTTAGCTATCTGTATTTTACATTCATTCCCTTGCTTATCCTCGGATTGCTTCCAGTTTTTGTTTACTGTGACTTAAGATGGTATGAACGTTCATGTCTTTGTATGGGTGTATGTTTTCATTTGTCTTATGTAAATACCTGGGCATGAAGTTACTAGATCATATAAGTGTGTTTAACTGCCCAGTTGTTTTCCATAGAGGCAGCATCATTTTGTATTTCCATTGGCAAAGTGTGAGAGCTCAGTTGCTCTGCATCCTTGCCAACATGTGGCATTGTCAGTCTTAATTTTAACGTTCAAGTGGATGGGTTGTGATACCTCACTGTGGTTTCGGTGTGCATTTCCCTGATGACTAATGATGATGAGCGTTTTTTTATATGCTTATTGGCCATTTGAATATCTTTTTTTCTATAAAGTGTTTTCAGATCTTTGGCCAGTTTAAAAAAAAATCAGACTTTTATTTTGGGATAATTGTACATTAACATGCAGTTCTAAGAAATGCTACAGGGAGGTCCTGGGCACCCTTTACCCAGTTTCTTCAGTGGTAACTTACTGCACTATCATAATAAAATGTCACAGCCAGGACACTGACGTTGACAACTTCTTTCTTTGCTGGAATTTCCTATTATTAATTTGTTTTAAGAGAATTTGTAAGTGCTTATGGAATCATTTTTACCATAGTTGCTTTAAAATCCTTGTCAGATAATTCCAGTATTGGATTCTTCCAGGAATTGTCTTTTCTCATTTAAAGTCTTAACTTTCTTGGTTGCGGTCTGACAGGTGATGTCTTACCGTTTCCTGGTCATTTTGCCTGTCATGTTAGGAGACTGGTGCTATTTAAGTATTTTGTGTGGCAGGCAGTCTCCCTGTTGAGTTCAGCACCCGGGTCCTGGCCTACTTCTGGGGACTGGGGTTCCAGTGACGGTCTGATGGTCAGGCCTCTGTGGGGGCGCTGCTGCCTGCCTGGTGTGTGTGGCTGCCGGGGCTCTGCAGTTCCTGCAGGTGCTGCTTTAGGAGGCAGAAGGAGCTTTCTGGGGCTGGACTGCCTGGTGCCTCTAGATTGGGTGGGATTCTCTGCCCACAGGGCAAAGAGCTTCCTGTCTTGGTGTTTGTTACAGCAGGTTCTGTGCCTCAGGGTGGGGATGGAGAGCATTTCTCAGGCCAGGCCCTTGTGGTGGGGTCCCACTGCTGGACTAGCCTTCTGCAAGGTGTTGGGGGAAAGGGAGGTGGGTCTCAGGTGATGGGGAGAGAGAATGCTTCTGGGCTGAGTGCTTTGTTGAGGTGGGTGTCCTAGGCTGCTTGTTAGTGGGACCTCCTGTCAGTTCCCCACAGATTCTGCCAGGCTGGCCTGGTGTGGTAATAGGTGGAACTTCTTTTTTGATCTGGGGCAGGACTGAGCCTTTTGGGTGTGCCTTCTGTGGCCAGTCTGAGGGTCAGGAAATACTAGGCCTGGCTCCCCTTCTGTTGCGTGGGAAGTCATAAGATGCCTTGTTACTGTGCTGCTCCCCCAGTCCCAGGGTCTCAAACCAGTTTGCCTTCCTCTTTCACAATTCTGAGTTCTTTGGTTGTGTCTTTTGAGTTATTTCCTAGGCTATAGTTGTGCTTAGTAACCACAAGTCCCCCTGGCTGCTTTAGAAGTGTCTGCCTTTGAATTTCTTCAGTATTACTGTTGTGATTTTTGGTGTGTACAGTTCCTTTTTTTTCCTTTTAAATCTTGCTGGGTTTCATGAATTTTATATATGTATTGCAAAATTCATGTCCATTATCTGTTGAAATACAGTTTCTGCCCAATATTTTATCTCTTCCTGGGCCTCCAGTCTTCTGTGACACAGTGGGTGTCATTTACCTTAACTACTGCATTTTTTCTCTTCTGTGTCTAATCTGTTCAACAATCTGTTACATAAAATTAAATTTAGTTACCATATTTTTCTGTTCTAGATTTTCTACTAGGTTCTTTTTCTAATTTACAAACTTCTTTTTTTTTTGTAATTTCCATTTTTCTGCCAAAATTCTTTTTTTTAAAAATTAAGATATCATTGATATATAATCTAATAAAGATTTCACAGAGCAACATTGTGGTTACTACATTCACCCATATTATCAAGTCCCTGCCACACTCCTCATGGCAGTCACTGTCCATCAGTGTAGTAAGATGTTATAGAGTCATTACTTGTCTTCTCTGTGCTATATACTGCCTTCCCCGTGACCTCCCTACATTATGTGTGCTAATCGTAATGGCCCTTAACCCCCTTCTACCTCTCTTCCCACCCATCCTCCCCAGTCCCTTTCCCTTTGGTACCTGCTAGTCCATTCTTGGGTTCTGTGAGTCTGCTGCTGTTTTGTTCCTTCAGTTTTGCTTAGTTGTTATACTCCACAAATGAGTGAAACCATTTGGTACTTGTCTTTCTCCACCTGGGTTATTTTACTGAGCATAATACCCTCTAGCTCCATCCATGTTGTTGCTAATGGTGGGATTCGTTTTCTTCTTATGGCTGAATAATATTCCATTGTGTATATGTACCACATCTTCTTTATCCATTCATCTGCTGATGGACACTTAGGTTGTGTCCATATCTTGGCTATTGTAAGTAGTGCTGTAATAAATAGAGGGATGCATATGTTGTTTTGAATCTGAGATCTTGTTTCCTTTGGGTAAATTCCTAAGAGTGGAATGCCTGGGTCAAATGCTATTTCTATTTGTAGTTTTTTGAGGAACCTCCATATTGCTTTCCACAATGGTTGAACAAATTTACATTCCCATCAACAGTGTAGGAGGGTTCCCCTTTCTCTGCATCCTCGCCAGCGTTTGTTGTTCCTTGTCTTTTGGATGTTGGCCATCCTAACTGGTATGAGGTGATATCTCACTGTAGTTTTAATTTGCATTTCCCTGATAATTAGCAATGAGAAGCATCTTTTCATGTGCCTGTTGGCCATCTGAATTTCTTCTTTGGAGAATTGTCTCTTCATATCCTTTGCCCATTTTTCAATAGGGTAATTTGCTTTTTGGGTGTTGAGATGTGTGAGTTCTTTATATATTTTGGATGTTAACCCCTTGTCGGATATATCATTTATGAATATATTCTCTCATACTGGAGGATGCCTTTTTGTTCTACTGATGGTGTCCTTTGTTGTACAGAAGCTTTTTAGTTTGATATAATCCCATTTATTCATTTTTGCTTCTGTTTCCCTTTCCTGAGCAGATGTGTTCAGAAAACAGTTGCTCATGTTTATATTCAAGAGATTTTTGCCTATGTTTTTTCCTAAGAGTTTTATGGTTTCATGACTTACATTCAGGTCATTGATCCATTCTAAGTTTACTTTTGTGTATGGAGTTAGACAATAGTCCAGTTTCATTCTCTTATATGTAGCCTTTGGCAATACCAGTTGTTGAAGAGGCGGTCCTTTCCCCATTGTATATCCATGGCTCCTTTATTGTATATTAATTGACCATATATGCTTGGCTTTATATCAGGGCTCTCTATTCTGTTCCATTGATCTATAGGTCTGTTCTTGTGCCAGTACCAAATTGCCTTTATTACTGTGGCGTTGTAGTAGAGCTCGAAGTTGGGGAGCATAAGCCCCCAACTTTATTCTTCCTTCTTAGGATTGCTTTGGCTACTTGGGGTCTTTTGTGGTTCCATATGAATTTTAGAACTATTTGCTCTAGTTTGTTGAAGAATTTTGATAGGGATTGCATTGAATCTGTAGAGTGCTTTAGGCAGGATGACCATTTTGACAATATTAATTCTTCCTATCCATGAGCACGGGATGTTTCCACTTACTGGTGTCTTCTTTAATTTCTCTCATGAGTGTCTTGTAGTTTTCAGGGTATAGGTCTTTCACTTCCTTGGTTAGGTTTATTCCTAGGTATTTTATTCTGTGATACAATTGTGAATGAAGTTGTTTTCCTGATTTCTCTTGTTGCTAGTTCATCATTAGTATATAGGAATGCAACAGATTTCTGTGTATTAATTTTGTATCCTGCAACTTTGCTGAATTCAGCTATTAGTTCTAGTAGTTCTGGGGTGGATTCTTTTGGGTTTTTTATGTACAATATCACATCATCTGCAAACAGTGACAGTTTAACTTCTTCCTTACCAATCTGGATACCTTTTATTTATTTGTGTTGTCTGATTGCCGTGGCTAGGACAACTGTGTTGAATAAAAGTGGGGAGAGTTCCTTGTCTTATTCCTGATCTTAAAGAATGTCTTTTGACTGGTGCATTCAGTCCATTTATATTTAGGGTGATTAACAATAGATATATACTTACTGCCATTGCAGGCTTTAGATTCATAGTTACCAAAGGTTCAAGGGTAACTTCTTTACTATCTAACAGTCTAACTTAACTCACTTAGTATGCTATTACAAACACAATTTAAAGGTTCTTCCCCCCCCCCTTTTTCTTCCTCCTTCATTCTTTATATGTTAGGTATCATATTCTGTACTCTTTGTGTATCCCTTGACAGACTTTGTGGGTAGTTGATTTAATTTTGCATTTGTTTAGTAATTAGTCTACTTTTTTTACTGTGGCTTTATTTTTTCCAGTGACAACTATTTAGCTTGAGGAACTTGTCCATCTTTAGCAGTCCCACCAAAATACACTATAGAGATGGTTTGTGGGAGGTAAATTGTTTCAACTTTTGCTTATCTGGAAATTGTTTAATCCTGCCTTAAAATTTGAATAATAATCTTTCCAGGTAGCGTATTCTTGGTTTGAGGCCCTTCTGTTTCGTTTTATTAAATATATCATGCCACTCCCTTCTGGCCGTAAGGTTTCGTTTAGAAGTCTGATGATAGCCTAATGGGTTTTCCTTTGTATGTGATATTTTTTCTCCCTTTGGCTGCTTTTAATACTGTGTCCTCATCCTTGATCTTTGCCATTTTAATTAGTATATTTCTTGGTGTTGTCTTCCTTGGGTCCCTTGTGTTGGGAGATCTGTGCACCTCCATGGCCTGAGAGGCTCTCTCCTTCCCCAGATTGGGGAAGTTTTCAGCAATTACCTCCTCAAAGACACTTTCTATCCCCCTTTCACTCTTCTTCTTCTTCTGGTACCCCTATAATGCAAATATTTTTCCATTTTGATTGGTCACACAGTTCTCTAAATATTTCTTCATTCCTAGAGATCCTTTTTCTCTCTGTGCCTCAGCTTCTTTGTATTCCTGTTCTCTAATTTCTACTTCATTTACCATCTCCTCTACTTTATCTAATCTGCTTTTAAATCTCTCCAGTGTATGTTTCATTTCAGATACCATATTCTTCAACGTTTGTATCTCATTCTTGAATTCCTCCCTGAGTTCTTGAATATTTTTCTGTAGCTCTGTGAGCATGTTTATGATTTTTATTTTGATATCTCTTTCAGGAAGATTGGTGAGTTCAGTTTCACTTGGCCGTCTCTCTGGTGTTTGTGGGATTTTGGCTTGAACCAAGTTCCTTTGACATTTCATATTTGTAGATGGTGCCCTCTAGTGCCCAGAAGCTCTACTTTCTGGAGCTGTTCAGCCCCTGGAGTGATGGGATCACAGGTGCTGGTGCCTGCCAGGAGGAAAGAGGTCTTTCTGCTTCCTGGCTGGAGTACCTGCCTCTACTGCCAGGGCCAGTGGGTGGAGGGCACAGGGAGGAGGCTCTGTGCTATGCACTTGTAGCTGCCGTAGGTGGGGTTGCCCTCTAGCTGGCCTGGCACAATGGTGGGGGCAGCCAGTTTGCAAGCCAATGCCAGATGGGAGGAAAGAGCAGCAGGCTGCTATTGTGGTGTGGTGGGTGACCTCATAGCTATGTTGCCAGCCAGGGGGATGGGGCGCCTGAAGCTCCTGAAAGTTCCCAACCTGCTGGGCAGAGTGCACCCAGACAATTTTGTCCACCTGTCCTTTCTCCTGAGCAGCAAGCTCTGTGCAATCCTTGCCCCTTTAGCAGCCCTCTCACTGTTCAGAAGTCTCTCAGCCTGTCTGCCTTTCTTTTGTCACAGAGCGGCCAGTTGTGGGTCCCTGTTCTCCACAAGCGGCTGGAATCTCAGTCTCTCCAAGTATTCTGCCCATGTTAGCTTTCCAACCCCACTGATCTCCAGAGCACCATGCAATGTAGGTTTGTGCTCCCAGAGCAGATCTCCAGGGCTGGGTGTTCAGCAGTCCTAGGCCTCCACACCCTCCCTGCTCCTTTTCTCTTCCTCCTGCCTGTGAGCTGGGGTGGGGGAAGGGCTCGGGTCCCTCCGGATCAAGGCTTTGGTACTTGACCTTTTTCCTTGAGGTCTGTGCTCTGTTCCCCAGGTGTGTACAGTCTGCTGCAGCCTTCTTCCCTGTTGCTCTTTCAGGATTCGTTGTATTTGCTATATTATCATATTATATGTGGTTTTGGGAGGAGGTTTCTGTCTTACCTCTCACACCACCATCTTTAAGACAATTTACTTTCTTTTCTTTTTATGTCTGAATAATAATGCATTGTGTATATGTACCACATCTTCTTTATCCATTTATCTATTGATGGATGTTTTGGTTGCTTCCATATTTTGGCTGTTGTAAATAATGTGGCAGTAAACATAGGGGTAAGTAAACAAAAAGCATATGTATTTTTGAATCAGGGATTTTGTTTTCCTCGGGAAATTCCTAGAAGTTGAATTACTGGGTCAAATGGTATTTCTATTTTTAGTTTTTTGAGGAACCTCCATACTGCTTTCCATAGCAGTTGTACCAATTTACATTCCCACTAACAGTGTAGGAAGGTCCCCCTTTCTCTGTATCCTCAACAGCACTTGTTGTTTCTTGTCGTTTGGATAATGGCCATTCTAAGTGGTATGAGGTGATATCTTGTGGTTTTGATTTGTATTTCCCTGATAAGTAGCGATAAGGATTATCTTTTCATCTGCCTATTGGCCATCTGTATTTCTTCTTTGGAAAAATGTCTGTTCAGATCTTCTGCCCATTTTTAAATTGTTTTTTGTTGTTGTTGTTTGTTTTTTGGTGTTGAGGCATATGAGCTCTTTATATGTT
The DNA here is from genome assembly GCF_030020395.1 of Manis pentadactyla. NCBI lineage: Eukaryota > Metazoa > Chordata > Mammalia > Pholidota > Manidae > Manis > Manis pentadactyla. Next base: position 220,577,828 of record NC_080021.1, read on the forward strand.
TTGGATGTTAACCTGTTATCTGATGAGTCATTTACAAATATATTCTCCCACACTGCAGGATGCCTTTGTGTTCTGCTAATGGTGTCCTTTGCTGTACAGAAGCTTCCTAGTTTGATGTAGTCCCACTTATTCATTTTTTACTTTGTTTCCCTTGCCTGAGGAGATGTATCCAGGAAAAAATTGCTCATACTTATGTTTGAGATTTTTGCCTCTATGTTTTCTTCTAAGAGTTTTATGGTTTCATGCCTTACATTCAGGTCCGTTTTCCATTTTGAGTTTGCTTTTGTGTATGGAGTTAGACAATAATCCAGTTTCATTCTCTTGCATGTAGCTGTCCAGTTTTGCCAACACCAGCTGTTGAAGAGGCTGTCTTTTCTCCATTGTATATGCATGGCTGTTTCATTGTGTATTAATTAACCATATGTGCATGGAATTCATATTTGGGCTCTCTCTCCTGTTTGAATTGTTTTTCTTGTTCATTCTTCTGTTAAATCCATCATTGAGATTTTGCTTATATTGTATTCTTCAGTTCTGAAATTTTGGTTCTTTTTTTAATAGTTTTTATTTCTCTGCTGAGGATGTCTCTCTTTCCATTTATATCAAGAGTGCTTGCCTTTACCTCACGGAACCTGGCTAGAATATGGGGTTTTTGTTTTTTTTTTAATTGATTTTCTTCTACAAGGTGTTTTCTTTTTTTTTTTGTAGATAATTATTTTTTATTGAAGGGTAGTTGACAAACAGTATTACATTACATTAGTTTCAGGTGTACAACACAGTGATTAAACATTTATATACATGATAATTCTAGGTACCAGCTATCACCATACCAAGTTGTTAAAATATTTTGACTATATTCCTTATGCTATACATTACATCCCAGTTACTAATTTATTTTACAATTGGAAGTGCGTGTATATATATATATATATATATATTTTTTTTTTTTTTTTGTGAGGGCATCTCTCATATTTATTGATCAAATGGTTGTTGACAACAATAAAATTCTGTATAGGGGGGTCAATGCTCAATGCACAATCATTAATCCACCCCAAGCCTAATTTTCGTCAGTCTCCAATCTTCTAAGGCATAACAAACAAGTTCTTACATGGGGAACAAATTCTTACATAGTGAGTAAGTTCTTACATGGTGAACATTACAAGGGCAGCCATCACAGAAACCTTCGGTTTTGCTCATGCATTATGAACTATAAACAGTCAGTTCAAATATGAATACTCATTTGGTTTTTATACTTGATTTATATGTGGATACCACATTTCTCTCTTTATTATTATTGTTTTTAATAAAATGCTGAAGTGGTAGGTAGATACAAGATAAAGGTAGAAAACATAGTTTAGTGTTGTAAGAGAGCAAATGTAGATGATCAGGTGTGTGCCTGTAGACTACGTGTTAATCCAAGCTAGACCAGGGCAATCAAACATCCACGTATGCAGAAGATTTCTCTCAGAACAGGGGGGGTGAGGTTCTAAGCCTCACCTCTGTTGATCCCCAATTTCTCACCTGATGACCCCCCTGCGACTGTGCCTGTCTTAGGTTGTTCCTCCCTTGAGGAATTTTACCCGTCTCTGGCTAACCAGTCATCTTCCGGGGCCATACAGGGAAATGTAAAGTTGGTAAGTGAGAGAGAAGCCTTATTGTTTGAAATGGTTAGCTTTTTATTTCTTTGCATATTTATGCCCTGTAGCTTCTATGCCCAGCATTTGTCTTGAGGTATCTTTACCACTTGGAAGAATTATGATACTCGGTAAATTTGATATGAGGCACGAATTCTATTTAAGGGTTGTAATTAGGAAGGAAGAAGAAAAGCTATAGAAGTAGCAGGCGGAAGAAAACATGGGAAGATTGATTATTTCTTTGACATATCTTCTTGTAGAGTACTTCAGCATGTATAGGTTTTAAGCTACTACTTAAATTGCGCACACACATTAACATAATAGGAGTATAGTTACATAACCAAAGCATACCTGTAATTACCAGACATCTCCAGTGAAACCAAGAAAACCAGTTAGGCACCTTAGGCATTTGTGAAAACTTATCTATGAAATGATGGATATTGTCCAACTGAACTTGAACAGTCTGAGAGAAATCAGACAAATTAAAACAACCCATTCCTGGGGAATGTTCACATCCCTTATGTTCTTTTAACAGTAAATAGTCTGTAGTTGTAAGACTTTGGAGTGCTACAATTTGCACTTCTCCAAATTCTTGGTTGAGTTCCAACAGTATAGATCCAGTCAAATTTGTTGTTTTACCGTATGCACAGGCCAGCTTAGATATCTCCTTCCTCATTCCCATGGCAAGTCCAGGAACTGGTGGGATGAGTGCATCTACAGCTGTAGCAGTGCGTGGATCTTTGTTGGGGTTTTTTGATGATCATCTTCTGGCATGAGTCTTCCAGATAGTGCAGATGTTGGAAGTTCTTTTTCATATCGTATCTTAGTTCATTTTCGGGGTAACCCAATTAGGCTTTGATCCTCTGTATAAACACAGACAGACCCTTTGCCTACACTTTTATATGCCCTTTATACCCTTGTGTAGAACTCACTGGAGGTCACCACACAGGAACTGCCCTTTTTTTTTTTTTTTTTTTTTTTTTGCTTTGTTTTTGGTATCACTAATCTACACTTACATGATGAATATTATGTTTACTAGGCTCTCCCCTATACCAGGTCTCCCCTATAAACCCCTTTACAGTCACTGTCCATCAGCATAGCAAAATGTTGTAGAATCACTACTTGCCTTCTCTGTGTTGTACAGCCCTCCCTTTTCTCCTACCCCCCCATGCATGTTAATCTTAATGCCCCCCTACTTCTCCCCCCCTTATCCCTCCCTACCCACCCATCCTCCCCAGTCCCTTTCCCTTTGGTACCTGTTAGTCCATTCTTGAGTTCTGTGATTCTGCTGCTGTTTTGTTCCTTCAGTTTTTCCTTTGTTCTTATATTCCACAGATAAGTGAAATCATTTGGTATTTCTCTTTCTCCGCTTGGCTTGTTTCACTGAGCATAATACCCTCCAGCTCCATCCATGTTGCTGCAAAGGATTGGATTTGCCCTTTTCTTATGGCTGAGTAGTATTCCATTGTGTATATGTACCACATCTTCTTTATCCATTCATCTATCGATGGACATTTAGGTTGCTTCCAATTCTTGGCTATTGTAAATAGTGCTGCAATAAACATAGGGGTGCATCTGTCTTTCTCAAACTTGATTGGTGCGTTCTTAGGGTAAATTCCTAGGAGTGGAATTCCTGGGTCAAATGATAAGTCTGTTTTGAGCATTTTGATGTACCTCCATACTGCTTTCCACAATGGTTGAACTAACTTACATTCCCACCAGCAGTGTAGGAGGGTTCCCCTTTCTCCACAGCCTCGCCAACATTTGTTGTTGTTTGTCTTTTGGATGGCAGCCATCCTTACTGGTGTGAGGTGATACCTCATTGTAGTTTTAATTTGCATTTCTCTGATAATTAGCGATGTGGAGCATCTTTTCATGTGTCTGTTGGCCATCTGTATTTCTTTTTTGGAGAACTGTCTGTTCAGTTCCTCTGCCCATTTTTTAATTGGGTTATTTGTTTTTTGTTTGTTGAGGCGTGTGAGCTCCTTATATATTCTGGACGTCAAGCCTGTATCGGATGTGTCATTTTCAAATATATTCTCCCATACTGTAGGGATCCTTCTTGTTCTATTGATGGTGTCTTTTGCTGTACAGAAGCTTTTCAGCTTAATATAGTCCCACTTACTCATTTTTGCTGTTGTTTTCCTTGCCCGGGGAGATATGTTCAAGAAGAGGTCACTCATGTTTATGTCTAAGAGGTTTTTGCCTATGTTTTCTTCCAAGAGTTTAATGGTTTCATGGCTTACATTCAGGTCTTTGATCCATTTTGAGTTTACTTTTGTATATGGGGTTAGACAACCCCATTTTTTTTGTATATGGGGTTAGGAAGTTTCATTCTCCTACATGTAGCTGTCCAGTTTTGCCAGCACCACCTGTTGAAGAGACTGTCATTTCGCCATTGTATGTCCATGGCTCCTTTATCAAATATTAATTGACCATATATGTCTGGGTTAATGTCTGGATTCTCTAGTCTGTTCCATTGGTCTGTGGCTCTGCTCTTGTGCCAGTACCAAATTGTCTTAATTACTATGGCTTTATAGTAGAGCTTGAAGTTGGGGAGTGAGATCCCCCCTACTTTATTCTTCTTTCTCAGGATTGCTTTGGCTATTCGGGGTCTTTGGTGTTTCCATATGAATTTTTGAATTATTTGTTCCAGTTCATTGAAGAATGTTGCTGGTAGTTTCATAGGGATTGCATCAAATCTGTATATTGCTTTGGGCAGGATGGCCATTTTGACGATATTAATTCTTCCTAGCCATGAGCATGGGATGAGTTTCCATCTGTTAGTGTCCCCTTTAATTTCTCTTAAGAGTGACTTGTAGTTTTCAGAGTATAAGTCTTTCACTTCCTTTTAGGTTATTCCTAGGTATTTTATTTTTTTTGATGCAATTGTGAATGGAGTTGTTTTCCTGATTTCTCTTTCTGTTGGTTCATTGTTAGTGTATAGGAAAGCCACAGATTTCTGTGTGTTGATTTTGTATCCTGCAACTTTGCTGTATTCCGATATCAGTTCTAGTAGTTTTGGGGTGGAGTCTTTAGGGTTTTTTGTGTACAGTATCATGTCATCTGCAAATAGTGACAGTTTAACTTCTTCTTTACCAATCTGGATTCCTTGTATTTCTTTGTTTTGTCTGATTGCCGTGGCTAGGACCTCCAGTACTATGTTAAATAACAGTGGAGAGAGTGGGCATCCCTGTCTAGTTCCCGATCTCAGAGGAAATGCTTTCAGCCTCTCGCTGTTCAATATAATGTTGGCTGTGGTTTTATCATAGATGGCCTTTATTATGTTGAGGTACTTGCCCTCTATTCCCATTTTGTTGAGAGTTTTTATCATGAATGGATGTTGAACTTTGTCAAATGCTTTTTCAGCATCTATGGAGATGATCATGTGGTTTTTGTCTTTCTTTTTGTTGATGTGGTGGATGATGTTGATGGACTTTCGAATGTTGTACCATCCTTGCATCCCTGGGATGAATCCCACTTGGTCATGGTGTATGATCCTTTTGATGTATTTTTGAATTCGGTTTGCTAATATTTTGTTGAGTATTTTTGCATCTACATTCATCAGGGATATTGGTCTGTAGTTTTCTTTTTTGGTGGGGTCTTTGCCTGGTTTTGGTATTAGGGTGATGTTAGCTTCATAGAATGAGTTTGGGAGTATCCCCTCCTCCTCTATTTTTTGGAAAACTTTAAGGAGAATGGGTATTATGTCTTCCCTGTATGTCTGATAAAATTCCGAGGTAAATCCATCTGACCCGGGGGTTTTGTTCTTTGGTAGTTTTTTGATTACCACTTCAATTTCGTTGCTGGTAATTGGTCTGTTTAGATTTTCTGTTTTTTCCTGGGTCAATCTTGGAAGGTTGTATTTTTCTAGGAAGTTGTCCATTTCTCCTAGGTTTCCCAGCTTGTTAGCATATAGGTTTTCATAGTATTCTCTAATAATTCTTTGTATTTCGGTGGGGTCCGTCGTGATTTTTCCTTTCTCGTTTCTGATACTGTTGATTTGTGTTGACTCTCTTTTCTTCTTAATAAGTCTGGCTAGAGGCTTATCTATTTTGTTTATTTTCTTGAAGAACCAGCTCTTGGTTTCATTGATTTTTGCTATTGTTTTATTCTTCTCAATTTTATTTATTTCTTCTCTGATCTTTATTATGTCCCTCCTTCTGCTGACCTTAGGCCTCATCTGTTCTTCTTTTTCCAATTTCGATAATTGTGACATTTGACCATTCATTTGGGATTGCTCTTCCTTTTTTAAATTTGCTTGGATTGCTATATACTTTCCTCTTAAGACTGCTTTTGCTGTGTCCCACAGAAGTTGGGGCTTAGTGTTGTTGTTGTCATTTTTTTCCATATATTGCTGGATCTCCGTTTTGATTTGGTCATTGATCCATTGATTATTTAGGAGCGTGTTGTTAAGCCTCCATGTGTTTGTGAGCCTCTTTGCTTTCTTTGTACAGTTTATTTCTAGTTTTATGCCTTTGTGGTCTGAAAAGTTGGTTGGTAGGATTTCAATCTTTTGGAATTTTCTGAGGCTCTTTTTGTGGCCTAGTATGTGGTCTATTCTGGAGAATGTTCCATGTGCACTTGAGAAGAATGTATATCCTGTTGCTTTTGGATGTAGAGTTCTATAGATGTCTATTAGGTCCATCTGCTCTACTGTGTTGTTCAGGGCTTCCGTGTCCTTACTTATTTTCTGCCCGGTGGATCTATCCTTTGGGGTGAGTGGTGTGTTGAAGTCTCCTAGAATGAATGCATTGGAGTCTATATCCCCTTTTAGTTCTGTTAGTATTTGTTTCACATATGCTGGGGCTCCTGTGTTGGGTCCATATATATTTAGAATGGTTATATCCTCTTGTTGGACTGAGCCCTTTATCATTATGTAGTGTCCTTCTTTATCTCTTGTTACTTTCTTTGTTTTGAAGTCTATTTTGTCTGATATTAGTACTGCAACCCCTGCTTTCTTCTCACTGTTGTTTGCTTGAAATATGTTTTTCCATCCCTTGACTTTTAGTCTGTACATGTCTTTGGGTTTAAGGTGAGTTTCTTGTAAGCAGCATATAGATGGGTCTTGCTTTTTTATCCATTCTGTTACTCTGTGTCTTTTGATTGGTGCATTCAACCCATTAACATTTAGGGTGACTATTGAAAGATATGTACTTATTGCCATTGCAGGCTTTAAATTCGTGGTTACCAAAGGTTCAAGGTTAGCCTCTTTAGTACCTTACTGCCTAACTTAGCTCGCTTATTGAGCTGTTATATACACTGTCTGGAGATTCTTTTCTTGTCTCCCTTCTTGTTCCTCCTCCTCGATTCTTCATATGTTGGGTGTTTTGTGCTGTGCTCTTTCTAGGAGTGCTCCCATCTAGAGCAGTTCCTGTAAGATGTTCTGTAGAGGTGGTTTGTGGACAGCAAATTCCCTCAGCTTTTGTTTGTCTGGGAATTGTTTAATCCCACCGTCATATTTGAATGATAGTTGTGCTGGATACAGTATCCTTGGTTCAAGGCCCTTCTGTTTCATTGTATTAAATATATCATGCCATTCTCTTCTGGCCTGTAGGGTTTCTGTCGAGAAATCTGATGTTAGCCTGATGGGTTTCCCTTTATAGGTGACCTTTTTCTCTCTAGCTGCCTTTAACACTCTTTCCTTGTCCTTGATCTTTGCCATTTTAATTATTATGTGTCTTGGTGTTGTCCTTCTTAGATCCTTTCTGTTGGGGGTTCTGTGTATTTCCGTGGTCTGTTCGATTATATCCTCCCCCAGTTTGGGGAAGTTTTCAGCAATTATTTCTAAGATACTTTCCATCTCTTTTCCTCTCTCTTCCTCTTCTGGGACCCCTATAATACGGATATTGTTCCTTTTTGATTGGTCACACAGTTCTCTTAATATTGTTTCATTCCTGGAGATCCTTTTGTCTCTCTTTATGTCAGCTTCTATGCGTTCCTGTTCTCTGATTTCAATTCCATCAATGGCCTCTTGCAGTCTATCCATTCTGCTTATAAACCCTTCCAGAGTTTGTTTCATTTCTGCGATCTCCTTTCTGGCATCTGTGATCTCCCTCCGGACTTCATCCCATTTCTCTTGCGTATTTCTCTGCATCTCTGTCAGCATGTTTATGATTCTTATTTTGAATTCTTTGTCAGGAAGACTGGTTAGGTCTGTCTCCTTCTCTGGTGTTGTCTCTGTGATCTTTGTCTGCCTGTAGCTTTGCCTTTTCATGGTGATAGGAATAGTCTGCAGAACTGGGACGAGTGACGGCTGGAAGGACTTCCCTTCTTGTTGGTTTGTGGCCCTCCTCTCCTGGGAGAACAGCGACCTCTAGTGGCTTGTGCTGCGCAGCTGCGCGCAGACAGGGTTTCTGCTTCCTGCCCGGCTGCTATGGAGTTAATCTCCGCTGTTGCTGTGGGCGTGGCCTGGCTCGGGCAGCTGCTCCAAAATGGTGGAGTCGCCTTGGAGGGGGAGCAGCCTGGAGGCTATTTATCTCCGTAAGGGGCCTCCCTGCTCCCTGCAGCCCAGGGGTTAGGGTGCCCAGAGATCCCGGATTCCCTACCTCTGGATTAAGTGTCCCGCCCTGCCCCTTTAAGACTTCCAAAAAGCACCCGCCGAAACAAAACAACGACCACCAAGAAAAAAAAAAGAAAAAAAATTTTTTTTAATTAAAAAAAAAAAGGTGGTCGCTCGTTTTTCTTTATTCTCTGGTGCGAGCCTCAGGCCTCTGCTCACCGGTCTTGCTGCCCTGTTTCCCTAGTATCCAGGGCCCCCTGGGCATGCACTGTGTCTGCGCTCTGGCCCGGATGGCGGGGGCTGGGTGCTCGGCAGTCCTGGGCTCCGTCTCCCTCCCGCTCTGCCTGCTCTTCTCCCGCCGGGAGCTGGGGGGAGGGGCGCTCGGCTCCCGCGGGGCCGGGGCTTGTATCTCACCCCCTTCGCGAGGCGCTGGGTTCTCTCAGGTGCGGATGTGGTCTGGATATTTTCCTGTGTCCTCTGGTCTTTATTCTAGGAAGGGTTGTCTTTGTTATATTTTCATAGATATATGTTGTTTTGGGAGGAGATTTCTGCTGCTCTACTCACGCCGCCATCTTCCGCCCCTCTCCGAGTTTCCATTTGTTGGTGTCCTCTTTAATTTCTGTTAAGAGTGTCTTGTAGTTTTCAGGGTATAGGTCTTTAACATCCTTGGTTAGGTTTATTCCTAGGTATTTTATTCTTTTTAATGCTATTGTGAATGTAATTGTTTTCCTGATTTCTCTTTCTATTAGTTCATTGTTAATGTATAGGAAAGCCACAGATTTCTGTGTTGATTTTGTATCCTGCAACTTTGCTGAATTCTGATATTAGTTCTAGTAGTTTTGCAGTGGAGTCTTTAGGGTTTTTTATGTACAATACCATGTCATCTGCAAATAGTGACAGTTTGACTTCTTCTTTACCAATCTGGATTCCTTGTATTTCTTTGTTTTGTCTGATTGCCGTGGCTAGGACCTCCAGTACTATGTTGAATAACAGTGGGGAGAGTGGGCATCCCTGTCTTGTTCCCGATCTCAGAGGAAAAGCTTTCAGCCTCTCGCTGTTCAGTATGATGTTAGCTGTGGGTTTATCATAGATGGCCTTTATTATGTTGAGGTACTTGCCCTCTATGCCCATTTTGTTGAGAGTTTTTATCATTAATGGATGTTGAATTTTGTTGAATGCTTTTTCAGCATCTATGGAGATGATCATGTGGTTTTTGTCTTTCTTTTTGTTGATGTGGTGGATGATGTTGATGGATTTTCGAATGTTGTACCATCCTTTCATCCCTGGGATGAATCCCACTTGGTCATGGTATATGATCCTCTTGATGTATTTTTGAATTCGGTTTGCCAGTATTTTGTTGAGTATTTTTGCATCTACGTTCATCAGGGATATTGGTTTGTAGTTTTCTTTTTTGGTGGGGCCTTTGCCTGGTTTTGGTATTAGGGTGATGTTGGCTTCATAGAATGAGTTTGGGAGTATTCCCTCCTCTTCTAATTTTTGGAAAACTTTAAGGAGAATAGGTATTATGTTTTCTCTGTATGTCTGATAAAATTCTGAGGTAAATCCATCTGTCCGGGGGGTTTTGTTCTTGGGTAGTTTTTTGATTACGGATTCAATTTTGTTGTTGGTAATTGGTCTGTTTAGATTTTCTGTTTCTTTTTGGGTCAGTCTTGGAAGGTTGTATTTTTCTAGGAAGTTGTCCATTTCTCCTAGGTTTTCCAGCTTGTTAGCATATAGGTTTTCATAGTATTCTCTAATAATTCTTTGTATTTCGGTGGGGTCCGTCGTGATTTTTCCTTTCTCGTTTCTGATTCTGTTGATGTGTGTTGACTCTCTTTTTCTCTTAATAAGTCTGGCTAGAGGCTTATCTATTTTGTTTATTCTCTTGAAGAACCAGCTCTTGGTTTCATTGATTTTTTTTCTATTGTTTTATTCTCAATTTTATTTATTCTCTGATCTTTATTATGTCCCTCCATCTGCTTTCCTTAGGCCTCATTTGTTCTTCTTTTTCCAATTTCGATAATTGTCACATTAGACTGTTCATTTGGGATTGTTCTTCCTTCTTTAAATATGCCTGTATTGCTATATACTTTCTTCTTAAGACTGCTTTTGCTGAATCCCACAGAGGTTGGGGCTTAGTGTTGTTGTCATTTGTTTCCATATATTGCTGGATCTCCATTTTAATTTGGTTGTTGATCCATTGATTTAGGAGCATGTTGTTAAGCCTCCATGTGTTTGTGAGCCTTTTTGCTTTCTTTGTACAATTTATTTGTAGTTTGTTTTATACCTTTGTGGTCTGAGAAGTTGGTTGGTAGGATTTCAATCTTCTGGAATTTACTGAGGCTCTTTTTGTGGCCTAGTATGTGGTCTATTCTGGAGAATATTCCATGTGGACTTGAGAAGAATGTGTATCCTGTTGCTTTTGGATGTAGAGTTCTATAGATGTCTATTAGGTCCATCTGCTCTACTGTGTTGTTCAGTGCCTCTGTGTCCTTACTTATTTTCTGTCTGGTGGATCTGTCCTTTGGAGTGAGTGGTGTGTTAAAGTCTCCCATAATGAATGCATTGCATTCTATTTCCTCCTTTAATTCTGTTAGTATTTGTTTCACATATATTGGTGCTCCTATATTGGGTGCATATATGTTTATAGTGGTTATATCCTCTTGTTGGACTGAGCCCTTTATCATTATGTAGTGTTCTTCTTTATCTCTTATTACTTTCTTTGTTTTGAAGTCTATTTTGTCTGATACTAGTATTGCAACACCTGCTTTTTTCTCCCTCTTGTTTGCATGAAATATCTTTTTCCATCCCTTGACTTTTAATCGGTGCGTTTCTTTGGGTTTGAGGTGAGTCTCTTGTAAGCAGCATATAGATGGGTCTTGCTTTTTTATCCATTCTATTACTCTGTGTCTTTTAATTGGTACATCAGTCCATTTACATTTAGGGTGATTATTGAAAGATATGTACTTATTGCCATTGCAGGCTTTAAATTCGTGGTTACCAAAGGTTCAAGGTTAGCTTCTTTACTACCTTACTGTCTAACTTAACTTGCTTATTGAGCTATTATAAACACAGTCTGATGATGATTTCTCTGCCTTCTTATTCCTCCTCCTCCATTCTTCATATGTTGGGTGTTTTGTGCTGTGCTCTTTCTAGGAGTGCTCCCATCTAGAGCAGTCCCTCTAAGATACCCTGTAGAGGTGGTTTGTGGGAGGCAAATTCCCTCAACTTTTGCTTGTCTGGGAATTGTTTAATCCCTCCTTCATATTTAAATGATAATCGTGCTGGATACAGTATCCTTGGTTCAAGGCCCTTCTGTTTCATTGCATTAAATATATCATGCCATTCTTTTCTGGCCTGTAGGTTTCTGTTGAGAAGTCTGATGATAGCCTGATGGGTTTTCCTTTGTAGGTGACCTTTTTTCTCTCTCTGGCTGCCTTTAATACTCAGTCCTTGTCCTTGATCTTTGCCATTTTAATTATTATGTGTCTTGGTGTTGTCCTCTTTGGGTCCCATCTCTCCGGAGTTCTGTGTATTTCCGTAGTCTGAGCAACTATTTCCTCCCCAGTTTGGGGAAGTTCTCAGCAATTATTTCTCCAAAGACGTTTTCTATCCCTTTTCCTCTCTCTTCTTCTTCTGGTACCCCTAAAATGCGGATATTGTTCCTGTTGGATTGGTCACACAGTTCTCTTAATATTGTTTCATTCCTGGAGATCCTTTTGTCTCTCTCTATGTCAGCTTCTATGCGTTCCTGTTATCTGGTTTCAATTCCATCAATGGCCTCTTGCATCCTATCCATTCTGCTTATAAACCCTTCCAGAGTTTGTTCCACTTCTGTAATCTCCCTCTGGACGTCTGTAATCTCCCTCCAGACTTCATCCCTTAGCTCTTGCATATTTCTCTGCATCTCTGTCAGCATGTTTATGATTTTTATTTTGAATTCTTTTTCAGGGAGACTGGTTAGGTCTATCTCCTTCTCAGGTGTTGTCTCTGTGATTTTTTCTGTTTCAGATTTTGCCTTTTCATGGCAATAGAGATAGTTTGTGGAGCTGGGGCGAGTGACGGCTGGGAGAATGTCCCTTCTTGTTGGTTTGTGGCCCTCCTCTCCTGGGACAACAGCGACTTCTAGTGGCTTGTGCTGGGCAGCTGCGCGCAGACTGGGCCTCTGTGGGTGTGGCCTGCCTTGGGCTGCTGTTCCAATATGGCAGAGCCATGTTGGAGGGGAAACGGCTGGGAGGCTGTTTATCTCCGTGAGGGGCCTCCGAGCCGCCCTGCTGCACAGGGGGTTAGGGTGCCCAGAGTTCCCCGGGATTCCCAGCTGCTGGGCTAAGTGTCCCGAGACGCTCCCGTCCAGCTGTGGGGTCCCTGTCCTTTTAAGACTTTCAAAAAGCACTCGCTTTTCTTTGTTCCTGGGGCACCAGCTGCAGGGACCCGCTCACAGGTCTTACTGTCCTGTTTCCCTAGTTTCCAGCACCCCACACACGCACTGTGTCTGCGCTCTGGCCCGGATGGCTGGGGATGGGTGTTTAGCAGTCCTGAGCTCCCTCTCCCTCCCCACTCTGACTCCTCTCCTCCCACCAGGAGCTGGGGTGAGGGGCGCTCGGGTCCCGCCGGGCAGGGGCTTGTATCTTACCCCCTTTGCAAGGCGCTGGGTTCCCACAGGTGTGGATGTAGCCTGGCTATTGTCCTGTGTCTTCTGGTCTCTCTTTTAGGGAGAGTTGTATTTGTTGTATTTTCAAAAATATATGTGATTTTGGGAGATTTCCGCTGCTCTACTCACGCCGCTATCTTGCCTCTGCCTCAGTTGAGTTTGTTTTTAAACAACTCAGCCCACCTGGTGAGGCAGAGCCTGCAGGCCCTGATGACCTGCCTTTTGTGGCTGTGGTTCAGTGTTTAGTCCTCAAAGCCTCTGTGACATCTGGTCTCTGCAGGTGTGCCGTGTGAAACCTGGTGTTCCATGAGGACCACTAAGGGTCGTCCAGAAGTATACACAGATTTGAGGCTCTTTTATCCAGTCCCCTTCTCTGATACCCCTCCCAAAACACACACCTACTCCTCAGGGGGTTTCCAGGGGTCTCCCTTCCTGGCCTTCCAGCTTGGAAGTCAGGTCTGTGTGCTTCCTGAAGCTGAGTTTCAGGAAGGGAGCATGTGGGGTGCCCACCACCCCCACCACTGGGAGTGTACGGCTGTGTTACTGGTGCTCACCTGTAGGGGATGAAAGTCTGTGGACCCTTCCAGCAGGCCTGTGTGTCAGCTGTTTTCTTTCTTTCTTTCTGGCACTTGGCATAGGGGTGGGGGGTGGGTAGAAGACCTGGCTGTGTTACCTCACATTGTAATTATTTTTGTGTGTGCTTGCTTCCGGGGCTAGAGGCATCGTCTTCACGGAGACTGTCAGCTGTGCTGGAGTGGTGACTTTCACCACGCTGATGCTTGGCCGCCCACAGGACATTCTGGTGGTCGGCTGGACACTGGTGGTTTTGAAAGCTCTGGGTGGTAGGGATTTGCTGGTCTGCTGGTGATGGCGGCTGCACGCTCTTTGCTCTCCTCAGACTGAGGCTTCACGAGGTTGGCGTGGCCGCTGTGCAGGTGCCTGCTAGGGGCTCCCTGTCTGCCTGGGGTGCATTGATGTGGCTTGGGTTGACAGGATGGGGCATGGTGTGACAGCCAGCCACAGGAGCCAGCCACAGGAGGGGTGCTTCCTTGACTCAGCTTTCCATCTTGCGATGGCAGGGTGTGTAACAAGGCTAGTGGCCAGTGTGTGAGTCTTACTGGTGCCAGGCTCTGCTCCCGGGGCTGCAGCTTACATGCATGCCTTGATGGAGCTTTTGCCCAGCTCTGGAGATGGGCCATAATTTACACTTGGAGCTGAGGTTCTGAGCGGCCAACGAGGAGGTGCCCTGGTCCTGCTCTCAGCCCTCATGCTGTCCTCCCTTCAGGAGGCCTTGCACTCTGACCCTCTGTCCACCTGGCCAGCTGCTGCCCTTTTCCATCCTGCATTTAGCTGTGACTCATTTTAACTGCAGAGTTGTCTGAGTCCTCTAATCATCATAGCACTTTCCCATCAGGTCCTCCCTTGGAGTGCTAGCCCAGGGTCTCCCCAGCTAATCACAGTGAATGCACCTGCTCTCACTGCTCATGCTTGGGAGAGTAGCACACTGGTGTCCCTCAGACCGCTCTCCCTCAGACCAGCATCCCTTGGACGGCCTTCTCTCAGACCGTGCCATCGCCAGCTCTCAGGCCGGCTCCGGTCCCTTCCAGCAGTCCTGCTTGGGTGCACATCCTTGCCCTCCTTTCCTGGGCCTCCTGCCGAGATGCCCACCTCCTGCTTTCCAGGAGCTGTCTGGGGCGCTTTCCCTCAGCTTGTTGCTTCTTCACCTGTCTTCCTGTCACAGACAGGGACATCTCTCAGGCTCAGTCTGCCCCACTTCCAGGAACCTTCTCCTGCTGTCTGCCTCTCCTGTTGATTGGCTTTTCTTCATCACCAGTTAGGGCTGCTCACACTTCGCCAGTCCTTCAAACAAACACTCGCCTCCTCGACCCTGCTTTCTCCTCCCAGGTGCATGGAGCACTGGCTCCGCTTTGCCCCCTCATTCTGCACCCTTCCTTGCATGCACTTCCCAAGGCTGCTGGCTGTCTCTTGGGTGCTGAATCCACAGATGCCTGTCAGTCCTCCGTGTGTCTCCTCTTTCACCTTTGATTGTGGTCACTCCCACTTGGAAGTGTTCCTTCCCTCACTGCAGGGACCCTACCTTCTATTACACACCTGTTTGCTCATGTCGCTGTCTGTCTTGGGCTTCTCTCCCCGTGGCTGCCCTGTGCCTTGGGTGCTCCCTAGACTCGCCCTACCTGCTTCTAGAGTCCAGGTTCATGCCGCTGGCTGGCCCCTTTCTTTTGCACTTGAATCTGCATATTCTTCTGCCCCTTGGAAGTCCCTGCTTGGGTCCTCTACACACCTCAAAGATGTCATATCTCGAAGGGCACATCTTCCCCACCCAGCTTTCCTCCGCTGTGCTCCTGTTTCATTGTTGGTAGAAGGCAAAATCCTGCACCTGGTCAGCCAAGTGGGAATCTATTGTCTCTCATCTGTTGTCTCCTGGGTGTCTGTGTGCCTTTCCGTGCTACCTGCCCTTGGCCGACGTCTACTGTGGTCAGGCCAGTGGCCATACCGGCCTCCTGCTTTGTAGGCATCTTCCACCCTTGTGTCTTGGGACCGCAGCAGATAGTATCTTGTTGTCCTCCAACTTCTCTGACCCCTGGCTCCAGTGGACCAGTAATGCCCCTCATGCTGGCCCTCAGAGCCCCTGAGCCTGCTTCACTCATGGATGTCTTCAGTCCCTTCTAGTGTGGGCATGCAGGAGACCCCCGCTTGGGAACCTGACGAATGAATGAATGAATGACATCCCATTGGCTGCTCCACATGATACTGAATTGCTGTGGTTCATAGGATGTTGCACTTTCTCCTGTTCCCCGGCCTGCCCTGTTGCCTGCCAAGAGCCTGGCTGCTTCCTTCCTTGGGACCCCCTTGCCCCATGTGCCCACCACATTGTGTGGAAATAGCGTCATGACTTTTCATTTCCCTTAAAGGCGCTATCCTGAGGCTGGTGTCTCCATCTCATCCTCTTTGACCCCATGTTCTCTGGCTCACAGCAGGTGCCCAGTAAATATTCTCTGGACAAATGAATGATTCTAATTCTAATAAACTGCCTTATTGGCTTGTAGAGGAAATGAAAAATAAGCCACTAGCAAGGTTCAAGGCATTCACAAAGTTGTCTTCTTTTAAACAGTGGTTGATTTGGATGAAGCTGGTGGGAAGTTTTAGAGCTGTGTGCATTAGGTTCCTGGAGCAATTGACTCCCTGAAGCAGATTACTAACTTCACTAAGCTCATGTGTGAGGGTACTGCCACAAAGGGGCTATGGAGTGGGGTCTTAGTCCTTCAGTGTGGGCATGAAGCTGGGGCACCCTGATCTGGAACAAAAGAGGTAATGTACGTTTAGGAGGGCTTTGTGGAAGTCCAGAGCTTTTATCTCTAGTAGATGCATCATTTTCCCTTAGCTCCTGTTATCCTGAATCTGAAATTTATGTGCATTATGTAATTCATATATAATTGAAAAACTGGTATATGAATCAATTTATAATGATTATATTTGAAAGTCCCGCTGAGTGGGCTACCCCATGGAGGGCATCTCTGTTTGGTAACTTGTGAGAGGGAAACCTGCTCCAGAGTGTGACTGCTGCCTCTCCGGCCCTGCCCAGCTCCTGTGCTCAGGCACACTGTCTGCACCTGGGCTGGGCTGCCCTTTCTGGGACCAGCCTCACCGGGGCCTGTTCCTGTTGCCTTGTCCCAGACCTGTGACCCTCCGGGGTCTTTCTTTTTTTTCTTTTGGTGTCATTAATGTACAATTACATGAGCAACATTATGGTTACTAGACTCCCCCCATTATCAAGTCCCCCCCACATACCCCTTCACAGTCACTGTCCATCAGCGTAGTAAGATGCTATAGAGTCACTCCTTGTCTTCTCTGTGTTGCACTGCCCTTTCCGTGCCCCCTCTGGGGTCTTTCTTTCCTGAATTATGCCTGTCCTGCTCTCTTAAAGGGGAGCCCATCAGGTTGTCCAAGGGGAGGTGAGGGTGGCTTGGACTGGGGGACTATGGTGGCAGGTGGTGGTGTGGTGGGAAGCTGTGGCAAGGCAGGAAGTTGTCATTTTCTGGATCCATTTCAAAGGGAAAGTCAGTGAGAGTTGCCAGGAAAGGAAGAGCCAGATGACCCTGAAGCTTTTGGTCTTAGCAGCTGACCTTGAGATGGAGCTCAGGAGGGGTAGGTTGGTGGGGCGTTAGAATTCACTCACAGGCAAATTAGGCTTGAGGGCCACCAGCCTGCATGTGCACATCTCAAAGAGGCAAAGGGATAGACGAGTTCAGGGAAGTGGCTGGGGTCAGGATGTACTTTTGGGGATGACCGCCTTCATGTGGTTCTTCAGGCCGTGAGACTGACTGAGGTTGCCTGGGCAGTGAGGTAGGACTTGCCCTGGCTGTACATGGAGAAAGGAGGAGAACTACAAAGGAGACAGCGGTGGGGCAGGCAGAGGAGGATGGGGGTGTGGAGAGAAGGCATTCTGATGCTGCTGCTAGGAGCCCTGGCCGGCTGGACTGCTCCTGCCATTCTGCTGAACGTGAGCCTTGCATCCTGCCCCAGCAGCTGACGGGAACTTCTGAAAATGTCTTAGGATCATGGACTCCCTGGCTCAGCATCTTCCGATGACTCCCATCTAGTTAGGACTAGGTTCCCTGTTCTCTGCGTGTGTCTTCACAGGCTGCCGTCTGCTTTCTGCCACAGCTCGCTTCAGTGTGTAGGGCCAGCTCTCTCCTAGCTTAGTTCTCCACTCATGTCACTACCTATAAAGAAAGCAGAAACCTTCCCACTGTGTTTTGCACTGGGACCCACTTCTTTTTTTTAATTTAATTTTTAATTTTTAATTTTGATATCGTTAAGTACAATTACTTTAACATTATGGTTACTAGACTCCCCCTATTATCAAGTCCTCCCCACATACCGCATTACAGTCATTGTCCATCAGCATAGTAGGATGCCCTAGAATCACTACTTGTCTTCTCTGTGTTGTACAGCCCTCCCTGTGCCCCCCCACCCCCACTACATTATGTCCACTAATCATAATGCCCCATTTTCTCCCTTATCCCTCCCTTCCCACCCATCCTCCCCAGTCCTTTTCCCTTTGGTAACTGTTAGTCCATTCTTGGGTTCTGTGAGTCTGCTGCTGTTTTGTTCCTTCAGTTTTTGCTTTGTTCCTACACTCCACAGATGAGTGAAATCATTTGATACTTGTCTTTCCCTGCCTGGCTTATTTCACTGAGCATAGTACCCTCTAGCTCCATCCATGTTGTTGCAAATGGTAGGATCTGTTTTCTTCTTATGGCTGAATAGTATTCCATTGTGTATATGTACCACATCTTCTTTATCCATTCATCTACTGGTGGACACTTAGGTTGCTTCCATTTCTTGGCTATTGTATATAGTGCTGCGATAAACAGGGGTGCATATGTCTTTTTCAAACTGGGCTGCTGCATTCTTAGGGTAAATTCCTAGAAGTGGAATTCTTAGGTCAAATGGTATTTCTATTTTAGGTTTTTTGAGGAACCTCCATACTGCTTTCCACAGTGCTTGAACTATTTTACATTCTCACCAGCAGTGTAGAAGGGTTCCCCTTTCTCCACATCCTTGCCAACATTTGTTGTTGTTTGTCTTTTGGATATTGGCCATCCTTACTGGTGTGAAGTGATATCTCATTGTGGTTTTAATTTGCATTTCTCTGATGATTAGCAATGTGGAGCATCTTTTTATGTGCCTGTTGGCCATCTGAATTTCTTCTTTGGAGAAGTGTTCAGCTCCTCTGCCCATTTTTAAATTGGATTATTTGCTTTTTGTTTGTTGAGGTGCATGAGCTCTTTATATAATTTGGATGTCAACCCCTTATCAGATATGTCGTTTATGAATATAGTCTCCCATACTGTAGGGTGTCTTTTTGTTCTATTGATGGTATCCTTTGCTGTACAGAAGCATTTTAGTTTGATAGAGTCCCACTTGTTCATTTTTGCTTGTTTCCCTTGCCTGGGGAGATATGTTTGTGAAGAAGTTGCTCATGTTTATATCCAAGAGATTTTTGCCTATGTTTTTTTCTAAGAGTTTTATGGTTTCGTTGCTTACATTCAGATCTTTGATCCATTTTGAGTTTACTTTTGTGTATGGGGTTAGACAATAATCTAGTTTCATTCTCTTATGTGTAGCTGTCCAGTTTTGCCAACACCAGCTGTTGAAGAGGCTGTCATTTCCCCATTGTATATCCATGGCTCCTTTATCATATATTAATTGATCATATATGCTTGGGTTAATATCTGGGCTCTCTATTCTATTCCACTGGTCTATGGGTCTGTTCTTGTGCCAGTACCAAATTGTCTTGATTACTGTGGCTTTGTAGTAGAGCTTGAAGTCAGGGAGCATAATTCCCCCTGCTTTATTCTTCCTTCTCAGCATTGCTTTGGCTATTCAGGGTCTTTTGTCGTTCCATATGAATTTTAGAACTATTTGCTCTAGTTCACTGAAGAATGCTGTAGGTATTTTGATAGAGATTGCATTGGATCTGTAGATTGCTTTAGGCAGGATGGCCATTTTGACAGTATTAATTCTTCCTAGCCAAGAGCATGGGATGAATTTCCATTTATTAGTGTCCTCTTTAATTTATCTTAAGAGTGTCCCGCAGTTTTCAGGGTATAGGTCTTTGACGTCCTTGGTTAGGTTTATTCCTAGGTATTTTAGGGGCCCACTTCTTTTATTATTGGTATGAGCTGTTGTTTCAGAACTCCAGGTGATTTCAAAATGGGATGGCTCCCAGTGGGGTTGGCATGTGGAGTTTGTCCATTTGTACACCGAGCCAGAGTGTGTCCTTGTAGCCTTGCAGAGCCAGAGCTGACCTCCCCCGTCCACCTGCAGAGCTGCTGCGGTGCTCAGTGAGGTGTGTGCCATGGCGCTTAAAACTAAACTGTAGTGGGAACATTAGTGGCTGCTGTTAGAAATAAGAAACCAAGTGTGAAGTGCTGAGAAGACCACAGGGAGCCCAGGAGGACCTGCGGACCTCAGGGCTGCATGACTTGGCTCAGAAACTAACGTTCATGGAGAGAGAGCGAGGCACCACAGCGGGGTAGAGGGTGCTGCTGGATATGCACTTGCAGGGCCTCCTCTGCGCTTGGGCAGCACGTCGGCGTAGGGAGCGGCTCTGCCAGGGTCCTTGCGCTCAGCTTGGCCGCATGCTTCAGTACGAGGCTCCCAGGCTGCCTCCCTCCACTAACACCTGTGGAGATGCCACGCCTCTCTGAGCTCTTGCAGAGGTGGGGATTGTTGCAGACAGCCTCTGTGCACAGGGGAGGTCTCTGCACAGAGTGCGTTAGTGGTCTGGGGTCCTTGTTGTAAAGGAGTCTGCCGAACTCTGTTTAACTTAGTCTTTCATGATATATTTGACTACAGTGCCCCCTCACCCCCACCCTGCTTTTTTAGGAGACAGTGATTGACATCTTGCAGAGCAAGCATGAGGGACACAGTTGGGAGAGCATTGCAGCCATCTGTAGAGGGGGCATCCCCAGCTGTACACATGTGGCTGGTGTATTTGGGAGGCAGGATAGACAGACACTGTGGATCAGAGAGGGTTCACAATTGGGTTCTGCCACTTATAATCTTGGGCACATTGCTTACTTTTTCTTTGCCTCCCTTTCCTCATTTGTAATGTAGGGACAAAAGTCTTGATTTGATAGAATTGTGGTGACACCTAAGTAACATGGCTCATGTAGCGTTCAATGCTGTGCTGTCCAAGGATGGATTAAGGCTTGTTGCCGTTCTGTCATTGTCAGCACAGCAGCAGGCCTGGTGCTCTTCTGTAATGTCCATGGTGTTTGGCATTGTTGTCATCTCTGATTTGATGTTGGAAGAGGATGTGCTTGACTCCTTCCCCAGGGCTGATGCTGAGTGTGCTGCACCCGCCCTGAGATGAGACCAGGTATTGTGCAGTCCTAGCTTGATGGCGGCTCGGTTTCCCTTCAGCTCTGCTGGCCCCTTCAGGGGCTGCTCTGCATCAGGAGAGGTGCTCGTCAATGTGAATATACCAAGTGGTGTGCATCACCCATGTCCCTGGGTGGTGTGAGCAGCTGGCTTGCCTCTGTGAGCAGAGAAGATGGTGGGGTTATGGAGCAGTCAGGTCCTTGTGTGCTACTAGGTGCCCATCATTATTACTGGCACCTCTGCCTTCTCTGAGCAGCGTGAACATGCATGTCATGCTCACACAGTCGTCTTCTCCTTGGCTCAGATGATATCCCTGAAGAGCTCAGAGACCCCTTTTACATCGACCAGTATGAGCAGGAGCACATCAAACCGCCTGTCATCAGGCTTCTGCTGTCCAGCGAGCTGTACTGCCGTGTCTGCAGCCTCATCCTGAAAGGGGACCAGGTGGCCACCTTACAGGGACACCAGTCTGTCATCCAGGCCCTGTCCCGGAAAGGCATTTATGTGATGGAGAGTGATGACACCCCTGTGACGGACCCTGACCTCAGCCACACGCCCATAAAGATGGTGAGTGGCCTGTGTGCTTGCCAGGGCCTGGGGTGAGAGCCCCAGGGTGAGATGCCTCTTGGGTGAGAGCCTCTGGTGTGATGGATATTGCGTCCCTCTGTAGCTCGGCTGCACGGAGGAGGCAAAGGCAGCCCTGAAACTTCAGGTGCAGGATGGTGTGAGCATGAGTGTCCAGCAGGATGGCTGAGGTGTGAGTGTGTGGTGGCGACCTGACTTGGGCATCTCTCTAAGTGAGGATGACAGTTCTGGAAAATGGGGGCGAGTAGCTTCCTTGCAGCCCTTTCTCATTGTGAGCTGGGGCCCTGTGTGTATGTGAGCCGGTGCCCTGTGTGTATGTGAGCCAGGGCCCTGTGTATGTGAGCCGGGGCTCTGTGTGTGAGAGCTGGGGCCCTGTGTTGTGTGTATGTGTGAGCCAGCGCCCCGTGTGTGCGCTGGGGCCCTGTGTGTGTGTGTGAGTTTGGGGCCCCATGTGTGGGCCGGGGCCCCATGCATGTGAGCCGGGGCCTGTGTGTGAGAGCTGGGGCCCTGTGTGTATGTGAGCCAGGGCCCCGTGTGTGTGTGTGTGTGAGCCGGGGCCCCATGTGTGAGCCGGGGCCCCATGTGTGTGTGAGCTGGGGCTCCTGTGTGTGTGTGTGTGAGCCAGGGCCCTGTGTGTGTGTGTGAGCCGGGGCCCCATGTGCGTGTGAGCCAGGGCCCTGTGTGTGTGTGTGAGCTGGGGCCCCATGTGTGAGCTGGTGCTCCGTGTGTGTGTGTGTGAGCTAGGGCCCCATGTGTGAGCCGGGGCCCCATGTGTGTGAGCTGGGGCCATGTGCGTATGTGAGGTCGGCTGAGTCCAGGCTCCTTAATAGCCTCTGGAGGCAATCTTAGCCTGTTCTGTTAGACAGTTTCATGCTGTAAGTATTTTTTGTTCAAAACAAATGAATACACTTTTTTTCCTAAGTGCCCCTTCCCACCTTTCTCTGAAAGCCACACCCCTGATGGGACTTGTCCAGAGCATTCTAGGTCTAAGCCAGTCCCGGTGCCTCCTGCATGCCCCTGCTATGTTGTTGCTGGCACTTTCAGCTGTGTGGTTTTCATTCCTGTCTTTGTGGAACATGTGTTGTGGGCCAAGAGGATGCTGCTCAGGTTGTAGGAAGAAAAGGCCTGAAGACATGGTTTTAGTGCACAGAGCTCATGACTGGTAGTGTGGGCCTGTCGGTGGTTGTGGGGGTTTGGGCACACCTCTGTGCCCCTTGTACTGTTTCCCTCGGCCATGAAGCCGGGATATCACCTTCCCCCGACTCTCCCCAGGTTTCCATGGAGATGAGAGAGGAGGCATGAAGCCCTCCACACTGCAGAGAGCTGAGCCTGCCTGACTGCAAGCAAGGCTAACTTGCAGATAAAGACTTCAGTGTCTCCTCCTGTGGAGAGGGGAAGAAAATAGAGGGATCTGGGCAGAGCTTTGTGTCTGAGCGGGATCTTGGCATGAAGCTGGTAGGAGAGGCAGGCCTGGGTGACACTGACTGCTGCCTCTGCCCCCAGAGTGCCCACATGGCGATGGTGGACGCCCTCATGATGGCCTACACTGTGGAGATGATCAGCATTGAGAAGGTGGTGGCCAGTGTCAAGCGCTTCTCAACGTTCAGTGCCTCCAAAGAGCTTCCGTACGATCTTGAGGATGCCATGGTGTTCTGGGTCAACAAGGTGAGTGCAGGGGCCGTGCCCAGAAGAAGAACAAGCCCCCGAGGCTCAGCCCCTCACTGGGCAGCCTGAGTGGGCCAGGGAGCTCCTTGGGTGGCTGGTCCTCTCTTCTCTGGAACAGTACTTCATGTGTCACACTGAGACCCAGGCCCAGCAGGGGCTGCAGAAGTGTGAATGTGCTGTGTCACAAGTGTGCCTGTGGGAGTTACAGCAGAATGAAGCAAGCAGGTGTTCCTCCTGAATGTGGGAAGCAAGGCGCGGAGGAGCGCGAGGCCCTTTGTATCTGGAAACGCAGTGCATGTTCATGGTGGAGATGGATGAGTTATTTTCATTTTTATCTTAGGCACTTAACATACATTAAAGGAATTTTCAATTTAGAAGGCATTTTTAAAGACAAAAATGAGATCTTTTTAAATGCTACTTTTCTCCTTGTACATTTGGAAGCTAACAGGGTAGTCTTTATTTTTTTGTGAGCTCAATTACTTTATTAAAGATTTTTTTTTTTTGAATGGGTGAATGAAGGACAGCACAGACATCAAAGAGTGACAATTCTTTGGGGGATCTAGTATATCCTCTGGCTTTTTGCTGGTTCCTTTTCAGTTTACTTTTTATTTTTTATTTTTTTGTTATTCAAATGTGTTTTTTTTTTTTTTTTGAGAGGGCATCTCTCATATTTACTGATCAAATGGTTGTTAACAACAATAAAATTCTGTATAGGGGAGTCAATGCTCAGTCATTAATCAACCCCAAGCCTATTTCTCAACAGTCTCCAGTCTTCTGAAGCATAACGAACAAGTTCTTACATGGTGAACAAGTTCTTACATAGTGAATAAGTTCTTACATGGTGAACAGTGCAAGGGCAGTCATATCACAGAAACTTTCGGTTTTGATCACGCATCATGAACTATAAACAAGTCAGATATGATTATTCGTTTGATTTGTATACTTGATTCATATGTGAGTCCCACAACAGGGTAGTCTTTTACACAGTGTTTATAAAGAATGTTTATACATACTTCAGGTGAAGGGTGTTAAGAAGTATGAACCTTCAGTTAAAAAAAAAACAAGTCACTGGGGATGTAAAGTACAGCACAGGGAATGTAGTCAACAGTGTTGTAGTAACTTTTTATGATGACAGATGGGAGCTAGACTCATCGTGGTGAGCATGTTGTAATTGTAAAATGCCGAATCACTAAGTTATACACCTGAAATTAATATAATATTGTATCTCAGTTATACTTCAATTAAACAAGAAATGCTTGGGCTGTACAATGAAAAAAAAGTTTATTTTAGTAGCATGTGATAATTTATAGGATTACCTTACCAAAGCCTCTTGGTGAGTAAGCCTCCTTATGTGCACAAAAGTGTTTAATTTGGGTGACTGCTCATAATATGAGTGACTGTACTCATAAAAGCAAAGCACATAGGATATTGAGCAGGCCCTTGTTAGGTTGTATTAGTGGACCAGACATCTTAAGTGATTTCATTTTACAATTTACTCACGTATTCTTTTTTTTTTTTTTTTTTTTGGTATCATTAATCTACAATTACATGAGGAACATTATGTTTACTAGACTCCCCCGTTCACCAAGTCCTCCTACAAATCCCATTACAGTCACTGTCCATCGGCTTAGTAAGATGCTGTGGAGTCACTACTTGTCTTCTCTGTGTTGCACAGCCCTCCCCGTGCCCCCACTGCATTATACATGTTAATCGTAAGGCCCCCTTTCTTCTTCCCCCCCCTTATCCCTCCCTTCCCACCCATCCTCCCCAGTCCCTTTCCCTTTGGTACCTGTTAGTCCATTCTTGGGTTCTGTGAGCCTACTGCTGTTTTGTTCCTTCAGTTTTGCTTTGTTCTTATACTCCACAGATGAGTGAAATCATTTGGTACTTGTCTTTTTCCGCCTGGCTTATTTCACTGAGCATAATATCCTCCAGCTCCATCCATGTTGTTGCAAATGGTAGGATTTGTTTTCTTCCTATGGCTGAATAATATTCCATTGTGTATATGTACCACATCTTCTTTATCCATTCATCTACTGATGGACACTTAGGTTCCTTCCATTTCTTGGCTATTGTAAATAGTGCTGGATAAACAGGGGTGCATCTGTCTTTTTCAAACTGGGCTGCTGCATTCTTAGGGTAAATTCCTAGAAGTGGAGTTCCTGGGTCAAATGGTGTTTCTATTTTGAGCTTTTTGAGGAACCTCCATATTGCTTTCCACAATGGTTGAACTAATTTGCATTCCCACCAGCAGTGTAGGAGGGTTCCCCTTTCTCCACAACCTCGCCAACATTTGTTGTTTGTCTTTTGGATGGATACTCCGTATTCTTTGTATGTTAAGGCTTTATCAGACGTGAAATAAAAATCAGTGGCCACGGGATCAGTGACCTGACAAAGCCAGGCCAGAGTCTGTGTGCCGGCTCCCTTGAAGGGCCTTTAATCACTGTGACAATGAGGTCTTCTGTCAAGTGTGCATCATCACTTCTATTTAAGTCAGCTGCTCTTCACTTGGTTTCTGACCTGGATGTGGCTTGGGGAGTCAGACTGACGGGCAGACCACCTTGACTCTGATTGCCTAGTGAGGATAGGGCTCTCCTAGGACTCACTGGAGCTTCTGGGTCCTGGTTCAAACTTGGAAGCTAGCCAGTGCCCATAAGGTTGCTTCTTGGTGGCGGGTACCACATCTCACTCGTCCCCTGGTTTTGCATAACACTGTGCATGTGGGAAGCACCCCGCAGGAATCGGGTTAAAAAAAAAGTGTTTGGGACTGGTGCCTGTTTCCATCGGAGGCTGAACCTTTGGGTGATCTCTCTGTAATGTAATCCTGGCGTGAGCTTCCTTTGGCTAGAAGTTCAGTCTGACTTCTTTTTTCCTTTAACAACTTTTATGATCTTTTCCCCTTATAAATGACGATGGTTATTGTAGAAAACTTGGAAAACATGGATGAGCAAACAGAACAAATGCAAATTCCCCATAACCTTATCACGTGTAAGTGTAGTGTTTTCATATAAATTCTCACAGTTTTTATTTATTTGGGTGTGATATATAGTCTTAGAAGCACAGGTGGGGTCTTACCAGGCCCTGGACTGTGAGCCGAAGTTTGTATTTGGCAGAATGCTGTGAGCAGCTCTCCCATGGCTGTTCTGTGGCGCCTGCCCGCTGTGGTCTTGGCAGCTGAAGGCTGCACTGTCTCCTGCTCTTAAGCAGTGGTTTCCGTGGACGGTCATGATCATGTCCCTCCCATGCTTCCCTGGTGGGCAACAGTTCTGATTTAGCTGAGGTTCATTTTTAAAGGCTTTTGATTGGTTTTTGCCCAATTTCTGACCATAAAGATTATACTGTTTTTCTCATGCTGTTAGGCCAAGAAGGTGTCTTTTTTTCCATGACTTCCCATATATTGGAAATTATTTTTAAAATCCTTGTGAATTTGAAAGGTTAAAAAAGGGTGTCTTCATTAACTTTTATTTTTTCATTCACTGGTAAAGTTAAAGTTTTAAAAATAGAATATAAGTTTGGCTATTGAATTTTCTTTTTGGTAAATTATTTACCCTTGGCTTTATTTATTTGGGGGAGGGGCTATGTTCCTTTTTCCCCTGCCTGGTCAAGTTTGTTGTGTCTAAGGGTGTTACCCATTTGTCATAGTTTTATAAATGACCTTCCCAGGGTACTGTTGTCTTTCTTTGTGGGCTTAGCTGATGTGTAGATGGTGATCTTCACGCAGTCCAGCACATGTGTTTCTTCGCTTACACAGCATTCTGGTATTTACCTCTGTATTTTAGAGAAAAATGGACTCTGTTTTTGACCCCAGATGTGTCTCTGTAGACATTGCTTCCTGACACACTCTTTTGACAGATGATTATAGTTCATATGACCCTCCCATCAGGTCCCCACCTTCTGCCATGGTCACACACACTACATTGGTCAAGTCTCTAGTTGGACTTGATGTTAAGATGACCAGGTATGAATTTTCCACAGCTCACGCCCCTTTTCTTGTGCTTTGCTTTGTTTTTCCTGGAGGTAATACTTGCTTCAGTTTTTCACGGCCTTTTTTTTCTTACCCAATATTTATGTTTTGATTCTGTGTTTTCCATGTTTTGCTGTTTCCTTAGCATTTCCATATGAATTTAAGTTTCTTAGGTTGACCAGTTTTCCTGGGAGTTCTGCGATGCTGACTGAGCTGACTCCTGAGGGAGGGCTCTCCCACACTCCATGCTTTGTGTGGTTTCTCTCCGGCACAGATGCCCCAGAGCCATGTACGGTGTGCGTCCCCTGGGGAGGTTCCCTGTGTCCACCACCATCACGGGGTCCTCTGAGGTGTGAGTGCTCTGATGCAGGGTGAGAAGTGCCCCCACGGGCTGTGCTCTCACAGGGCCTCTCCCTGGTGTGAGTCTCTTGGGCTCAGTGAGATCTGCCCTCCAAGTGCCCGCGCTCGCAGAGTCTCCAGTGTGGTTTCTCAGATGCCTAAGAAGCGTTGAGCTGAGCCTCAGAGCTCTCTCACCCGCGTTTACTGGGGGGTTTTCTTTCCACTGAAAACTGCTGCCTGTTAAATAGGGTTTGGGCTCTTGAAAAGTTTGCATATTGTGAGTTTTCTCTCCAGCGTCAATCCTTGATGCCTAATAAAATCTGAATTCTCTCTGAAACTTTGCTCATGGGCACCGTTTCCGAGATTGCCTGCAGTACCGGTGCACCTGAGTATGGGGTTAAGCCTCTGTCACCCATCCTGGCTCGTTTCATCTGTGAGGGTATTCCTGTGGGATCATTGCCTTCTCTAATTTTTTTAAACTTCTGTAACCCTTTATTCTAATGAGTGTATTTTTTCATAAAAATAGATTAGCTGCCCCCTTTTTTTTTAATGAAGTGTTGTTGATAGACAATTTAATACTGATTT
Source organism: Manis pentadactyla (assembly GCF_030020395.1). Taxonomy (NCBI): domain Eukaryota; kingdom Metazoa; phylum Chordata; class Mammalia; order Pholidota; family Manidae; genus Manis; species Manis pentadactyla. Next base: position 220,605,664 of record NC_080021.1, read on the forward strand.
TAAGTATACAGTGCAGTGGTTCAGCAGCTGCCTATATTATCAGATCCTCACCCTACTAGTGCAGCTGCGTCTCTATCAGCACAGGCAGATGTTACAGAATCATTAACTGTGCTCTCCATGCCATACTGCCGTCCCCGTGACCAACTTATATTATGACTGAGAATTTTTGTGCCCCTTTACGCCCCCTCTCCCTCCCCTCCCACTCCCCCCAACCCCTCCCCCATGGTCACCACCAGTCCCTTCTCAGTATCTGTGAGTGTTCTGCTATTTTATTCATTTTAGATTCCACAAATAAATGAAATCATATGGTATTTGTCTTTCTCCACCTGGGTTATTTCACTGAACATAATACCCTCTAGGTCTATCCATGTTGTTGCAAATGGTAGTCTTCTTTATTTATTAATGGCTGAATAATAATCCATTGTGTCCCTACACCACATCTATCCATTCATCTGGTTCACTGCTTCTTTGTGTCTGATTCTGCATCTGGGTGGTCTCATTCCCTTTGGTAGCTCTGGAGCCACAGAGTCAGGCCTGCCAGGTGACCTTGGTGAGTTTCTCTTTTTTCTGTGTGATGTCACTTCTGGGGGCTGTCCTGCGCCAGGCTGGATGGTTGCTCCCTAGGCCCCCTGCATGCATACCTGTCATCTGGGACTTGCCGCCTCCTGGCCTGTGCCTCTGTGTGGGAGCAGGAGGCTCAGAAAGGCTGGCTGCGCCACACATTTCCCAGACACGGGGTGCCTCCCAGCGAGCTTCCCTGGACAGTCAGGTCACCCTGGGGGAGTCCCCTCTTCTGGGGACTGGGTAGGGAGCACCACACACTGTGTGTGTGTGAGTGAGTGGCTGTCCTTGAAGTTATTTAGGGTCTTCTTTCAGTCCCTGGAGTTCTGGAGTTTACCGTGAACCCTCTTGCTGTGGGTTTTTAAATTTTTTACTGATGCCCAGCCAGTTGCTTTAGTCTTATTTAAAAACAAACAAACAAACAAACAAACAGTTTACTGATAGATGAGTTACATGCAGTAAATGAACCTAGTTCCTTGAGTTTTGAGAAGTAACTGTATCTTTTTTAACATTCATGATCAAGGTCACATTTTCATCATCCAAAAAAGGTCCTTTGAGGCCCTTTGCCCAGATAACTACTGATCTGTTTTCTTCAATAGAGATTAATTTTGCCTTTTCTAAGTTTTGATACACCTGGAATCATGTGGTATGTATTCTTTTGGTTTGGCTTCTTTCACTGACACAAAAGAGTAATTGAAGCCGATCCATTCACTGCATCTTTCAGTAGCAAAGTTCTTTTTATACTCAGACACCGCAGCTCATCCACCAGCTGATGGGTACTTGGATCGTGTCTAGTTTTTGTCTATTAGGAGTAAAGCTGCAAGGAACATTTATGTACTAGTCTTTATGTGTAGATGTATTTTCATTTCTTTGAGTAAATACTTAAGATTGTAATTAATTGCTTGGACATATGATAAGTAGGTACTTAACTTTAGAAGAAACTGCCAAAATGTTTTCCAAACTGATGGTACCATTTTAAACTCCCACAAATAAGAGCAGAGAATTGCAGTTGCTCCATATTTTTGCAAACATTTGGTACAGTTAGTCTTTTAATTTTAGCCATTTGAGTGGATATGTAGTGGCTTCTCATTGTGGTTTTAATTTGCATTTCTCTAATGCCTACAGACGTCTGTATATATTCTTTTTGTTGGGTGCTTGTTCAGATACTTTGCCCAATTTCTAATGAGGTTGTCTTATTTTGAGTTGCAAGACTGTTTATATATCTGTCTGTCTATCTATCTAGGAATCAAATCCTTTGTTAGATATGTGTTCACAGTATGCATCTTTAGGTTTTCGCAGTCTGCTTCAAATAAAGTGATAACACTTCTCAAAAAATACTAGAAATGTCTTCTCCGCTCCTGACCCTTGTGCTACTATTGTCATTCATTTCATTACAACCTCAGGTATTATTTATGCTTTCAACAGTTATCTTTTAAACCAGTTAAAAATAGAGAATATTTACGCACATATTTTTCCAGTTTTGTTGCTCTTCATTTCTCAAACTTTTTAAAGAGTTCTCAAACTTTCTGGTTTCAGGACTCCTTCACACTCTTAAAAATTATAGTGGACCTCAAACAATTAAAAATTTTTTTTACCATATTAGCAATTTAAAATGAGAAAATGGAAAAATATTTATTAATTCACTTAAAAGCTGTATTAAACTCGTTTCATGTTAACATAATGTATTTGATTTAAAAAATAAGTATTTTCCAAAAAGTAGTGGTTATTTTACAATCTGTGAGTTCTTCAAAATCTCGGTTTCTAGAAAACATCTGGAGTCTCTTACCTGCTTTTTTGCATTAATCTTTTTGCATGTTATGATATGTTGTTTTTATCGAAATACATGAAGAAAATCTGGCTTTACAATGTTTATATAGTTAAAAGAGGGGAGAGTATTTTCATAATTTTTTCAGATAATTACACATATCTTTTTTTGATTCTACACCAAAACTTGACAAATGGTAGTTTCCCAAATGTTAATTGCAGTGTAAAATTTGAAACTGTTACCAATTAACCTTTTCAAAAAAAATTAAGATATAATTCACATGCTATAAAATTCATTACTTAAAGTGTGTATAGTTCAGTGGTTTTTAGTATGTTCATGAAGTTGTGCAGCTGTCATCACTAACTCCAGAAATTTTTATCAGGCCCATTAAGAAACTATACCTGCCAGCAGTCACTCCCCATCCCGACCCCCAGCCCTGGGCAGCCCCTGATCTGCTGTGCGTCTCTCTGGATCTGCCTCTTCTGGACATTCCGTGTAAATGGGGTCACACACTAGGCGGCCTTTTGTTTCATACTACTTTCACTGAGTGGAGTGGCCTCTCGGTTCACCCACGTTGTGGCACTTATCAACACCTCATTCTTTTCTGTGACAGAATAATCCTGTGTCGTATGGGTGTGCCACATCTTGCCTATCCGTTCCGCGGCTGGTGGGCATTTGTGTCATTTCTGCTTTTTGTCTATCGTGAATAAAGCTGCCGTGAACATTTGTGTACAAGGTTTTGTATGGACATGTTTTTATTTTTCTTGGGTGTAAATCTAGGGATGGAATTGCTGGGTCATACGGAAACCATGTTTAACTTTCTGAAGAACTGTTAAACTTTTCCAAAGAGACTGCACCATTTCGCTTTTCTGCTGGCAATATCTGAGATTTCCAGTTTCCCACATCCTTGCTGTCACTTGGTTTCTGGTTTTTTGATCCTAGCTCTTCTAGAGGGTGTGAAGTGAGTGGTGTCCTGTTGTGGCTCAGATCCCCATTTCCCTGATGATGAATGATGGCAGCCGCCTTACCTGTGCTTATTGGCCATTTGTAGATCTTTTTTGGAGAGATGTCTTTTCAGTCCTTTGCCCATTTTGAAATCTTTTTATCTTTTTATTGTTGTAAGAATTCTTTCATATGTTCTAGGTGCTAGATCAGTGACCTTTTGTACTGTTACATTGAGGTCCATTTGTCTTTCTTGCATGCTTCTGGCCCTTTTGCTCAGCTGTGATTTTGGAAAATTGTTTCACTTGCTTGTATAGATCTTCCCAATGTTGCCCTGTTTCATAACACAGCATCAAAAAGTACATTCAGTATCACCACCACCAGACCAGAAAATCCTTTCCATAGTAGGAAGCTATCTAGCTTATGGCTGAAACAAATTTTCCAAAAGAAATTGCTTTATTTCCAATATTTTATCATGAAAATTTTTAAATATGCAAAAAGTTGAAAGAATTATAGAGAGAGCATACATACCCGCAACCTAGGTTTTACAATTAGCATTTTAGGGTGCTTATTTTATTATCCACCCATCCATTGCCCATCCATCTATTCTAATTCATGTATTTTAAGATTTATGCATATTGATTTTTCATTTGTTTTCCTCTAAAAACAATTTTCTACCTTCTTTATTTGATTTATATGAATTCACCTATCTGTATTATTTTTTAATGCTAAAATATTCAGTTCTCTGCTTTTTCGTCCAGTTACATTTTTGACCACATCCTTTTAAACATTGATGAATATTTTTTTCCGTGGTATTTTTTATAATTGCAAATTTGATTTTATCTTTGAGTTAATAATTTCAGGAAAGAATACTTTAATTTCTAAGACATCGAATTGTTTAAGGTTTGTACAGTTAAACTTTATGATTAAAGTTCATCTAGAGTTACTTTGTATGCGTAGGAAGCGTGAGCCTCCATTCCATTTAAGGTCTTTAGTGGGGAGTCCCAGTCAGAGTGTTTTATCAGTGGTGTTTGCTGTGTGACAGAGATACCATGCGACACAGATGTTCTGTGACGTGGCTTCCTGATCCTTCATGAGGTAGAAAGCATTGCACTGGCATTTGGAGGCAATGGCTTTGTTCTCTGTGTCAAGTCATAGATCATGTGGAGTCCATGTATTTCTGCATATGTGTAATTGGTTAAGTAATACCTATGCCTAAGAGTCAGCAGAGTTAAAACAAGTGAGGGGGTATCTGGGCGGAGAAGAAAAGGTGTGAATCCCAGTGTTGGAGAGCAACTGCCTCTTTAATGCATTTTTCTTCTACTTTAGGTAAATCTTAAAATGAGAGAGATAACAGAGAAAGAAGTTAAGTTAAAACAACAACTATTGGAAAGTCCAGCTCATCAAAAGGTAAAGGTACTTTCACGTCTCTGAAATGTGCCTAGCTAATGTTGCTCTCATGTAAAGGATTGGATCAGTATGTGCCACTTTCTTGTTCTGTCACCAGGAAGAGAGTGCATCTCCTGGGTGCTCTGGCGGTACTGCAGACTCAGGCGAGGCATCAGCTTGCTCCCCAGTTTTCCCCGGCATAGGGCGTTCTTGTGTTTGACTTGGGAGCGGGAGGGAGATGTCGGAGGGATTGGGAAGCCCGAGGAAGGGATGTCAGGTTACTGGCAGTTCATGCGTGGTGCCTGGATTTCAGCAGCAAGAAAACTATCAACTGCCAGAGGTGCCCTGAAACCCCACCCCCTGAGACCCCATGTAGTTGGACGTGTGTCTCTGAAACCCTGCACGTCTAATGACATGATGCAGTTGGGGCATTCCACAATCAGTCATTTCTGTCCTTTTCTTCCTGTTTTATCATAAGCCATGTGTGTGACTGAATCCATGTCCCTAAAATGAGTACACCATATGGTCTGGCCCTGTCCCCTTGCTCCTGGACTCTGGGGAGGCTGTGGGCACCACATGCCAGGCCACACTTTTGTTAACGTCCTTGTTCCTCAGATGGGCACAGGCAACACGCTGAGACCAAGGTGAAGTTGGCATCTGTCCTTTTTGGTGCCCTGCCTGTACCGAGTTTCTGGAGTTGCCTTTGCTCCTGCAGAGGCTAATGCAGAAGTGCCTGTGACCTTCACTGCAGTCGTCTGATAGTACAGGGTGTCCAGGGTTGTGTGCACAGGACAGAACTTAACTTCTCAGAGGACATGCCACCTCTCGTGTACATGCTGTGTGAAAGCGTGGTCCCCACACGGACCTGCCCTGCTGACGCTCCTGTCCTGCCTTGTTCCCCTTGCTTCCCGGGCAGTCTCCCTCCAAGTGGTACTGGAAGTTAGTGCCTGTAAGTGAACTCTGCGTACCAGCCGCCATCCCGACAGCCATCCTGTTGCAATCACTTGCTTCCATTAAGAATCGCTCACACCTGAACCTGTTCCTTTTTTCACATGTCTTCCCTGGTTATTGTTGCTTCACCTCATACAATAGGAGTGTAGCCTGAGTCTGGGCTGGGCTGGCTTTCCGATATGGCACTTGGGAGTTCCAAGCTGATTTATACAACACACAGAGCTTAGTTTTGTCCAGTGTCTTAGGTAGTTTTACAGTTCTGTGTTTCTTCTTTAGACACTTAGTTTCTTTTCTGTGTGGTGAGCATGAAGTAATGACAGGATCCATTTCCTTTCCAGTAAATACCAGAGGAATGATAATCTCATTTCCCAAGTGAGTCTTTGTATTCTGTTCCTTCTGACGTGACCTCCCCTAATGGGATATTTACCAGGACCTCTCTTAGTAAGTGTCACATGGATCGTCTGGGGATAAAGGCGGTGTCCCTTGTGAGAGGCAGAGAAGGACTCCTCTCTCCATGGCCTGCTCCCCGGGGGCTGCAGCAGCCCCGGCTGCCGCCTGCACTGGGGGTGTCCCCTTGTTCCCAGGTAAAGGCCTGAGTTAAGTTGGCACAGCGTGCAGGATTTCTGGATCCAGGTTAGGACTAAGCATGAGTCTTGCCATGAAAAGCAGAGGACAGTGGCGATTTGGTCCTGCGCTTCCTGCTGCGCCCCACTTGCTGACCTGTCTCAGGCAGAATCAGTTTGTTGCGCTGTGTTCTTCAGGGAAGTACCTGGTGCTCCACATGGTGCGTTTTGAAAGAAGCTGTGGAACACCGATCTCTGCCGATTCCTCTAATTGCCCATGCTTTTAGTTTAATTATTTGGACCAGCTTACCCTTAGTACTCTGGCATAAAGGAGGTACCAGCTGGTAAATGGGGTCCGTGGGGGCAGTGATCTGTTCTGTTTGTAGCTGACAGTTCTGCTTCTCTTTGAAATGTATTAACAAAGGAAAAGAAAGTCTTCTTATGAATATTTACATAACCTTTAACTTCTTGAATCCTGAAGGCCAAAAAGTTAAATGTTAAAGCAGTTGTTGTATGATTTAATGAGGATATAGTCAGAAATTCAGCTGTCCTGTGGAAGGAAGGTTTCAGATAAGAGTTTTATAGAAACAAACATGTGACCAAGACCAGTACCTCCAGGTGTGCCTTTAGTGGTGGCCATGGCTGCTGGACTGCAGCGTGCAGCAGGTAGGCAGTGAGGTGAGTGGGTGTAGATGGTTGGGTTAGGTAGGGGAGCTCAGGGCTTCCACTTTAATGCTCCACAGCTAGAGGTTTAACAACCCTGACTCAGTCTTTAGGGCAGTGTTTCCCCTGATTTTAAATGCACGCCATCCATCTTCAGACACCATTTGCCTCCTGCATGCTGTTGTGAGCCCCCCGTGTGTGCTGTGCGTGTGTGGAGCCCGGCCTGGCGCCTGCCCTTTGTGCTGCATGCTGATGCCGTGGAGCTGCCCCATGGGCCATGTGGGCGAGTGGCCCGTCCTGCCTGTGCTGTGGCCCGAGACACACGTTAGAGTCTGTGTCCACACAGATTTTAGTGACATGAACGAAGCCTTGTCATCCTTTTACTTTCAAAAGAATATGTTAGAAATGTCTTATACTGAATCTTAATATTGATGATTCTGCACTATATACTTTGATAACGACTTCAAATTCCAGACGGCTGAGAGGATTTTTCTTTGGGTTGAACTCGTCTGTGTAACTCTCAGAGACGTGCATGCTCGCTGACAGAGACTGCTGGCTTTGTGGTCTAGCTTCTGCTGTGTACTTCCCTCCTCTGGAGAACATGGGCTTGCAGGAAAGGCCTTGCTTCAAAGCTGTATTGGGCATGATCAGAACAAGCGAGCACGCTGCGGCAGGATGTCCGGGGCAGGTGCCTCTGCCGGCTGCTTTCCTTGGCGTCCTGCGTGTCTGCACCCAGGAAGAGACGCCCAGCTTGGGAGCAGCACCGAGGGTCTCGGGGCAGCTCTGAACACGGCATACGATCAGCTTCCTGATGCTTTGCTGCACTGGTTAGAGGGGCTGCTTGCTGTATTGTATGAAATTTTTGACTAACCCGTTCAGAGATTTCTTAAATTATATATTGATGCTGTTTTGTGTTTTTCTGAATGGCTGAGGTTAATGCTGATAGAAATTCTGAGAAAAGTTAACAGTAACTTGGGTCTTCCAAGACTTAGAACGTTTAACCACTTGACTTGTTTCTCATTCATTCATAGTACACTGGCTTCTGGTAGTGTAGATGTGCTTTCTGCCTCCTTTCCTGTGTGCTGTGGCACTTTAGAGTGGCCTGGCCCTGGTGTCATTAGCAGCTAATTGCTGTCAGCCTGTGTCATGATGCCCGGTTCCCTGGATCTTGACATATATGTTCCAGGCAGAGTATGTAATGCAGACATTTTGAGCTTTTTCTGTGATTGCCATCGTTCTAACTGTTGTCTGGACATTGTGTCGGCTCTGGATCCCACTGTCTGCTGTTATGTAGGTGACTGTGGAGGCGCATCATGTGTAGACCATTTGCCTTTCATCAACTGCAGGTGCGTTATCGCCGAGAGCACCCGTCCGCGAGGCAGCCGCCCCACTTCCCGCTGCTGGAGGACCTGATGCGAGACAGCAGGGATGGGGCTGCTCTCCTGGCTGCAGTCCACTACTACTGCCCGGAGCAGATGAAGCTGGATGGTGAGTGGGGCACGCCGCCCAGGGCAGCCCTCTGGGCCCACGGGAGCATCGTGGGGGCCCCGGCCTCTGTCTAGAAACCAGCAGGCAGCACGTGGATTCCTTTATGCCAGCGGGAGCCTGAGGGTGATGTGCTCGGACTTAACCTGCCTTTATCTGGTGAAGAAATTGAAGTGGGTAACGTGGTAAATATGTGTGACTGTACTTAAGTTTCAGAATGGTTAGGGTTTTGTCAGTCGTGCTACAATTGATTTAAAAGATCTAGAACTTAGTTTAGGGATGGGAAAATGAGTGCAGAACCCAGTCTGTTTAGAAACCATTTATGACTCCTCCATTCTTGGTGTTGGGATATGATGATGCCCGTGTGTCTGTCCAGGCACTCACAGCCTGATGGTGGGGGAGGTGTGTATGCACGACGTGGTTGTCTGTGCAGGAGCTGTGAGGTCCGGGATTCTGGTCTGGGAGGTTTCTGAGGGAGGGAGGTCTGGGCAAGAGCATGCCCAGACTGCTGCCCCGCATGGAAAGCACTGGTGTAGACCTGGCACTTGGGCATTCAGTTCATGGTGGTCCTGCTCCTACTCTTAAGGACAAAAGTGCTGGATTTTATAGTTTTTATAGATCAAATAGTTTTAAAAATACATAGCTGAACTTGAAAGAAAGGGAGAGTCTGAGGTTCTAGGAGAGGGTCTCCGTTTTTGAGTGAAAAACCCATGAGCTGATGCCTGGTTGCTCTGGGGCCTGTTGGGACAGACACTGTCTGTCCTTGGGGCTGTGTGTCTGGGAGCTGTAGCCAGGACCCCGGGAGGGACTGGGAACCCTCCCCTCCCTTCCCGGCTAGGAGAGGACCAGGCGGCTTGTCAGATGCCCTGGCCCTGGGGTTAGGGGTGGGGCGGAGCCCTTCTGTGAGGAAATGGTGCCACCAAGCCGCTTCACTGATGGGAAGGGGTTGAAGTGTCAGTGCCCCTGTGGCACAGGGAATGTTCATGTAAGATTGAGTCTAGGACTAGTGAGGGTTGCGGGCCCTGGCAGGGTATCAGTAGAGTTTTCCTCTGGAAACACTTCCACAAGCCAGGGCACACCAGATGCCCACAGGAAGTGAGTGCCCCACTGCTGGGAGATGGACTCGTGAGAAAGTAGGCCCCGCAGAGAGCAGCCCTCCCCAGATGCAGACTGGGCACTGAGACGTCGATGAGAAAGAGCATCTGGTGAAGGGCACAAGGAAGGGGTGGAGACCTAAGCAGGCCTAGCATGTGACACACTCTGGGGGTGTCCCTCACCCTTGGCTCCTCGGGGGCATCCCTTTTACTGTCTGGCCCTGTCTTCAAGTCTCCCTCTGGTTTGCTGATTCAGGTCTTGCTTCCGTTGTATGTAGCCTTTTTCTCACCTTTTTCCGTTGTATGTAGTATTTTTTAAAGGTGACAGACTTAAGGAGAAATGAACAGAACCTCATGTAAGTTGAGTCACAGTGGAGCAGAGAAGAATAAGCAAGGCCATACAAGATCTGAATGCAGAACCAACAGGCCTGGTCCCGTGCACCAAGCATTAGAAAACATGTTCTTTTAAAATACGTAAGCTTGGAAGCAGTTACAAAAAACGGACTTGATTAAGGCCACAAAAAAAACTTCAACAGATTACAAATATTGATACTTTCCCTTAGTTCAGTAAAACAAGAAGCCTGTAACAAAAAGATGCAGCCTCTTTCTCCAAACCTGTAAAATCTTTATGCTTAGAAACCAGAGAAGATATTCTTAAACACTTTGTGGATCAGAGTAGAGGTAATATTCTGGAAAACAAGGGATTCTTAAAATGAATGAGCTGGGCTGTTCTCCATGCATTAAAAAGGAACACAGAAAGGTGAAGAAGAGCATGAAGAGTAGTTTCAGCCTAGCCTTCTCCTTGAGGCAAAAATCCCCCAACACTGGGAGAAGAGGCGCCAGATTGAAGGTCCATCTTGGGGAGACTAGGGTGCCTGGGTTCCGGGCAGTCACGGAGTGGTGAGAGGGGCAGGAGGTCAAGTCAGAGAAGCAAGCCACCCACCCCTATGGAGCCCCAGAGAGGCGCCAAAACAGATACATGGCAAGAGGTGGGGGGGGGCAGTGGGGTTCTCCAAAAGCTGGTCTGAAGAGCAGTGCCAGTCCAGGCCTTCTTGGCCTCTGTCAGGCAGTGATGCCTCTTCCCATACGCTCAGGAGTTGGTGTGCTTGCAGGGAACACTGAGCTACACAAGCTCTAGACCCCATGGAGGTGGCAGGGACAGGGTGACACACTGAGATCAGGGCTTTCATGTAAACTTCTTCATACTGAAGATGAGAACAGTCCTCCTCCCCATTTGCCCACCCCAGGAAACCGCCTCCCCCTAACTTGGCTCCCAGCTGCCCATCTGCCTACCTTAAAAGTGGGGCAGGCTTCTCCTCCACGGAAACTGGCCCAGGCAGAGAGCCACAGCCACTGCCACCGGGCACTCCTGGGGGAGGCACCCACCCCTGCCCGTTGTTCTGCTGCAGAGCCCACCTCCTGGTACCTCACTCAGGCTCTGAGCAGGCCAGAGTTCCCCGGACGCTTGGGGAAAGCCACTGGCCTTAAGGAGAAGCCACGTCAGCAGAGACTGTCCTGGCAGGTGGACAGAGAATGTCAGAGAAGGGGAGGACGGTGGGTCGGTGGACAGAGAGCAGGTGTCGGAAGGGACATGGAGGTGAACACATGGCAGCCACCATTTAAGAATTCACTAAAGGGCTAGCTGGCAGAGTGGAAGACATCTACAGAAGGAGGTATAAAAAGCCAGAAGGAAAATGGGGAAAAGAGGTAGGAAAATGAGGGGTTCGCTAGGAAGACGTAACAGAGAACTTACCCACGAAAGGTACAGAAAATGCCCAAGGGTGTGTGTAGCCAAGTGTTAGCCCCTGTGGCCACAGCTGAGCATGCACAGTGCACTCCAGAGGGAAGAGCACCCCAGTCGCAGTTGCACAGGTGGGGGGCATCTGGACGACAGCGCAGTCGTGGCCCCATCCGCTCAATGCCCGGAGAGTGGGTTCCCTCGGGGTGGCCTAATTGTCCAGGGGAGGCTTGTTGGGAAGTGCTCCGTTTGGGAAATGTGCAGTGCAGCCTTTCTGACCCCAAGCTCCCCGCACAGAGGCACAGGCTGGGAGAGGCAGGGGCAGGCCTGGTGCCAAGCCAAGGGGTGTTCAGAGTAACAAAGGACGGGAAGGACAGTGGGTGTAAGTCCAGGAAATACAAAAATCATGTAGAAGGTCTAAGCAGAGGCACGGCACAACTCAGCTGTGGGCAGTGGTTACACGGTGTGCTGATGGGCTTACCTGGACGTGAGCCGCATCCTGCCCTGGGACCCCAGCGGGGGCTGTGGAGGGTCTCAGAGGCCAGGCAAGGAGATGGGGCAGTGTCTCCATAGGACATGAGTGTCAGGCCAGAGGCCGAGAGCTGCTGTTCTTCTTAAACTTTTTTTTCATACTATAGCTTTTTAAAGACATGTGTTTTGTCACAGGTAAACAGAATTTTTAGATAATTTCAAAAGAAAAAATTTTTAAACAAAATTTAGAAGCTTCAGAGAGAGACTGTATAAAAGTAAAAAACTTATGCCTTTGAAGGATTAATAGTCCTCTAGAAAGATTGATCAAGAAAGGATGGCAAAAATAGAGAATATAATAGCTAAGAGGATATAAATTCAGATTTAGTGGGTGGGCACTAAAGAATAATAAGGAAAATGCTAAGAGTATGGTATACCATATTCATTTGAAATGTTAGATGAAGTTGACAATTTTCTGTTGAATCAAGAAGAGCTGGGAAACTTAAATACACTCATAACTACAAAATAAATGGACTCTGTAGTCAAAAGTACTTCCACATAGACCAGGTTTTCTACAGGGTGTTTTAGCAGCTCTCAAGGAATTGACACTCTACATTCCATGAACTGTCCCAGAAAAGAGGGGAAGGTAGAACGTCGCCAGCTCTTTGTGAGGTGGAGTGTTCCTCACACCAGGAGCAGAGCTTGATGGGGATTTTGGACCCCTCCCTTGGTGATGCAGAGTGACAGTCTCACACAAAGTGCTGGAGCACCGGGGTCAAGCAGTCAAGTGTGTTCTGTACCATCATCTCATAGGCACAGAAAATGGTCTCTTGTGAATGGCCTCACCGGCAGGTGATCTGACCTGAGCCCACACAGGTTCTCTATGCAGACAGGCTTGGTGTGATTCTGCCTGAACAGGCTCAGGAGCAGCAGCTCTGTCCTACTGAGGGCGGGCAGTGGGACGGGGCTGTGGGGCCACCTTGCTCAGCCCCTCTGCCCGGCCTCCAGTGGCCACTCAGCCTGGGAGTGCTGGCACCTGGAGGGGCCTTGGAGGGGCCCTGGAGAGCCGGAGGCCTACACACACCCACACATGCTTCTGTTGCACTTGGAAGGAGATAGACTATACTCTTAGGTGCCAAGACTCAGTAGTCAAGTTGTGGTTTTCCCAGGTGGTTCATGCGCTTACAGGCCAGCCTAATAAATAATTCCCTTTTACAGAGATTGACAAGTTAGTACAAAAACTCACATGGAAGAGTGAAGGCCAAAAGGCACAAAATAAGCATTTTGTAACATTTTATTTTGACATTTCAGAAGAGTGTACAAGGAATCACTGCATACTGCTGCCCAGATTCCCAGGCACTGCATTTTGTCCCATGTGTGTACTGTCTCTCTTGCTGAACTGCTGGAGGGTAGCTAGGAGAACAAAAGCCTTCTGTGAACACTGCGAGCTTCAGGAAGAGGTAGCGGGAAAGTCACAGAGATGCAGGGCCAGCACTGGCCCTGCTCCAGTCCCAGTTGTGTCCTTCGTGGCCGCCGTCTCCCTGCCAGGTTCTAGCCAGCATTACTCACCACGTGGGTGCCGTGTCTCTGCATTCCCATATCTAGAGCCATTTCCCAGCTTTCCTGTGTCCTTCTTGACCTTGTCAAGAAGGGTCCAGGTCACTTAGTTTGTTGAATGTCCCTGTTTGGGCTTGCCTAATGTTTCCTCCTGGTGAGATGCAGGGTATGCATTCTTAGCCAGAAGGCTGCAGAAGTGATGTCTACCCATGTGTCCAGTTGGGGACGTGACGTCAGTACGCCCGGTGTTAACACCAGCTTTGGCTCAGGCGGTCTTGTGTGAGGTCTGTCCACTCTGAGATAGCTGTTCTATGCTTTATAGTTAGTAATCTGGGGAGAGGCTTTGAGACTGTATAAACATTCTGTTTCTCACAGACTTTCCCCCATCGTGTTGTCTGTTGGTGGTTTTCTGCTTTTATGTTTATTACAGCATCCTGCTGAAAGGGGCATGTTGTGGCCTCTCCACTTATTTGTTTATTCATGTTGATTTTTTTCAGGATGGCCTCATGGATTCTTATAACAGACTGTAACCCATTACACTCACTATTCTGTTGCTTAGAGTGTCCCAGATTTTAGGCAGTTGATTTTGAGGAAAGTACCAGGGGATCCTTGTTCTGCAGAGACTGGGTTTTGTTCACCTCCACAGCAGCCAAACCACTGTGGCTCTAGTAGCTGCATGGTCCAGAGAAGCCAGGCAGGGAAGCCCGAACAGTGGCACTCAGTGGGGAGCCCAGTGCCTGTGGGGTGACCCACAGCTCGTAGGGAGAGAGGGACAAATGTCCATCTGTATGGGTCAAGAACAGTGAGACCTTAGCCCACATGAGACAAACCCGCTTGTGGACAAAAGACCAAAACCCAACAAGCAAAGCTTAGGAACTTTGAAGGAATAATAGGAAGATATTTTTATGATATCTGTGTTAGGATAGATTTCTTAAGTTATAAAAAGGCAGAAATAACAGAAGGTTCTTTTTTTTTAATTTTTTTATTATTTTTTTATTTTGGTATCAAAATCTACAATTACATGAAGAACATTATGTTTACTAGGCTCCCCCCTTCACCAAGTCCCCCCCACAAACCCCATTACAGTCACTGTCCATCAGCGTAGTAAGATGCTGCAGAATCCCTATTCGTCTTCTCTGTGTTGTACATCCCTCCCCGTGCCCCAACCCCACATTACACATGCTAATTGTAAGGCCCCCTTTCTTCTTCCCCACCCTTGTCCCTCCCTTCCCACCCATCCTCCCCAGTCCCTTTCCCTTTGGTAACTGTTAGTCCATGCTTAGGTTCTGTGATTCTGCTGCTGTTTTGTTCCTTCAGTTTTTCTTTGTTCTTATACTCCACACATGAGTGAAATCATTTGGTACTTGTTTTTCTCTGCCTGGCTTATTTCACTGAGCATAATATCCTCTAGCTCCATCCATGTTGTTGCAAATGGTAGGATCTGTTTTCTTCTTATGGCTGAATAATATTCTATTGTGTATATATACCACATCTTTATCCATTCATCTACTGATGGACACTTAGGTTGCTTCCATTTCTTGGCTATTGTAAATAGTGCTGCGATAAACATTGGGGTGCATCTGTCTTTGTCTTTTTCAAACTGGGCTGCTGCATTCTTAGGTTAAATTCCTAGAAGTAGAATTCCTGGGTCAAATGGTATTTCTATTTTGAGGAACCTCCATACTGCTTTCCACAGTGGTTGAACTAATTTATATTCCCACCAGCAGTGTAGGAGGGTTCCCCTTTCTCCACAACCTTGCCAACATTTGTTGTCGTTTGTCTTTTGGATGGTGGCGATCCTTAACTGGTGTGAGGTGATATCTCATTGTGGTTTTAATTTGCATTTCTCTGATGATTAGTGATGTGGAGCATCTTTTCATGTTTCTGTTGACCATCTGAATTTCTTTAGAGAACTGTTTATTCAGCTCCTCTGCCCATTTTTAAATTGGATTATTTGCTTTTTGTTTGTTGTGGTGCGGGAACTCTTTATATATTTTGGATGCCAGCCCTTTATTGGATCTGTCATTTATGAATATATTCTCCCATACTGTAGGATACCTTTTTGTTCTATTGATGGTGTCCTTTGCTGTACAGAAGCTTTTCAGCTTGATACAGTCCCACTTGTTCATTTTTGCTTTTGTTTTCCTTGCCCGGGGAGATATGTTCATGAAGAAGTCGCTCATGTTTATGTCCAAGAGATTTTTGCCTGTGTTTTCTTCTAAGAGTTTTATGGTTTCATGACTTACATTCAGGTCTTTGATCCATTTTGAATTTACTTTTGTGTGTGGGGTTAGACAGTGATCCAGTTTCATTCCCCTACATGTAGCTTCCAGTTTTGCCAGCACCAACTGTTGAAGAGGCTGTCATTTCCCCATTGTATGTCTGTGGGGTTCTTGTATTTAACCATGCTAAAATTCAGGTGGTGACAGAGGAATATCATAAACTGGATTAAACAGTAAACTCTATCTGTGGAAAAGATGTGCACCACGTCTTGACAGTGGATCACCACACAGTCCTTTTGTAGTAAAAGAATTCCTGAAAATCACTAAGAAAAAGACAAACAACTCAGAGGCAGAATAGGAACAGGCTTTTCACAGAAGAGGAAGTCAAGGGTGAGACCAGCCAGGAGTCGGGTGTGCCATTTCAGAAAGGGGGATTTCATCCCCACCCAACGGGCAAGAATTAAAAGGCCTGATGATACCGGGGTGGGGGTAGGGTGGGGAGGTGATCGGCCCTAGAATTCCAGGGCGGGTTGCGAGCAGGTGCCAGCCAAGTGGCCTGTAAAGCCCTTCTCAGAGTGCGTGCATGAGTTTGCCTTATGACAGTTCTTGAAATAGTGAAAATTATGTACTACTTTGTAGCTGTTATAAAATGATGGACTGAAATCTACCCACATCAACATAGATCCTTTTGGAAACAGTACTCAGTGTGGGGGAAAAGCAGGCTGCAGGATGACAGGTATAGTTCGTTGTCATGCATGAGAATTAAAGCCAGGTCAGCAGTGTACTACTTAAATTGTAAGTGGCACAGACCACCTGTGATAGAACACTGGCACATGTGTGGGAGGAGCCGTGTGGGCTGGGGTGTGGGTGGGTCCTAAGCACTGTCCAGTATTTTATTACTGAAAGAAGAGAGCTGAACCAGATCAAGTTTGGTACTAGTATTTGTTCCATCTAGATATATGGGAGTGATCTTAATAGTTCATGATCAGAATTTTAAAAGGGAAACATTTCTTACAATATAAATGCACATATAGCAGGTTTCTCTCAGGCTCACGGTGCGAGGACATTGGGTGGGGCAGGTTTCATGAGTGAGTCTGGGCTGCTGTGAGGCTGCTTTGTGCTTCTAAACCCTTGGAAATGGTTTCGTAGAAATGAAGTTTTTTTAAAATCAGTTACATTTCTCAGATCTGTTTTCTATCTATTTAATTTACAGACAAAGTTAAGTCATCAACACAGCTACTTCTGACTTAGTCTTGAGCCGCATCCCTCTGTCCTAGTGATCCCTGCACGGAACTCTCAAACTCAGGGCATCTGCAGTGCCCAGGGAGCTGTCCCTGGGCCACTTGGTACTGATGGAGAGTCTGGCATCCTGCAGGGAGGTGCCAATCTGTCCCCCAGGGGCAGGAGCGCACACTCGCCATCTCTGCCTTGGAGGGAGACTTGCCACAGTTTGTCTCCTGCTTTGTGATGGGGAGCATCCTGTGTGACTCCTTGGAGAGCCTGACATTTCCTATTTCATGCCTGCCCCCTTCTCCCCACTAGTCATGGAGATAACGTCATGTGGAGGATATTCCCTGGTACAAGAAACCGGGTTAGACATTAACTAAACATTAACCTTTATGCAGCAAGGTCGTTTTATAAACTGAAAGGTGATTGTTACTGTCTGGTTTGAAAGCCCACTTTTAAAATCGCAAGTAATTTCTGTTATGCTCTTTAGATGTTAGTGATTAAATTCAGATCCTGGAGATTTCACAGATCTTTTTCTAGAGTGCTTTCTTCCTATATTAGTGTTACTTGTAGTACTTACTGGAATGTTTAAATCTCTTTGTGTTGTTACTTTTTAAAGTATCATTACTACCTTCATTTAAAATATTTTTCAGTTCAGAATTTTATATACACACACATACATTCATGAAACAATATATAATAAACTATCATTTTCTTTTTTTCTATTAGATATATGCTTGAAGGAGGTGATGTCGATGGCTGACAGTCTGTACAATATTCGGCTTCTGAGAGAGTTCTCCACTGAGTACCTCAACAGGTGCTTTTATCTCACCTTGGAAGATGTGCTCTATGCTCCAGCAGTGCTGAAGGTAACGATAAGTTTCCAAATGCTTCCCAAATGATGTACGAATAAGCCACTTACTGTGTCCTTGGTTTCTTGTTTTTCCTTTTAGCCAAACATGATGGCCTTTATTGCTGAACTCTTCTGGTGGTTTGAGAATATTAAACCAGATTTTGTTCAACCCAGGGATGTTCAGGAGCTGAAAGATGGTGAGTGACAAGCCCCATGAATTGGTATCTATTCCCTCTGAGAGATTCCAAACACTGGTCTCACAAGGGGTCCTTAACTGGTTGCCACCTTATATATAGCACTGGTGTTTAAGTGGTTTCCTTTGGGAAAGCAGAGGTCTGTGTCGTACGTTAGCTTCCTGTCTGATGCTTTCACATCATGGTCCATGGCAGTCACTCCAAGAGCTTCTCCAGACTGGACAGCTCGGGGCTGGATCAGAAGCCAAGCAATGAGCAGCGGTCATTTGGAGAAAAGCTTCCAGATCATTCTGATGAACTTCCTTGGCTAGGAAGTACAGCTCTAGTGTATGATGGCCTTTCTCACCCTCCACAATTCTTACTTTTTGCTCCTAAAACAGGGCAGAAAAAGAAAATCCATATTTATCAGAGTAAAATAATGTGCCAGCCTTGAGAATCTAGAGCTTTAAGAAGATAATGTGGGGGAGTGTCTTTGTGTCCTTGTGATTTCTTATAAAGGATATAAAACTAATAGCCACAAAGGAAAGGACTATTCAGCCACTTAAAGTTGACTTCTTTTTCATTAAAAGATGATAAAGAGTTAAAAAAAAGAAATCAACAAGCTACAGGGGGAGAAGATACTTTCAATACTGACAAGAGACAACGTATATCCAGGACTGTAGGATCATTGAGGAAGAAGAGACTAGCAGGAAAATGAGCAAGATGTAGATTGTACCTCACAGAAGTGGGGCTATCATGCAGCACACTTACAAGAGCAGGGTGACCTCCTTAGCAGTCTCAGCTAGCCCACCCTGCTGGCAGAGCACACTGGGAAACTGGTCAGGTCGGTGACGGGCTGGAGTTGTGCCTGTCTGCCCTTGTCTCAGCACTTCCCCAGCCTGGGCATCTCCCTGCCTGCGAGGCCCTCTGCTCACCTCTGTGGAGGCCTGCCCGTGCCTGCCTGCCTCCTTCCACAGGTGGCCAGACCTTGCTGGGCTGCCTGACGTCTCTGACTCCCTCCCTCATGTTCATTCACACTCCACAGACACTTAGCCGAAGCTGGGAGCAGGGCGCAGTGGATATACAGATGGGAAAAAACACTGGAAACACACAGCAGGTTAACAGCGGAGTCCTGTCGCGTGCTGAGACCTGGAGGAGCCGCTGGTGAAGAATTTTTTTCTGTTTTTTTTCCTGGCAAAGTGGCCAGGCGGCCTGGGGGCGCAGCACGCGGCGCCAGGGGCCTTGGTGACCTCTCTCGTTGTCTGCTGGTCCTGGGAAGCAGCTGTAGACGTGGTTTGCCCTGGGATGTGGCATGACCCGCAGGTCTCATGGTCATGGGACATTTGTGCACCTGCCTTCTGTGAGGTGTGTCCCTGGTCTGGTGGGTGCTGGTGGGGGCCTGTGCAGCCGGATGGTGCTCTCTGGGAGCCACTGACTAGAGGTCAGGCTGAGCCCTGTGCACAGGAAAGGCAAACACTGAGCAGATTTGTATCTGTCTTACCAGAGTGACCTGCTGGCCCTTCCAGACTGGGCCCAGTGTAGTGAAAAGGCCACCGAGTGGCCAGCTGGCCTCCTCTGGGACTGGTGTCATGCTGGGGCTCAGTGGGAGCTGGTGCCTTTCGCCTCCTGTGCAGAGGTCTGTCCCTGCCTTTGGCCACTCTGTGCATGTGCCTACCTGGTGGCGGCTGATGACAGGCTGGCCATCTGTAGCCAGCAGCTCCTGCCCACATGCTGATCAGCCTGTTAACCTGGCTTGGGCTTTTCCTCTCCTGTCAGCTAGCTATTGGCCCTGTGTGGCTGCAGTAGGAGCTGAGAGGAGGGTGCTGGTGCCTTGATGGTAGGTGACATGCATGCAGCTGGTGCCCCTGGCCCAGTGCAGGCTCAGTCCCAAGGTGTCTATTCTCTCTTACCACACAGTCATGAGGTCTCCTGTGGGCAAGGTGCACTTGGTCACCTTGGGGCATGTCCTTTGAAGGTATGTGGTTCTTTGTGGCAGGTGGCATAGCCTTGCTCCAGAATCCCAGGGTCCCCTGTGTTTCTCCCCTGGGACTTGCCTTGGACCACATAACTCTTTTCCTGCCAGCCATAAGGCCTGGGCCCTCCGAGAACCTGTCCTGCCCTGCCGTCATTCAGAGTCCGAGGCGTGGTTGAAGAAGTAGTACTCTGGGTGGGCAGCATGCCACCTGCAGAACCTCCCCACTGGTGAGAGGAGTGAGATAGAGTAACTTGTGTTCTCCTTGGGATGCGATGACCTGTCATGCGCCTGACTACAGGACCCCTAAAGGTGTTACGGGTATGGCAAGCCCCCGAGCCTCTGTTTAAGGCAGTGTGGCTGGGGTCTCTGCTTAGCATCCAGAAGGAGAAATCAAGGAGTCCCCTGGGCCAGGTCCTTGTCTAGAGCTGCTTCCAAGCTCGTTCTTGGTGGAATTCAGTTCGTTATGGTAACAGGCCCCATTTTCTCTCCAGCCATTAGAAGAGCCTTGCTCACTCAGACCTGGAGGTCGGAGGTCACCACGTGTGGCTACGATTGCACCTTCTGCTGGTCTGACTTTGACCAGGGCTCCTCTGGTTTCTTCAGAAGCAACCCAGGGAACTAAATGGAGTATAGGGCCACCCCTGTGTGTCTGTCTGATTCTTTAGGGGCACTTCCCCCATGCCCTGGATGGGAGCATCACTATTTAGGACTCACCACCTTGGCTGGGGAGCAGGAGGCACTGAGTGAGGCTCCCTCAGCTTCCCCAAAACCCAGTGTGGCTTTTGCACCAGCTACTGATGATTTATAATCCAAGTGAATGTTCAGAGATTGGGGCCTGTCCCCCGCTGGGCCCCTGGATGCAGTGGACCCCCAGCAGCCAGCCCCAAGGGGCCATGATGATGCATCAGGTTCCTGGGTCTCGAAACTGACTCAGGCCTGTGTCCAGTAGTCTGTGGCATGTTAGGTGTCCCTTTCCCTGCACACAGGCACCTGAGTAAATGGGTCTGTCCCTGTGGGGAGGAGCTCAGGGGTCCTTGCCTTCTTTGCAGGTAGGTCCCCCTCCTGGGGACTCTTCCCCAGCAGTTGGTTCCAGGTGTGAACCCTGCTCAGACCCAGAGATGGGGCTTGGAATTGACTTTCTGCAGGGGGAGACTGCCCTCAGCATCCTGTCATCTGGCCAGTCCATCTTGTGGGCTGCTGTCTGTCTGTCCCCAGGGAAGTTGTGTTCTGTTCTATTCCCACGACTCTGCCACCAGGCCCTATGGCTGCCCTTCTGCCTCACAGTTTATCACAGTCATTGCAGCCATTTGGTTCTGCTGGTTGGCACAACCACTTGGCCTCCCCATGGCAGTGACTGTAGGCAGCCCTGGTGTGCTGAACAGGGTGGCGCCTCACCTCTGTATGTTGGGGTGTGTGCCCTCGGCTACCTCAGCCTTCGGCACTGTATCAGTTCTGTCCCATGGCAGTCCTGGTGGCCCCCCTCACTTAGGGCTGACCCGTTAGTCTGTGTGCACCACATGCTGGGGGCCCTGCTGTGTTGTGTCTATGGAGTCCTCCCAGTTCAGCACCCTGTCTCTGATCCAGGCTGCCCCTGGCTGCTGCTGGTCACTGCTGTCAGGCCCAGTCCGTGCTCCTCGGCTTTGGGGACAGGATTGGAGGTGGTCAAGTCCTGCAGTGATGCATGCCATCTTCTGTGCGGCCTTGCATGTCTCTGCACACAGGTGGGAAGTGCTGGGTCATCACAGGGAGGGGTGCCCTCTCCTGCAGCCTCACAGAATTCCAGGGAGTCCAGGAATTTGAGGCTTTCCAGGCCTGGAATCCCTGTCCTATGGGTCAGGGTCTGCATGACAGCCTCCCTGGCCACCAGTCCAGCAGCCCTGGATGTGGCCCCTGCTGCCACAGAACCAGCTTGGTCCTTGGCCCTCGCTCTTGGCCACCGCCTCCTCGCTCCTCCTCTCCTTTGTCTGTCTGCCCCAGCCCGTGTGCTCAGTGCAGCCACCCAGGCCCCATTGTCCTAGGAACTCCTTCCCCACGTTCACATCACTGCATCACCATGTTACCCCTGCTGGTGACCCCCGTGGACTGCCATCCGTGCCAGGGCTCTCTGGGTTCTAGCTGCTATGTTGCTGGTCCCTTGTTGGCAAACTGGCCAGTGGAGTCCAGTCCCCAAGCCCTGCTCCTGATGCCCCTGCACCACCTGTCTGGGAGTAGACCCAGAGGCAGGGTCCCTGTCGAGGACTGGAGCTGCAGGCCTGACCTGGTTCCTCAACTGACCCCGTGGGGACTAGAGCTGAGGTGGTCGCTAAGGCGATCAGACACCCACTGGGCCCAGGCCACCAGGGCTTCCAGCAGCCGAGGCAGCGGGCCTCTTTCATGGGTCCCAGCAGCTCCAGCAGTGAAGGCCCCAGTGAGGGCCGCTTGGTGATGGCCAGGGCACACCAGCCAGTTTCAGTGTCTGCTGACCTGCGTGTGCCTTTCAGCTGTGGTACTCATTTTGGTTTTTTAATTCATTCAGTGACTGACTCTGTGTCTCATGATTGGTGCATTCAGACCATTTACATTTAGGGTGATTATTGATAGGTATGTACTTATTGCCATTGCAGGCTTTAGATTCGTGGTTACCAAAGGTTCAGAGGTAACTTCCTTACTATCTAACAGTCTAATTTAACTCACTTAGTATGCTATTACAAACACAACCTAAAGTTTTTTTTTTCTCTTCCTTTTCCTTCTCCTTCTATTTTTCGTGTATTAGGTATGATATTCTGTATTGTCTGTCTATCCCTTGACTGACTTTGGGGGTGGTTGATTTAATTTTGCATCTGCTCAGTAATTAAGTGGTCTGCTTTCTTTACTGTGGTCTTCTTTCCTCTGGTGACAGCTATTAAGCTTTAGGAACACTTCCATCTATAGCAGTCCCTCCAAAACACACTGTAGAGATGGTTTATGGGAAGTAAATTCTCTCAGCTTTTGCTTATCTGGAAATTGTTTAATCTCTCCTTCAAATTTAAATGATAATCTTGCTGGGTAGTAAAGTTTTCTTTGTTCAAGGCCCTTCTGCTTCATTGCATTAAATACATCATGCCATTCCCTTCTGGCCTGTAAGGTTTCTGCTGAGAAGTCTGATGATAGTCTAATGGGTTTTCCTTTGTGTGTGATCTTTTTTCTCTCTCTGGCTGCTTTTAATACTCTGTCTTTATCCTTGATCTTTGCCATTTTAGTTACTATATGTCTTGGTGTTGTCTTCCTTGGGTCCCTTGGGTTGGGAGATCTGTACACCTCCATGGCCTGAGAGACTATCTCCTTCCCCAGATTGTGGAAGTTTTCAGCAATTACCTCTTCAAAGGCACTTTCTATCCCTTTTTCTCTCCTCCTTCTGGTACTCCTGTGATGCAAATATTTTTGCATTTGGACTGGTCACACAGTTCTCAATATTCTTTCATTCCTTAGAGATCCTTTTTTCTCTCTGTGCCTCAGTTTCTTTGTATTCCTGTTCTCTAATTTCTATTTCAGTTACTGCCTCCTTTACTTCATCTAATCTGCTTTTAAATCTCTCCATTGTATGTTCCATTTCAGATACTATATTCTTCAATGTTTGTATTTCATTTCCTCCCTGAGTTCTTGAATATTTTTCTGTAGCTCTGTGAGCATGTTTATGATTTTTATTTTGAATTCTCTTTCAGGAAGGTTGATGAGTTCAGTTTCACTTGGCTCTCTTTCTGGTGTTTGTGGGATTTTGGTTTGAACCAGGTTCCTTTGACATTTCATATTTGTAGGTGGTGCCCTCTAGTGCCCAGAAGCTCTATTCTTTCGAGCTGCTCAGCCCCTGGAGCAGTGGCAGGGGTTGCAGGCAAGTGGTGCTGGTGCCTGTTGGGAGGAAAGAGGTCTTTGCTGCTTCCTGGCTGCAGTGCCTGCCTCCACTGCCAGGGCCAGTGGGCTGAGGGCACAGGGAAAAGCCTCTGTGCTATGCACTTGTAGCTGCCGCAGGTGGGGCTGCCCTCTGGGTGGCCTGGTGCAGTGGCGGGGGCAGCTGGTTTGCAAGTTGGTGCTGGTCCATGATGAAGCCCCGTAGCCAGCCAGGGGGATGGAGCGCCTGAAGCTCCTGAAAGTTCCCAACCTGCTGGGCAGAGTGCACCCAGACAATTTTGTCCACCTGTCCTTTCTCCTGAGCAGCAAGCTCTGTGCAATCCTTGCCCCTTTAGCAGCCCTCTCACTGTTCAGAAGTCTCTCAGCGTGTCTGCCTTTCTTTTGTCACAGAGCGGCCAGTTGTGGGTCCCTGTTCTCCACAAGCGGCTGGAATCTCAGTCTCTCCAAGTATTCTGCCCATGTTAGCTTTCCAACCCCACTGATCTCCAGGGCACCATGTAATGTAGGTTTGTGCTCCCAGAGCAGATCTCCAGGGCTGGGTGTTCAGCAGTCCTAGGCCTCCACACCCTCCCTGCTCCTTTTCTCTTCTTCCTGCCTGTGAGCTGGGGTGGGGGAAGGACTCGGGTCCCTCCGGATCAAGGCTTTGGTACTTGACCCTTTTCCTTGAGGTCTGTGCTCTGTTCCCCAGGTGTGTACAGTCTGCCGTAGCCTTCTTTCCTGCTGCTCTTTCAGGATTCGTTGTATTTGCTATATTATCATATTATATGTGGTTTTGGGAGGAGGTCTCTGTCTCACCTCTCACGCCGCCATCTTTAGTCTTCCTCAGGCTGTGGTACTCACTTTGCTGCAGTATTTGTGCTACTTATTATTGGAGAGTACATTTTCTAGACATGAAACCAGTTTTGTGGGGGAAAGTTTGGTTTCCAGTAAAAGTTGTGTTTTTTTTTACTGCTTATAAAAGCTTCAGGGTCTTTTTTAGAGGTGTCTTGCTAATGTTTGCGTATTATCTATAGTTACTGCCTATTTCTATAAAATTGCTATTTCCGCAGCTAAAACAGTGTCACACCCAAAGAGCAGTCGGCCTCCTGTTCCTATCTCCAACGCCACCAAGCGCAGCTTTCTGGGCAGCCCTGCGGCAGCAAGCCTGGCTGACATGCCACCACCGCCTGAGGGCCCCAGGCACCGCCTGTACCCTGAGGAGGCTGAGCACCCGTGAGTCTCTCTGCTCTTGGGCCCATCACCCTTTTCCTTTTCTAGACAGTTTATGATTTAATTGACGTTAATCTTTAGAGGTCATAGAAAAGGTACCAAGGAGCAGGGGGTGAGAGCATGTCCTCCTGTGGCCCTGCCCTGGAGGCAGGGGAGGGCAGCACTACATGAATGTAAGGTGTTAAAACTTGAAATTACAGACTATAACCAGGAGTGTTTGTCCCCTAGTTGCTGTTTTTGGTTATTTACTGCAGGTCTAAAGTCTTGATACTCTTTTAGTTCATAATGATTTGTCCCAAAGTCTTTCTACAAATTGCTATTAATCTTTCATGGCCTGTAGTTTCATTTGCATTTGCTTTTGATTTCAGACTGATAAACTAGTGATTTTTCTCCCTCATTCTTATCCCATTTAGGGGGAAAGGGGCTTCTGCCTTTAGCCCACCACATCCCTTATTGCCACTGAGGCAGAGACAGCACAAGGTGACACAGGGAGATGACCCCCCCGGTAGGTGTGGTTTCCTGTCTCCCCATCTCTGTTTTTCAGCTGTAGTTCATTAGAACAAGAGCTCTGAAAATCAGATGAACTCTCACTGTGATGTAGCAGTTTTAGTTATGAAGACAATGGCAGAATCGATTTTAATTTTTATCAGCGTATCTTAGAACTTATACTATTTGTAGTGAAAATATTACTGGAATCTAATAAATTATATTCAGGATACAGAAAATTGCTGCACTGTTCCTATGCAAGAACTTAGATGGTCTAATTCAAATGTTCACTTAAGGTTCTGATTACTTTGTGATTTGGATTGGTTACTATTTGATTACAGTTACTGAAACTTTTGAAAATTGTATTGTGATTACCTGCTTTCCTTGAGCAGTTTTAGTGTACTGAATTATGATGCATTTTTTAGGAAATGGTTATTGTGTTGAAAGAATTTCAGATGCTATAAAATTGGTTACTTAATGCTGAACACACTCCTTTCTCCAAGTTGCAGATCAGCGACAGCGATCTAATTCTCTCACCCGGGTTGATGGTCAGCCTCGAGGGCCAGCGGTAACGTGGCCAGAAAAGAAGAACAGGTACATTTCAAATAAATTTCTCTCTGGAAGATAAACTTATTTGTTAGAATAAACCAGCTGTTCTCCAGAAGTGGCCCGAGGACCCCGGGGGCTCTCTGAGAGCTCTGGGGACTCCACGAGGTCAGAATTACTCCCTGCAAGCTGAGGGTGCTCTCTGCCCCCCACCCGCAGTCCCCACCGGGGAGCGGTGACAGTGACATGTGGGGTCGTGGCAGATTGAGTCAGAATCAGGTAGAGATGTGCGATAGTGTGAACGACAGCCGTTTTTCACACTAGAAACTTTTTAGTTTTAGAAAGTATGATCAGTTTTCACATAATGGGTTTCATTGTTGTGGTTTTTTATCAGTGTTTTAAAAATGTCTCAGCGTTAATTTCTAGTAATATGTATTGGTTAATATCATATCAATAGATAAAATGAATAAAAGCTCTTTGGGTCCTCAGTCATCTTTAAGGGTGGAAAGGGACCCTGGAACCAAAGTGTTTGAGAATCTCTAAAATGAAGTCTAAGGTGACTCACCCCTGGTTCTTTTTTGCCTGGGAAGGGTTTATGGCATCTCCTAAGTTGAAGAGCCATGTTCTCTTTTTGTAACTGGTACTCATCACTCCCCACACTGCAGGCCAGTGTCGCAGCCGGCCCCCTTTGCCCTCCATCATGCTGCAAGCTGTGACATGGACCCCGGCTCTGGTGACAGCATCAGCTTGGCTCGTTCCATCAGCAAGGATAGTCTGGCATCCAATGTCATTAGCCTGACCCCACAGAACCAGCCGCACCCCACAGCCTTGAAGACCAATGGGAAATCCCTCCTGAACAACGTTGATATGGAGGACGAGGATGAAGAGCTTGTGGCCATCATTAGGATGGATGTGGACCCCCATGGCAGTGACCCAGGCCTGTCAGTGATCACCAGGTCCCCCCAGAGAGTGGCGGACACCCTTGAAAGTAAGCCTGACAGTTTCTTCCTGGAGCCGCTGATGCCAGCTGTGCTTAGGCCAGCCAAGGAGAAGCGGGCGGTCACCAAGGAGGACGAGTGTGGGGAGGGGCGGCCGAGGGGCTTCACGTCCCGGAGGCCCAGCGAGGGCCGTCCGCCTCCCGTGCGGACAAGGGCGCCCAGCAGCCACGTCAGTCGCGACTTGAACAGGACTTTCACCCCTGTCTCTTCTGTAGAACTTTCTGCAGGCTCCGAGCCTGCACCCACTGAGGCAGGGCTGCAGGCGGCAGGGGAAACCCGAGGTGGGCCTCTGGACAGCAGTGGTTTTGAAGCGGTATCTCAGGGACAGTCTGCTGATGGCTTCTTTCTTCACGTAGTCAGAGCCGACGAAGACCCAGAAGGCAGATTCTGTGTTAGCTGCGCCCATGACCCTGAGCCGTGGACGGGCCTGAGGCAGGACTCTGACTCTGACATTGCAGATCTAGAGGATGCCGAGCAGGAGCTAACTGGCGAGGACTATCCTGTGGTGATCGCCAGGTACGCTGGTGAGGAGGAGTCGGCAAAGCTGCAGGAGGACATGAAGGTAAAAGAACACGAGGACAAGGATGATGCCAGTGGCCGCTCGAGCCCCTGTCTGAGCACCGTCTCTCAGATCAGCAGCGTGTCCATGGCGAGCGGCAGTGTGAAGATGACCAGCTTTGCGGAGCGGAAACTGCAGAGGCTCAACAGCTGTGAGACCAAGTCCAGTACAAGCAGCTCCCAGAAGACCACCCCCGATGCCTCAGAGAGCTGCCCAGCCCCCCTGACGACATGGAAGCAGAGGAGGGAGCAGAGCCCCAGCAGGCCGAGCAGGGACCATGCCAGCCTGTTGGCCTCTGAGCTGCTGCAGCTCCACATGCAGCTGGAGGAGAAGCGCAGGGCTATTGAGGCGCAGAAGAAGAAGATGGAGGCCCTGTCTGCCCGGCAGCGGCTGAAGCTGGGGAAGGCCGCCTTCCTGCATGTGGTCAAGAAGGGGAAGGCGGATGGCCCCCAGCCGCTGAAGGCAGAACACTTTGGTGGAGAGTATTGTCAGCACAATGGCCAGGACTTCGATAGAGGTGTTTCCAAAGCAGAAGGATTTCTTGCTAAAGAAGAGGGGAGAGAAGACCTGGAGTCTCCAGATGTGGACCGAGAAAGCCTGGCTTTTGTTCAGCTGCATAAGCCGAGAGACCCTGCTGCCCTCCACGAACTGGAGAAGAGCAAGGCCCTTTCTGCTGCTTTGCTGGAGGATGGTGCCAGTGAGGTGGTGGACGTGAGCGAGTGTGACCTCTCCATCGAGAAGCTTAACGAGACCATCAGCACACTGCAGCAGGCCATCCTCAAGATTTCTCAGCAGCAGGAGCAGCTGCTTATGAAATCACCTACCATACCAACGCCAGGTTCTAAAAATAACTCCCAGGACCAGAAAGTCAAGGCGTCCATCCACTTTGTGGAGCCACTCTCTCCACCTGGAATGCCTGGTCACCGAAGACCACCTCGTCTTAGTCAGGGTCGGACTTGCCGTTCAGGAAGACCAGCTGAGCTGAAGGTTCCAAGAGACAGGCAGCAGGGTTCCTCCCGGAGCAAGACCCCAACACCCAATGCAGAGACCCTCCCGCACTTGCGGCCTTTCCCCCCTCAGACCCAGCCCTCCGACCCAGGCTGGAACGGTGCTGGCGGCCCTGGAAGTGACCCTTACGAGAAGGGCTGCCTTCACAGTTACAAGCTCCATGACGAGAGCGACCAGCGGACACTTGCCCTATCTTCTCCCAAAGATGCAAACATCCTCTCAGAACAGATGAGTTCCAAGGAGGGGCTAGACAACAGTGTGACAGAGGCAGGGCGCAGCTCCCCCGAGGCCTCAGGGAAGGAGGACGGCCCTGTGGATGAGACCCCGAGGAGCAAGGCCAGCCTCATCGAGGTGGACCTCTCAGACCTGCGGGCCCCAGACGAGGACGGGGAGGCGGGAGGCCCTGGGAGCGTGGCAGAGCTTGCCGGTGAAGGCGACCAGAAGCCAGGCGTCGGGTTCTTCTTCAAGGTAAACTGCTGGTAGCATTGCGTCAAGTGATTGTCCGGTGTCATCACATCACCTTAGTTGTGAGGGTATGCAAGGAGCTTAAATGCAGAGGAGGGCTGACACACCTTTTCCGTACAGAGCAGAGGGCTACTGTGTGCAGCCTGGCGGCGTGTGGTCTCTGTCACGAGGACTTGACTCCTCCAAAAGTGGCCCCGGGCGACACCTGCTCGCGTGGGCAAGCATGTGCCAACAGAATTTAACTTATGGGCTGAAATGTGAATTTCATGGGGTTCTCATCTGTCATGAAATGTTTCTTTTTGATGGTTTGCCAACCATTTAGAAATGTAAAATACTTTCTTAGCTCACAGGCAACTTTCTTAGCTCTCAGACTTCACAAAAACAGGTGGGCTGGATTTGGCCTTTGGGCCAAAGTTTGCTGAACCTGTCAGAGTCTGGGCAGATACAGACGCTTTACCTAAGAAACATTTTTGCTTCTGTCTGCCTTCCCTGTAATTTTTTTTCTTAGGGAAAAGAGAGAAATAAATTGTGGGGACTTCTGTGTAATAGTGTCTTTCCTCTTGGCAATTATGAAGGTGGATGACTCATGGGATCATATTAAGATTTATCAAAAGATGAATGTTTTGTTTGGTGTTTGTACTTTTAAAATGTACATAAAGGAATCTGGGTTATTAGCTCAGATTAAGGCAAACTGAATTCAGTATGAGACACTGGAAAGTTGATAGACTTTGTGAATGGTGTGGTTTTTTCCATTTGTATTTTATTGTCTAGAAAGATGTGCTTATTAGTCAAAAAAAGAGTAAGACATCTTCAGACCGTGTGTTGCAACTCTCAGCCTGTGTGACGGTGCTGTTTGGGGGACCAGCGCCGCGGGTGATGCGGGGGCTGTGTCCAGCGTCCCACGTGACGTCTGTCTGTAGGATGAGCAGAAGGCAGAAGACGAGCTCGCCAAGAAGCGGGCAGCCTTCCTCCTGAAGCAGCAGCGCAAGGCCGAGGAGGCGCGAGTGCGGAAGCAGCAGCTGGAGGCCGAAGTTGAGCTCAAGAGGGATGAGGCCCGGTGAGCTGGCTGCCGCCTCCCGCCTGCTCTGTGCCAGGGAGGGGGGACCAGGCTGATGGGCGGGGCTGGCGGCGCCAGCTCACGCCCACTGCCCTGCAGCTGCCAGCATGCGGGCCAGGCTTGGTCTCAGCGCATCCCTTGGCTCCTCCGCCTCGGCCCCCACGCCTGCCTGGGCGCTGAGGGGCTGCCCTTCACCCCGCTAATGCCGCGGGGGCTGTGCGCAGTGGGTCCGCAGCCTTGCTGTGGGGCTGGGCTTCAGCGCTGGGGGTGGACCCTGGGCCTGCCCTGTCCCCCACGCCGGTGCCCAAGGCAGTGCTCGGCCCACTCTCCAGATGAGGCCCTGCCCCCAGCGCCGTCTGGAGCGTGTTTGTGTTTGTCTCTCAGGCGTAAAGCCGAAGAGGATCGCGTGCGGAAGGAGGAGGAGAAGGCGAGGCGGGAGCTCATCAAGCAGGAGTATCTGCGGAGGAAGCAGCGGCAGCTTCTGGAGGAGCAGGGCCTGGGCAGACCCAGGGCAAAGCCGAGGAGGCCGCGGCCCAAGTCAGCTCCCCGGGAGGAGTGCAGCGATGGGGGGGCCAAGAGCTGCTCCACCCGTAAGCAGGCTGGGCTGCTGGGTCACGCCCGGGTGCCCTCTGCCCCACGAGAAGCTGCGTAAATAGCTGGGGAGCGGGCACATCTCACCAGAGCTGTTTTGTTTCCAGCAGCGGATCACTTGAGCCGGGCCCAGTCGGGCTCCAGCCTGTCCCTGGCTTCCGCAACAACAACAGAGCCTGACAGCGTTCCCTCGGGGGGCACGCCTTCCCGGCGGTAAGGGGTTGGGGCGCTGCTCGGAAAGGCATGGGGCTTTCAGCTTCAAACCTGTCCCGGAGGCAGTTTTGTGGCTTGGACTTGGTGTGGGACCAGGCACCCAGAGCAGCTACGGTGCTTTCCCGGGAGCTCCCAGGAGCCCTCCGCTGGGACCCTGCTGGCTAAGCCCTGTCATGTTTGCGCGGTCACTTGCCCTCCCCTACCCAGGCCCGCATTCGTGTCTGTGTTTTGGTCATGTCCCAGGAAGCTGGCACCACCTGCCTCTCCTGAACGCTCAGTGTCTTCTCTACAAGCCAGGAGGCTCTCTGACTTAGTCACCACCATCAGAGCAGTGTTTTCATTGTGTCACTTACCTGTCACCAGCTGTCCAGCAGGGCCCTTGAGAGCTGAGTTTCTGCAGCCACAGTCCTGTTCAGGGCCACACATGCCGCTGGATGGCTGCGTCTCTGCAACAGTCCTTAGCTCTCTTGTCTTTCTTGACCTGGTCAGTTTGGATGTCACAGGTCAGTGGTGGTGTCAGGTACGCTCACCGTGGGTTTCCCTGTGGTGATGATGCTCAGCATGTGCATTTTAGGCAGGAACACCCCAGAGGGAAGAGTGTGTTTTCTCGATGCAGCCTGTCAGGTATATCAAGCTTACTTGGATTGTTTAAAAGGTGGTGGTTTACCACTAGCCCTGAAGACTTTCCCTTTGTGATTAAAAAGTAATTTGGAAGGAGATGCTGGGGTCCCCATTGATGGCACTGAGCATCGTCCACGGGCCTTGGTGGCCAGCACCGGTCCCTTTGTTGCTTCCTCCACGTGTGGTGTTAAGCCTCCTCTGGGAGGCAGGTGTCGCCACCTGTCCTTCATTGTGTGTGTGCATCCTGTGGCTACGTTGTCCTGCTCCACATGTCTGGTGGCTCCATGTCACCTGGGCTTTGTGGAGGACATCTTTCAGGGACTCTGGATTCTGGTTGGATTCTTGTTGTGGCAGTCAGCTGTGTGGGCTGGAGTCAAACTCTAGCCTTGCTGGCCTGCCGTGCATGAGCAGCCATGTCCAGCCTTGCTGCTGTTCAGGTCCATTGCGCTCAGGAGGGCTTGCCCTGCCGGGACACCGAGACCCAGGGTTCTGGGCCTGACCCATTGTGCCACCTCCTTCCTTCCCAGGTCTTGTGACCTTGTTTGGCCCAGACCCGCCCCCCAGCTTCCTGGTTGCTCCGCTGGGGTGGAGCCTTGGGCCAGGCAGTGTGAGGGTGTCTCTTCTCAGGCGGAGGTTGCCTCCCCTCCACTCAGTCCGCTCCGTCACTCTGCAGTGCCTGCCTGAAGTGTTGGATTTCTGTGTTTTGCCCAGAGTTTGTGACTGTGCACTCCACAGGGAGCAGACTGATGCGTGGCCCTGCTGTTGCTGGAAGTCCACCCCTGCTCACGGTCCATCTTGCACTAGTGATGCGGGTTGGTCCATCAGGGTGGATTTCAGCTGCCAGCAGCCAGTTGTGGGCAAGAGGAGGTGCACCTGCGACCATCCCTATCCCGCCTTTTGTTCCTTTTCTTGAGCAGAGTTGAGTCACTGGAAGCCTTGCCCATATTAAGCCGCAACCCCAGCAGGAGCACGGACAGGGACTGGGAGACAGCGTCCGCAGCGTCCTCTCTCGCCTCGGTGGCCGAGTACACAGGTAACAGCCCCGTTCTCCATGGAGGCCCTGGGTGCACATCACAGCATACAGGGAGGCCCTGCCCGTGGCGTGGGGCAGACAGTTCTTGGCACTCTGACTCCTTCAGCTGCTGGTGATGTACCTCTGTGTCTGTGCAGGCTCGTGGCCAAGTAGTGTGCCCTGGGCACTTTGGAAATGTAGACTTTTAAAAGTTATTCTCTGCTCACTATTTTTTAGGTTTTTTTGTTTTAAAAAAATTAATTAGGGGCTAAATTAGTCTTTTCCTTAGTTAAGTTAAAATTTATAACTCAGAATTCTCTCAGATAGATTTGGAGTGGCTGTTACTTCTCATTTTCAAAAGGATCTGGCTCCCCCGCCCAGCCGGCCCCGGGGCTCGGTTGGAGGAGACGCTGGTGCTGGGCGTGTGCGCGCCTTGAGCACTGATGTCGCGCCTTGGCCTCTCACAGGTCCCAAGCTCTTTAAGGAGCCCAGCAGCAAATCCAACAAGTCCATCATCCACAATGCAATATCCCACTGCTGTCTGGCGGGGAAAGTGAATGAACCCCACAAGAACTCGATATTAGAGGCAAGTATTGATTCTACCACTGAGTTTTTATGTAGAACGAAAGGTGTTTGTAAATGAAGGTTTTTTCCTAAAAGAAAACAATTACTTTAGGTAAGTAAGGCATACACTGTGTGTCAGTTTAAATCACCCTCTTGCTAATAGCCCTGGGTCTTGGTGTCGGTGCCTGAGAGAGAGAGCCGGGTATCGTGTCTGAGTCAGGCCACATGGTGCTCCTGGGGCTCTGGGAGCTGGGTTGTCTTCCAGGGAGGGCCAGGTTCAGACCCATGGAACCAGAGGGGTGTTGTATGTGGGGCAGAGCTGGGAGCCAGGGCTGGGCCCTTTAATGAGAAGCCCTTTTGGTACAGGGCAGGATGACAGGAGGGGACAGAGGCTGAGGGTCAGCAAGGGGTGAGGGGGTAGTGGGAAGTGAGTGACTTTTTTAAAAGAGAAAACTAGTAGACTTAGGGTGGAGCTGAGGGCGGTGTGATTGCAGGTAGAGGACCAGAGCTCCTGTGCCTGTAAGATGCCCAAGGTGGTGTTGGCGGGGGGTGGAGAAGGGACTGACAGGAAGCTTGGGGGCTCATCAGGTGCGATGCAGCTGTGAACCAGGACCACTGGAGAAACAGAAGCCCCAGGAGGGAGTGACCACCCAGCTGCAGGGGCCCCTGGGAGCCTGGGGGCTGCAGCGAGGGCACTGGGGGTGGTCAGGGGCACGGGCTGCTCCTGGGGGGCCTTTGTGGCCAGAGGGACTCCTTGCTTTGCTTTGAATGAACCGGCAGATGCAGCTGTGTGCGCAGGAGGGTCAGTCCCCACCCCACCTTCTGCCCCCAAGAGAGGGTGGAGCGGGGTCTGGGAATGGTCCCTGATGGAGGGGGGACTGGGGCAGGGCTCGGAGGTGCTACTTATTTGCATGTAATGCTCATGTTTAAACCTATTTTTACATAGTTGATGTCAATATCATATATACAGTTTTGGGTTCTGCTTTTTCTGTTTAATCTTTTAAAATATATATTTACTAACTTACTTAAAATAATAACACATGCTGACAAAACAGTATGAAAAATAACTTTCCTGAAGCAAAAATAATGAGAAGAGTGGCATTATTCTTAGGTGTACAAATCCTTGTGGCCCTGCCATTGTGCACCCACTTCTCTGTCCAGTGTGTCACAAGACCACGTCATGTAAGCTCAGGAAAACTCCACCTATGTGGAGCCCTGGGAGGGTTTCTTTCAGGAGGCCCCAGATCACATTTAAGAACTGCTGGGGTAGAAAGTTAGCTTTATGTTCAAGCAGGAGGAGGACCTATTGTAAAAAAAAATTGGCACAAAAATATTTCAAAGTTGAGAAGATGATTTTGTGAGAGTTTTTGAGGTAACATTCCCATACCATAAACCCGTCCTTTCAGAGCACACCACTTGGTGTTCAGTCTATCCCAGACTAGTGCAGCTCCGCCTGCGCTCTGCTTCCAGCACATTTCATCATCCCAGGAAGAAACTGCAGACCTGTTAGCCACTGCCCATGCCACCTCCCCCGTCTGCCCAAGCCTGGCTGCCATCGCTCTGCCGCCTGCCTCTGTGGGTCTGCCTTTCCTGAACATTTCATACAACGGAGTCATGTGCTGTGTGGCCTTTGGGGGCTGGCTCTTCACTCAATACGATGTCTCTGAGGTTCATCCATGCCATAGCCTGTTAGTGCCTCATGCCTTCAGGGGATAAGCAGCGTCCCATCACATGGGTGGACCACGTTCATTTATCCGTTCATCACCGATGGACAGTGGCTTGGGAGTGATGCTGCTGTGAGCGTTCAGCACAGGTTTTTGTGGGGATGCACACTCCAGTTTCTCCTGGGTACACACTGAAGAGAAGACCCACTCAGGCACATGCTAACGCTGTGTTCAACATTTTGAGCAGCTTCCAGCTGATTTCTACAGTGGCTGCACCATCTTTATGTCCGGCAGCAGTGTATGAGGGCTCCAGTTCCTGTACACTTGTTATTGTCTGAGTCCAGCCATCCTAATAGGTATGACATGGGATCTGATTGTGGTTTAGGTTTTTTTCTCTGATGGCCAATGATGTTGAACATCTTTTCGTGTGATTTTGCCCTTAATTTTAAAAGCATGTTTTTTCCTTGCACACTGGACTTAAGTACAATCCCCATGGCATAGATTTCATACTGATAGGGAGCTTGTAATTTCAGGGCAGGAAGCCTGGGTGGTGTAAAGCGAGTTGCCCCAGAGCAGGAGGTTGCCGAGCCGTAGCCTCCTTGGGTGCAGCTGCTCAGGGCTGAGTCTGACCTGTGCAGCCATGTTGAGGTTCTCATTGTCTCTACTGCTTCTGTCCCTCGACATAGGAACTGGAGAAGTGTGATGCCAATCACTACATCATCCTGTTCCGTGATGCGGGCTGCCAGTTCCGGGCGCTTTATTGCTACTATCCTGATACTGAAGACATCAGCAAATTAACTGGCACAGGGCCAAAGAGTGTCACCAAGAAGATGATCGACAGGCTGTATAAATACAGCTCAGACCGGAAACAGTTCAACCTGATCCCAGCCAAAACCATGTCTGTCAGTGTGGACGCCCTCACAATTCATAACCACCTGTGGCAGCCCAGGCGGCCCGCGGTGCCAAAGAAGACCCAGACTCGCAAATGACACTTGTGCTGGTGGGACCTGGAGGGTATGCAGCAGGATTGATATTTATTATTTTCACCCATTTGGGTACGAAGTGTGCAAAACCACAGACATTTTTAAAGAGGCTTCTAGACAACAAAAGGAAATCCTCCCTTGCTCCCGGTACATGCAGGATGCCAGGTGGAGCACAAATGCGGCCATGCTGTGTTCGTGGCTCGTGGCTGCCATGGCCACTGCTGACTGTGGAGCTCCCAGATGCCGGGTGTGTGCACAGAGAGGCCTCTGGGCAGGGGTTCCTTTACTTGAAGTTCTCCGTGAGTGTGAATGAAGAGGGAGTTTGCTTTCTCACCCTAGCCCCACCCCCTTTGCACAGGACCTCACACCCCTCCCGTGGGCCAGCCTGACCCTGAGGGATTAGAGAACTGTGGCTTCACTTGGGTCAGGGTATTTGAATGTCTTTAGGAAAGGAATTTGTATTGGGGAGGTCTTTTTCATTCGAGAAATTGTACGATATTTATTGATCGTGTCTACTGCCAATGTTTGTATCCAGTTCAAAGGTTTCTGAAAAAATTCTTGTTCCTTGCTGCTCAGAAGTTGTTTACTGAAACGACCCGTTGGCTGGAAGCACTGAAATCTGTAGTCTGTCTTGTGCTAAGGCCACGCTTACTGTGCGTGGGGGTGACTGGGGCAGCGGCCCTGAGGGCGGCAACTGGCAGCATGAAGCTGGCACTCGCCTGACTGGAAGTAAGCAAGTGGAGTGGGCGGCAGCCGCCATCAGTAGGTTTTGGATAGTGCTCTCGCGATTTGTTCACTTGAATAAAGACAGATTTTGGTAAAGTGGAGTATTTTCACTCTGAGCATGTTTCTCTTGACAAGGCGGCAACTGAAGCCCGCAGCTCCCAAGTGTCTTTATTGTGCCACGGCGCGTCCTGTCGCGCTTCTGGCTTTGGAAGAGCGGCAGCCCGCGGGGCTGGGCTGTCCTTCAGGTCCACAGCTTTGTCTTGTTGCCTGTTTAAAACAACTCGAGTCGTTGCCTGTGGTGACTTCAGCCCTGAGGGAGTGGAGCACTTCGGGTTCTCTCTGTGGCAGTCCAGACCAGACCCACCTGGGATCAGGCCGGGTGCCTGCCGCTTGCCCTCACGACTGGCTCCTGTGTGACATGAACCAAATGCCAGAAGATTCCAGAACCACTTGTTAGTTTTGCACATATTTTCTTTGGAGTGTTACTTGACTCTATTTTGAACTACTGAAGAAACTAACGGTCAGGAGGCATAGTTCGGTGTAGCTGCACTGCAACTTTAAATGAAAAGGGGCTTGCATGATGTGCCTGGGGAGGGCGGCCGCGTGGCGGGAGTGCTGACAGGACCGGTAGGCTCTGTTCCACGGGGGGGTTCTGTGTCTGGCGGTGGAAGCGGCTCTGCCCTGTGCACGCATGCCACCAGCTGCTGACCCTGGAGGTGCCAAGGTCGTCCCAGTCACCATGCTTTTCACACGTGCGTTTGCCTGTCCCAGTGTGTTTGATGTTCTGTTTTCAGAGGCACTAAAATAATTACCTAACTTGCTTTTTCTCAGTCACACATGTGTCATGGCTCATTTTGTTGGTCAGTGTCGCAGTTCCTTGCTTTAGAGGAGTCCACATGGGTTTTAGTTAACTAGAAGGTTCAATCATTCTGTTCTATGAAGAGGTGAGGTTTCTAACCTTTGTGAAATCAAAATGTGTAACAGCTTCTTGTTTTATGACACAGTTCTGTTGAAGTAAGTGGAATTGGGTTGTTTTGAATGAAGATTTAGAGGTACTTCTGAAACATTGCTGGAAAATTACCTTCTTGCCAAACTTGTGGGTAAATTCTGGATTTTCTTGATGTGATGGGTCAGCCCAGGCTGGAAATGGTCGTCAGCAGGCCATGTTTTCCCATACCTGTTCTGTCAGACCCGGCATGCCTGGTGGGTGGCCTCCTGGCCAGGGCCTGCTCATGCGGCCGATGGAGGCATTCCTCGGGTTCCTTGCACGTGGTTGGCACAGCGACCTGTGTGTCTATGCTGAAAAGTTGCAGACACACAGGATACATGTCTGTGGTGGTGGGGGATGGTCCCGTCTGGCGTGGTGGGCTTAACAGTTCTCATTTCCTAGCTTCCAAGCACCTGTGAGGTCTGTGTTGCAGAGTTCTTATCATGGAAAGCCCGCACATCGTACGTTTCCTCTCAATTCTGGCTTATTATTTAAACTGCTCTTGTCTGCCCACATAGAACTGAACTTTGTAAAGAAAGTGTCACCAAGTGATTGTATGATGAGGCTTGTGCGTAGATCTGTGATGACAGTTCTGGGGGCCAGAGAGGGCTGGTGTCTAAATAAAGTAAACCTGAGTGTGTCCGTTATTTTAGAAATACACGTGCAGACGTGTCTTCTGCCCATGCGTGTGAGTGTGTGTGTAGATGACGGTGTGCACACATGCAGCAGGCGAGCTGTCCTCACTCACAGCCTTCGACCTGACTTCCTCAGTGCGTTCCTGGCAGAGCAGTCTCCATCAGATCTTTTAGGCCTGAACTATGCTCTTTAATCAGGCAAAATTGGAAAGTAGAATAATTTGAAAGTTACTCCTTATTTATACTTTCATTCTTTGAAACTGTAGTCAGTGTTTGGGGGGAAGGTATTTACCTGAAATAAAAGCTTTTGTTAAAATTCATCAGATGGCCTTTTACAGTGGGCGCGGATTTGTTTTGTGGCATGGCATGGGGTCTGGCCTGGAGAATGGGAATGAGCCCCTTTAGGGAGACCGCTGGTGGCTCACTGCACAGCCTCTCCATCTGGGGGCTCTGGGTGTGGGAGGGACCGGCCGCATTGTCAGCAGAGCCGGGGAGCAGCCCACGCAGGACTGCGTCAGGCAAGTATTTCAGCAAAGCCACCTACAATGGGAGTGGAAAATAGAGCAAAGAAATGTAGTAAGCACTGCAGTCTGAACTCCGCGAAGTCAAGTCCAGGCATGTAATCTGCGAACAGGGAAAATCGTTCTTGGCAATGAAAAGTTTGGTTGTTTCTGGTGCAGAGAAATTGCAGCAGCATTAACACCATCTTTCCTGGGAAAACGAAGTCGAGGCCCACATTGCTGGGCAGGTTGGGCCCCAGCAGGCGGTGGCTTGTCTGCTGGTGGTGCCTTCGCTCTGGACCCTGACAGCCTTGCAGACGCTCCTTGCACGTCGGCCCTGGCCTGTGCATGCAGCTGGCCTCCAGGGTGCGGAGGCCTTACCTGAGCACGCCGTCAGTTTTGGGGTGGTGGACACACGCTCTTGGGGTGCTGCACATACGTGTCCCACACTGATGGCACTGGTGGTGCTCTCAGGAGGCGACACAGGTGGAGAGAAGTCCACGCAACACCAGGCTGACTTGCTCTGCAGCGGGACATGACCCCACCATGTCTCCCTTGGAGAGAGAGCGCAGCTCCCTTCTTGCTTCACATCATGAAGAGTGAGGTCCATTTATCTTTTGGAATGCCACTTAATGTAATTGGCTCAGTCGATGAGGAGAGTCCTGTGTGGTTGTCGCACTGCGTGAAGCACAGGCACTGAGATTGGCCTCTGGTGACCCTGGGTGGTGCGTGATCTTCGTTTCCATGGCCGACGTGTGTGAGTGTTCAGGATGAATCTCCAGCGTGTCAGGGCCTGAGCAAGCCCCAGGCTTGGATGGAAGGGTTTGTGTTAAGCAATTATCTTCAGGTGAACTGGTAAAGCTTTCAACTCTCTGTCTTTAGAAACTGTTTCTGTATTTGTTGCTTCCATTCTGATAGTCCTGTTCTTTAAATCGAAGCAGAACATACATCCTGGAAAATGAGAGTCCCAGGTGCAGCTCCATGCGTTTTCCCGGAGTGCTTGTTCTGAGTCTGAAGTGAGTGGTTCCTGATGTTTGTCCCCCGGGTCCTTGCTGGTGGTTCTGCCCGAGTCACACTAGGCGTTACATTGCCCGCCTGGTGGGCGCATCGGCGGCTGAAGAGCCATCTTTGTCACATGGAGCGATGGCATGGCAAAGCAGGCTAGACTGTGCGGCTCGGGCGCTGTCGCCTCATGAGTACATTAGAGTGCATTGAGGGGCAGTCCTTTGGCACTGAACACTCCTGATCAGCTCACACTGGCCTCTGTGCCCAGTGGGCAGTAGGCTTCCTCACTCAGAAGAATGTGTTGCAGGGCAGACCGACAGGGCGGTGCCGACCAGTGCTGGCGGGCCGTGGGTTCCTTCTACCCTGGGCAGGTTGGCGTGGGGTTCAGGCTCGAGGGGTGGCTTCCTAAGGAGGGTTTTGGGTGTTGTCCTTAGGGTGTGTGTGGAGTGTAGAGGAGTCTGGCGAGGGCAGGGTGAGGAATGTGGGGGCAGACGTGGGGTCTTCTCTGGGGCTCAGTGGGGGGACGTCCTCCTTTGTTGTTGGCCCTCCCACTGTGTTGCTGGCAGCAGGGGGGGATTCGCTGAATGTTGGTTAGCCTTCCTGCTGGGTTGAGGTCAGGGGAACCTCAGCCTGGTCCCTCCTCCTGCATGCGATTTTATAATGGGAGGGAAGTTACGCCAAGAAGCCCCTCTGACCTGGTGTGTTACGCCAAGAAGCCCCTCTGACCTAGTGAGTGTCCGTGGTGGTGGGGCGCAGGCTCGGGGCCACGCTGAGCTCTGCAGACCAGAGGGCGGTGACGTGGGGCTGGCACAGCCTCCACCCTGGTCAGTGTGGGGGTGGATGGCAGGCGTGGACTGGGTCCCTTGAGAGAGAAGGGGGGCTGATGCTGGTGGGGTGGCCTCAGGGTTCCTCGTGGCCTTGGCGGAGGCCCTGCTTTCCTGGAGTCCTGTCTGCCGTGAAGTGGTGGGGTGGTCCCCCGGGAAGGTGGCAAGCAATCCTCAGGGTTGCGTAGACTGCCATAGAGCCACCAGACAGGTCTGTCTGTGAGAGACCCAAGAGTGATTGGGGTGTAATTTGGGTGGCGTTTTGGCTTCCTGAGCACCCAGGCCATCTGGGACTGTATGCCAGGCAAACAGGCCCCAGGCCAGGCAGCTGTGGGGTCTGAGCTCAGGAGAAGCGTCTGGGCTCTGTGGAGGCCTTACATGGTGATGAGGTGGCCGCACTCAGCATGTCTAGGCCTGCTGTGTGCGGTCTCCTGCCCGCTGACTCCTGCCCTTGGAGGTCTGGGCACTACGCCTGGCACACGTGCACTCAGCACGTGGTAGGGGTCAGTTCCCTTGGTAGCCAACCCTGGTGCAGTTAAGTGTAAACAGCCAGTCCTCAAAGGGCGTGGGTCAGTGTCCTGGGGGTGGCGTTTTGGATAGGAAACCGCAGTATGGCCGGTACTTGCTGTAATGTCTCCTGACAGACACCCGGCCTCTGCAGCGTTGCCTTGGCACATGTTGCTCGTGCACTGGCACTGTGGGCGGGGTGGTGGCAGATGGCCGTTGTGGGGTTGACAGTCACTACCCCCACTTCCTGTCTGTTCTGCAGCCCCATCCCTGAGAAGACCCGCTGCCTGCCCAGCACTTCAGTTGATACCCCACAGACCAGGGAGGTGGGTCTGGATGCTGCCGTATGTCGGAACTGGGCTCTGGAGGCCTCACTGTTTTAAGATAAATCTTCTCCTGAGTCTGTGAGTCTGCAAGCTGTTGTTGATTAGGTGTCGCGATCCTGACTTGATTTGAAGTAAAAACTGGTAAGCAGACCATGTTTAGGTTTTGTTCAGCCACAAAGAGTTAGGATGCAAACCAGGCCTCACCCCAAAAGCCAAGGTGGGATGGGTGGGCTGCGCTCCGCGGTGGGGACAGGTTGGGGCTCCCTGCTGCCACCAGAGCCTGTGCAGCGGGACGCGCTGCCCTTCAGGGGACCCTGGGCCATGTTGCCTCCTGGAGGTGGTGTCCTTGCCCTGCACCAGAAGTGGGCCGATTGAACAAAACAATCCCTGCTTTCCAGACAATTAAATACTCATTTTTATTTAAAGAAATAGAATGTTCATTGAAAGCATCAAATGTATGAGCAGTTGGTGAGAGCCAAGAGCTGCCTTACCCCCAGGACCCTGCGCAGAGGGGCTGCTGCTCACGCTTCCAGGCCCTCCTAGGCAGCTGCAGATGTGGGTGTCGCACATGTGGGATGCAGTGTGAGCAAGCGTCCCACTGGGCCCCGGGCCAGCAGTCACACGCCACGCCCTGCCCTTGGGCCTGCAGAGGCGGTGAGTGGAAGGACCCTGTCACCGGTTCGAGGCATCTGGGTGAAGATG
The DNA here is from genome assembly GCF_030020395.1 of Manis pentadactyla. Classification (NCBI taxonomy): domain Eukaryota; kingdom Metazoa; phylum Chordata; class Mammalia; order Pholidota; family Manidae; genus Manis; species Manis pentadactyla. Next base: position 220,647,343 of record NC_080021.1, read on the forward strand.
CACCGTGACTCTGCCAGCCAGAGAGGAGATGCGGCCATTGGACATGCCCTGCTTCTGGTCTCAGACACTCCCACTTCAGCGGTGTGCATATATCTGGGGAGGGGAGGAGTGGAGAGTCGAGTGTCAGGCTGGGGCTGTGTGCCGAGGATGGGACCACTGGCTGCTGGGTGCAGGCCTGGCTGGGATGGCTAGGCACTCCCCCAGGGATGGAGGACACCAGCCCCAAGCCCTGGGATCTCAGAGCAGGTGGACGATGGTATCTGGGCACTCTGATTGGTGGGAGAGGCACGGGCTGCGCTGGTGGTTTCACTGCACCCGCTGAACCTGTGGGGAGGCGCCGTCTTCTCAGATGTCTGTGGGCCAAACACCAGCCCCCCCGGAGCCCCTGGGTCACTGCCCTTGCCCGTTTATTGCTGAGTGGCTTTAATCGGGTGGTGGTTTTCCTAACTGACCCATGGGCTTGCTTGTCCAGTCCAGATGGGGCTCATGTGCTCTGTGAGCAGCATGTGTGCCCGGGTGTGGCTTGACCCCAGCACTGTGTGTGGAGCGAGGCCGCCTCCCTCTGTGCTTTTAGTTGGCATCTCCCTGCCCGGATGGAGGTGAGCACATTCCGTCTCCTGGATTTTCTCCTTTTGTATAAACGTCTGTTCAAGTGTTCTGGCTGTTTTTCTGCTGGGTTGTCTGTTTCTAATTAATTTATAAAAGATAAATTTTTGAAAAATAACAGAAGATAATATAAATATCCCATTCTGTGGCTTTTCACTGTCTTGGTGTTGTGATTCAAGTAGAAGTTACTAAGATTTATTTGACCCAGTTACCATAGGTAGTCCTGAAGTAAACCTCTAAAGCTTTTTATTTGGGGCTTTTGCATTTAGTGCACCCAGTGCTGACTTCTGTGGGTTGTGTGTGAGGCAGAAGTCCCATGTCACGTTCTACTTGGGATGCCCAGTGGCCCCAGGGCTGTTGTGGAGTATGCCTCCCTCCCCCCAATTGTTCCACCTCTGCTGTGACTTTCTCTCCTCTGGCCTGATGGCCCACATGGGAGACCAGGGACCCCCAGAGCGTGTCCACATCCCCGTTAGCTTGACTGGTTGGCTGGTGGCAGAGGGGACTGAGGTCACAGATGACATTAAGCTCGCTCGTCAGCTGATGTGCAGTAGGAGGTGGTCCCAGGTTATAGGTGAGCCCAGGGTAATCACGAGGGCCCCTGAAGTGTAAGAGAGGCAGCGGGAAGGCACAGAGGTGCCATGTTGCTGGCTCTGAAGATGGAGGAAGGGGCCCTGAGGCAAGGAGTGCGGGCACCTCCAGACCGGGAGTGAGTCTCCCTGGAGCTTTGGGCGTGAACCCTGCTGACACGTGGTCCTCAGGGAGATCTGTGCTGGCTTCCAGCCTGCGGAACTGTTAAGGTTGTAAATTTGTGGTGTTGGAAGCTTCTAAGCTTGCAGCTGTGGCAGCCCCTGGAAGCACATGCTGTCTGCTTGTGTCTCTGCGGCTCCTCAGCACCATCACACTCCTGTAGCCTGGCCATAAGTCTTGACATTTAGGAGACCAGCTGCTTCTGTCGAGAGTGGCTTGAATATTTTTGTGTGTTATCGTCCACACCATGCTCCCAGATTGTCCTCAGAAATTTGCAGTCTTAAATGTATTTGTTAAAAATGAAGAAAGATTAAAAAAAAAAACTTTCATCCAAGGAGGCTAAAATAATAAAAATGAAGTAGAAGGAAGAAATTCAAAAGAGTAAAGGTAACATTTATGAAAGAGAACAAAATGCAGTGGAGCTGAGGAGCAGGACGGCAGTGTTGCTCTGCTCCAGGTCCGACCACCCAGCACGGACAGGGAAGCGGGTCCAGGTCTCACTGTGAGCACCCAGACAGAAGGTGGGGTGCGACACTGAACATACAACCCCAGCATTGTGCATGATGGCGTCAAACCAGGAGTAAGAGAAGACACAGTGGTGTGACTGACCCGAACGTCATGAGAGAGAAACCATGTGTAGAAAAGTAGCATTCAACGTGTTTTCAAGATGGATTTGCAGTCAGAACAGCTGTCCTTCGGCAACAGCTCTAGCAAAGCCCACGAGCAGCAAGCACCCCAGTGAGGTCAGGACAGGGTGGCGGCTGGCCCAGCCTGCTGGGCTCTGAGCCGTTGCAATAAGACAAGGAAAAATAGGTACACTGTGGAAATAGAGGAAACCTCCTTACACATGGAATTGGGGAGCCCTGCAGGGGAGTACTCACACGCTGCCCCCTGCCGTAACGGCGCACTTCGAATTCCCACAGGAAGACGCCTGCTTCGCCACCAGCAGGAGGAAAGCTTGCCCCTGGCCTCTGGTCTGCAGGTTGTTTGTGGTTCGCCCAGATTGCAGCTCTCGGCTGTTCCCGAATAAACTCATTTTGCTGGTAAAATAACTGGCTCTTTTGCTTTTTTTAAAGTCAGCAGAAGGAAGAGAAAAGCCCAAGTGGTCCTTACTTGCAGAAATGCAAAGGCCCTCCTAGAAAAACCGGAAGGAGCAGGTGACGGGGTTAGAGGCAGGTGGCTGGTGACAGTCCCACGTGCAAACAGAAGCATGTCGAGACCCTATGCAAGTGCAGCAGACATCATGGGGCGGGAAGAAAACCAAGGTCCTTCAAGCCAGACCAGCAAGGAAGCAGCAGGACGCTGAAGCTGTGGGGAAGCGGAAGGCTCCAGGATCACGAAGACTCCTCCAAGATGGGCCTGTAGGTGGAATGCAGACCCAAGCAGAACCCCCAGATGCACTTTGACCAGCTGACTGGGTTTGGATTCGGGGACCAAGGACAAGCTGGCCCTGAATCTGGTGCCTGCTGGTGCTCCATCCTCCAGGCTTGGAAAGGGGCCTCAAGGCCCTGGGAATAAGCAGGGGTCATGTGCCTCAGTGCAGGCTGTGACTCCTTCGGCCACTTGAGCCCCTCCTGCTGGGGACCCAGGCTCAGCATTACCTCTCAGGGAAGGGACTCGGGGAAGGGGGCTCCCCTTGGAGATTCTGAGCCTGTGTATATAGCAGGACAGCTGGGCACCAACCACTGGAGCCACCTCAGCCTCCAGGGTGACCTGGCCAGAGCCCCAGGCTGGGGCAGAAGAGCAGGCTTGGCGGATGCCCAGAGCAATTCTGGGGCCCTGACATCTTAGGGCGCTGTAGCCTTGGTCCCTGGGTTGGGGATGGGGCAGCAGGAAGGTGGCATGGGTGAGCTATCCTCCCTGGCACAACCCCAGAGAGACCCTGGAGGCATGGTGCTGGCAGCTGCAAGGACATGTCTGGGACCAGGTGTGCTGAAGACCTCCCAGGACCTCCCCTTGCCCACAAGGAGTTCCTCTGAGGTACAGGAGGTCCCCACCGGAGAAGGGATTTGCTTCAAGTCCAGGAGACACCAGGTGCCCGCTTATATGGGGCTGGAGGCTAATGCAAGTGCCCCCTCTAGGGAGGCGTCTCCACAGGGTAACAAGGACATGGATGGCCACTCTCCCAGGACCCCCAGGCCTGATGGTGTCATTCCTGCTCAGCCCCAGAGACGTGCTGCAGGCCCGGCCTCGTTAGGCCTGAGGCTTTGTTCTGGGGTGTCCTCAAGTTCCCCAAGACCACTGTACTTGTCCCTTAAGCTCCTGCTGATCCCACTGGGGACAGAGGTGGCCTGGCTGCCCCTGGGGTCCTGGAATGCCAGGAGATGCTCCCATCCAAGCCATGCTGGCAGGCCGAGGTCCTAGACATGGAACGGCTCTCACACCTGCTGCCCTGGACCAGCCTGTGTTACTGCCTCACCCTCCTTTCCCCAGGACACAGCCCTGCCCAGCCCAATTTCAAAGAAAATGGTAGACTCTTCTCACACACATCCACCCATCACGTGCAGCTTGAGAATCCTGACTGAACCCCCAAAAGCAAAGGGCACCTTTGAAGCCATCAGGTGTGAACCAGGGTGCAGGTGGGGCCCAAGAACGTGAGGGTTCTATGAAGGCTACACAAGGCCTGGCTGTGGGGCCGCTCCGGCTGGGCTTGGACACAGCCCGGACACGCATCCATACGTGTTCTCGTGCCAAGGCTGCAGCCATGCAAGTCTCAGGGCCGCTCAGAGCTAGCTTCCCACTTGCTTTGTGAGGCTGCATTTTGACAGCATGAGCGCCTGTCTTCCTGTTTCCGCTTTCTCTGGGCTTAACACTCGTTTTATGTGAGGGGACGTCCTTTTCCCTCCCTGCGTAGCAGGTGTTCTTTTTGAGGTCTTCAGGGGCTGCCCTGGAGTGTGGGTGCATGCTCACAGCCCGTCCGCACACCACCCCCCACAGGGGTGCAGGTGCCCGGGGCCTGCACTCAGACCATGGTCGTCTGTTCCGCTGTGCGTGAGCTGACGTTGCCCGGTGTGCCACGGGTGTTGGTATCTGAGCAGTTTTAGATTAGGAATGAAGAAAGTAAAAGGTTTCTAATCTTGTGCACCTAGAAGCTGCCCAGCAAGGCAGTGGTCCTCCTGGGGCTGCCTTCGCCTGGCAGCTGGCGAGTGCACTGTCCCCGTCTGGGCGGCCCTGCTCGCGCCACCGCCCTGTCCTGTCATGCCGTCTTTCCACCTGGATAGAGCCGCCAGCCCCAACCTTCAGGCAGGTCTCCCCATCCACTGCTTCCCTCAGGGAGCTGTGGCGCGGGCACCCTGTCACAGGGCGGCGGCGTGGGAGGGGACGCTGGCTGGTGGGACCCTGGAAGCCACTGACAACAAAGGCCAGAGGCCACCCTAGCCCCCACGTCAACGGCCCATCACTGTTACAGGCCCCTGGGTTTCCTTACCATCTGCAGCTCCCTCCTACTGCCCCTTCCCCAGCAATGCCACACCAAGGGTTTGCTGACACACTGTCTGGGTGGGAGGGTCCTAGGCGTCCAGGTGTCGGGGGACAAGCTGGAAGAGTGACCAGGGCACCGGAAGGAAAGGTGGGCTCCTGGGTCGTACCCCTTCCTCATGGCAGGCTCTTCAACCAGCTGTGTCCTAAGCCACCCCCACCCTGTGGCTGCATGGGGCCCTCCCTTCACCCAGCTTCCTGGGGCCTTCTGTGAGCAAGAGCCCCCACCTTGGACATGGGCTTTGAGGTGGTGAGGAACACACATTCCCTGCGGGCAGTCCTGCCCCGACATAGGCCCCCCAGCTGCTGGTCTCAGGAGCCGTGCGCAGCTGTGGGCAGAGTGTGGGTTTCTGTGCCCACCCAGGGGCACGCCCAGGCTCCAGGACTTTCCCCACTACCAGCCACACTTCCTGGCTGCCTGGATGCGGACACTGAAGGCCGTGCGGGACTTGCTCTGTGTTTTGGAAGGGCTGTGCCAGCCAGGCAGACCCAGCAGACCCAGGCCAGCGGCATTTCCTGGGGGTCCAGGCTTCCCTGTGGGGAAGGGGAACCACAGGTGTTTCTAACCCTTGAAAACGGGTGTCTGGGAGGGGCAGGCCCGGGCCTGGAGCATGAAGCCATGGAGGGAATGCCTTGTAAGGGATCCTTGTGTTTTCAGAATGCATCCATTTAATAGAAGTTCCAGCCATGACTGTAAAACCTGCCACAAAGGAGCCCCAGCGGCAGCAGCCAGCTGCCCAGAGTCCCTCCCTGGCTAAGGAGAAAATCTCTCCATTCCAGACATGGGCCACCAGCCAGCCCATTGGCCAAATTGTGCTTTGGTTCAGGTGTTAAAAGGGTACCAAAGGGGCCCCAGAATGCAGCATCCCTCGCCTGACTCCCACAAATGCTGCAGCTGCAGAAGTTCACGCAAAACAGGACCAGGACGTATGCTTGTTCTTCTCCAGAAGCCACAGCTGTGGGAACCCCGGCGTGTCACCAGGGCCCTTGGGGGTCTCGCAGCAGCCCCCTCCCTCCTCACACACCCAGACTGTGCACCCTGCCCCCGTCTCTGCAAGGGGATCCTGGCCCAGATGGAAGACCCTCTTCGCATTTCCTTCTGGGACGGGCACCCCTCACTTGCTGGCCGCACTGTGCTGCAGCAGCACCCACCAGCAGCGGAGCCCCTTGTGGCCCAGCTCTGGGCCAGACCCTCCCCAAGGCCAGGTGGGACCCCCAGAGCCGTGGGCAAGCCCTGTGAACAGGAGGGGAATGTGCCGTGAGCATGCCGGCCCCCGTGTGAGCTCTGCGTGTCTGCACACAAGCGTGAAGCCCAGCCTCTCCTCTGGCCTGCGCCCTCTGGGACCCAGGGCAGTGTCCAGGGTCAGGCTCCCCTCCCCATGCAGCCTCCGTCCTCCTCAGCCAGACCCCTCACGAGTTGCGGTACATTTGAGTAGAGACATGGATGGTATCGATCTGTAAAAATAGGTTAAAAAGGCTCTCCCGCCACCTTCCCTCGGTGCCCCGGGCAGTCCTGCCCCTCACGCCTGGGGAGGCTCCTCTCCGAGGCCAGGCCAGTGTAGGCCAGCGTTGTGGGGCAGGGCATGAGGCTGGCTCCGTGCAGGGCTGGCTCCGTGCAGGACAGGCTCAGAGCTGCGTCTCGTCGCGCGTCTCAGGGCTGCTGGAGGCCAGCTTGTTACTGCAGCTGCTCTCCCGGCTCTGGGAGCTGCTGGCTACGTGGGCCAGGGGGTCAGAGCGGATGAGATACCTGTGGGCAGGTGCGAGGACCCTGGGTGCCACCCTCTGCGCAGGGAGGCCAGCGAGCCAGGGTGGCTAGGGCAGACACCCAGTGGAGGGCACAGCGGCCTTACCCAGAGAGTGGAAACGAGCAGGCATCTGCGGTACTTACACGATGTCGTTGGGTTCCAGTCTTGTGTCGGGCGGGGGGTTGATGAGGACATAGGAGAGGGTGTTCTGATGGTCGTTCATCTCGTCTGCAAGGGAGACAGGGCCCCAGGGGGTGGTCACCACTCAGCTCCTGCCCACCTATGCTCTGCCAGGCCTGGAGGAGCCAGGGGTGCCCGTCCATCTGTGAATCTAACCAGCCTTTGTGGCCATTCTGCCTGAGCACCTTGTCCTCGAGAACCCGGCCGGAGCTGGTCCCCCATGACAGACACCTGCCCCCAGCCCCTGCCCTGCACGGACGGGCCACCCACCAAGGGGCTTGTTCGGCCCCAGCAGTCGGCGTCTCAGGATGTGGCAGCCCTGAGCAGAGTCACCGAGCACGCCTGTGCACACCTGCCTCCTCAGAGACCTGTGCCCCACGTGTGCCTGCGCACTGGAACGCCCCCAACCCAGTCCCCAGCCGGGCCCTGTGTCCTTGTGCTGGGCAGGCCACGCGCTGCTTCATCTGCTCACCCCTCTGCTTTGGGTTCATGCCCTCAGTTTCCCAAAACCTCTAGAAGCGTCAGCACAGAGGGCCGCCTAGCTCACCCTCCCAGAGGAGGGGCCCAGTTGGCACACGCAGGGAGGGCCCGGGCTGCTCATGCGGCAGCCTGGCATCCGGCTCCTAGGGTGGCCATGGGGCTGCTACTGCAGGGGCTGGAACGTGTCCTGGAGAAACACCCATCATCCCAGAGGCCTCCTGGCCAATACAGGATGGGGTGTGGGACCTGCTGTGGACCCGAGTTCACTGGCAGGGAAACAAATCCCCCATCCCTCTGTTTCCCCATCTGGTGATGTCTAGAGGCAGCTTCTGACCCAGGAGTGGCCTCAAGAGGGCAGCCCTCTGGAGTGGGTCCAGCCCTGGGTGGCCTCTGCTCCCAGCTCCTCCCATTTCATTTTTCTGTACTGTCCTCTCCCACCAGGAGAATACCAGTTGGGCCACTAAGAAATGGACAGAATTCTCAGCACAGCTGGGGAAGCTGCCAGTTGGAGAGGCACGCTGGGTGGGGGCTGCACCCCGTTTCTCTGAACTGGTGAGTTCAGAGCCCAGTCAGATCCCCACGGCAGCAGGTCAGCAAGCATGCTTCCTGGGAGGCAGGGGGCACAGGCTGGGCTCGGGGTGACAGACATGCGTGGACTCGGGCAGTCACCTGGTGCCAGTCTCCACGTCCATTTCTGGGAACGGGATGGCCTGACCGCCCTGCCTCTCCCACGGCAGCAGGGTGGGTTGCTCGGCCTGATGGGCATGCGCTCTTTGCTCTTTTCCCAAAGCCTGCAGCCACCAAGCGGGTGGCCCATGCCAGAGGTGTATAGAGATGTGCCTCCCAGCCCTGTGCTGGGCATTCACTTCCAGGGTGGGCACGTGGAGCATGCACCCGCAGATGATAGGTGTGGGGGGCCAGTTCTGGAAGACCCTGCACCCCTACCGTGGCCATCAGCAGGGCCGGGAGCCCATCTTCCCTCATTCACGCCTGCCTCACTGGGCCCTCCCCACCTGGCCTGGGCCCCACTTCTCCTCAGGGTGGGCAGACCACTGGTGCTCCTGAAACTAAGTGTGGGGCTCAGGCCTGGCTGTGTGCTTCTGGGGGTGCTGGGCTGAGAGTGGGGGGGTGGTTGGTCATAAGGCACTGACCCCAGTTTCCTCAGGACGCTGAGCTGTGACCACTGTGCTCTGGTGGGTGCCTGGGGTGCTGGCAGAGCTGGCACTGGCCCTCCTGGCAAACGACCAAGGGCAGTGCCCCCCACATCCCCACCTAGCGTCCCGCCTAACCCTGCAGACCAGGTGACCCCACTTCCCCGGAGTCTTGTGCTGGGCCTGTGGCTGGGGTGCCACATCCTCCACTATTTCTTCCTCTTGGAGTCAAGGTGGACATGCATCTCCCTTGGGATCAGGGAAGGGTGTGCACTCTTGTGCTCTTGATAGGTCGTGTCTGCGTGTTGGGGCCTGGGGGCCACCCTGCCACCCTGCCGATAGGGTCCTCTTCCCCCCCAACAGCCTCTCCTCTGGTTTTGGTCCAGGCACTCGTAGATATCCACACACAAGGGGCCCTCAGTAGGCACCACCCAGTGAGTCTTGGTGACCTGCCCGGGAGTCGGTGGGAAACAGGTGCAGCTGGGTGCAGGTGGGGAGGGGCCATCTGGTCCTGGGAGCCCCATGCTGGCTCACATGCTGGCTCGGGGGTCTTCCAGGAGTGCAGGCTTGGGTTGTGGGCAAGGAGAAGCACACAGGATTGAGTGCGTGGCCTGCGTGAGCCCTGCTGGGTCGCTCCCAATAGCCCTGGCTGTGAGCCATGGGGGTGTCCGTTCCAGGGCCTGGGTCTGCCCCAGACACTCCGGGCCATCCTCAGAAGCAGACTTACCTGAGCTAATGCCCACCTGGGCACAGGAGAACCTGTCATCTCTGGGGCTGCCCTCAGGCCTGGGCATTCAGGGAACATGGAACCCCCCAGGGAACAAAGAGATCCCGTGGCCTGGGCTCTGCTCTGACCTCTGCCAGGGCTTCTGGCAGGTCTGGGGCTGTGGGGCATGTTCTTGGAAGGAGCAGGGCGCCCAGGCAGTGCCCGAGCCCCAGGATGAGAAGTGAGGTGCAGGCGAGCTCTGTCCCCACCGGCAGCAGGGTCCCCGTCCTGCAGCCCAGCTGGACGGGGACATCACCCATCCTGGCTGAGGGGGCCCACAGCGAGCACCCCGCTGTGTGGGCTGCAGGGCCCTGGCTTGGCATTAGTCTGAGTGCTTTCTGAAAGTGGGCTGGGCCCAGGGTCCTTGGGCACCTCTTGCCAGCTGCAGGCTGGGGTGGGTGTGGAGGCCCACGTGTGTGGCCAAGGCGGGCATGGATGGCTTGTCTTAAGTGTCGAGCGGGGTAAAAAGTCCTGAGAGCTGAGCAGGAACGGTCCGGGATCCAGTGCTCAGCAGGCCTTTTTGGGGTCAGTCTCGCCGTGAGCAGACATTGAGGAGGGCATCCAGGTCCCTGCAGGGGGCAGCCTGGGAGCACAAGAGTCCCTGCCTGCGGGGACCTTTTCCCATCCTCCTGTCTGCCTGCCTGGCCGGGTGGGTGGGCACCTGGCTGCCCACTGGTGAAGGGTTGCCATGCCCTCTTCTGCGGCAGCCGGAGTTCACCGGAGCACAATTACCTTGCAAATATCCCAGGTTTACCCGATTCATGACATCACTGGCTGTTAAATTTGCTACATCCTCTACGGAACACACAGGAAGAGGGACAGACAGAAACAGAGAGAGAGAGGGGTCAGCAAGCAGCCTGCAGTGGGGGCGGCCAGCAGCACACGGGAGGCCATCCACAACGGGGCCGCCTGGGAGGCCGGTCTATCACTGATGGCTCGTCAGCCACACTCAGGCTGGAGCCGAGGCCGAGGTTAATGCAGGGCAGATGACAGCTCTGGGGTCTGGGGGTTGGTAATCTCCCTCTGCTAATGCTGTGGGGCCGCGAGCACTGGACGACCCCGGGTGCCCTGCTTGGAGCCGTGACATCAGTGCACCCTGGGAAGGGACACCTGGGTAGGGACTCCAAGAGGGGACAGAGGTACATCTTGCAGTGTCAGCATGGCAGAGATGGGACTGGGATGGCTGTGTGGGTCCCTGTTCCCCAAACCCTGGCCTCTGAGACTCCTCTGGAACCAGGGTGCACAGCCAGTGGATGGCCCAGCCTGAATGAACCCTGGGCAGCTCCTGGGACAACCCTGGGCTGCCTGATCCCACTTGGAATGGAGCTCAACAGCTCTTGACCCAGAAGACAAATGACAGATGACAGGAAACAAGGCGGGGAGAGCAGGCACCAGCTGCAGGGCAGAGCCTCGCCCCAGCCCCGGGGGGGACTCGGCAGGGCAGTGGCGGGAGCTTGGGCCCCCTTTAGCCCCAACAGAGGCAGCGTCTTGCAAGTCCAGGAGGGGCCAAGCTTCTCTCTGGGCCAGCCAGGGCACTCCAGGCCAGCTGTTGGTCAAGGCCACAAATGTGTCCCCAAAACAGGCTACAGAGAAAAGGGGCTGCCTAAATGGGCTGTGGAGCACATGCATCTGGGGGTGTCACTGTGAAGCAGCACAAATGGGTCACTGCCCCTATGCTCTGGCTGCTGAGAGGGCCAGAGGATAGTGGCCCGAGGGCTCTGGGGTCTGCCTGCCACAGTCCTGTTCCCTAGGACAGCACAGCAGGCTCCTGAGCCCTCGATTCCAGCAGGACTGGCTGGAGGCGGCCAGTCTGTCCCCAGCCAAGGCCTGGCCCTCCCCACCCCACAGCCTGATTCTCCAAGAGCCTTGCACACGGAGCTCGGCCCACACCAGTCCCTTATTTTACACATGGGAGCCTGAGGTCCCAAGCACGGGGGCAAGCACCCTGCAAAGGGGCCCAGGCCAGTTTTGGGGGGTCCCACATCTTCCCCCCAGCAGATGGGCTGTGACGTCTGCGCGGAGTGCCTGGAGCTGGGCCTGGCAGCAAGGTGGGCAGAGGAGCCGGCGGGCAGGAGGAGGCCCTGCAGCGTCCCGCCTGCGTGTGTGCCCGGGCCCTTACCGTAGCCGGTGGTGGGCAGCCCCAGGTGCTTCATGCGGTTCCGGACCAGCTCCGAGAGCTCCTGCCGCTCCGAGCGCTGGTGCAGGCTGGGCCGCCTCTGGCCGCTGCATTCGGCGGCCGCCGCCTTCCCCGCGTCTGTGGGGCTCCCGCGGCTCCGCCTCCGGGCCCACTGCAGGCTCTTCCGCCGCGGTGGCAGGTGGTCGGCTGGCTCGCCACCAGCCACGCCCGGGCCGTGGGCGCTGCCTCCGCGGGTTCCGGCCCGTGCGCCCCAGGGCCCCCTCACCTCCCGCGTGCCCTCGAAGTCCTCCATGCTCACTGCGGTCTGGGATGGCCGGGGGCAGAGGGGTGAGGGATGGCAGGGCAATGCTGATGGGGGCCCCACACTGCCCTGCCCCAGCCCTGCTGCAGGTCCGCCGTGATTTGCTGGGTGGGTGAAGGCAGCCCATTGAGCCTCTCTGGGCCCTCATTTCCCGGGTCGCCTTGGAGCCCTGCACGGCCGCATTTTGGAGGGTCACTCTCTGTGCCTCAGTTTCTCCATTGTAGGGGCGGGAGAGGGCAGGGGTGGGGAGTGTGGTGGTCTGGGAAACACCAGGACCTGTGAGGGGCTCAGTGGGCCCACAGCTTTCGGGGAGGGGGTGATGCAGAGGCCCCATCAGGGCGGTGCTGGGAGGCAGGGTCTGGGGGCCCAGAGGTTGGGCCTGACCAGCCGGGAGGTGGGGGTGTGTACTGCCATGATGGGCCAGGGTGGGAGGTGCACACGGTCTGTGGTGGGAGCCTGGGCCTGTTTCCTGTCCATACAGGGGGCTGGCGCCACGAGCCCACTCTGGGCCGCACAGTGGCTGACATGCTGGGGACTTGCTCCCTGACCTTGCAGGTGCCCAGAGCCCAGGGCCCTGCAGCCCCCAGGACCCGGTGGATGTGGGTTCAAGCAGGACTCTGCACACACCAAGACACCTCGGTGTTAAGCTCGAAGTGGCCACTCACCTGGGCTCTGAGGTCGTGGGGCTGCAAAGGAGACCAGGGCAGCCTGGGTGTGGGGCTTCCGCCCCAGCACCCAGACACTCCTGAGCCCCTTGTGGGCTTGGCACCAGCAGGCAGGCTGCCCACTGCAGTTCGGGATGGTACAGGGAACCCTGTGCTCTCAAGACTCCTCTCGACTGGGGGTTCACAGCCACCCAAGTGGGCACCCGTGTATGGGGCAAGTGGACCTAATCCCAGAAGGGCCCAACAGCAGAGTTCCAAGTCCCCAAAGCCACACAGGGAAGTGGGGGGCCTGCTTAGCTCCTCGGGGCCCTCACGAACCTCAGAGCCAGAGAAGACGTGGCACTCAGTCCTGTAGATGCCGATGGGGACCTCGGCGCTGGAGGAGCACAGCTTCTGGAAGAGGCGGCCGTATGTGCGGATCCACAGGTCGCCCTCAGTGACCTTCATCTGGGACACACGGTGCTCTGAGCAGCAGCCTGCCTCACCCCTTGGCTGCAGGGCTCACCCATGGGCAAGGGACAGAGGCCTCCTGGGAGTGGCCCACCCCCTGCCCTGGCCCAGCCCGGGCCACTTACCGCACAGAGGTAGCCGGAGCCCGGCGTCGTGTCGAGGCCCAGCAGCAGCCTGGTGATGGAGATCATGTAGTCCTTCACAAAGGACTGGGGGGGGGTAGGCTGCGGTGAGGCCGGGGCACGGCGCCGCCCACAGCCGCCCACACAGGCGCACAAAGCTGCCACGACTAGCAGGTGAAAGCCGGAAGCTCCCTGGCCCAGGCGATTCAGGTGCGTGAGGTTGAAGGGCTCAGGCCCCCACCCTTCTGGGGGAACCCTGGGGGTGGCTGGAGGAGAGCCACCCAGTCTCAGCCTCCCCAGGACCCGGGAGGGATGCTCGGAGGTAAGCTGGGTGTCAGCTCCCATCGCCACTGACCTGATAGAGCAGCGTGTCCAGCATGCTGATGCTGAAGACGCGGCCTGCGGCGAAGGGCAGGCGGAACATGAAGGCCAGGTTGGAGCCGTTCTCACGCTCCCTCTGCGGGAAAGGGGGGCCTCAGCCTCGCCAGTACCCAGGGCCACAGCGGCCCAGGCCAGTGACCAGGGCACACGCGTGTGTGCACGCACACATGCCGACCCCACTACAGTGCCCCCAGAACTCAGGAGTAAGGATTTGGGGCCCTGACGGGAAGACAGTGGGGCCTGAGGCCTGCCACAGGTGTGTGGCCTGGGCGTCACCCGGGGCCCAGGCTTGGTGTAGTGCTCTGCTGTCACCGTCCTGAAGTTCTTAATGATCTGAGTGACTTTTCCTTGGACTTGTGTTTGTAAGAGAATCCACAGGGGCAGCAGAGGTGGCAGGAACCCGTGAGGCCATCCGCCTCCTGCTCATCACGCCGTTCCTGTGCTCCACGGGCACCGAGGCAGCTGGAACACGTTCCCACAAGCTCAGCCGCTCAGACCAGCATGTCTGTTCTCTCGGCCCTGGGTGTTGGGGGTCTGAGTGGGCCGCAGCGGCGGGGGCCCGGGCGCCAGGGCCACACCACCCGGAGCAGGGGCGGTCCTCTGCTTCGCTGTTCCTGGCTTCGAGAGGCCGGCTGCTGGCTCGTGGCCCCCTCCTCCATGCTCGTGACCCGCCACGCGGCACCTTTCAGTCTGACTCTGACCTGCCCGCCTCCCTCCTGGGACCCTGGTGATGGCGCTGGGCTGGCCGCGGGGACATCACCTGTCAGGTCGTTGGCTTCATCCCCTCTGCACAGCCCCTTGGGCCATGTCCCATGTTTGGACCGGAGCCTGGCGATAAGGACGCGGACATCTTTGGGGCCATTGTCCCCTCCACCCAAGGTCCTCTGCCACCGGGGCTGCTCACGTGCCATGCTTCAGTGCTCTGGGCCTGAGCCTGGGACGCGGCTGCGTGACTGTGGGGACCCCAAGTGACATGCTCCCAGGTTTGCGCTGGGACTCACAGCACGTTGAAAGCAGGATTGACAAGATGCCTGAAGTCGTTAAACCGTTAGTGTCCTTTACTCAGAAGAATGCTGAGACGGAAGAAAGCGCACGCTGCTCGAGGGACACTGTGGGTGGGGGTGCGGGGCACCTAGCACCTCTCAGAGCCGTGGTTTTGGAACAAGGGCCCCATGTTTTCATTCTGTGCAGACCCCAAATTCTGCAGCCGGCCCTGGAGGGACCCGAGGGCTTGACCAGAGCTTCAAGGTTACAGGCGAGTGAGACGCAGGACACTTCCCAGGAACAGGGGCCTCGCAGACAGAGTGGGACCTGGAGGCAGACAGGCCAGGCAGCCGGTCACAGGCAAAGGTCCTGCTAGAAGCACTTTTCAGATGCATGAGAATCTTGGAACAATGACACCACCAAGGAGCCGGGGTCCTGGGGACGGGGACAGGGCAGGGGCAGCCCCTCATCTTGCCTCGGTTCTTGGAGATCTTCCGGAGAGCCACCCCTGGGGGAGCCACGGAGACCAGGCTGCCCCCGGCGTCCCCTTCCCTCCGCCGTTGGCAGGGCTCTTCTCTCGTGGAGCCACAGGTGCTCCAGCGTCCCTGCCACCTCGCCTCCTCGGTCACATCTAATGACAGCAGGCCGCCTGTGCAGGGAGCTCCCTGCCCTGCTCTCCGCTGCTGTGGAGCCCAGCCTTTTCCCCAGGTAAGGCCACCCTCTCCCTTCTCTACGTCTGTGTCCCTTGAAGTAGAACATGTGTATAAAAGACATGCACGCTTCTATAAAAATTATTAATTTCTTTCAAGAAATGTCTCCAGCCACCCAGCTGCTTCTGCAGGAAGCTGCCATCATCTGCTGGCCCATCTAAGCATCAGGAGCCACATGTCCCGGGCAGACACTGATGGTGACCTTTGGCCACATCTGGCTGGGGCCTTGGAGCCTCCTGCAGGCCTGGCATCCGCAGTGGCAGGTGAGTCCTGCCCCGGTCATCCCCCGACGTGGCTGTCTCCTCGGCCTCCAGGCCCTGCTCACCCCTGGTGCTGCCCAGGGTGTCCGCCCACAGGGACCTCAGCCAGGGGAGCCGGGGCTGCTGCCCCGCATGCCGCCTCACTGACTCCTCCCAGGCCTGCGTCAGGGAGCCACCCTGGACGGGGACGCCTGCGCCTGCCCCGGGCCAGGAGCCACCAGCCGGAGAGGTCTGCCGCAGAGGGGAGGCGGGGGCTGATTCTGGGTTTGCCTATGCAGGTTCGGGCAGAGGCTTGGGGCCTGCGACGGGCTGGGTCCAGGGCCGTCAAACGGGGGCTGCGCACACTCAAGGCGGGCTTCCGGGGCCCAGGACTCCTCTGGACACAGAATCCGGCACGCTGGGGCCGCAGAGGCCATCAGCAGGCTGTCCTGTGGGCTGCGTCCAGGAGCTGGCGCTGGGCCAGAGGCACCCCCAGCGGGAGCAGGCGGGAGCGGTACAGGCCAAGGACAGCCCCCAATGCCCCCCCAGGCCCTGAACTGAGGTCTCAGGCCGCCAAGGTCAAGGCTAGCCCCAGTCTCCTCTGAGGACCTGGAGACTGCCTGCACCTGCAGACGCGGGGCTCCAGCTCCCCGAGGGCCTCCCAGTCGGCTGCTGGGCAGACGCACGCTGTTGTCCACCAGGCGTTCAGGCAGATGAAGCCCCCACACTTGTCCCTCTGTCTGGTTTGATGGCCAGGCCTGGCTGGGGTGGACGGCTGCTCTGGGATCTTCCTGCTGTGCCACCTGGTCAGCCGTGCAGGTGGCAAGGTGGCCGGGGCCGCGTCTGAAGTAACTTGCCTGCTCCTTGGTCTCCCCTCCCCTCCCTGGTCGCCTCACCCCACCACTGGGGAGGGGGCACTCACTGGTCTGGGCAGGGGGCAGTGCCAGCAGATGCACTCGGGGTTTCACAGGGGCCACGCTGCCACGCCCCTGGCTGTGCCTGTGCCCCTGGTGGGGCCTCACACTGCTGGGCTCCTCACCCAGCCCCGGCTGAGGCCCTGCATGGAGCCCCAAGGGGCAGAGGCTGGTGCCGGCTCCCCCACTGTCTGCTGTGTGACCCAAGCCAGATCCTCCCCTTTCTGATCCCAGTCCCTTGTCTGTGAGGGGTTGAGCGCAGCATCTGGGGTGTGGGCAACGAGTGGCCGGTGTCACCTGGGCTGCTGGTTTCAGACATGTGGTCCCCTCGGCCCAGACACAGCCAGGCCTGGACCTGTGTCGGCTCCTGGCAGTGCTCCCGAGGGCGCTGGCTCCCCTCGGTCCCCACCAGCACGGCCGGTCAGGAGTGGGGGCAGGGGGCTCACCTTCTCCAGTTTGGAAAGAGCCAGAGAGTAGCTGTCCTTGGCTCGGAACTGCATGAACCGCATGTTGGAGGGGTGGGTGAGCTCCGTGGTAATGCTCAGGCTGGGGAAGAGCCTGGGGGAGGGGGTCCGTGGTCATGGGCGGGGAAGGGTCAGGGCGGCCCCTGCACAGCGGCACAGCTGCCCCGCTGAGCGCCCCGAGCCCCCGCACCGGAACATGGTCTGCACGTTGACGATGGTCTTGGCGTCGGCCATGTAGTCCTCCTCGGCGCTCATGGTACTCTCCTTGTCCACCACCACCAGGTTGTCGGCGTAAATGACACCAC
The DNA here is from genome assembly GCF_030020395.1 of Manis pentadactyla. Classification (NCBI taxonomy): domain Eukaryota; kingdom Metazoa; phylum Chordata; class Mammalia; order Pholidota; family Manidae; genus Manis; species Manis pentadactyla. The sequence goes on from NC_080021.1 coordinate 220,664,170, forward strand.
ACTGCAGCAGGCTGTCCAGGCTGGGTGAGGGAGCCACGTGGCCGGGGGCCCCTTGGGCCCGGTCAGAGGTCCCAGGAGGTCCCCTTGGGTGCGCCTCGCCCTGCCCCCACCCCTGGGGAGTGGTCTGCAACCACCTGGCCTCCCAGGAGGAGGGCACAGGGAGCCTCTCAGAGAAGGCGGACGCCCCCTCCCACCCTGGTCTCTGCTGGGAGGCCACATGGCCCAGCGCCTTACTTGTCCACGGAACCCTCCATGTAGTAGACCATGGGGAAGCAGCAAATGGCCTCCAGGAAGTGGCGGTCAGGCCTGTGCAGACAGCAGGTCCTGGAGGCACCGTCCTGCCCTGCCGCCCACCCCCATGCCCAGCCTGGGACCTGCCTATGAGCAGGGACCCCCAGGCCCATGGCACACCAGACCTGGGGGCCTTTGGAGGCCAGTGGGGCTGTTCTCTATTCCACTCCAGGGGAGACCGAGGCTCTGGTGGGGGAACTTGCCCAGGCAGAGAGACCCTGGGCTCTGGGCTGCCAGGCCTCCTAGGGGGCTCACAGGCATAGGGGGCCAGCTGGGACAGGAGAGGCCTTGAGGGAGGAAAATGCAGGACAAGCAGCATGGCCCGGGGGCACGGGAGACAGAGCCAGGCAGGGGCCGTGGAGCAGCGGGAAGGGGCCAGCAAGGGCCCTGGGGCCCGCCCAGGGTGGCTGAGCCCTGCATGTTCTGGGTGGGGCCGGCCCTCACTTGTTGTCCAGCAGCAGCACGATGGGGTTGAGCTCCCGGCGGGGCCTGTAGTAGGCCCGCAGTGGCACAATGAAGTTGTACAGCCCGTTGCCCGCCGTCTCTGCCGAGACGATGATCAGCTTGTTCTTGAAGCCGTAGGCCTTGGCGTCCTCGTAGCTGTTGTGCTTGCAGCCCTGCGGAAAACGTGTCAGAACCAGGGCTGGCTCCCTGGGACCCCTCGCCAAGCGCGCCCAGGAGCAGGGTGGACAGCCCCTCACCCCAGTCCTCTCCTGGCCTGCATGAGCCCCCCGGGAGCGCCAGGCCTGCAGACCACATCAGCCTGCCATATACAGCAGAGCGGTGAGCAGGGGCTGTGGCAGGGGACAGTCACGTCGGGGCGGGAGGTGGGTCTGTGCCAACACGGGGTTTCAGCCGGTGCAGAAGCAAACAGAATACGGTGTGCATGTGTGTGCATGTTTTGGAGCTCTGTCCACTGGGAGGCCCAGGCATGATGGCGCCCTGCAGACATCACTCTCCTCTGAGAGGAATCAGGGCTCCTTGGAGGAGGGTGGGTTCTGAACCCAGAGTGGACAAATACAAGCTGCGGTGGAACACTGAGTTCGAAAGCACGGCTGTGCTCGAAGGATGACGGGATGCGTCAGGAGGCCCTGGCCATGGCCTGAGGTCCCCCTGAACCGGAAGGCTCGAGTGTCGTCAGTAACGATCTGGAGTGAGCGACCCCACAGCAACAGAGGGTCCCCCCTCGGGATGGAAGGCTGTGCGTGACACACCAATCTACGCGATGACGAAATCGGGGGTGCAGGAGGGGAGGCACCTCCCCAAGCCATCTGCAGGCCGGGATGAGCAGTGGGGAGTGGGAGCAGAGTGGTCCGTTCACCTGCTCTCGTGCGTCGCCCACAAATGGCTCACCACAGAGGCAAAAACAGTGCTTCCCGCGGCGGAGCGACCTAGGTGTGCCACTGTGCCCCATGGTCCCGCTAGCCCACCAGGGACGGGGCAGACCGACGTCTGTGCCTCTTGAGGGATGCACCTCGCCTCCGGCATTACAGACCAAACGCACACCCACAAGTCCGCCCAACCTCCGAGCTCAAAAACGCCAAGGCCAAGAGCCCCAAGGGGATGTTGGAGAACGTTCCAGAATGAGGGTGGCCACGAAGTGCAGAGCGCGCCCAGGACTGCCCTTGACGGGCACGGGGTTGTGAAGGGCAGTGGGGGCCGACCTTGCTGTCAGGGTGCTTGCACACGTGGGCACAGAGGCTGCACCCCCTCGAAAGCGACAGGGACACCATCCGGGGAGGACCAGGGCAGGTGCAAATGGGCGAGTTGAGGGCTGCGAGCCAGGGTCCATTCCCTGGACTCCAGGCCTGTTCTGGCAGCTTTTCCTAAGTTTGCAATCAGATCAGGACACGAGGTCCAGCAGACCATGGCTGCACGCCACCCACCTTGTCCAGCCGCAGGCAGCAGAAGGGGGCTTTCACGGGCAGAAGGTGGCACAGCGTTGGGGAACTGCCAATGTAGGGTGAGTTGGGGGGGTAGCCCTTCATGTACCTGGGGTGGGAGACGGGAGTCTTCAGCTCAGTGCCTGCCTTCTTTGGGCCGGGCAGGAGCCGGGGCAGCCAGTACCACCCCAGCACCCAAGTGGCAGGAAGTGCTCTGAGCCTGGGCCCACCAGGGTCCCACCTGGCCCTCCACCAGGCCTGCGTGTGCTGCAGACCCCAAGGGCCTGTCCCTGCCCCACACCACATGTGAGGGGTCCTGGCTGCTGTTCCCCAAGCCCAGGATCCGGCGGTCAGCCCCTTGGCCCCTGCAGCGCGGGTCAGGGGAGGACTGTGCTCCTACTGCTGCCTGTTCCCTGCGGGTCTGGGGTGACTCCATGCAACAGGCACACATAGATACACACGTGTGGACACACACAGGTATGTACACAGCCCTCTGACACACACACAAGCTTAGGCCACGCCTGGAGGCCATGGGCATGACCCTAAGGGGCTCTGGGAGCAAAGTCAGTCCCCGCTGACGCCCCAGCACCTGGCCGTGGCAGATGCGGGCCCCTGGCCCCTTCCCAACTTACTGCCCCCGGCCAGGCTGGGCTCCCAGGCAGGCTGCTCCCCGGGCCTCCAGCAGGGCCTGCACTCTGGCAGCCGCCCTGGGCACAGCCCGGCTTTCGGGAGCACCTGTTGGGGTCCCCAGGGGGTTCCATTTGCCAAAAAGGTCTGCGAAGCTGTTTGGAAGCCACATTTCAGAGCACAGGGTAAGACCCAGGACTGCCACCCATGGGAGCCCAGTGCCAACACCAGCGTGCCCCGCCTCTTCGCTGGCACCTCGCTCTCACGGGGACACTGCCTTTCCTAAGAGCCAGGCACAGCGCCAGCCCTGCGCCTCCGTCCAGCGGCCCATTTCCTCCCCACCTGCCAGGAGCATCTGTCACTGCAGATGGCACTCACTCTACCACGGACAGCCCCCCGTCGTCCAACGGAGCCACCTCGTCCTCCGACGGGTCGCTCAGCAGGTCACAGGGCAGCAGGGCCGAGCTGTCAGCCAGTTCCAGGACAGGTGCAATGCTGGGCCGCCGGCTGCCCGAGCCGTTCTCCGTGGGTGGCACTAGCTTGCCGTCCCCACTGCTCGGTGCCGGCCGGCACTCCGTGTTCTGAAGGTCCATGGCCACTGTTCCTGAAACGGAGTGCTGACCTTGGCTGGCAGACCCCCACTGGCTCTCGGGGGTGGCTGGGTCCCGGGGTGGGGCTGGACAGAGGCTCCCAGGGTCCCTGGCGCAGGGCAGCCTCAGCTGGGGCAAGGCACTTGGAGGCAGATGGCGACACGGACCCCGGAGGAGCCGGGCTGCAGGCCTCACCCATGGAGGCGAGGATGCTGTGCACCGGCAGGTGGGAGGACCCCTCGCTCAGGCCCGGCCCTGCACGGCTTCTCCTGCGGTGCTTCTCCTCCTGCTTGAAGATGAAGGCCGAGTTCTCTTCCTTGGTGATGTTGATGTAGAAGCAGGTGTCGGATGCAGCCAGGATGTGCCGGGGCCCCGGGTTCAGCAGGATGTTCCGGTCGTCCTCCCGCTTCAGCCCGATGAGGCACACGCCGTACCTGGGGGCAGCAGGTGGCTCGAAGGGCACCCCTCTGGCCGCCGGGAGCCTCTGGGTGCACAGCCTGGCACCCAGGCTTCTTGGAGGCTGGCCTGCAGGGACCTCATGTGGCACCCCCAGGGCCCAGCCCTCCACCCTCTTGACCCAAAGGCCCAAGGCTGCCCGCCCACCAGAGGCCGTACTTCTTGTGCGCGTGGAAGGCCGCAAAGCTGAAGCTCTTGCCCTGGTACTCCCGGAAGAACTTGCTGTCACCGGTGCGCACGTGGTACACCTCGTTGCCCGAGCAACGCCCATACATGCGCTGCCACTGCTCCGGGGACTCCTGGCCCTCCCTGCACAGGCGGGTGGCAGGGGTCACCATGGGGGCCGCCAGAGCCCCGCCGCACCCATCTCTACTTCTGCCGGATGGATGGAGGCCAGGGACGGCCGCCCTGCCTGGCTGGGCCTGGGGGCCCAGTTTTGGAAAGCCGTACAGTGGGGACCAAGACTGGTCTCAGGGGCCTGTGGGTCCTCTTCCGAGCCCAGCTGGGGTCTCCCTCCCTGGCCTGGTCCCTGCCCTAGGGCTGCCCAGTCCCCCAAGGAGCCGTGTCTGGGGTGCCCAGCCCCCCAGCCCAGTCTCCCCAGATAGAAGACGGTACCCCTTCCCCGTAGAGGATGGTACCCCTTCCCCATCCTGAATCTGCCTGGAACCCTCACTGAGGTGCCAAGGACCAAGCCAGCTTGTCCCTCAAACCCCAGGGCTGTCCCGGCCCGCACCTGGCCCTCAGCTCCCAGCCCGGTCTGCACCCCCACAGCCTCTCTGCACGCGTTTGCCTGCTGTGTGCCCCGCCCCCACGGTGTCCTGCGCCCCTGTGCCCCGCCCCCGCTCTGGGGCCTTGGGGGCCCGGCACTCACTGGCCGCGGGACGTGTGCACCAGCAGGGTGATGAGGGTGGACGTGGCCGGGCAGATGCAGTTCAGGGCCAACATGGCAAACTTGCACTCCTCTTCGCACACCACATGGTCTGCAGGCAGGAGGGTCCGGTGGCCCACCCAGGCCTGGAGCCCCTGCAGATGCCCCTGCCCAGTGCCTCCCCAGGGCCCCCTTGTTGCCAGCACCTGCCCAGGGAGCCTCCCCACTCTCCTGGTGCTTCTGTGTTCTCCCAGCCTGACAGGCTCTCCGCCAGGAGCCCTTCATAGACGAGCTCAGGCCCTGGCGCCAGCCCTCGGACTCACCCCCAGTGCAGGACCTGCCTGGGCTGCACCTCCCCACCCAGCATACGTCCTCTTGCTTCCTGTGCTCCCTGTGCTCCATGTGCTCCGGGCACTCAGCCTTCCAAGGTGCACATGCCCCTTGTGTGCCTACGTGGACCCTGAATTACCTGCAAACTTGACGTGAAATTTGTTCTCGGGCTTGAGGATCTGGACGTAGAGGGGGCAGTTGGGGGCAAAGTCTTTGACAGCCCAGGCGCGCAGGATGGTCTGGTGGTCCTGGGGGGGAGGGCGTGCTTTGGGGTGGCGGCAGCAGCCGGCTGGGAGGAGAGGCACATGCAGGCACAGCTGCGGGCGGGCTCCCCCGGGGCCGGAGCACTCACTGCGGCCGTGCGATCCACCTCGTTCCGGCTGCTGAGGATGAAGCAGGCCTCCCCGTTGTCCATCCTGCGGAGACCAGGTCAGAGTGCTTCCCGGGCCACCACGCTGCTGTCCAAGAGGTCAGGGGCTCGGGGCAGCAGCTGGAGGGGTGTCCCGTCGAGGCCCCACCTCACCTGTGCTGACGACCCGGCCAGCCCCTGGGGTGCCTGTGCTTTGCACCCTCATTAACCCAGGGCAGGGGGACTAGAGCACTCGGCAGATTCTGGACTCTACCTGCTGGCCTATCCCTTTGTCTGGGGACCTGGAGAAACTGTCCACTCACGGCCCAGGGCAGGGAGACCCGGCCTGTCCCTGTCCAGCCACTACCTCTCGGCACACTTGGGGCCTGGAGCTGGGCAGTGGGTCACAAGAGAGCCTGGGTCCCTGGCCACTGCCGCCTCCTCTGGTCTGTTTCCCCAGTTTGATAGGCGAGACAGTGGGGCCCAGGGCTCAGGAGGGGTTGGGACCAAGCTCCCAGACCCCTGCTTCCCCTGGTCCTGCACAGCCCACATCCTACCACAAAGGGAGAACAGTGCTTCTGGGACGAAACATGACATGGGGGGTCTCTGGGTTGTCCCTGTGCTGCATGTTCTGGAAAGTTCCACCTGACAACTAGCCTTCTTAGGTCATTGTCAGCTTGTGTTTAAAAGAAAACTAGCCTCACCCGCATCTTCATGCCTGACATGGCAGCGACTGTCTACCCCCACCCCCCTTGAGCCTCTCCTAGAAGCTGGCACACAGCCCCCCAGACGCTGAGCAGTGGAAGGGCAGTCCTGTAAGGTGGACCCTGTCTGGGCCCATGGGAGGCAGAGGAGTCAGGGTGCGTCCTGGGGGCTGTGGGCTTGGAGCTGCCCCCACTGCAGCGGCCCATCCCCACTGGCATTGTGCCCACCTGGCCCACCCTCAGGCCACTGCCCAGACAGGCCCAGGGCCCCTCGTCCCCAGCCGGCACCCACTTAGCTCGCATGAGGTCCTGGTCCTTCAGCGCAGAGCCCTGGAGGTAGATGACCCGCTGGGACCACAGGGGTATCTGCAGGACCCTGCGGACCTGGATGTCCATTTCCGTGGGGCACAGGATGACCACGTAGTAGTCCTGCGGGCGGGCTGGGGTCAGCCCACGTGAGCCACCCTGCCTCCTGAAGTTTGCATGCCCACCACCCTGCCCAGGGCCCAGACTCCCCTGTGACGGTGTGTCTGACAGGATGGGGGGCAGGACCCTCAGCACTCCCCCCACAGGGCGGGAGACCCCGGCCAAGCATCAGGGCCTGCTTGGGGCAGGCCTCACCTGGAGCCGCGGGTGGGCGTAGAACTCATTCAGGAAGTCCATGAGCAGGTCGATCTTGAGGGAGCTGACGCACAGGACCACGTGCTTCTCCGTCTGTGCCCGGTGGCGGCTGTAGTTACCCCCAGACTTCTGCCGCTCCATCCACAGGTAGACCAGCTCTTCAAACTGCAGGTGAGAGCAGGTGAGGGTCAGGTGGGCGAGGCATGTGGCTGGAGACACTGGGGGTCCTTTTCCTTGTGGGAACCCCAGATGTGAGAGACCCAGACAGTGCAGAGCGGGGAGGAAGATGGCAGCACATGTGGGGCTCAGGGAGGAGGGCAGCCATCAAGGCCGGTGCGGGCCGGGGATGGAGCCCCATCCCGACCACAGCTGCAGACGGAGGTGCCCGTGCGGGGGCCTCGGGGGGCACGTGGGGCAGCGGCGCTGCCAGCTCCCGGCCCCCGCAGACCAGGCGGCCACTGCTGGGGGCCCGGTCTGCCCTCTGGCCGGCCTGTGGTCCCCATGAGCAGCGGGGACCTCTTGTGGATAAACCTGGACTCAGGAAATTCTCAGCCGCAGAATCAGTCAGCCAGACTCCTGGCCTGGAGGGGCCCCCAGGCTCATGACCGTGAGCCAACACCCCGCGTTTGGTGTCTGAAGCTGCAGGGCTGGGGCTGCCGTGCCCCTGGCCCACACTTTGTGGTCGTGAGCTGCGGGCGCCCGGCTGGGCCCTGGCTCTGTGAAGCTGTCTGGGGTGCTGACCGGCCAGGGCCTCTCACCCAGCTCTGACTCCATCTGGAGCTGATGGCTGGGCTCTGGGACGGGCTTGGCTATTTTTTGTCTCAAGTGTTGGGGCCACTCATTTATTTCACGCAGTTTAAGGGGAATGGAGCAGCCACCCTCTATGGCCCTGGGCCCCGTGCCTGTGTGTCTTTGAAAGAAGATCATCTCAGAGCTTATCCAGCCCCGACTAGGTTCTAGTGATGACCCAGAACAAGACACCGCTGGGATGCGCCCAAGTCCCCAGGGTGGTTCTTGAGGCCCCTGCAGGATGGGGACCTTGACGGCAGACACGCTGGGCTCAAGCCTTACCTGTCATAGGTGTGTGGCTCTGGGCCTCCTTCATTTGCACAAAGGCACGATGGTGCGTGCCCCCCAGGGCTGTGCGGTGATAAACGACCTAACTGTGGAGGGTTCAATAGTGACCCCCAAGTTCAGGCCCACCTGGAGCTGTGAATGGGACCTTCTTTGGGAATGGGGTCTGTGCAGATGTAACTGGTTGAGATGAAGTAAGACAGGACTAGCCCTAAATCCAAAGGCTGGTATCCTTCTAAGGAGTAGACAGGGCACAGAGAGACAGGAAGAAGCCATATGCCAATGGAGGCAGACATGGGGGTGCCACGGAGTGCTGGCCCCACACCTGTAGAGAGGCCTAGGACGGGCCACTCCCCACGGCCTCCAGAACGGGGTTGGGGAGTACGTGTGCCACTTCGAGCCTGCTTTGGGGGCTTGTCATGGCAGCTGAGCACATATGTGCACACTGGCCTGAGCCTGGGCGCTGGGGGTCCTCACTGTTACCTGGGGAGGCGCACCTTCCGGGAAGCATTTCAGGTTTTCAGGGCATCAGAGGCGAATGTAGTTGAAGGGGAGGATAGAGAGAGAGGAACTGGGATCACCCCTCCTTATCACTGTGAGCTACTCAGTCTTTCCAACTGACGAGGAGGTGCTAGGAGCTCCCTGCTGTCTGCCGCCACCTTCCAGGGTGAGGACACCCGTGGGTGTGCACACAGGGTGACAGCCCCCAGCCCTGGGGCCCATTCTCCTGATGTGGTTCCTGAGTGGGACAGACATTTTTTGCATGCCTGGAAAAGTTCAGAACAATAATGTAAAAATTAAACTTTAAACTGAAAAAATAGAAATAAATATAATTCATAATTTAAAACATTAAATGGTCACATTCATAACTTATACTTACGTAATCTAAAAATGCAACTTAAAAATGTAATGAAAACTACATGCAAGAGAATGAAACTGGATTACTGTCTAACTCCATACACAAAAGTAAACTCGAAATGGATCAAAGACCTGAATGTAAGTCATGAAACCATAGAACTCTTAGAAGAAAACATAGGCAAACATCTCCTGAATATAAACATGAGCAACTTCTTCCTGAAGCCATCTCCTCGGGCAAGGGAAACAAAAGCAAAAATGAACTCATGGGACTACATCAAACTAAAAAGTTTCTGTACGGAAAAGGACACCATCAGCAGAACAGAAAGGCATCCTACAGTATGGGAGAATATATTTGTAAATGACATATCTGACAAGGGGCTAACATCCAAAATATATGAAGAACTCATATGCCTCAGCACTCAAAAAGCAAATAACCCGATTAACAAATGGGCAGAGGATATGAAGAGACACTTCTCCAAAGAAGAAATTCAGATGGCCAACAGGCACATGAAAAGATGCTCCACATCGCTAATTATCAGAGAAATGCAAATTAAAACTACAATGAGGTATCACCTCACACCAGTAAGGATGGCTGCCATCCAAAAGACAAACAACAACAAATGTTGGCGAGGCTGTGGAGAAAGGGGAACCCTCCTACACTGCTGGTGGGAATGTAAACTAGTTCAAGCATTGTGGAAAGCAGTATGGAGGTTCCTCAAAAAACTAAAAATAGAAACACCATTTGACCCAGGAATTCCACTCCTAGGAATTTACCCAAAGAATACAACTTCTCGGATTCAGAAAGACAGATGCACCCCTATGTTTATCACAGCACTTTTTACAATAGCCAAGAAATGGAAGCAACCTAAGTGCCCATCAGTAGATGAATGGATAAAGAAGATGTGGTACATATACACAATGGAATATTACTCAGCCATAGGAAGAAAACAAATCCTACCATTTGCAACAACATGGATGGAGCTAGAGGGTATTATGCTCAGTGAAATAAGCCAGGCAGAGAAAGACAAGTACCAAATGATGTCCCTCATTTGTGGAGTATAAGAATAAAGCAAAACTGAAGGAACAAAATGGCAGCAGACTCGCAGACTCTAAGAAGGGACTAGTGGTTACCAAAGGGGAGGGGTGGGGGAGGGTGGGTGGGGAGGGAGGGAGAAGGGGACTGGGGGGCATTATGTTTAGTACACATGGTGTGGGGGGGTCACGGGGGAGCAGTGTGGCACAGAGAAGGCACATAGTGGATCTGTGGCATCTTCCTACACTGATGGACAGTGACTGCATTGGGGTGTGGGTGGGGACTTGATAATATGGGTAAATGTAGTAACCACATTGTTTTTTCATGTGAAACCTTCATAAGAGTGTATATCAATCATACCTTAATAAAAAAAGTGTAATGAAAACACATAACTTAAAAAATAATACAAATTAAAAAATCTAAAAAATACTAAAAATGCAATTTAAAAAACCATGGTATAAAAATATAATACAGTTTGGACATTGGGATTCTGTGGCGGCGGGGGGTCGGGTGGGGGCTGATGGGAGAGGCGGCGTGGTGGGGAGGGCATGCGGGGAGGACAGGCTTCGGATGGAGGGGCAGGAGGTTCTGGGGGAGCAGAGGGCAGGCATGGGCTGCTGTTTAGGGGTCCCCAGTGCACGGCAGGCCCCTGTGGGAGGGGCTGTGCTCCACATCAGAGTGAAGCAGGACAGGCGGGTGCCAGGTGTGGCCGGGGGCTCTGAGCTGTAGGGTGGGGGTGCGAGCGGGGGCCAGGAGGGCGGAGCTCAGGGCCAGCAGTGGCCCCCTGGCCGGACCTGCCCTACTGCTGCTGCACCTAGCCCAGCCCACCACGCCCTGGGTGTCCACCTCCGCCTGGCTCCCCCCACACCCCTCTTTCCCCAGCTGGCCCCCCTCCAGGCCTCCACCTTTCATACCTGAACACATGAGGGTCAGGATGGGCTGGGTTCCCACACTGCCCCCACCTCGGCCTTGGTGACAGGGAGGCAGCGGGGGGGGGGTGTGCTGGCGGGTGTGTCCCCCCCGGTCCTGACGGCTGCTGCCGCACTGGCTTAGGGCTCCTGAGCCCCTGCCCCGACACAGATGCCCGCGGGGACCCTGGCGGCCCCTCCCACCACACACTCTGTGCTCTTTCCAGGTCTGGGAGTGACCAGCACATGGCGCCCACAGGCCTGACATCAATCCTCCCTTGTGGCCTCATTAGTGACCAGACCCCCAGGGGGCCGCTGGCAGCTGTCACCCTCCCTGTCCCCGGTCGGCCCTGCTGCCCCGCGCGGGTGTCTCCATCGGCACCCTCCTCTCGCGGGGGACTGGGCTGGGTGCCCACCTGCAGTGGGAGAACCACGAGTGCCACGCAGATCATGACGACCACCAGCAGCTGGGACGGCCAGATCTTGGGTGTCACGTCCCCGTACCCCACGGTGGAGAAGGTGACGATGCAGAAATAGAAGGAGGTCAGGAGGGACAAGTTCTCGCCGGCTCGCTCCAGGTGCTGGATGCCGCAGGTCCTAGGAGGCCAGCAGGCGGGGGCTGCGGGCGGGGCTGCGCCCTCTGAGCAGCGGCTGGAGCCCTGCCTGCCCAGGGGACCATGCCCCCGGGGGGCTGAGACATGTTGCCAGGTCGCCCAGGGCACAGTGCTGGGCGCGTCCCTGACGGGGGACCCCTGCCGCCACCTGGGCCTGAGTCCGGCTTGGCCCCTGGGGCCCCTAGTGTTTCTGGTCTGGCCTGAGAGGTGGCCCAGCCCAGCCTGCCAGGTTCCCCAGAATCCTCCCTGCCCAGCTTGTGGCTCTTCTGAGGCCTCAGGAAGGACCACCAGGAGTGTGGGTGCAGGGCTGCACAGGTTAAGGGTGGGCCTGGGGTCAGCTGAGTCCCTGCGAGCTCCTCATCGCCACCCAGGAGGCCAGAAAGGGCCTGGGGCAGTCCTGCCTCTGAGGCTAGGACCCCGCGTCCCTGTCCCCAGGCTGGGAGTGTGGACACCAGGGCCTGGGGCCCCTCAGCACACAGAGAGCAGGACACTCCATGCTCAGGGTACCCCCCAACTGGCTGCTGCCAGGGGGTGGCTGCCCAGTCACCACAGAGCTTTCTTCCCCGTGCATGCGCCGTCCTGCTCCTACGAGGCCTGCATGTTGGGGGGGACAAGGAGGCAGCCAGCACACGGCCCTCCTGCCCTCCCTCCTGGGCCTTGGTGCCCACCCTGCTCCTTGCCTGGGGGACAGGAGGTGGTGGCCAGCCTCACCAGGACCAGGCAGGGCAGAGTAGCCAGACCCAGGGCCGCCCAGGGATGTGGGCTCTGAGCTGCCGCCCACACAAGGCCTTCCTGACTGCTGGGACATGAGGGCCTGGCTCTGCCCTGGGTGGGGCTGCCCACCGCCTGGCAAGGCCTCTGGGTGTGCGAGGGGCCCCCGGATGGCAGCACTCACCCCGTGAAGACCAGGCAGAGCAGGGTGCAGAAGAGGATGAGGACCTGGTTGAACATGGCCGACTGCGTCCGCAGGATGGCGCGGTGGAAGTCGTTCTGTGGGACGTGGCGCCGTCAGCCTTGACCTCGGCGCAGAAACTTTATGGTTTGGTGGGGCGCGCCAGGGGGCCTGGGCTCCCAGGGGCAGCCTCCCTGGGGGCCTGGCTGCTGGCACGTTCGTAGTGGACCTTGCTCAGCATCTCAGCAGGGTCCTGCCTGTGGCCCTGGGCTCCGTGAGCCTGGTTCTGTGGCCCTGCTTTGCTCTCACCTGGCACCTTCACCCCCACCCCGGGGTCAGGGAAGGCTCTGGGGTGGACCCCCTGCATCCTGGCCGAGGTTCGGCAGTCGGTCAGGAAGGAGCCAGAAGGGCGCTTGATGGTGACAGGGATAACGTGTGTCTGCTGTCACCATGGCCCCTGGGGCACCAAGGGAAGCTGCCAGCTCTCTGCCAGGCCAGGGCTGGGCTGTGGCACCCTGCACAGGGGCTGCCCAGCCCGAGGCTTACAATCATGTTCTCCAGGGTGTGCTTGGCCAGCCAGCAGTTCAGGAACACAGGGATGAACAGGTTCCGCAGCGGTGCCCAGAATATCTGCGGATGAGCTGGGTCAGGGCGCTGGGGGCCCGGGGCGCCCCGTGCCTCGGCCAGCGGCTCACCCACCGTGATGATGAAGGGCAGCGTGTTGATCATCTCCAGAACAAAGGAAACGCGGAAGATCTGCTCCCAGATGTTGCCCTGGGGAGCCAGGGGGAGGGGCGGGGGGCGGGGGCAGACACGCAGACCAGGTCAGGGGGCGGAGGGGCCCGAGGGGTGGGGGGCATCAGCTGGGGCGCACTCACCTTGTAGCTGAGGTAAATGAGGAGCATGGTCTCCAGGAAGCTTACTGTGGCCACGATGACCTGGGGGCAGGAGCCTTTGAGCAGGACTGGCCGGAGGGGGCAGGGCCACCCAGAGCCACACCTGCCCACCGCTCACCTGAATGGCCCACAGAGATACCTTCCTCTCCACCCACAGGATGGGTGCCCTGTGGAGACAGCAGGACAGCCTTGGCCACGCCTGCCACCTGGGAGGTGCCCACCGTGGGGCAGGGCAGTGGCTCGAGGGCCCTTTGCCTGGACACGCTGGGGGCAAGTGCAGCCTGAGCCTCAGTGGCTTCCCTTTGCCCCTGGCCCCTGGGAGCAGGGCCCCCGGACACGTCGCTGCAGAGGAGGCACTCAGGCCCCCCACTGTTACTGGGAGGCATGGCTTCTGGAAGGTGTGGGGGCTGCTCTGCAGCTGGGCCAGGGGTGCAGGGGTGGGGGGCACAGGACCGCTCATTGTCTGGTCCCAACAGAGCTCTGGGTACTGGAGACGAACCGGGAGAGGCAGGAAGGGAGAAGCACGCGCCTCGCGGGGGAGGTGGCCGGGCCCCTGGGGACCATCCTACACCAGCCAGGCATCCCGGCCGCTCTGGGCCACTTCCCACTGCTTGACCGGGGCACCCACTTTCCTTGGCTGGAAGCGCCCTGAATTGGAGGTGCGGCGCAGGGCTCATCTGTAGGTGCTCCCTGTGTCCCCCTCCCCACCCGTGACAGGGGCTGGTCATTCTAAAGTCGCTCCTGGAGCTCTGCCCACCGCATGGCCAGGGCCTGGGGGTCCAGGAGAACGTGCCTCAGGGGACCCAGGGGTTCAGGCACTGAGGGTCCTTGGTCCACCCACCCCGCCCCGCCTTGGGCCTGGGAGCGCGAGTCCGGGCAGTGAAAGGTCAGCGAGCCGAGCAGGGGGCTCACCAGTTGATCTCGGCAGAGGACTCATTGAAGGTAAAATTCTGCTTTGCGCAGCCCCAGCTGTGGAGACACAGAGCCGGCTTAGCCACGGCCCCTGCCAGCAGCGCCCGGGAAGGGGCCCTTCCCAGGCTGGCCTGGGCTCCGGGAGCGCAGGGGGCGCCCGCCCTCCACCCAGGCCACCCTCCACATCTTGGGCAGGCATCTGTCCTAACACTCGGGCCAAGAGCCGGCCGACCTCACGCTGCGCACGGCGCCTGGGGAGAGCTGGGCTCTGCCCGGTCTGCCGGCTGCGGAAGGCTGCTTGTCGCCAGACTGACCCTGGAGCACGCAGGGCCTCCCAGAGGCCAGAGCGGCTGCAGGCAAGGCTGGACAGTGCGCGTGAGACAGGAAGAGGAAGCCAAGCTCGCACCCCCGCTCGGGGCTGTCCCGAGGTCGCGCCTGAGGACAAGCCTCCCCCTTGCGCCACCTGGACACCCAGCCACTGGGAAGGTGGACGGCATGGGGACCTGCTAGCTCCGCCCCAGGCTGCAACCAGTACCAGGTTCGCTGACCAAGGGGACCCACTCTCACAGAGCCCTCCCCCCTTTCTCTCTACTGACCCACTTCACCCTAAACCCAGTGAAGTGGCCGGCCATCCTTCCTTCCATCCACCATCCCTCTGTCCACCCACTAGCCACCATTTACCATCCATCCATCCTCCCCGCATCTGTAACCCATCCACCACCCATCTATCCATCACCCTTCTCCCCGATCCACGTACCCTCCCAGCCACCCATCCCTGAGCCAAATGCTGTGCCGAATACAACAGTCCCGGGCCATGGAGGACGTGCCACCAGATGTCCCAGGAGCCTCTGGGAGTGGGACAAGGTGGACGGAACCCAACAAACTGGCTTGAAAGTCAGTTAGTGCCCCGTTTTTCTTCTCAAACCACAAAGGCAAGGTCTGCTCTCCCCACCCCAGGATAAAGCTGGGAGGCTTCTTCTCAGGAGGGAGAGAGAGTCCGGCCCAGGGTCACCGGTTCCCTGCGCCTGTGGGAGTCAAGCCTGCGCTGCAGGCCTTCAGGCCCAGCCCGCCCCAGGCTCGGTGCCAGGGCCCAGCAGCCAGGCCTTAGCCTCCAGGGAAGAGGTGGGAGAACTGCTCTGGGGAGAGAGCAACCGGGCTCTCCCAGGCGACAGCAATGCCAGGCCACAGCCTGGCCGCAGGGCCCCGGGCATCGCAGGGCCCACCCTTACTGTTCCTGGTGCCCAGGCAGCCAGGCGTTTAAGGAAATCGACTCAAGGTGCGCCTGGGAGAAGCTGGCTGGGCAGGAGAGGAAAGTGTAAGGAAGGAAAGATAAGACACCCTCCAATGCTGGGGGCAGCGCACGCCCGAGGCAGGACCGACACTTGAAGGTGGAAGTTCTTGGAAATTAGAAAATGACAGCAGAAATGGCCAAGTCATCCGAGGAGCTGGAGATAAGGCCAAGGAAATCCCCCAGGAAGAGCGCAGTGGGTGCACAGGAGAGAGGGCAGGGGTGTGCAGGGCCGTCCCAGAGGCCAGCACCTGCCCACCGAGAGCCTGGGAGGGGAGGCCATCCCTCAAAGGCAATTCAGGGAGCCCAGTGCCGGGCCATGGCCCACGGAGACAACAAGCCACCACACCAGGGCCACATGGAGACTCGCCAGGCCCAGGCAGGGACCTGCCGGCGTCCAGGGAAGAAAGCTGCTCCCCACAAGCACTGCGAGTGGACACAGCTGCAACGCCGCAGTAGCACGGGGGGCAGGAGAGTCCTTCAGCAGGGGCCTGGGAAGCCACCCGAGGCCCCGAGGAAGTGAAGTCACCGGGAAGAGTCGCCGCGGGGCTAGGGCACTGGCAGAAGCCCGAGTGGGGGGCACAGAAGCCTGCCTGCTCGCTCCTGGCGCTCCAGGACCCCGCGCACTGCTGGGGGTCACGTTTCAGGCCGGGGGTGGCCGCAGAGGCAGCCACAGTCCACAGACGGGGGCGCCCCCCAGCCCCCTGCACTGAGCCCGTCGGCCAGTGGGAGCCTGCGTGCGGCTCCATGGGCCGGACGCTGGTTGGGCGCAGGGAGGGCTCTGCACGGTGCCCGGCCAGGATGCCGGGGCAGACCCCACGCCAGCCCAATGGGCCCCACAGGCGCACCGGGCACCAGGCGAGAAGCCCCGCCGCGCCCCAGACCTCACGGGGCGCCCACCATCCGATCCCCAGGGCCGGGTCGTCCAGCAGGACTCGGACAACGTAGAGCAGGCAGGTCAGCAGCTTCAAGGAAAAGTTGAACAGTCTGATTCGCAGGCCTGCGGGGGGCGTGATGTCAGGGCTCCCAGCTGCCTGGGGCCCGCACCGCCTCCTGCCGTTTGGTCCTCCCTGTGCACCTCGGGTGCCCACCCACAGTTGCCCTGGCACTGGGCCCGCCTCTGAGGGGCACAGGGCAGGGTGTTCCCCACACCACCCACTCCTTGAGCAGGGCAGGCAGGGGCCGGGGTAGTGCGCCGATGGACGCAGGCCCAGGGGCATGCATCCAGGGGGGTCTGAGGTGGCCAGGCTCCTACTGGGAAGGCAGGTAGGAGGGGCCCGGCTGCAGGGCGGGGGCCACAGGGAACAGGTCCCATCTCCCACTGGGAAGGTGGCATGAAGCTGAGCCTGCCCCTGTGCCCACCACAGACACCCCGCTGGCCCTCACTCACTGGATCTCTGGTTTTTGATGAAGAACAGCTTGAGTCGCTCCTTGAACGTGTTCTCATTGACATAGAACTCCACCTGGACCCTGGGGTGGGGGGGAGAGCAGCATGGGGGCCCTGGGCCAGTGGGGGCCGCAGGGAAGAAGCCCCGCCCTTCAGGAGCCAGATTGACAGACGGCAGCCGCGGGGTCAGCACCTCCACCTCAGGTGGGCAGTGCACTGTACCTACCTGCACGCGTGCCTGCAGACCAGCCCACCAGCCCTCCAGGCCCGGCACAGGAGGCCCCTCCTACCTTAGGCTGTCACAGGCAGCCACCAGGATCAAACGTGCCCTGTGTGGCCCTTGGCATACAACTCAAAACATGCCTTATTGGATACACAGAACATTCCAGAAGCTGAGGGTCAGCTGCTTTGTCTGGTGGCCCTGGTGGCTGCACCTGTGGCTCATTGCAGGTTGGAGCAGAGGGGCCGGCAGGAAGTAGCCTCCCCTGCACCCTCCCACAGGCCGGCAGCGGGGCCCCTGCACCCCAGGCCAACTCCAGATGCCCCACGCCCCTGCCCAGGCTCCCAGTGACCTGGAACAGCAGACCACAGCAGGCCCAGCCCGAGCTGCCAGGCATCAGACGTGGGGGCCATCTGGTCGCCCACAGTAATGTGGGCCCCAGGCAATGGGCCGCTGGCCCCGCCGCCCGCCGCCTGGGTGCCTGGTTCCACCAGGCTCAGCATCCCACCGGAAGGAAAGCTCCGGCTGACAGCAGGCAGGGCAAGCCAGGGTTCCCTCGGCCAGCCTGGCCTTCCCCACCCCACCTCCCTGATGCCAATGCCAGGGCAGGGGCTCTGCACGAGGAGAGGGTGTGGCATCTCCCTCTGCGCAGGCCCCGCTCCCCCAGTGCGGACGTATGGCGGCGGGAGTTTTGGAGGGTCTGAAACGCCCATCCTTGCCCAGCACCTGGGGCCACAGTCGCGATGCGGAGCTGTCCATGGGGGCAGTGGTCTGGGCCCGCCCTGGAGATGGGGCCTGCAGGAGGGGGCCTGGGCAAAGCCCAGCACCTTCTCCCCCTGCCCAGGCCGGTGCCTCAGCCGGGCCACAGAGGCCTCCCTGGTCACCGGGCTCAAGAAGGCCCCAGAGGAGGTGGGGGTGCTGCACCCTGCCCCACTGTCCCTGTGCAGGGGGGTCACCCACCACACCCAGGGCCAGGGCAGCACAGGACTCCCGCAGGCCAGCAGGGGCCACACCCACTGCACCCCAGCATCCCCCACTCTACCTGAGCACCCCCCTGCACCCAGAGCACCCCACTGCACCCCAGCACCCCCACTGCACCTCTCTTGGTACCAGCAGGGGTGCTCCTGGGATCTATTTGAGAAGTTGGCTAGATAAGCTGGGCCAGGCCTGGGCTCAGTCTGGTGGGGTTTTGGGGGCAGATGCCCCTCAGTTAAGCCTGAGGGGTCACACAGACCCCATCACTGCAAAGCCTGGGTGGAGGGCTCTCCAACCCCAGTCTGTGTCTCTCCCCTCAGGTGTGACCCCCACAGGCTCCTACCTGGCAAGGCCCCACCTGGCCCCTGTGGCTGGTGGCCGAAGGCTCCTTCATCCTTGGCCCCCAGCACCACCCACACGGCCCTCCCTGCCCAGCTTGGATCCTGCCTCTCCCCATTTCCCAGCTCCCCCCACCCCCAGCCTACATGTGGGGCTCTGCTGGCCTGGTGTGAGGTGACCCCCAAACCCAGCTCTGCTCAGAGCCCCAGCTTACTCCTGCCCCCCAGCTCCCCAGGGGGCGCCCCCCAGGCTCCCCTCTGACCCAAGGGGGTGGCCACACTCCTCTTCTCAACCCACATCGGACCCCAGGCCCATCGCAATTCCGACGTTGCCCACGTCCCCCTCGGCCGCCGGAGGGCTGGGCCACCCTTCCTACAGCTGAGCCTCCTCACCCTGCTGGCTCCAGGCCCTCCCGGGCCGCCCCCCCCATCAGCCCCCCATCCTGCTGGCACTGGACCTCACTGGGTGAAACACTCCTTCTTGTCCACCTGCCCATCTGTCTCCCAGGCAGGCTCACCTCTGACCTCCCACCTCTGGGCCTGCCCTGGCCCACCTGGTCTCCCCTCCCCGGGCCTGCCCGGGCCCCACAGCGCCCTCTGACACAGCCCTCTGCCCCCTGCCATCCCCCAGCCTTCAGGACTGCCGGCTCCTCTCTGCTTTCTCTGTTGCAAAAACCCAGGGAACCCCCCCCAACCCAGCTCCTCCCCAGGGACCCCAACCTGAACCTTTAGCCTTGCCCCACTTCTAAGCAGAAGCCCCTCCCCAGGCCCCAGAAATGGAACCCCAAGGCTCCCCTCAGCTGGGCCTCCTCCCTGGCCTGGACAGTCCCCCGCAGCGCTGAGAGGGCCCGCGGCACCTCGCCTGTAGGCAGGGAAGTTCGTGAAGCCTTTTTCTCCTTTAATTTTTCATGAGCTGTGGCCGCATCCTCTGGCCCCACCGCAGAGTGAATTACAAGCTGTCCATTCACCCAAGGTACCTTCAGGGATGGGGCCTGGCGCTGGACCTGCGGCCCCGGGGCTCACCACACAGGCTGGGCCGGGGTGGATGGCGGCTCTTTGCTTGGCAAGCTCCTGGGAGGAAGCAAGCCAGCTGGCCACAGTCGGCCAGGCCTGCCAGTCGGAGGCCCTGCCCTGCGTGAGCCTCGGCCTCTCACCTGGGGAAGGGCAATGGCAGGAACCATCTGCCACCGGAGTCCGGAGGGTACCAGGCAGGCACCTCTCTTACAGGCCAGCTTCACATTCGTTTAGGGTGGAGGGCAGAGTGGGGACGGCCCAGGCTGCCTCGGGACCTGGTGCCCGTCTGCTCCTGCAGTGCAACCATCGGGGCCGGCCTCGTTCTGCGTCCCTGACGTGGCCTGTACCTATTGTTCACATCACCCGTGAAAGACAGGCCCCCAGGCCACAAAGTGTGGCTACGGATCAGAGCCAGCTGCGGCTCGAGGCCCCGCGGCGGAGCTGGTGACAGAATGCAAGGGAGGCCACACTGGGGCGCCAGTGTAAGCTGGGGGGGCAGGGGGCACCAGGCAGGGAGCTGGGCCAGGGCCCACACAGGGCACGGAGCAGCCTGCAAAGGGCCGGTGCACCACAGCAAGCGTGGGCCAAGGGGGTCTGCTCCTACATTGGCTTCCCTGCCCCCCACCCATTCGCTGCTGCGGCTGGACCCGGCAGGGGGCTCGGGGAGGTCAGGGCGCAGCGGACCTGCTGCCCAGGCCCAGGCCTGTCTGAAGCAGGTGTGACTCACAGGGCACGGGGGAGGCCAGGCCTCAGACAGCTCCTGGGCACTGCTGGGGTCAGGCCCTGGGCCCCGCGCCCTCTGTCCTGTTCTGAGCAGCCCTCAGACTGGCGAGGCAAGGTACCCAGGCTGGGCGGGCAGGAGGGCCATCCCCCAGAGCCCTGCCACGGAGCCCCTCAGAGTGCTCGGGCCAGACCCGCCCAGAAACACATGGAAGCCGAGGCCCACCGAGGCTGTCCAGGGTCCCCCAAGGGTCAGAGGCCCGGGAGCTCTGGGTCCCCAGGGGCCTGGGTCTCAGCATTCAGAGGCAGGTGGGTCAGTCCCCAGCTGGTGGCTATGCCCGTCCCCATGAGGCCCAGAGTGGGCGCAGGCCGCATGTGGGGCCCAGGCCACCACCTGCCTGTGCCTGGGGTCCTGTCCACGGACCTGAGGAGGAGGCCGCCCTGCGCCGTCAGAGTGGCTTGAACCCCACCCACCCCACACACCAGACAGCGTCTGCCCGGCCAGGAGCCATCCAGTCACTAGCTGGGCAGGTAAAGCCTGGGGGCTCCAGCTCTGCCAGCCGTAGCAGGCTGGGCAGACCTTCCAGGCCTTCCTGGCAGGCAGCTCTGGCACAGATGGTCTGTGCCAGGAAGCTCCAAACACAGGGCCAGGCAGCCAGCCCCAGGGGGAGAGTGGCCAGGCACCGGTCCACAGCCCGCCGGCCCGACAGCCTCGCACTCACATGGGGCCGGGGTCCAACTTCCTCCCTGCCTGGGTCCGTCGCTAGGTGCCCTGGCTCTCGGCAGGTGCCTGGGAACTCCACCCAGGAGCCCACGGAGCCGGCAGGCGAGAAGGAAGAGTGGTGCCCAGGCCCAGCCACCAACCCGCCAACACAGACGCTGGCTATTCTGAGAATGGGCAGAGCCTGCATGCAGCCTAGGGGCCCAGTAAGGGCAGACGTGTGGCTCACTGCTCCACCCCCTGGGCAGCGGCACTTCCAGGGGGTGGGTGGACAGGAGCTGGGCCCTGGGCAGAGGACTGGCGGGGTAAGCTGCTGGGTTTTGGCCCGCCTCTCCCAGACCCTCACGGAGGCTCTCCAGAGCCCCCTGAGAGGGTGTGGGGGTGTTCTGGAGCCTTCTGCTGAGCCAGGGACTCTAGCAGGGCAACTCCGGCCAGCAGACCCATAGCCTCGGCCCCTTGGGCGGCTGGGGACTGTCTGCTCCCCTGCTCCTGCCGGGTACAGGGTCGCAGCTGCAGGGGTGCCGGGTGGGACTGCCCCGCGGGAAGCACTGGGCGGCGGCTGCCCCCAAGGCGATGCTGATCGGTGGAGGTCTCAGGGCCATGAGGTGGCCCCACTGCACCGCCCGGGCCTTGCTGCTCTCAGGGCTTGGTGCCCTAGGCCTCGCGTGCCCTAAACCCGAACTGAAGCCAGGAAAAGGGGGGTTCTCCATGGGGGCTCCCAGCAGGCTGCCCGGCCCGGCGCCCTGGACCTGCTTAGACCAGGGGTGCCAGCAGTGATCTGCGTGCCTGGTCCCACACAAGCACCATGTTCCTGCCGTCTGGCTGCTCCTGACCGCTGTGGCCACCACGGCAGGAGGCTGTGGGGTACCTGGCTCTGCACGGCCCCATCTCCTACTCCCAGGCTTTCCCCCGGGGCGCGCCCTCCTTCCTGTCCCCAGCCTCAGACCGCCCCCGGCCAGCAGCCCCTGCTCTTGCCTAGTGGCAGGGCAGGTGGTGCCTGGCAGAGTGGACCCTCCCACGGGGCCGCACCCTCCTCCCAGGGCCCTGGCACCCCTGCGGACCCCACTACGGCTCCCTCCCTGCAAAGCACTTACTGAGACAGGGAGGAGTCCAGGCTGAAATCTTCCACATGAAGCCTGGGGACAGACACGGGTGGATGCATCAACATGGAAGACGGAATTAATGACGGAGGGCCTGGACTCCCGGGCCGGCAGGGACACAGACACATCGGGAGGCTCCCAGCAGGGTCACAGAGAGTTGGGGCGAGCCGTGCACAGACACACCCTGGCCGCCAAGCCCCCAGGCACGGTGGAGGTGCCCTTCCACCTGGAGGCAGCCCGCACTCGGGGTGCGGCGGGCACCCACCAGCCTGGCCCCTCAGCGCCCTGGCACTGCCAGGACATGCACCCCCTGTGCAGGCCCAATGGGGGCCACCCCACCTTCAGCCGAGCAAGGAGGTAAGATCAGCAGGTGTGGCGAGCCCCCAGGGTCCCGCTCCCGCCAAGCCTGCCCCAGGCACCATGTGACCCCGCGCCCAGGAACAAGACCCGCTTCACGGCCAGAAGCTGATGGCAGTGAGGGGGCGGGCCTCCCGGTGCCCAGTCTGCCGGCCCCCCTCACTCCCCTGCCCTCTAAGTGCCTATGCCCAGCAGCCCTGCCCCTGGCTTCCTGGTGCCAGGAATGGCTGGGAGCTGACGCTTCTTGGGCTGCCCTTTGGGCGGCCCGGCTGGGGTTCTCCCAGCCAGCTGCAGGCAGCTGGCACCCAGATGGGCGTGGCCTGTGCTGGGGGAGAGGCGGGGGGCTGGCCTGCAGGGCTGGGCCTGCAGCACGGGTGGGTCACAGGCTTGCCTCGGAGACCACGGGGCGGGCAGGATCCCGTCCTGGCGCCTGGGTGGTGAGCGGGGCTGCGGGGCACACTGGCAGGGTGGGGGAGATGAGGTCCTGGGGGGGCTGGGCTCTGCACAGGGCAGGGGAGGCCGGGGCTCAACTGGGCCCAAGCCTGGGTTTACTGGGAGGTTCTGGCAGGTTCTGCATGTTTCAGCTCAGGTTGCCTCTGGGGCCTCGGTGCTTGCCTGAGCTCTGAGTCGGGATGACAGCTGCACCAGGGGGTGGCAGGAGGCTGGCAGGGCCACAGCGGGGCCAGGAGCTCGCCAAGAGGTGAGGGGTGCTGCTGGGGAGACAGTAGTCGGGTTTCTGCAGTGGGGTGGAGGCCACGTGAAGGTGTGGGTCTGCAAAGGAGGCGGGGTCCCGGCTGAGATCCTAGGGCCACCTCCTGAACCAAGGGACACGGGGACAAGCCAGCTTGGGCCGGGGTGGGGGTCTATCTGCTGCAGCTGGACGGACAGGCCTGAGGTCACCACAAACATCTGACATTCAAGGCACGAGTCCAGGAGAGCAGGGCTCCCCTGGAGGTCCGAGGACCCCAGCTGTTGGCCAGGCCAGGCGGGAGTAGGGGTGCAGACTCAGGCGCAAAGCGGACAGCTGATCCCGAGCTGGCCGGGCGGGTGCCAGCAGGTGAAGGGTGCTTCCTGAAGCTCTCCCGATTCCCAGAAGCCCCCAGGTCTCTGCACACAAAGGTGGGCTCAGACCTCAGGCCGGGCCTCAGATGTCTGGGGAGGGGCCCAGAGGGCCGGGCTGCCCTGCAGCCACTCTGCAGCCCCCTGTGCTCCTGCTGCTGCCAATCCCCTGCCAGGCGTCTGCACTGGCCCCTCCCCACCCAGGAGGCACCCCCCCACCTCTGGACCTTTGACAAAGCCCCCTCAGCTGGAGTTCCCCGGTCTCTCTCTCCAGCCCTGCGTGTCAGCCCAGCTCTGCCCCAGCCGCCTCTTCGGACATCCTCTTCCGGTGACAGGCCTGGGTCAGTGAACCCTGCGCCTGAAGCTACCTAGGAGGGGGTTGCCTGGCGCCCAGCTCACGGGCCCCACCTGCCGGCATTTCTCTCCAGCCCCCCTGCTTCCTGTCCTTGGACCTCTCCCCGCTCTCTCTGCCCAGGGACCCCCCAAGACCTCTGCCCGCAGCCCCCATCGGGATCTTAGAGCTGACCCTACTTCTGCAGAGCCTTCGACTCCTCACCCCCCGGGGCCCATCCACACCCCCAGGAGGGTCCCCTCTCCCTGGCCTGGGCCCCACCTCCTGGGGCTCTCCCGGGCTGTGTCTCCAGGTACCCCAAACTCAGTGGTCCACAGAGTGCTCCCCCCACCTGCCACGACTCCCCACGCTCTCAGTACCTGACCTTTCCGCAGCCAGGCCACCAGCGTCCCCTCCAATGACAGA
Organism: Manis pentadactyla; assembly: GCF_030020395.1. Taxonomy (NCBI): domain Eukaryota; kingdom Metazoa; phylum Chordata; class Mammalia; order Pholidota; family Manidae; genus Manis; species Manis pentadactyla. Next base: position 220,688,012 of record NC_080021.1, read on the forward strand.
CCCGTGAGCCCTCACTTGGTACAGAAACCAAACCCAGGGGCTGTAACCCTGCCCCTCGGCCTCGGCCTTCCTCCAGGTCAGCATGTGTGGTACTGGGCCCAGGCACGAGGAGGGTTTGCAGTGGCACCTGTGGGGTCCCCCAGGGTGGCCCCAGGTACAAAGGGGCATCACCACATGGCCAGCCCCTTCCTCACTGGCTCTTCGGCTCGAGAGCTTGAATGACGGCCCTCATCAGGCCCATCCCAGGTCACGCTCTCTGGCCACCCCCACCCACTGCCGCCTCACCGTGGGGCACAGCTGCAGACCCACAGACTCTGAGCCCAGGGAGCCCGGGATGGGGGCAGGGGAGAGAGAGTGGGTGCCACCGGCCCGCAGGGCCCATGAGTGGGGGTGCAGGGCGTTGGGGCTCTTGGGCACCGCAGGGCGTGGCACTGGGAACAGGCCCCTCCCTGTGGCTCAGTTCCTTGGGGCCAGTGGAGACCCCTCCCTCATCCTCGCTGCCTCCCTAGCAATGGTGAGGCCTCAGGAGGCTCTGGACCAGCCGGGGCAGGGCCGAAGCCTCGCAGCCCAGGGCCACAGCAGGCACCGCAGCTGACTGCCCCTCCTGACAGAGGCCCGCCGCCCCCTGTGGCTGTGACGGAAGCCCCCTCAGGCCCATGTTCCCAAGGAGCAGGCCCTGCCAGCACCCCTGCTCCCAGCCAGAGACCCTTGGAAGTGTGCCTCCACCGCTCCAGGGTGCCAGCTGGGCAGCTGCAGAGCTCCCTCTACTCCATGCTGTGCAAGGAGGCTGGCAGGACCCCGCACCCCAGGGCCTGCTGCGGGACCAAGGGAGGCCACCCAAGGAAGGATCAGCACAGGACCTAGGGTGGCAGAGTGTGGGGAGGGGGAGGGCTTCCTGGAGGAGGTGGCCCCACCACCCAGCTCCAAGCTGCACTGTGGCTCAGATTCAGCTCAGGCAGGATGTGCCATCCCAGTGTCCCTGCAGCAACGGGCAGCAAGGGGAGCCAACCCCTGGCAGGGGCCAGGTTGGCTGTAACCAGATCGTCTGGAGGCACTGCCCCGGGTACATCCAAGAAGAGGATATTGAGGGAGTCTGGGCCTCAGGGTCCTGGCCAGCACTGCCTCCTTCCTGCACATTAGCTGTTTCAGGGCCTGTTGGGGGCACTTAATCTTCAGCCTTAGCATCTCCTCTGGCAAATGGGAATGACTGCTGGGCAGCAGCCTCCCCCAGGGTGGCCTTGAGGAACGGCAAACGGGGTGTGGGGGTGGGGAGGGGCCTGGACAGCCTGGGGCCAAGTGTGGGGGGGGGTAGGGAGGGACTCCTGTTACCCAAGGTCCTGCCATCTGCTGGGCTGAGTCTCTGCCAGCTCCCAGCCCGACCCTGACATGGCATCACACCCCTGCCCGGCCCTGGCTCTGGCTGTCCCCTCTGCCTGGAGGGCGCCCGCCCACTGCCCCATGCTCTCCTCGCCCAGGCCCGGCCGGTGCCTCCCCACCTCTCAGGCACAGGTCTCTGCCTACACCAGGGTGGGTCTGATTCATCTCTGGTTCCCCCGCAGCATCCAGACAGGCTCCCAGCACGGGGAAGGTGCTGGCACAGTAACAGCGCTGCAGACGGGGCCTCGGTGTCCTCATCCGTGAAGTGGGGGTGCTGTGCCCTGCCCTGCACTCAGACTATGCCCCCCGCCATCTGCAGGGAGCCACCTCCTGCACCCTGCCTGCACCCCAGCTCCAGTCTGCTCCGCAGCCTTTGACCAGCCTCCGCCTTCCCTGGGCCCCCGCTGCCGCTCATCTCTGAAGTGGGGACGCGGGCGCTGGCCCTGCCTCCCCTAAGAGGCCGTGGGAGCCCGCATGAGTGGGGTCTCCAGTGGGACGGGGCTGAGGCAGGAGGCGCCGATCCACCCGCACGCAGGTCCCTACTCGCTTCTGCCCCCCACCCTTACCCGCGGGCTCACTGCGCTCGGCGTCTGACAGCAGTAGGGGACTGGGGGTCCCAGAGGTGCCCCGGGGCTGGCTGGAGACAGTGGGTGGCCGGGGCGGTTGGGCGGGGGTTCCAAGGGAGACCCGGGCTGCCCTCCCTTTCCCCGGCTACAAGCGACGCGGCAGGCGCAGCCGAGCAGACCCCGAGCCGATGCAAGCGGCAGAGATGCAAAGCCCCTCCTGGCGGCGGTGCGCGGGGTCCCGGCCCGCTCCCCTACCTCTGGCCCACGTCGCTGCCCACGGAGCCCCCGCCGCCGGTCGGTAGCAGCGGGCTCAGCCCGTGCGGCTCCTCGGAGGCCGAGCCTCCGGCCGGGGCTCCCCCCGGGCCCGCCTTGCCCTCGGACGGCGAGCGCGGCAGCTTGGCCCGCGCCATCCTGCGGGAGCGCACGGCGGCTGGAGGCGGCGGGGGCGGCGCCGGGCGCGACCATCTCCGCGCCCCGCCCCGCGCTCCCCGCGCCGCCGCCGCAGTGGATCGGCCTGGGGGGCAGAGGCAGAGAGGCGGCGCTCCCCCCATCGGCCCACGGCGCCCGCGCTCCCGCCCCTCGCCCTGCGCGCCCCGCCGCGGCTGGCCCCCTTTCGAGGGATGCGAGTACCGGGCCTGACAGTCGGCGCTGTCGGAGGGGACGCCTGGCGGCGCGGTCACGGCGAATGGCTCTTGGCCGCCCACCTCCGCAGGCAGGAGCTGCTGGAGAGAGGAGAGCTGGCGCTGGTGCCTGGCCTGGGCCTGTTACAGCCGGCCTGTGGGTCCTGGGACCCTGGGGTGCTGCAGATGGTCTGTCCAGAGCTGTGTATGCCCCACCCCTGGTGCCCTTGCAGGTCGGGTGGTCCGCCGCCAGGCCAGGTGGGAAACAGTCTGACCTCTCTCCCCTGTTTCCTGGACCCCACAGTTGTGGGAGCTCAGGGCAACCATCACTGATGGGTGCCCGTATGCCAGGCTTAGCCTAAGCCAGGCACGGGACCCCAGTGCTGTCCTGGCAAGCGGTCTGTGCCCAGGGCCCTGAGGACCCTGCCCTGCTACCTCCCTGCACACCTGGGCAGCAGGTCTCTGGTTTGCAAAGTAGTTGCCCCAGGGACGAGGTGGCTTCCTGGGAGCTGGAGGCCTGGCAGGGGGAACGCAGCGAGGACCCTGGAGGGCTGGCCGGCTGGACCGACTCTTTGTGGCCACACGACACAGCGTTCTGCTCAGCCTCTCCATTTCACAGGTGAGGCGGAGGCCAGAGACGTGGCAATTCGCCCAGGGGACAGCGGGCAGGTGCTGCACTGGGAGATTCAAGGCTCTGAGTCTGGCTGCCCAGAGCCACCCGGGCGCAGGACACTCTGAGACCCCACTGTCCTCAGCAGCCTCCAGGCCCCCCTGCCTCACCCAGACCCTGTGCCAGACCAGAGGCTCCCACCTGCCCGACCTGTCTCTGAATCTCCATCCCACTGTGACCCAGCAGACCACCACGGCCTAGTGCTCATGGGAGGTTTGTGGGAGGGAGGCAGACCTCAGAGCACCCGGCCCCTGGCCTGACACCTTCCAGACACCCCGAGTCAGGGACATGTGGGGTAGAGCTCTGCGGCGGTCCCAGCGGACACTCACATGTGCTCCTCCCTGTGCTGCTTTTCCTGGCCCATGTCTGCCCTAGAGGAATGAGGTGTTTGTGCCCACAAAACCCCCTGCCTTCCCCCGGGGAGAGGGGTGAGCAGCTGGTGGCCACTGTTTGCCCTTCCTGTGCAGCAATCCAGAGCAGCGGCACAGGGAGACAGCCGGAAGCGTTTGAGGGCTGCTGGTGGTGGCACTTGCCCCGACGCAGGGAGATGCAAAGCAAGCGACCGCGGGCACCGGCAGGACCACACGCGACCCCAGCAGCCCGACCCATCCCAGGAAGCTCCTGGCATGCAGGACAGCAAAGGGTCCCCCATTCACCCAGCAGCGGGAGGCCCGGCACGTCTGGCCTGCCGGCCCACTGTCATTTGGCATCTTTTCCCGTTTCTGGTTTTTGAGGGGGCTTCAGGCACTGATGGCATGTGAGGTCCAGGCAGCCAGGTGACAGGGGCGGGACAACCGACGCTGCGTCTGATGGGATCTAACGGACACTCCCGTCTGATGTGCAGGGAAGGCCCACCTGCCAGCTGTTAGCAGTGGTCACATCTGGCTGGGGCCAGGGGGCCTCTTCAGCTGACTGCTGCGTCACTTATGTAGGGTTTGATTTGTTTTCAAGACAATCATTCCCTTGTCATAGAAAGTCAAGTGGCATGTTTTCTGTGTGGGGAAGAGAGACACCCGCCTCCTTCTCGCCCCCCAGTCCTGGACCATGAGGGGTGGGCAGCGGGCAGGCCAGACAGGCTCCAGGCCCCAGTGTGTAGAAGCCCTGCCTGCTCCCATGGGGGCCAGACAGCCTCCGGCCCCAAGCCTCACAGCGTGGGGGGCAGGTAAAGGGATGAAGCACCCTCTTATGCCTCCTACAAACATGACTTCATCCCCACCCAGAGCAGCAGGCCCCGTGGGGGCGTGGGGCCGCCCTCTTGCATCCCCCGTGCGGAGTGGGACTGCGGCTGGCAGGGGGAGGAGGCGGGGGTGGGAGCGGCCAGGCTCGCTGGAGGATGGGGTGGTGGGTCGCTCAAGGGAAGGACATGGTGGGGAACACAGGAGGAGCAGGGGGGCGGCCAGCTCCATTCTGGACATTCTCACAGTGCCCCCAAGACCACGTCCACACTGGCTGAGCATCCCTGCCTGGCATTCCAGAGAATGCCTGGTGCTCTGGGGTGACTGGGCTGGAGAGGGACCCAAGAGCAGGTGAGGATGGCAGGGCCTCTGGGGTGACACCTGCAGGGGTGAGGGCAGGTTGAAGGCTGCCCCCGGAGCCTCTGAGCCCAGGGACGTGGGCGTAAGACACTGAGGAGTGACTCAGAAGCCAGCAGGGAGACGGCTGCGGCTGGCATCACAGAATCCCCAAAATCACATCCAGAGGGCACTGTGGAGCAGCGCTGGGCAGGGTCATGCCTGCCCTGATCCCACCCTCTGAGGCCAAACTGCTGCCCCTATGGGTCCAGGGAACCCTCACCCGCGGCCCCACGGTGGGAGAGGTGAACAAGAATGCATCCTGATGGCCGTTGCGCCCCAGCTGGGGAGGCGCCTGGACTGCCCCTCAGATCAGAGCAAGGCCCCCGGGGCCACCGCAGGGGCAAACAGGCCCCCAGGAAGAGGCTCGGCTCCACCGATTGGGGAAATGCAGATCAAGTCCACCGTGAGACCCCCCTCCCTCTGGTTAGGCCTTGGAAGGCTGCCCTGACCCTCAGAAATCAGCAAGTGCTGGCCAGGATGTGGGAGGCAGGAGTACTCATGCGCCCGGTGGGGGGGATGGAAAGTGGTGCAGCAGCGGGGGAGAACAGCCTCGGTCTCCCCAAGAGTAAACAGAACCACCACGTGGCCCAGCACATCCCTGGCCGGGATCCACCCGCGGAACTGCAGGCAGGGACTCGAAGAGATGGACATACACGCAAGTTCACAGCGATGCTTTTCACAGCAGCCAAAATGTGGAGCAGCCCCCGTGTCCGTCGCGGATGATGGACCCACAAACTGCGGTCCGTGCCCACGTGGAATCTACTCGGCAGCCCAGGGAGGAAATCCCCACGTGTTCCTGCGCGGGGCACCAGAGGGCGTGCCGAGTGCAATAAGCCAGACACGGGACACATCTGGGGGAGGCTGCTCCTCGGAGGCCCCTAGAGGAACCAGTCCTTGAAGACAGAAAGTAGGAGGTGGGCCGGGGGCCAGGAGGGGCAGGGGCATGAGTGCCTAACGGGGACAGTCTCGGTCCTACAAGGTGGGGAACGCTCCGGGGTGATGTGGGAGCGCTGCATGTGTGAATGTGCTTATGTCCCTGAGCTGTGTTGTAAAAACAATGAAGATGGTAAATTTTATGTCACGTGTATTTTCCACACTAGAAATTGGGGAACAGTGTACAGAATTCAGCTGGGAGGGCTCCCACTGGCCCAAGTTGGGACAACTGGGCTTCAGAAGGGACGGTGACAGAAGCACGTGAGTCTCCTGTAACAGTCAGCACACATTTGGCACCTTACAACAGCGCAAAGGTGCCCCACAGCTCCGGAGGTCCGAGTCCCGCCCTCCATGTGTGCAGGCGCTTCCCCAGGGGGCTCCAGGGCAGAGCCTCCCCGCCCTTCCAGCTTCCAGAGGCTCCGCGTCCCAGGCCCAGGCTGCTGCCTCTGGCCGCCCTCAACTCCTCTGACCCCGGCCCTCCTGCGTCCCTGCGCCAAGCACCCTGCGATGACCTAGGCCCACACACACAAGCCAGGGTCGCCCCACCTCGCAGTCCTTCACTTCATCACGTCTGCAGGTCCCTGCACCCCCCTGGGGTCTGCCACAGGGGTGCATGCACCCCTTAGATGGGAGCTGATGTCCACAGGTGATGGGTCCCTTGGGGTGACACGGCAGAGCCTGACTGCCCGGTGCGCTGGCCCAGGCATCCATCGCCCATCTGCAGTGGAGGGACGGTCTGGGCGTGAGGCCCCATGGGGACTACATGGCACTTGAACACTCCCTTGCCTGAATCACTCAGGTTTGGCCCCCAGGCCCTCAGACCTAACAGCCAGCGTAGGAGGAATACTGCAGGCAGGGGGTCCATACAGGAGGGCGGCAGCTCGCCCTGCAGGACCAGAGGCCTGGTGTATCAGCTCGCAGTGCCGCATGACAAGTCACCACGCTTCACAGCCTGCGCGGAGCACCTCACGCTGCTGCAGGCCGGGTCTGGGCATGGCTTAGCCGGATTTCCTGCCTGGCATCTCACAAAGCTGAAGTCAGTCTTGGCAGGGCTGGGCTCCTGGAAGGGCTCTGGGGCAGAATCCCCTCCGGGCTCACTCGGTCGTCAGAAGGATTCAGTTCCTGGAGGCCGCAGGGCTGAGGCCCCCTTTCTTGCTGGCTGTCCGCTGCTCGGTTCCCGAGGCTGTCCCGGCCCTGGGCATGCGGCCCCTCCATGTTTAAGGCTAGCGATGGTGTCAAGTCCCCTCTTCTGCTTCCAGCTGAAGAACACGCTCTGCTTTCGGAGGGCTCATGTGATCGGCTTGGGCCCACTTGGATAATCTTTTGATTAACTTAAAGTCAACTGATTAGTGACCTTAATTATAACGCCAAACCCCCTTTGCCACGTGATCAGTTTCCAAGAGCTGCAGCACAGGGCCCCAGGCTGGTCCCGAACAACGGAAGTGCTGTCTCGCAGTTCTGCGGCCGGCATCCCCCACCGGCGTGTTGGCAGGGCTGGCCGTGCTGAGCCGTGGGGAGGGCTGCTCCCGGCCTCTCTCCTGGGCCCGAACGGGGACGTCTTCCCTCTCGCCTGTCTGCCTCCGGGTTCCACTTTGGGAAAGGATACCAGTCGTACTGGCAGGGGGCCCCTGCTACTGCCCACACGTTTGCTCGGTTACCTGTGAAGACCCTGTTCACAAATAAGGTCAGAGGTTGAGGTCCTGGGGGTCAGGGTGGGGCTCAGCCCCCGACTGTGTGAGGCAGCATATAGTCACAGTCTCGGGGACCAGGGTGGGGGTCTTGGGGCCGTGTCCGTGAGGAGCCATTCGGATTAAAAGAGACTTCTGAATCCCAGTGACCAGGCAGCAGGGCGCTCCTGGGTGGGTGGGGGGCTGGCCTGGCTGCGCTGTGACACCCCGCCTCCCTGCAAGGGCACTTAGTCCCCAGCAGGCACAGCTGGGGCCCTCAGACACCCTCCCCTCTGGAAGGGGACATGGGCTGGGGTCCCTCTCCCAGCCACCTGGTTCCCTTGTCTGGGCACTGCTCAATCGCTCTGAAAGGTGCCCCTGGAACAATGGGAAAACCTGCTGTTTTTGGTTTCACAGAGACCAGAGAGGAGAGACAGACAGAGACACAGAGAGACAGAGACAGAGACTCAACATAGAGAGTGAGAGACAGAGCCAGCTAGGTGGGGGCGGAGCAGGCAGGC